>NC_077227.1:629767301-630372842 GCF_027887165.1 Monodelphis domestica
ATGAAGGAAGTCAGCTTCATGAAGGAAGTGGGCTTCAAGAAGAAAGTTAGCTTCAAGAAGAAAGTCGGTCTCTAGAGTTATCTTCAGCTCAGGTCATCATCTTGACCTACCTCTTGGAGGGAATTTGGGTGAGTGAATAACTGGCTTTCCTTTCCTGTCTTCTGGAGAGAGTTTAATCCTGGCCAAAGGTCAGCAAGTCCTGACTGAATCAAGCACTGGAGCCATATTAAGATAGATAGGCTAAATGTCTTCCCTACCCTTCTGCATTTCTCTACTTTCACTCTTTCCACCTCTTTTGTAAATAAAGCTATTGAAAGTCATTTTGACTTTGAGTAATAATACTTTAAATCAGTGACTACCATATTATTTATAATTTTCATATGATTTAGTCAAACCATTAAAATTTAATTCCTGTGTGTGTATGTATGTGTGTGTAAGTGAGTGTGATAGTACTCTTTGCCAGTCTAGTGAAGTCTATGGATCCCATCAAAGAGTAATGATTTTAAATGAGCAACATAAAATATGCTGGATTAAAAAGGAAATCAGTTCTACTGAAATAGTTATCAAAATAAATAAAAAAAAAACAACCCCCAAGTTCATGGACCTCAGATTAAAAACACCTACCTGCTCGAGAAAGACTTATATAACTGAATTTGGCATTTCATGTTCAGACTTTGACATTTTGCTAGAAATGTAAAGAAAGAAAACTATTTCTCTTTTTGGGGGTTTCAGATGAGAGAACAAAGACTTTAGTCACAAATGGTAGTAAGATTGTGCTGAAGGTAGTAGAGCTTTTGGCATTCCTTGCATATTTGTTTATTGTCTCTCCCATTAGATTGTGAGCTCCATGAGGACAAGAACCATCCTTTGCCTCTTTTTGTATCTCTAATACTTAACACAATACCCTAGTATAGTGATGGTGAATCTATGGCACAGGTACCAAAGATGGCACATAGAGAGCTCTCTGTGGGTATGCAGTTGCCCTCTGCTCACCCTTCCCCTCCCCAGAATTTGATACTAGAAAGGCAGAGGGACTCAGGTGGAGTTGGTCCCCTCTCCCTCTCCATCATGCCCTCTGTACAACATTTTTTCACCCCCTCCTCCCTTGCCCAGCTGCCCAATGAGAGTGTACAGGAAGTAAAGTGGGCAGCTCATAGGCAATAGAGCTGGAGAGAAGTGGAGGGTTCAGACCATTCCCTTCCCCATCTCTACATTTGCTGAGACTATTCCTCCCTTCACCTACCCCTCTACCCAGTAGCCCAATGGGAGCACTTTCTCTCTCCCCTGTGTGGGTAAGGGATGGACAGGGCATTCTTGGCTTTCAGTGTGGGGGAGGGGATGGGGCCTGGCACTCTATCTCCAAAAGGTTTCCCATCATTGCACTAGTACATAGTAAGTGTTGAAAAAATGTTTTTTGATAGACTGATCATGCACTGACTCTGGTACCTTGAATCCCATCAATTTTCTTGGTTATCTTTGGTTTTGGCCCCCCTCTCTTTCCATTCTACCTTCCTTTGAGAGCTAAGTGCCCTTTTAAACTCCTTTTCTCTCTTTTTCTTTTATTTTCATATTTTCTTTCTCTTCACTTTTTTATGATTCTTATTCTAGTCAACCAATTAGTCAACAAGTATTGTGCGTCAGACATTGTGTTACTAAGTGTCAGACATTGTGTTAGGAACTAGGAATGCAAAGACACAACAATGCAAACACGTCCCTGTCCTCAGGTGACTTCCATTCCATTAGGGGAGAAAATATGTGTGATAATAATAATATAAAATGTATTAGATATTAATGCAAGGCAATTTTGGAGTAGGATCAAAATATCTAAAGAAATCTGAAAAGATCTCATGTAGAAAATGCCTCTTGAGCTAAACATATCTCTTATTTATATTTTCTCTCTCTTTTTTTCAGCATATCTTTTCTTCTTATTGTCCCAATGGAATTGACTTTAGAGCTTCTATTTTATTTGACCTTATGCTGACCTATCTTAGGACCCAGGAAAGGTTAAATCTATGTCATTATCATTGCTAGACTATATTTGTGTCTGAATGCTTAGACTATAGCATTGAAGAGTAGGTACTCCAATTATTTGAAGGCATTTTGCTAAGTTTGATGTTAAGGTCACAATGAACCTTAAAGCCAGAAGAGACCATAAAAGTCATATTGTCTAATCCAAATCTGAAAGAAATATCCTCTACCTTGTTTCCCAATCAGTCATCATTTAGCCTCTTCTTGTTGACCTCCTCCAATGGGAAATTCACTATCTGTTATGATATCAAATTGCTCTTTTGGACAGCTCCATGGTTAGTCAGTTTTCTACTCTGATACTTCATCCTGGTATTGAGATGACTTTGGTTTCTCCAAGGTTACACTACCAATGCAAATTGTGGAAGGTCTCATCAAATTAAAAAGGATTTGAATTTGAGTACACTGATGTACAGTGTCATTGTCTTCTGTGACTTGGTTAGTTCTGTCCAGAAAGATGCATTACTACAAGATAGGCCACCAGGGGACATATTTTGGGAGTGGGGCACAACATGTTATTAAAATCATGACACTGAGAGAACAAGTAATGAGACATACCTCCCTTTTAATGATGGGAAACTACTTGGACAAAATATTATATATGTTGTTATAACAATTTCTGCTTATTATTCTTAGTAAGGAGAGAGGGTTCTGTCTGGAAGAGAGAAGAGATTCTTTCCCCCACAAAATGACTCCAATATAAAAACAACTGAACTAATAAAATGTATGTATATGTGTGAACAACTATGGCAAGGATGTGATCATATTGGAGTGTTTACAGTATCTATCCTATCCCTTGCAGCCTTAAAACCTGAGCTCACTTCTCTTCTTGATTGTTGTATAATCTCTGAGGTCCCCCCCCCCACCCCCGCCATATAGGGCAGTTTCATCAGCAATGAATATCTGTTCTGTTCTGTAGCCTTTCTCTTCAATCAGTTTCTCCAGGGTTTCAGGAAACACCCTAGCGGCCTCTTGATGGGCAGATGCTGACTCTCCCTTTGCATAGGATAAATCTTTTTTTTTTTTTAAATTTTCAAATCATCTTTGCTAACATGAAAATCCATAGGGGAAGATCTTTCTTCTTCATTTTCCTTTAGGGAATCATGTAAGGATTTAGCCTTTTCTCTTATGCCTCCAGTCTATCAGAATGTCTTTTTAATAACAATCCTGCATCAAAAAGAAAGTTCTATTTTCTATACAAGAGAGATGAAGAGCTTGTGGTTTATGCAAATGCTTTACAATTGTTGGTGTAACTGCAGCAATAGCTTTGTGGATTTCCTTCTCTTTTTTCTTGATATGCTTTATAGAATACTCATTAACACTATAATGGTGGTCAACCACAGCAGCTACTTTTGCTTATATGAAGCACAGCTTGGTTGGTAGAATCATGAGTTTACCTGATAGCTAATAAACCAATTTTGCATGGAATTTAATCTATGTAAAGAGGAGCAACATGAAAAAGGCTGGTAGGTGGATTTAGATCATTGAGGGACTTAAATGCTGGTTATAGAAGCAATAGGGAGCTACTGGATATTTTTGAATGGGAAGTTATATGGTTAAAATTGCGCCTTAGGAAGATTGTGGTAGCAGCTATGTGGATTAACTAGAGGCTGTGTGGTTGAAATGCAGAAGAAAAACACATTATTGATCACGTGGTTCAATGGGGATATGATTGGTTTTTGACTTTAAGAGATCACTCTATTACAAATATGAATAATATGGAAATAGGTTTTGAACAATGATACATGTATAACCCAGTGGAATTGCTTGTCAGTTCCTGGAGTGGGGAGGGAAAAGGGGTGGGAAAGATCATGAATCACATAACCCTGGAAAAATGGGAGCAGGAAGACCAATGAAGAGGCTATTTCAATAATTAGAATAGTTTCTATTAGGACCAAAAGAGAAATGTATAATATGGATATCATATGAGTGGAAAGAAAGGATTCTACCAGAAATGCTATGGAGGCAGAAAGAAGAGGATGTGGCAACAGATTACGAATGAAGAATGATGAGGGAAGTAGAAGAATCAACGATTACTTTGAGGTTATAAACATAAATGATTAGGAGTGTGGTGGTATCCTCAATAGAATCAGAAAAGTTTGAAGGAAGAACATGATTTTTTGGGAGGTGGGGAGGGAATGCAATGAATTCCATTTTAGAAATACTGAATATGAGATATAAGTTGGACCTACACCTGGACATTCAGGAGAAGGAGAGGTAGGAGTTCAAGAGGAAGGCTGGGGCAAGATCCATAGATTTGGGGAACTTTTTGAATAGAGGTAATGCTTGAACCCACAGGACATTAACATATACATACACATGCACACATGAAACTGAGAAGACATCAGCAATTAGCAACCCATGAGCTTAATTGAAATTGTCTTTTTACATATTAAGGGTATTGATGAAGAGAAGGGAACAAACAGATGCTCCAGTTTTTGTTTTTAGTATCATCTTGATGATTAAAAGGAACTGCCTTAAATATAAATCCCAGTTTTTTAATAGAAAATTAGACTTGATAAATAAAAATTTATTCTTGAAAGTTCTTCTTGTAGAGCCTCCCATGAACACTTTAATATAATATGAGATTCTGTAACATGCAAATTCAGAGAGATGTTTGATCAATGGTCTTTGTTACCTATCTTTCTAATATAAAAGGTTAGAACTCTGCTTTTATTTGTATAGGGGACTCCAAATAGGGAAACTTCTTCTATTGGTCAATTAGTAAACATTTATTGAGCGCCTACTATATGCCAGGTGCTATTGGTGTAAGCCATTACCTGCTTTGCAATTTTATGGTCTTAAAGGTTGTTTGGGGTTACTAGAACATTAAGTCATTTGGTCAGAGTCAAGCAAAGTCAGTTTATGTCAGAATCAGGATATGAACCCAGGTCCTATGATTCTGAGACTGGCTTTCTATTCACTATGCCACATTGCCTTTCATATGGTCTATATATGCTCATTTTAAGTATTTGCCATTGTCTTAGAGGATTCTCTATATAGAGTTCAAACAAATGGACATCCACTTCACAGGGTTTCCATGAAACTCAAATGAGATTATACATGTAAAATGCATTGCCATCTTTGTTCTACTCTTTACAAATACCAGTTCTTCTTATCTGGGAAGTAGTCATTAGAAACATGGTAGAGTTGCTTAAACTCCTGGCTCTAGCAACTCAGAGAGTTACTATTAGTTGAATACCTGGTGTGTTGAGTACTTTCTACATCCTATGGGGAGAAGAAGAAATATAAGATACTGTACCTCCCTGGAAGAGTTGAAAATATAGCTATGGAAAGTAGAGGAGTAAATTAAACAAGAATAAATCATTTTGTAATTCATTAAGGAAGTGATTCACTAAACCAAATCCAGTTAAGTGCTAAAGGAGGTAAAGAATGGAAGAGATGAATTCTGGCTGGACTAGTTAGAGAAGGTGACCAGGAAGGGGCAAGATTTGACCTGTACCTTGAAGAATGGATAGGGGTTAGTAGAGTCACAGAATCTAATTTGATTGTAAGTTCCAAGAGGACAAGAGCTATTTCTTATCCAAGTTTTGCATCTTAACCAAGCACAGAAATCACCTTAATGAATACTTATTAAATTGAATGGAACCATGTACTTGGAAGAGTCTTCAATGATGATCTATTCAGAGCTATCAAATATGCTACTTGGCAGGATGCCACCCACAACATTTCCAAATGTGGGCAGAACCAGATTAAAATTTCAGTTCCTATCTGATTTTAATGTATTATTAAAAAAGGAATATTTAAACATGTCTAGTTTTAAAAAATGCAGTCCATGAGGATTCTTACATATGGTTTAATGGGCCCCATTTCTAATTGAGTTTGAGACCACTGATATAGTCCAGCTTCTGTCTGGTAAAGGAATCCTCTCTACTATAATATGAAGTGATCATTCAAGCTTCTGCTAGAAGTGCTTAAAAGTTAGGAAGTTAACTACATCCTGGGGCAACACATTGGACATTTCTAAGTACTGGGAAATTTTTCTGTATGTTAAGCTAAATTCATTCTATATGATTCCTTTCCCTTGTTCCTAGTTCTGCCCTCTGGGATTGAACAATCTTCTTATAGGATCAAATTAGAGTTTGAAGGGTCCTTAGTGATCATTGAGTCCAAAACTTTTATTTTACAGATAAGAAAAATGAAACCTGGAGAGGTTAGATTACTTTCCAGGGTCACATCATGCAGTTACTTAATTTCTGAAGGAGGATCCAAATAGTAATAATAGTTAACATTTATATTATCTTTAGGTTTGCATAATAGTGTGAGTGTGTGTGATGTAGTGTGGTCTCTATACATATAAATGTATGTGTGTTGTGTGCATCTCCATATATATATATATATATATGTCTGCATATATAGGTACACAAGTATATGGAGAGACAGAGGGAGGGACAGAGAGAGAGGATGTGAGGGAGGGATTAAATAACTTGTCAAGATCACACAGCTAGTGCCTAAGATTTTAACTCAGTTCATCTTGACTTCTAGTAGCTCCCTGCCACCTCTTGACATGATAGCCCTTTAAATTTTGAGGTTTGTTGGGAAGTCCCACTTATGTCTTATTCCTTCTCCAAACTAAATATCTAGTTTCTTTGAACACATGCTATATCACCTAGTCTTGAGACTCTTACCAGCCTGATTACCTTCCAATGAATACATTCCAAATCATCAAAGCTCTTACTACAATATGCCTAAAATTTAACCTAACAAACTAGTTGCAATCTAATCAGGAGTATAGGAAAACCAATATATCCTTTGACATAGAAACTCAGTGACTGCAACCAAAGATCTCATTAACTTTTTTTGGTTACCACATCATACTATTAACATTTTAAAAAAAATCTTTCGCACTTATATCATCTTCACTTCTATATGCTTAATCATTCTTAATGAGTTTTCAGTTAACTAAAACCTCTAGGTTTTGTAAAATAAACCATTTTCCTGGGCACATCCACAACTCATATTCTTGATTTTTTTGAGCTTATATAGGATTTTATATTTATTCATATTAAGTTGCTCAGGAGGATTCTAGTATCTTGATGGTATGCAAGGTGACCCTAGGTTCTTTAAGTTCATGAAAATAAAGTATAAGCTTTGGTAACATCCTCCAAGCTGAAAAAGCATCAAGCAATGTACTAGCAATGTTCCATGTTATCCAAAGCACAACCTAGTTTGAGTTTGGGTCATGAGGTAATGATTTTTTTGGTTGGGGAGGGATACATAGCAGCTCATAAGAACTATTTATTAAGATGCAAAATATTTATAATAAAGGTAAATGGAAAGAATATCCATGTAATGTGGATTTTTGTATTTTTGAAGTATATCAATTTCATGTAGTTAGATTTATTCATTAAGAGAATGTGAAGAAATCAGTTTGACTTAGTGGATAGGTTATAAACAATAAGTATTTTTATAAAGCAAGACACATAACCAGTAAAGATTGTATAATATAAGTAGTAGCTCCTATAGAATGTTAGAGGAAGAACACTAAATTCAGGCTTGAGTTACCATTTATAGGAGATGGGACTGAAGTGGAGCCAGTGCCTCACCCTCCCCACCATTCCATCTTCATTATCACTTTGGTAGTAACAGAATTTGAAATGTCACGGAATCAAAGAGCATTCTATTCCAGTTTATTCCATGTTCTGTTATTATGCTACTGCAATTGATGAGAATAATTAATTACCACTACTATATTAATTATTTTATTTATCATTATATTAATATTGTTTTATTTAATTATATTAATTATAGAATTAATTACTTAATAAAAACTACTTCTTCAATCATCTTGTGCTATAGGTAATGTAAGTATTATAATTCCCAGTTTAGAGAGAAGGAAATTGAAGCTGAGAGGGCTTAAAAGATCTGCCCAATATTTACACAATTAAGTATCAGAGCTGAGATTAAAACTCCAGTGTCTCCTGACTCCAATTCCTGAATTTTTTCTGCTAAACAAAGTAAGACCCATTTCCTAAAGGTATTGTTGTCATAAAGGGGCCAGAGTAAAACATAGTGCTAGAGAAACCTAGAGGTGTGAAATTCCTTATCATTTGTCTTTTGTAGGTCATTTTTAAAAGCAGTTATTATCAAAAACAATATAGTCAAATCACTTTACTCTGCACTTCAGAATTTGTCTACCTAATACATACAAAGTAAAGAACTGTTGCTAATATTTTGGCAAATTTGATCAGTATAGATAGCCAAATCAGATAGTTCAAACACCACAGAAATCCTTTATTGTAGAAGAATCAAAGCATGAGTTATTAATCTGGGATCCACAAACATTAAAAAAATATTCTAATAACTATGTTCCAATATAATTGGTATCTCTTATAATCCTATGCATTTTACTTAATTCATTTAAAAACATTTTTCTGAGACTTTACCGGATTACCATAAATAAGGTGAAGAGATAAAATGCCCCTGCTGTAAAAAAGGTCTTCCCACTAAGTTTAACAACCCAGTAAATAAGGTTAAGAAATTGATCAGGTCACACACATCGTTTTCTAGTTTCTGATTATGGTACCCTGTTATTAGGATGACTGACAGCAACATTCTTGTGCACTGGTTTTCTCTAAGCTCTTGGCTCTTTTTCCCTAGGCTTTACCCCTATGAAGTTAGGCAAGTACTTAGACTTTGTAGACCTCAGTATTCCTCATCTGTGAAATAAGAACATGAGACTAGATAATCCCTAAGACCCAAAATGGAAATAGAAGCTGAAAAAAGTGAGATCATTGCTTCATTGAAAAGTATTTCAGAGTAAGTCTAATATATGAGAATCCAAATGGACGGTACCTGTGTCTTACCTTATGGAACTTATCAGAGAACTAGGAGCAGTCCTAGGTTTATTGACAGGTGTGTCTGTCCTTTGAAGATAAAGTTTTTCTTTAAGGTGTATCTTTTATGTTCCCCATAACACATACCGCTAACGTCTACCACCCAGGTTACCAGGGCCTTCAGCCAGCTCTGCCCATAGCAAACACGGTTCTAGTTCTAACCTACTTCCACGGTAGCATTTAAGACCAGAGAGTTTCCCTTTCTTTCTAATGTTTCTATAAGAATAATAAAGTCAGTTAGAGTATTATAGCTAAAGCCTACTTGGAATATATCATTCCTGTTAGCTAATGCAAAGACTCCAGGACTAGAACTTTTAAGACTTCTAGGAAGGCTTGTTATTTATTGTGGTGGTGAATTTTCTTACCTGGATTTCCATGTGAAAATTATACTTTTCCCCATAGATTAAAAAAATAGCACTTTAAATTCCCCCCTAGTTATTTTTGGCTTTGTTTAAGGTGTCTTACCCATGTAAAATAGTGCAGAACAACAACAACAAAAAAAGGACAAGAGTTCTATCATCCAGTCTACTGGTAAATGGGCTAAGTAACCAAAATGGGTAAATGATTCATCACTAAAAATCCACACACACACACACACACACACACACACACACACACACACACACACACACACACACACATCTTCCTCCTGTAGATTCTGAGCTTTCCATTCTAAGTTACTGCCTGACTGCACATTGATTAAAGTCCTGCCTGAAATTAAATGAACTAAGGATCAAGGCATGACAATTTTAAGAGGAAAAGCTGCAGTCACTATTTCTATTCTAGGCAGTAGAATCAATACTTACTGTTCTTTTCCTTAGAGAAAATTCCCATTCACTAATGGAGAAGCAGGTAGCTTCATCCCAGGAAGGCAGGGAGCGGGAAGGGGTTTCCCCCCTCCAATCTTTTATTTGCTTATGTTTCGTCATTACAGACGTACTGAGGCAGAAAATGTGTACTATCGGAAAGCTAGGTGGAACACCTTAAGATTTCAGTGTCTCAGCAGAGAAGCTGGAAAATGAGCTCCTAGCAGGCAGGCCTGACGTCCTGCTTAAGCAGATTGTCTGTTTGGAAGCTTTATTGCTGCTGCAGATTTAGAGCCTATGAAAAGGGTTTCTGTGCCCTGCTTCTGGATGGAGCCTGTTGCATCACCAGGAATTCCTGTCCTCTAACACATATTGACCAACGCTCCTTAATTAGCACTTGCTATTTTATTTTGGGTCAGTAACGTCATGTTTTCTGTTCATTGTGAGTTTTTTTTTTAAATCTCTTAAAACTAGAGAGAACGACGTAAAATAATAATTCCAAGGTTGTGACTCTTTTGGTATGCACTCAGCACCAGTGGTCAGTGAGCGTGATTTGTTCACTTTAAGTTCCCAAGTGAACCCAGCAAGCTTCAGGTTTTGATTTGACCACATTTCCAAATCACAGTTTATGACTGGGAGAGTTGTTGTCAGGGGAAGGAGATTTAACACAGAATCGGAGGTTTAGGGCTCGAGGGAGTCTTATGGAATATCTAGTTCTAGCTCTTCATTTTACAAATGAGGAAACTGAGGCAAAATAACTTATTAAGAATAAAACAGGAAATAACAGTTGGGTCTCAAACTTAGGTCCTCTGTCCCCAAATTTTGTGCTCTTTCCCCCTTAATCTTTGGGGGAAGAATTAAACCTGTGATTTCAATGGTATAGAGAGTTCCCAGGAAAGGAATTCCATTTTATTAATACAGATCAGCACTAGCCTTTGGGGCACTGAGAGATTGACTTTTGCCAGTCACATAGCTAATATATATCAGAGGCAGGACTTGAACACACATCTTTCTGATGCTGATGCTGGCTCCCTATCCATAAAGGCATCTTAGTTTCTTCTGCCTGAGATCCCATTCTGGTCAGGTTAATATGAGCCAGAGCATCACTAACAGGTCAAGATTATCCAGCAAAAGGAGAAATTGGCTACTGATCAAGTTATTAGGTTGGGATCAAATATATGAAAAGTTTACCAGGCAAAGAGAAAATGAGGCCAGGAACTCAGGAGACCTGACTCAAACTGACAAATCAAAATAAGATAATCATCCAGAGTGGAAGTACAAGTAGGGCCAAAGAAGGCAAATCATCAGAAAGTTACCTGAGGACCTTAAATACCTGCCTTTGTTTTGGTGGTGTCTTCTCTCTTTGATCACAACTTTCAGGTTAACTTTGGTTACTTCTGGACTGATGTGATATAGTGTGATATTTTACCAAGTAAGGCTTTAGAATTTATTTCACATGGACCTATTTTCAGAATGGAGGTGTGGTGGATGGGGTTAGTACCCCAATACTTGAATAAGGGAAAATGAGGGATTCTTTCAGATCCATTGAGTCTAGAACACTCTTCATAAATCTGCTGATTTGTTAGAATAGCCTTAAATTTTATCTTTGCAATGATGAAAAAAATTATTTTCTTATTGGACTGATTAAATTATTTTGCTAGGAAAAAATAGTGACCAGGTTATTAGTCAGGATACGTAGCAATTATCAAAAAATTTATCATTTATGAAATGTTTTCACAGTTGTATATATCTGTTAAGAGTATTTTACCTTAGTTGATAAAACAATCCTATAAAATAGACAAAACACAGGGTTCTTATCTTATTTTAGGAATAAGAAGACAGAGACTTAAGAAGTTACATGAAAAATTAATCAGTATTAAACTGTATACTTCCTTAACAGTTAATACCTATAATTTAATGGAGTTTTGGTGTTGGCATTAAAAATATTATTAATCACATCAATTTTTAATTTATGACATAGGAGAGCTAGGAGTCAAGTGTGTGTTGGCCCAAAGGAAAACCAAGGTGTTCCTTCTAACAAGAATTTAGCAATGATGAAAAAAGAAAAGATATAAATGAGAAAAGACACAGTCCCTGTTGATTTTTGAAGAAGAAGAGAGCAGTCCATTTTATGAATCTCTGTGGGCTGGTCCCTGTAAGGTGTGGGGAAAGGAGGAGGGAACACATGGTTGGGACAACCTGACTCAGTTACAAGGAAGCCCAGTGGAGATATGCTATTTTAAGGTAACCTATCTACTTCTCTATGCCCACCTGATCTTCATGCACTCCTGATCGATCCTCCAGCCTTTCTTCTTTACTTCCTGATGAATTTGCTTCTCCCTCTCTGACCCAGTTGATGACTCTATACTTTTATTCCTCCCCTGGCTTTGACATCCAAGATGTTCATCTGCATTTCTTTTGACTTTACTCATCTTGCTCCTTCTACCTGGTATCTGATACAGTTGGATCCCTACTCTCTTTGTCTCCATTAACCTCAACTAGAGCTCAGGTCATTGTAGTTGACTATTAACCCCTTAACTCCTGCATGCCCCTCAGTGGGATATGAGGATAACCTGATTTGTCAAACATTTGTCAAACAAATACTCACTCAGTATCTTCGAGACAGGGAGAAGCAATCAGGAAGATATGAGTTCAAGCCCTAGCTCTGACACATACTAGATGTGTGACTCTGGGCACATCACTTAACCCCTCAGTGACCCTAGCAGATCTTCCAAGACCATAAATCATAGAACAGTTACCAATCTGCATTAGTAGAAAGCCTTTTCTTGCAGGAAGTTCCCTGCATCATTAAAAAAAACACATCCAGATCATGTGCAGGATGACTGACCTAATCCTTTAAGGATGGGGAAATTTTCAATAGGAAAAAATATGGAGAAAGGAGTCACCTGGGTATGTGTGTGTGTGTGTGTGTGTGTGTGTGTGTGTGTGTGTGTGTGTGTGTGTAGTGATTCACATATTCACACTCACATAGATATAAAGCTATCTAAGAAGGTTTAGAGACTGTCCTTCCCTGAAAGCAAGAAAACAGATTAGGTATAACTTTTCAGGCCTTTCCCAACCCAAAACAATGAAGAAAGTGTAATTTTCAGAAAATTATTTACTTAAAGAAAAAAAAAACAACATCTCTTCATTACAAGATCAAAGATTTAAATCTAGAATGGTCTAGAGGGATACTTAAAAAAAATCCCAGATGAAGAAATTGAAGCTTGCTGACATTGAGTGAATTATTCATTGCCATGAAGGTAATAAGAATCAGTTTCTAGAAGATGCTTGATGAAGCAGGCTTTCTATCTCCTAAAGAGAGCTGATAGGCTTACATTCTAGAAAGAGCCCTACAATTTTCAGATGTAGTCAGTGTGGGAATTTGTTTTTTACTTGTTGATCATGGATGTTTAGTTCAAAGTTGTTATTTTTTTTTTCAGTTTGGAAGTAGGGGAAGTAAGGAAGGAAAATATAGTTAGGATAAAGTTATAAAAAAAAGGAAGGAAGGAAAATAAGTTAAAGAGAGTCATTGAAATGGAAATACCCAGAAGATAACAGTAGGAAGGAAAGAAAGAATCTAGATTTACAGGACAGCTTTGAAAGTGTCATGTTGAATTTATTATACATTTTAAAAGAAAAACAAGGTTCATATAATAGATTTGAAGTTTCAGATACAACCCTATCTTTCCATCCTACTGTATATGGAAGCATTTGTTTTAGTTAATGACTGTTAAATTCAGAGTAAAATAAAATGGAGAAAAAAGATTGTAGCACTTGGTTATGGATACAGGTTCTTTCATTCTAGCTCAGCACTAATTCTTAGGCACTAGATTAACTTGACCACATTTTCCTACCCTCCCCACAAACTGTTCCTCATCCTTTACATACTATTTGAGGAAACGAAGGTTGAAAGAATAGGGCAGCTAGTGTTGACTTCCTCTAAAATAACTATTTTTCTCTAGCATTGCTGTGGCAGACTAGAAGAGATAAAGAGTGAGACCATCATGATTATATATGTATGACTGTTATAACCAATGCTAGTCAAGAATCAGTTTTTTGGAATGGAAAAAAGAATAGGTGTGGTGGACTTGTTTGTCACACAAGTGTCTGATGCCATATTTGAACTTAGGTCTTGCTGATTCCAAGTCCTGTGCTCTACTCATTGATCCACACAGCTACCTTTTAAAATTAGCCAGTATTTTGCAGTCTCTATCAGAAATGTATAATTGATAGTCATCTGAAAAGCAAATAGTAAAGCTATGGGCATAGATGAGATTATAAAGGTAGAAAGCAAAACCATGGGGAACATTCACATTTAGAAGGCAAGAGGAAGATGAAGAGTCAGTGAAGGAGACATCAAAGAAACAGAGAGATAAGAGAAGAACCATAAGGTCACAGTGTCATGAAGAGGAAGCCATGGGAGGAGGAAATAAAAAGGAGAGGGTGGACAATGGTGCCAATTGCTGTAGAGATAGCAATAGGGATGAGAAGAGTCTGTTGACTTTTATGATAAGGTGGCCATTGGTGACCCTTGAGAAAAGTTGCTGAAGAGTAAGAAAAGACATGGATTGAAACTCTACTTTGTACATTTACAATGTAATCACAGGCAAGTCACAACTTTTCTGAAATTGTCATATGGTTTTAAGGATAAAATGAAATAATGTATCTTTTGTGTCAACATTAAATCACTACAAGATAAAAATCAGTCATTATTGAACTATTACAGAGTTCTAGAGGAAGGTTATCAGGTTACTGAAGAGAAAGAGGAAGTGGAGACAGTCAGTTAAGATGGTTCTTTCTAGACATTTGGCCACCAAGTACAAGGTCTCTTACCTGATAGTATCTAGGTTTTAGGGGATATTTCTTGTTGCTGTTAGGATTCAGAGAACCTGAACCTATTCATAGGCAGAAGTAGAAGAACCAAGATAGGAGGCAAGACAGAGAGATATTCAGTGGAATAAAGTATCAGAGGAAGGAGAAAGAGGTAGAATCAAGAATCCATGTGGAAGAACTAGCCTTGGTAATACTTTGAGATAGAAAAGAAGGATTAGATGATGGGTGAATACCGAGAGAAGTTTTGTAGTGCGAAGAAACAGAGCTGAAAGAGCTCCTGCTGGGTAGCCTCTTATCCCCCCCCCCCCCACACAATATAGTAGGAGACAAAGTTCTTACTGGTGAATTGAGTAAGGGGTGGATGAGTGGAGTGGGAATGGTGGTGTGCTGTTGAGTTGGGGCTTGAGATTAGAAAAGGTTTGAAGCTGCTTTTTTTGGAAAGTGTCCTATGGATATTCCTAAAGACTAGTGCAATAGTAACAAATATTCAAAGGAGTCTCATCCATAGAGAGCTGAGGAGCTCACTGTTATATGAATTATTAACCCTACTTTCTCCTTTTTATCACTCAGTATTTCCCTTTGATCTACATAACAAAATTATGACTTATAAGAAACATTGATTTAGTGCTTTAAAGTTTATCTTGTTTGATCTTTACAACAACTCTTCAAGGTAAGTTCTATCATTATACCCACTTTATAGATAAGGGGACTGAGAGACACATAAGTTAAAGAACTTGCCCAGGGCCACACAGCTAATAAGTGTCTGAAATGGAATTTTAATTCAGGGCTTCCTGACTCCTGGTCCACAGCCCTATTCACTGTGTCACCTAGCTCTCTCTCTATGAGTTTTATGTGCTGCTTGTGTTCCCTAACTGTGTATATGTTTGGGTCCAGCAGGTTCTTTACTCTAGGAAGTTGAAGAGGTATTAATGGTAAATCATCTATTCTGGAAATTCTGCCTAATGCCAGAAAAGTAATGTATTAAAATGAAAAGAACTATCACTTGTCATCTGAATGATCTTAGTCAAGTAAATTAACTTCTCTGGGTCATAATTTTGTCATCTGTAAAATAAGGGGATTGGACTCAATGGCATCTAAGGTCCCTCCTACCTCCTGATCTCTGATCTGTGAATGGCTTGTTATTAGGGGAATCTTTATAGACAATTTTATTGAAGTGAGGTGAGGAAAGGTCATGTGATGGAGTACTGGAGAATAACCATAAGAGATTCTATAAATGTTAATGATAAGAAATTCTGAGGATATAATTGTTTCTAATCCTATATGCTAGGAAAGTTTATCAGTACAGTTATATGATACCTAGTTCACAAAGTCCATCTTTCCTTTTTTTCTTTTTATAAAAACCCTTACCTTTCATCTTGGAATCAATACTGTGTATTGCCTCCAAGGCAGAAGAGAGGTAAGGGCTAGGCAATGGGGGTTAAGTGACTTGCCCAAGGTCACACAGCTGGGAAGTGTCTGAGGCCAGATTTGAACCTAGGACCTCCTATCCCTAGGCCTGGCTCTCAATCCACTGGGCTACCCAGCTGCCCCCTCAAAGTTCATCTTTCTTGATTGCCAAAAGCCATTCTTCAAATCTCTCTTTACTTTCCAGAAGAAAATGAAATCTGTTGTGTAAGAAGAAAGAAATAATGTTTGAATATCACAAACCCTTTTAAAGCAATAGATCATAATCTCCTTAATTAAGTCTTAGGTAAGGACAGAAGTGTTTTAAAAGATTCTCTATATTTTGTTCAAACAATAGGGTGATAAGGAGGAAGAGTAAAAACCTCACCAATTTAGCATGCTTTATAGAGAGTTAAATTATGGCTCAGGTAACTTGCTCTTGGGAAAGGTCACTAAATAATAGTGGCATGTGCTACATGGATTGACCTCCTCTTCCCTTTTTTTTGTATGATTCTCTCCAGGTTATAAACTGCTTTCTACTCTTTCTCCCTTCTAATACTCCCAGATGGAAACAGTTAATGCAAGAATTATGAGTATTTTAATATGATTTAGGTCCTATATACAGTTCTTTGACAATAGCTGGGGGCAAAGGGACATAGAAAGTTATTTATATGATAGAATTAAAATCCCAGAAAATATTACAAGAACAACATATGGGTGGGAAATATAGATAACCTTGCTTAGAAGGAAAGCGATCTAAAAATATTCTCTTGATTTGTAAATTTTTACTAAACACTTACTATGTACTGAGCACTGTGTACTGTGTACTACTGTGTACTGTGGCAGGCAAAGAAATACAAATGAGAGAACCTCTGTCTTCAAGTAGCTTACATTTCTAGAAAATTTAGATAAAGCTAGTATAGGACAGATATATGTGAATCAATTGATCATTCAATATTAATTAAGCATCTTCCATGTGTAAGACATTATTTAGGGTGCTGGAAATGCAGAGACAAAAATGAAACAGTCTGCTAGGAGTGGTAGTACATAGAAATACTCTTTGCTACAAGGAAGGTTGAGTATGGTAGATTGCTTGAGCTCTGGAGTTTTTAGCTGGAGTAGGGCTAAAACTGACTGAAGGTATTCAGTAGATCAGCACCAAAATATGAATCCCTAGGAGCAAGATACTGTTGGCTACCTAAAGAATTCTGAACTAGTCCAAGTTGGAAATGGAGTGGGTCAAATCTTCTGGGCTAATTAGGAGTGGAATTGTGTCGTACTTCTGGCTTGGGTGAGATATAGAGTTCTAGTCTTCAAAATAAAGAAAGAAGGAAAGAAAAAAATGGAATAGTCCTTTCCCTCAATTCTTTCAGACAGTTGAAAAACGATGCAAGCCACATGACTTCTTCTCCATGATGCACATGATATACACATTACTTATCAAAATAAGATTTTTTTACCCTTAGAATTTAGAATCTTAAAGGTCAACTCTTCCAACTCAGTCTCTCAACTGGAAGGGACCTTACTTTCAACTAGTTCAAATGTACCTGATCAGAAATCCATTTTGCCATATGTATGACATACAGTCTTCTGCCTTCCTCTTAAAGATCTCTGGTGATTCCACATCTCATTGACAGGAAATTCCTTATTCTTCCAATAGTCTCAGAACAATAGATGAGAAAGCTGATTTCCAGAGTTTTGCAGTTACTGATTTGATACTACATAGTTAAGGATAGAGCGAGGACTAGACAATCAGATAACCAGTCTAAAGTCTGAGTGTTTTCTTTCTTTCTTTTTTTTTTCACTAATACAATCTCTACAAAGGCCTAAAATCTTAGGTTCAATCTCATTTTCTTCCATTAACTTTTCTCCTTACAACATGATCTTTTTTTCTCTCTTTTATTTTTTTCAATTAAGAAAAATTCCATTGAAAATTAGTGCAAAAAAGATTAGAACCTATGGAAAACAGAAGATTGCTGATGAGTAAGTATCTACCAACAATCTATGTAGAATAATCCTAATTGATCAGGTTCCTCTCCTTTATAGTTTACTTTAAATAATATTTTTTTTAGAGAGTTCTTAGGAGTGGATTAGCTACTGAAAAGGAATATCAATAATGAATAATTTGGCCTAAACACTCAAACATTTGCATCTCAGGAGTAAGTGAATTTTTTGAGGGAAGGGCCAATGAAACCTATATGCAGTAGTATTTGTTTACAAATCTGATGTCAGAAGACAGAACTAATACCCCTTATCATATCAAGCTTTTGTAGAATAGTCATAAAATTTCATGATTTCTAGATTATAAGATGAATTAAAATATTATTCTCTTGCAATTGGGTGGAAATTTCTGTCAGGGCTAATTGTGGTATAACATCATAAATCTATTATGAGAGAATATGAATGATCAAACTCAACTGAAGGTTGTTTTGCCATCTTGAGTTCCTAATAACAGATGCCAAAAGGTAGTTGAGCTCCCAGTTGTATCTCTACTAAAACCTTATCAATGGGAACAAATGGATGGTCTGCCAAGCTGTTCCCTGACCTTTAATAGTTGTTTTAAAGGAAGAAATAAAAAGATCACAATTCAGAATCATAAGTTGCAAGATCAGTATGTTATAGGCATACTTGCTCATTCATAGACTGAAATTATAATCAAAATCCCTAGAAAGGAAAGAAAATAGCTATAGTTATATTTCCTTGGCTTGCTTAAAAGCATTGAGACCCAAACTAAATTCCATTTCAAATGCCAGCATGTGTGTGTGTGCATGGTTTTGTTTTGTTTTTAAATAATACATTTATCCATAACCGCTTGAGGAGATCACAGAGGGTTATATGAAGTTAACAATGAAGGTAACTGATGTTAAATTCCTTTCCTTAGAAAAGCACAATGTCCCACAGCTCCCAGATATGTGATTATTTACCCTGTTGGTATTAGATGGGAGTGGAGAGAGAAAGGAGAATTCCAATCTTGCATGTTATTTACCCAATGATTCCATAGAAGGAATATGAAATTTAGTGTTTAGTCCAGATATGTGGTCTAGATTCTAGGTCACGCTGTTGTTGTTGTTCAGTCACTCAGTCATATCTAACTCTTTGTGACCCCATGGACCATACTGCCCTTGGGATTTTCTTGGCTAAGTTACTGGAGTACTTTGCCATTTTCTTCTCTAGTGAATTAAGGCAGAAGTTAAGTGACTTGCACAAGGTCTCACAGCTAGTGTCTGAGGCTGGATTTGAACTCATCTACTTGATTCCAGGCCCACTCAGTCATCTAGCTGCTGCTCAGAATACTTAAACCTACTTTTGCTAAAACAGAGATTTAGTAGCCATGTATAATATTGAGAGGACATAGCATCTAGTATAGGATTGCTGTTTTAAGAAAACAGTATACAAAAATTTAAGCATAAAACAAAAGGCTGATTTGTTTTCTTTTCCTTTCCAAAATAACTTTCCATAGGAATCCTTTATTTAAAAATATTGGTATTATCTTTTTATACCACTTTCATTTCTGAAAACAACTCTTTTGCCATCTTAGAGGCCATCTGGTTTAACACTCTCACTTAAAAAAGTGTATGACATCAGATAAATCACTTTACATTTATAAACCTATGTTTCTTCATCTGAAAATGATCTATGAATTCTCTTCTAATTGTGACATTCATTGATGAAATAGCTTTACAAAAAAAGAGGGTTTGATTTGGGTCTTGAAGGATAGCTAGGTGTTGGCTAAGCTGGGAGGCAAAGATAAGCCACTCCAAATACCAAAAATGGGGAACCACCAAATAATATATGTTTGTGGCCCGGTTGGAGGAGTCATTAAGGAGACTAGCCTACGTGTGGGAAGTCTCATGTCCAAATGAATAAATGAATGAATGAAGCATTTATTTATTATGATGTGCCAGCACTGTGCTAAGCACAAAGATTACGAATAAAGTAGGTCTTGATTACTGCGAATAAGAAATTTCCTTAAGTGGTTCCCTAAACATAAATTCCAATCTGTACTATTTAAAGTGATACATACATACATACATACATATATATATATATATATATATAGTGACAACAGGTTACAGTCCATTGGAAATACAGAGTGCAAATTCAAAGACTGTGAGGGAATTCAACATTTAAACTAATCAGGAACTAATTTACAAACAAGCAAGTTACAGGCAATAAATGTCAGCAATTGCCTTCATCTTCCCAACTAAAACTGGGATAGATTATATTTCCCCCTATTCTCTCAGAGAATACTAAGATTCATCATTCTTATGATATCAGGAAGAATAGTATGGTGACAATTTTGGCAACTCTCTACAAGCATGTATATAAGGGGAATAAAGAAAATTCATCCCTCCTCTCTGAAAAGAAGAAAATCAGTCTACTGGTAAGTATTAGCTAGCCTCCTAAATCAATACATCTTGATCTCAAACTTAATAGGAGCCAATGTTTGCTTTTGTTTCAGGGTTCAAAGTCCAGACTACAGAAGTTGGCTTTTAAGTTTGTTAGAGGCTTAATTCTTTTGCTCAAAATGAAATGAGGAATACATTAAACCCATGAGAGGAAAAACATGATTGATGAACTGGCTTATGTGACTACAGTTCCTTTAGCAACAAAAATATTTGGTAAGTTCACTTATTATTGAGATCAAGCAATGAGTCTGGTTCTAAATGACATAAAAATGGTTTGAGTTAGAGTCTGATAATTGCTATTTGCAGTGAACATAAACTTTGTTTTTGATGGAAGGAGGGGCATGGATAAAAAATAACCAATAAAATCTGAAGTAAAGCTCACATCTGAAATAAGAGGGAGAGAGAGACAGAGAGAGAGAGAGAGAGAGAGAGAGAGAGAGAGAGAGAGAGAGAGAGAGAGAGAGAGAGACAGAGAGACAGAGACACAGATTGAGAGAGAGAGAGAGACAGAGAGAGAGAGAGAGAGAGAGAGAGAGAGAGAGAGAGAGAGAAAGAGACAGAGAGAGAGAGAGAGAGAGAGAGAGAGAGAGAGAGAGAGAGAGAGAGAGAGAGAGAGAGAGAGAGAGAGAGAGAGAAAGGGGGAAGGGTAAGATGCATGAAGCAGGAGGAGTGGTTTTCCCAAGCTGATTTTTCTTACTGGGTGACCCAGACTCGGTCGGAATGTTACCCATGTGATCGACACAGACTGTGTCAGCAGCACAAAACAGCACAAAAGTGTAGACTTTCTGCAGCATCATTAAAATAATTGGCAAAAAAAAAGTTAAGCTCCCCAAGCACTTCAGAGAGGTTAATAAGCTTACTGGAACTCTACTCCTGTAGTCATTTCCCCTCTTCTATCTACCATTCCCTAACCCAAACCACTTTATATGTAGGGATAGGCAGGGTCTCTGTCTGCAAAGAAGGAATCAGACTGGAAAGACAAAGAATAAACCCTTTGTTTCAAGCAACTGAACAGCACACATCTAAATACTTAAATTTTAGGGCCACTTTTTATGACTACCACTGCTGGTCCAAGGAAAAGAATCTACATTCTCCTGAAGGCTGAGAGCCTTCTCTTTTAGTTCAACAAAGAAAATCCTTTCTGGTGTTTTAGATTTCCTAACAATGATGGAAATGTGGATGCCCGTTATTTGTGGAGTTGGTCTGTTAAGTTGAAGCAAGCCATGTAGAGCCAGAGGAAGAAAGAGGTATCTTCTTCCATCAGAAAAGTAGCAATGGCAAAAGCTAACAGAAAGTGTCTAAGCCTGTAATAAATTAAACTGCCTTCAGCCCTATGCCAGGTAGATGACAATAGCAAATGAATCTGAGTCATTGGTATCAGGAAAGAGAGAGACAGAGACAGAGACAGAGAGAGAACTAGAGGGGAATGAACCTCTTTGGAGCTCACTGCCATTCATCCCTGGAATCTCTTTGAGACAAAGGAGGACTTCCTTTAATGTCAAACCCTCTGACCCAATCCCAATCCTTCTCCCCAAGTCATCAGCCTAAATCAGTGCTGAGGAGTGGTTGGTACCAGAGGAGTTTATATCTGGCCTCATTCTCTCAGGAGGTATATGTAACCACCCTGATGCCAGATACAATGATAGATTTCCGCTGAAGAAGAGTCATCTATTCTGCAGAGATCCATTACAAAGTAGTTAATTTGGAGTTGAGAGAACCATGAGACATGATATATACAAAAGACTTACAAAACAGAGGAAATCACGGTATTCCTGCATTAAAAGAAAAGACATCTAGATCCTCATCCCCAAGCAGTGTATAAAGAATGAATTATGTTGGTCCCTTCTTGAGCATAACTTTTTCAGCAAAGAATTAATGAAGACATATGCATAGACACCAGTTTACCCAATTCTGTGATATAGATATAGGTAGTACTTTGAACATTTGGCTTACTATTTGATAAACGTGTGTCACTGGAAACAAAATGAATCAATGGCCTGTGTATGGTTGGATCAGTCAAGCACTAAATGTAGCTTATATGTATATAATGCATTAGAGTTAACACAATTATTTCTTCAAAATGACTCTATGAGGTGTGGCCTCAGTTCTTCCATTTCCATTTCAAGAAGAATAAGGACTTTCTTTAATAAAGTAAATGAATTCTCATAATCACATAATCAAGTACTAGTGTCAACACTTAAACCCAGTTCTTCTGATTCTAAACCCAATGATCTCTTTTCTATTCATACTTTCTTCTCTTGGAAATAGATTTTAAAACAAATTGTCCTGAATATGATATACTTCTTTCCTTGTGTCTATTCTTTGTGCTCAGGGAGCTCCCCTTGGAAAAACTTTTTCCATCAGATGAGTAACTCATTTATAATTTATAATTTTATAGAGTTTTTCAGCACTGAGTATTAGTGACTACACAACTAATTTGCCTCAGAATCAGGACTTGAACACAGGAGTTTATTACTCCAAGGCTGGTCTTCTATTTTCTAATATAGATAGTTAATTTTTATTCAGGTAATAATGAGTTATACATAGATTTGAATCTTGTAGGTCAAAAGTCATTATTGTTTTTATAGAATATATTAATTTTCATGAGTACTGGGTTGCCTTTAGAATTGTTTTATAATCAATTTACTCTAACAAAAATCTCTATTTAGTGGCATTAACCTCTTCTTAAATATTACTAGCTAGAGAGGCTCCTTTTTACTTTTCTACTATTAATTCCAGCCCAAGCTAATTTCAGATATTCCTGCCATGGGTAAAAAGTCCAGATAAACATGAAATTCCCATTTCCTAGAAGTAGCTAAGGGGAAAGGGAGAGACATACATACTGGAAATATGAGGGTAAGAAAAAAAAAGCCAACCCAAATATATTAGTAATTTCTTTTTAAGAGATATTAAGCTTTGGAAGATTGTAGTAATAGGAATAAGAAGGGGAGGAGGAAGAAAACATAATAATGATGACTAACTTTTCCCTACCACACCATACTTATTCTACTATCTACCTGGAGTGAGCAGTGCACATTCTGCATCATATCATTTAACAAGGACAATGTAGAGGTGTAAGTACAAATGAAAAATCACACACAGAAGTAGTATAAAGTCGTTAAAAGATTTTCATCAGGTTGGAAGGAGAAGATGAACCAGTTACCCATTAAGAACAAGGTATAATCAATGGGCAGCTCTTAGGTTCTATTGCTATCCATACAATGTCATGAGAAATAGAAGACCTTCCCCCTACCTCCATTCATGTCAGTGAACCTCAATGAAAGGACTTAGAGGAAGAATTGGATGAAAGTTGTATAGGATGGGTAAGAATGGGAGAATTTCAATCTGCATCATTTGATGGAAGGGGGATAAGTGATAATGGATGCATCAAAAACGTAACCCTAATGAGCAATTGGGAATTGGTGAATCCTATAACTTCTCTTTATCTTAGTGAGATGAACTAGAATATCTCTAAGATTTCTTCATCTAATATCCTGTAGTTCTATTATCAAGGCTAGACTATATTTGTCAATGAGTTGTTTGTAATCAATTTTGATGGTACAGACAACATATATTTGGGTGGGGATAGCAAAGAGTCTGCACATTTTTAAGCTTTAAAAACATAGGTTTGAAATATGATAGAAATGATCTCAATGCCATTAAAAAAGAAATTAATACTAGTAAAATTTCATGCCACAATGCTATCTAATAGTAGTACCTATGTCAGATCCTGGGACATTTGCCAAGTAGCCACCAAAGACAAGAAGACAAACTATTTTGCTGCAAGCAGAATGGAGCTCTAGGCATCTTGAAAGAAACAAAACTCATTGCCAGCAAGATTATACCTATGTGGCTCTTATGAACAATATGAAGGTGAGGGGAAGAATAGTTTTTCCCAGCTGGAAAGATGGATTGAAGAATAATGAGATGCTAATCTGTCAGGATGAGAAATATGGGGACTTTGGACCCTAGGAGAATGGATGTACTCCTGGACAACTGAATGCAATGGAAGTATGATGCTATCCTGAAGTGAATATGATGATGAGATTTTTGGAGCCTCTCTATCTAACTGACCCAGTGATCTTGCAAGGACAGAATCTGAGAATATATTGGATCCTGGTGAATTTATTCCATCTCTACTTCCTCCTCATTCTTTACCTTACCATAACCTAGTGAATGAACTAGCCTCAGTTTCCCTTGGGAGTGTTTTGATTTCTTTAAATCTTCAGTATTTACAGTCAGTACTTACACAATGGTTTTTGTCTCCAGGCAAAGATATGCTGATTTTCATTGGAATCTGAGGAACTACATTATGGTAAAAGACAAAGGAAAACCCATGGACAAATAGCTTGGCTTAACCAAAAGCCTTTATGGAAGGTTTCTCCTCTTATCTTGTGATAAACAGAGACTCTTCACCATATTACAATTGAGTTAAAAACTTTCTAAGCATTTTAGAATCAACAGGATCCAATATTTCTCAGAATCAGTACTAGCAAGATTAGGGACCATTTCTCTGAGGTCCTTTTGGTCTTGCTTCATCAGTAAAACCAAACTAAACTAAAAACTTGTTTCTTCTCTCCTGCCTGGGGAAAACTATCTTATTCATTTTTATGCCTGGTTTCTGGGTGAAGTAAAAGAGCCCAGTCAAAAGGTTTTTTCTTTGTTTTGTTTTCTTTTTATTTTAAAAGAATGATATTATTTCTTCACTTAAATGTGAGTCTCTCTTTCCATTAGCATCATCAACAGGGCCCAACTTAGGGATCAAAGAGAAACATAGATCTAGCAAAGGATATTATGGAAAGGTATGAAGAACCCTGAGGACAATGGGTCAGTTACATTGACTTTGATGGTTTCTCCCATTTAAGCTGTAAGAAGCTGGGCAATTTCTACTTTCTTCAACTGGGTGCTTAGCACTATTCCAGTGCTTAGCACATAGTAGGTACTTAATTAATGTTTATTTACTGACTATGGTTGTTCTTCTTTACCATATCTATTCCCATCTAGTCACTTAAAAAAACACAAAGAAAAAAATGTTTAAAGATAAAATTGAAGAATCATGGTCAGAAAGGATCTATGATGGAATGAATAAAGCCTAACCTTTCTCTCCATGTTAAAATGATGAGACAGTTTCCCACTAGCTTGAAAATACTCAACTTTATCAGTTATTATGGACCTGATTTGGCAGATAGTTTCTTTAATTAAATAAAAGGGAGATAACATAGCCCATGTCTGTTTGGCCATCTATCTTATATTCTGCTTGCTTCCTATCTACTCTACAATTTAAAAAAAGTTATTAATGTCCATAAAGATAGCACTTATATCTGTTACTCAAATGGATGTTATCTCATCATTTTAGACATTACCTAAAGCAATATGGATTGAAACTCAATCATGCCTACTCATTCTATGTAATTGTGTTTCATATCATCCCAGAAGTTCACCGTCGAAGGTTCACTCATTCAGTTTTTTGGAGGCTTTACTTGATTTCTCCAGACATCATGAGAATACCAGTGATAAACTGGTCATGGTGAGGTTTTTGTGCATATAGTAATTTTCAGACCTGTGACTTTATATAACAACTTAGTGAAGACAGAAACAACCTGATAGGAACAGAGACCTAGAAAGGCTGTGTGATTTTTGAAACACACACACACACACACACACACACACACACACACACACACACACACACACGCAAATTAGAAGTGGGATAGAATAACTAATAGAATTATGGTTCTAATGGTTGTGGTCCTTTAGATAAACTCCTCTCACGTATTGAGGTATTGAGCAAGGAACATTTTATTAAAATTCAAGTGAGATCCTAATGGACCTGGATAAAATGCTTTCAGGTACTCTGATGGTCTGAAAGTTTTCTTATTTCTAAAGGAAACATGATTTACAACTATGAGTAGTTTAGATACTTATCAAAATATTTAGTTAGGCCATTGGTTGTAGGGCTGAGATAGGAATAATATATACTTCCTGGTCTAGTTTCACAATATTATTTTAAATGGATATGATCAGCTGGCATTTAGGATTCACGGAAACTTTGGAGATGACCATTGTAGGGGAAATAACATTAAGGTAAATTTTAGCTAAAATACTAGTATAAACTATCACATTGGAAGTTCAGCTTGACAGAGGAACCTAATTCCCAATTTATCTGTTTTAGGCTTCATTAAATCCCTGTGTAGTCTTCCCTTACAAGTTCCTCCTTTCTCCCTACCCCAACCCTGCCTCCTCCAATGTTCCTTTTTCTTCTATTCTGAATACATCAGTGTCCCAGAGATTCTGGCAGTTTTCCTAGGCCAGCTGCTGCCTTTCCAGCTGCTGCCTCTGACCTGTGCGTTCCAAGACTTCTTTGAGGTCATGGGACGAAGTGTATTCTCGGGTGTCTCTAAAATATAGAAGCTATGGAAGTTGAAATTGTATCTTAGCCATTTCCTCATAATCAATAGAGCTGCCTGAAAAAAAAAATTTGTTGATGATGGTTCTGTCGTTCCAAATAACTATTTTTACTACTAGCCATTGGACAATAGGACATATGGAGACTAATGAAGTCAGCCACTTGTACCAATCACCAATTTCTTAAACCACAAAATTCCTTAGTATTAAATATTGCAACTATCAGTTTCTGCATAGGAAATTTCTAGGGAAACCTCTAAGAAAGAACTAAATCTTAGGCTCATCAATTGAGAACTAGAAAGGATCTCAGGATAATCTTGTCTAATCCACTCACTTTTTTCAGATGAGGAAACTGAGGTAATACAATTAATAAGTGTCAGAAGTAGGATTTAAACTCAGGTTCTCAGATTCGAGTACTTAATTTCCATCATAGCAGGTTGTTCTTCAGAAGAGAGAGACAATGGCTCAAATCAATGATGTGTCTAGGAAGTAAGTAGTGGAATCTAAAATTGAGCTTAGATCCTCAGAATTCAAGCCTAGAGCTCTTTCCCTTATACTATGCTGTCTCTTCCTTAACTAGATTGTCAATGACAAGTTCACACCTTCCCAGAATATTAGAGCTGAGAGAAACTGTGGATATCACCTAGTCTAAGTACCTTTAATTCACAAATGAGACAACAGACAATAGAGATATGATCAAAGATGTCCAGGTGGCCAAAGGCAAGTTTGAAGACAGAAAAACCATACCATATGAAGATTAATTAAAGGAATTGGGGATGATTAGCCTAAAGAATAGGGAGGGGCAGAAATGTAGAAGAGGCAGGTATTAATTGTGTTCTGTTGGGCAGAAGAGGGCATACATAACTAGGAGCAATAGAAGATTCTCCTTCAGGTGGAATTAGTTGAGATGATCTTTGAAGTCCCCACCAAGTCCGAGATTCCATGAAATGATTTAGTTAGGCTCAAACAGCCAGGAAGTGGCTGAATCTAGGTTCTCTAACTCCAACTTCAATGCTTTTTTTCCTCAACCTTCAATAAGGGAATCCAAGATACCTCTAAATAACATCAAATCCTCTTATCTTCCATTACTCCATTCATCATTTTTCCATGTCCCATCCTTCACTATTTTTCTTATCTCTGTTTACTAAGTCCTTAAGGGTATTACAGCAGAAATGACTATTCACGTATTTCCACCATTTATTTCACCAATGTTTATTTGCCCTTGCTTCTCAGTTATAATGTAAGCTTCTCCAAGGTTCATCAGTTCGATCAGGACAGCTAATACTCTGCACACGCTGAGTACTTATTCACCAGTGGCTAAAAAAACAATGAGACCCCGGATCAAATTAGGTTTCATGTGTAATTTTTTGTTTCCCTTTCATATGTTGTCCTCTCCCATTAGAATGTAAGCTCTTTGAGGACAGGGATTATATTTCTTTCTGTTTCTGTTTGTATTCCCAGCACTTAGGACTGTTTCTGGAACCTAGTGAATGTTTAATAAATGACTGACCAAGCTTATTAGAGTGTCCACACAAAGGAGGAAAACATGCTAACAAGGGAGTTCAAACAAAGGGAGTTCTCATGTACCATTTTCATCCTTTTTTCCTTGAACATAGTCAAGTATTTAGGAGATGAGGGTGATAAAGTAGAGATCAATTGATAAGGGAAAAATAGAGGAAAGAGAATAAAGGAAGAGACTGAGATTTAGTTAACTAAAATGAGGAATTCTCAACTCTTGGCACAGCACCATACCTACAAACCCAGTGAGGTTTGCCCATTACTAATTATCACATAATAATATGTTCCTATGGTGGGGGCAGGGGGTAGAGGAAGGCTAATAAAATACCACAGCACTTGTGCTGTATGGGAGAAGAGGTTTCTGAAACGTGTTCCCAACTAGTTTTCCCTTGAGGTTTAGAGGAATAAATATTGCTGACTCTTTCCCTTAAGCTAATGTGCTTCAAAGGGAGATCTAGCTCTCCTTAGGACAGTGTTTGGAAATGCCTAAAGTTGAGTTGTATATTTTAAACATGTTGACGGGCCAGCTTGTTAAGTTTGCTGGTTGGCTGGCTGCCGCCAGTGAGCGGAAACTGAGTGAGCCATTTGTGGGATGTGTAGAATCCAGTACAGGCAGGACTCAAGCTTTTTGGAGAGTCTTCTGTTAGAACAGTCATTTTAGAAATGATTGGCTTTGTGTATTTTCTTTAAGAGATCTGTGACTCCCATGTGAGGTAAATGTAGATCTTTAGATATACTAGTTTATATAAAAACCTAAGGAAGACTTAGAGACAGTTAGACGGTTCAATAGGTAGACTGCTATGTCTGGAGTCAGGAAGGTCTGAGTTCAAATCCTGCCTCAAATATTGATTTGCTGTGTGATCCTAGGCAAACCATTTAACCTCTGTTGCCTTAATTCACTGGAGAAGAAAGTGGCAAATCGTTCCAGTATCTTTACTATGAAAACCCCAGATACAAGAGTTGGACAGGACTGAATGCCTGAAAAACAATAACAAGGTGGACCTGGAATTACGAAAACCTGGGCTTGACTCTTGTTTCTGATATTTATTCGTTATGTGATCCTGGGCAAGTCACTTCAGCTACTTTGGACCTAAGTAACCACTTACAGAAATGAGAAGTTTGGACTCAGTAACCAAAGAAGTCCCTTCCACCTTCTGATACCTCTTTACTAATGTCTTCATCATTTCATTTTTAAAAATTATTTGGGGGGCAGCTGGGTAGCTCAGTGGATTGAGAGCTAGCCGTAGAGATGGGAGGTCCTGGGTTCAAATCTGGCCTCAGACACTTCCCAGCTGTGTGACCCTGGGCAAGTCACTTGACCACCATTGCCTAGCCCTTACCACTCTTCTGCCTTGGAGCCAATACACAGTACTGACTCCAAGATGGAAGGTAAGGGTTTTTAAAAAAATAAAAATAAAAAAAATTATATGGTGCCATGAAGTCAACCCTATGGAATATGAGGCGAGGGAGAAATCTAGAGAAGCTATTTTTGTGGCTTTGGTTTTTATCAAATCTTATGATTGGGGGTGAGTGTAAGTCAGTATTATCAATGGTATCAGTTCCTCGATGGTACATATTAGCCGTTTTGTCACCACCCTGGATTACTTAGAGCATAGTGTGATTTGTTGACCAGGGTTTGAGTGTGAGTTATTTATCAGAAAGGGAGTATGGGAGCAGCATTTGCCTTAGAGAATTACCAAGAAAGGCTTTGAGAGCTATATCAACATATTAGAGACTATTGAGTTAAATAATTTTCTTGAGAATGAGAATCAGAGAGTCACTCTAAAAATCTACATCTCCGGGATCTCAAGTATCCAGCTGATGGAATCAGACTTAGAGTTGAAAGGATCACTGCTCTGAGAATCAGAAGATTTGGAATCTAGTTTCAGATCTGCCATTGCCTAACTGGGTCCAGCTGCCATTAACTAGGATATAGTTATTGCTAACTCTCAGTTTCTTCATCTGTAAAGTGAAACATTTGGATCTGATTTCTAGGTTCCTTAATTTCCACACATTTTGCACTTCTATGACCAGCTGTACACATCCAAGGATGCACATGCATAAACACTCCACTACAGTTATTAGGCACACACCCTGTTCATCCATTCAACTGCCTACGCTCCGGGCCTAGATTGAAGCTCTAATGCCAATTACTTTATAATCCCACCTCAATAGGTATAAAATCTTACTAAGATCTACCCAAGAAAATGTCAATAGTGAAATACAAAATTCCTAACTGCAGCTGTAAAGATAACAAGGAATAAAACTCTTTGGCATTAGGGAGTGTTGGAGAGCTTCTTACTTACTTTGTTCTTAATTTAAATTCATCAACATTTCTAAATAGCTATAAGGGATTTACCAGCCTTCTCAGAAATATTTACCTTGGATAGAAATAAAATATTGAAATTTCAGATAAAATTGGGGGAAAGGTCATTATGTGATCAGCAACTACAAATACAGAAGGTAAATTTCACAACATTCATTCCTTGTGGTACATGCCATAAAATGCAACTTTCTATGGAGATAGGTCACGTGAGAGGTAGGACAGTGTAATTCCAGTGTATATATTTCTTGCCCCCATGACAGACCCTGTTATTCAGTTGACAGTAGTTTATGGAACCACCATCTCCTCGTCTTGTTAACAATGCACTTGGGGAAAGACTGTGTTTGACTCCTGTTCTTCTCCATGGGGGCTTTTGACAATGAAGTCAGAAGTATCTTTCAAACTGTAGGCTATCATTTGGAAAAATGAAACAATAAAGAAGAATAGTATCTTAAGGGAAATGATTTTAAAAGGCATAAGTTAAGGGAGAATAGCACTTTTAAATCATAAATGTTATAAAGAAGTAATAACCAAAACTTTGGTACTGGTTTAAAAAATATAAATGTATAGGAATAGGCCAGGTAAATGAAGAAGAACTTCTAACTTAGCACACCAAGAAAGGAATTTGACAGAAATTAGGCTTAAAATATTTTTCTTTATATGCAATCTTAAGGTCTAAATAGATTTGTGACTTGAATTAAAAAAAAAAAAAAAGCAAACCAGATAAGGTACTCATTAAAGCTAAATCTAAGGTGAGAGTTCTTTTAAAAAAAATTAAATTTCTTTGGTTTTTATATCACATTAATTTCCAAACATAGTTCTCTTCTCCTACCCTTCCAAAAACCTCTCCCTTGTAACTACAGACATAAAAGAAAGAGAAAAAAGAGACAATTCAACAAAATTAACCATAGTGAACAAATCTGACAATATTTACAATGAATGATACCCATAATACTTTGCCTTTTGCAAAGAAGGGAATTCCTTGTGGAGCTAACCTTGATCATTAAAATTATATATCATCAAATTTCATTTTGTTCATGTATAGAAAGTGCATAGAACAGTGGACCTAAAGTCAGAAAGATCTGATTTTGAATCCAACCTCAGATACTTACAAGCTAAGTGACCCTGAATAAGTCATTTAATCTCTGTCTCAGTTTCCTCAACTGTGAAATGGGAATAATAATAACACTTATCCCACAAGGTTATTGTAAGGATCAGATGAGATAATATTCATAAAACACTTTGTATACCTTAGATTGCTAGAACATGCTAGCTATTATAATGATGATTATTTCCATTCATATTATAAAAGTTTCTATTTATTGTTTTCCTGGTTCCTCTTGACTTTGCATCAGGTTATGGGTCTTATGTTCTTCTGTTTTTTTTTATATATTTATCATTTCTTATGCTGTCTATTATTATATTCACTCTATATTATATTTGCAAACTGCAATTTAAATTGCAATTTCTTTGGCCACTCCCAATCAATGAGCATCTACTTTTCTTTGAGTTTTTGTTTCTATAAAAAATGCTCCTATGCATATTTTCATGTCTACAGGAACTTTTTGTTTTTTACATCCTTGGAATGTATGCCTTTGGATCTCTGATTCACAATAAATCATCATTTTAGTTACTTAACATAATTCCAGGATAAGTTTCCAGAATGATGGGGACAATTCATCATCTCACAAGACATATTAATGTGTCTTTCTACACTTCTTCTAACATCATTTTATACCATTTTTGGGTGTCTTCACAAAATTTTTTGGGCAGATGGTGAAATATAAAAGTTCTTTTGATTTAAACTTCTCTTATTATTAGTGATTTATAGAAATTTTCAAGTAATTATTAAGATTTTATAATTTTTCTTTTGAGAACTATTTTTTGTATCTTTTGACCACCTATCCTGGGGAATTAGGTACTTAGTCTTGTATCAAGTTGTCAATTTGATTGTTCTTCTGAATTCCTAAATATTCTAGATATATCACACCCCTGCAGAGATCTCTTATTGAAATCTTTCCTCTTCCCTGAAATTTATCATTTCTCTAATTATATTATTGATTTAGTTAGAAATGCAAAATTTCAAATGAAAAATTTTCAAATTTCAAAAAAATTATGTGACTTGTGATCACCTCTGACCTATGTTTCATTAAGAATTTTCTCCAGTAGTCAAAGATCTTAAAGGTATTTGATTTGATTCTTTTCTGTTTTTGTTTATGGTATGATGTTTGATTTATAGTTCATTCATTCATTTTCAGATTTAATATGGATATTAGTTTAAATTGAATTTTTGCCAAACTGTTTTCCAGTTTTCCCAGAAGTTATTGTAAAAATAACTTGTTGAAAAGAATAGGGGAAAGAATAAGCAAGCAAGGCAAAACAAAATAACAACAACGTTTTAGATGTATACCAGTTAGAATATTTTCCAATACAAAGAGAATCACAGAATTTTAGGATGAAAATGAAAAGGTCACTGCAGGTCTTTTAACTCAACCTCCCCCCCCCACCCCAAATAATTATAAAGGAGTCTGCCTTGACAGTTCACTTGTCTGGGGCATAGGTCTGCTTAGAGTTCAAGGAGAAACAATTACTCTTTCTCAGAGTTCCAAGTCGGCTGTTGATCATTTTGAATATGACAAGCTCTTGAAAAATAGAGTCAGTAGAGAAAACAGTATACTTCCATGATTTTTATATGAAGAAGTGAAGAGTTATTAAATTATTAAGGGGAAGTATGGCTACCAGAACTGTTCTATGATTATTGAACAAACATAATATTGTTGAATAGACAGAAGATGAGAATTTGGTAACAAACTAGAAGTTAATATTTTTTTTTGTTTGCTTGTTTGTTTTTTTAATCAACAGGGTCTGAATCCAGGAAAATAAGAGAGAAAGAATGAATACATTTCAAAAATACATTTGCTAAGTTTGAAGCTGAAGTTGATGGGAAATGAAGTTTCTATTGAGGGGTAAACCCTGATGAGCAGCATATTTTACAAAATATCCTTGAAAATATAGGAGGAAGCTTTGATGTATTAATTTATATGCATGAGGAAAAACTGAAATATTATACATTTTCTATAAATTATCAGTGGATATATACCCTTCTGAAATTCCTAGCAGGATAAGAGTTTCAAAAAGTGATTGGAATCTAGTTGCTAAATCTCTCACAAAATAGAAAACACTCAAAGGAGTTAAACTAGTATTAAGGATGGAGTATCTGGAAACAAATTATTAGAATAGAAAGAAGCCATTTGGAACACTAGAAACAGCTATAGATATTAACAGGTTTCCTGAAACCACAAAGTACAATGGAACACTAGAGTGGAATCACAGAACTAAGAAATTTTCTCAGGGAAGGAAACATACTCTCATAGGGAGTAAACACGGGATGGCTAATTTAAAAATTATAACTGAAGTTTTTTAACAATGACAAGTCTAAAGTGAAGAAAAGAGGTAGATTTTTTGAGAGTCTAAAAGGCATAATACTGTATGAAGTATAAAAGTTAAAATACATGAAACCACTTGGCAAGAACATCTGCAAAAACTAGAAAGGCAATTTTGTGTTTGTGGAACAGTTCAATAAGCATATGCCAATTTCATTCAATATACTATCCAGCAAAATGCTGAAAGATAATATGACTTCAAAAAGTGAGTGAACAGGCAGCTTCAAAGACTGATAATGAGAGAAGCAGATGAAATTAGAATGGAACAAATATACAGGCCATTATATAGTTCTAGAGTTAAAGGCAAATCCAGTTAGATTATGAGTGAAAGTTAATAAATTTTGATAAGTTGTTAAAACAGTAAAGCATTTCAAATGTTATTTTCTAATCACAAAAACTGAATTAACTAGTGGAAATTCAAGTAGAAAGAGCTTCAAGATATTAGCTCAGGTATATGATAGGAAAATCAACCCTGCTTGATCATTCGGATTTAAGAGAAGCAACTTATTAATATTCTGATAAGAGTAAGACCAATGGAAAAGACATTCCACACTGAATAATCAGAGATCCAGACCATATTATGCTAAATTATCACAAATCCAGCATATGCAAAAGAGTACTGGATATCTTTGCTGTAATAGGTTTAGATGGGTATAAGGAAAAGGAATGGCAAATAAATGTGTGAGAGTGTATATCAATATGCAAGTTTCAGCAGATAGTTGGAGCTGAGGAGGGAGAATTCTTTAGGTTATAGATATAATCAGTTTAATATCTGCATACATGGTACTTTTATCCATCCATGTGCTGAAATGATAGTGACAAATGGAAAGACAAAAGGGGACACTATTTTATACAATGGCACTTAAGTAACCAGTGAATTCCAGCCCTTTTATGGATAACATTTGGGGGACATTTCTTTATATCTGATGAGAGAATTAAGACTAGGAACTGGATAATGAAAATCATTTTTACTTAGGCAACATTAAAATGAACCTCTAATTCTCAAAAGAAATGGTTGGAATTCATAAGAAATAGATATTTTAGCCTTAATATGTTTTGACCTTAAAACATTTTTGGCATGTTAGACACAATTCACATCAGTTCCAGATTATTTAATATTCTATCCATCTACTGTAAGCAAGAAAATAGCACTTTTGTATACAATACTTTGAAGTATATAAGAAAATAAAAATAAGTGAATATCATTTGGGCATTGATTTTATCAAATCAAAGATAGATTTTGAACTATTTGGTTTTAGTAATTCTCTGGTACCTGAGGAGGTACTATCTGAGAAAGTAACTGAGGAGCAGGATGAAAAAATGTTCCCAAAATAAGAATGGAATGTTGGATGTGCCCAAATAACAACTCTTCGAATTCTCTTAGAATCTAGAATATTTTAAGAGTGATCATGGAAAATTCCTGTCTGTGACAGATGATTTCAGTAGTTATCTAAAGGAATTACTCATCAGTGCTATCACCAGGGAATCTATAGCAGTCCCTGGATTTCACTTATAGTAGTTACAAAATATTAAATTTTATGTAGATAAAGTTGCCTTTTTTGCCTTTTATGATCTTTTCTCTTCCTTGCTTGGTTAAGACTTATATTTCACCTATAGTTTGGAAAGGAACCACCTTCTGGTCTTTAACATTTTATGATGTAGCATTTCATATTCAATATCCATTTTTAGTTTATTGAAGTATATGATGCAAAGTGTTGATCTTGGTCTAAAACTAATTTCTACCAAATTGCTTTCCAGTTTTCCCAGAAGTTGCCATTAATAAACAAATCTTTACCCAGCAATTTACACACATACATACAAGCTACTGATTTTGCTTACTTCTGTTTCTCTCTTCTCTAGTCTGTTTCATTAATCTACACTTCAGCTTTTTATAAACATAAATGTTAAATTGTTTTGATGATTATTGGTTTATACTACATAATTTGAGGTCTGATAAAAGTATACTATCTTTGTTCATCCTTCATTCCTTTTACTCATTATTTGCTGGAATAGCCTAGAACTTTTGCTCTCCCAAATTAATTTTGCTAATGTTTGTCTAGTTCAATAAAATATGTCCTAGGTAATTTGATTGGCATAGAATTTAATCTGTAAATGAGTCTAATAGTATCATCTGTTTTTTTATTATTAGCATGACCTAAACCAAAAAGTGAATGTCTCTCCAATTATTTGTCTTTCCCCTTTATAAAGAGCCATTATAGCTATAATTACATGAAATTTTACAATTATAGCTATATGCTTATATATACACATATCCTATATATGGCTTAGTAGCTTAACTCTAAATGGCATATGTATTTTAAAGTTATTCTAAATGTGATTTCTCTTATCATTTATTCATTGGTTTTATTAGTACTGTCCAAAAATTCTGATGAATTTTATGGGTTTATTTTATATATTGATTCTTTTTTGAAGCTATTGTCTCAATTAGTGCTTTTAATTATTCTTTGATATTTCTAAGTACACAGTGTCATCTACAAATAAGAATAATTTGACCTCTTTTATTGATAACATTACATCATTTTATTTTTTTATTATGCAATCACATGGCCAGAACCATATCAAATGATAAATTAGAAAGGCAACATCCTTTACAAAATTCCCTTTTAACTTGGAAAATCTCTAATGCTTTGCAAATCTAATCCTTTGCAAATAATGTTAATTCTTAGTTTAAGATATATACTTTTGTTCATATTAAATAAGGGTTCTCCTAAACCTCTGTTTTTAGTATAAATAAAAAATACTATTTTAGCAAAGTATTTTTAATCTATTGAAATAATTAGGTGATTTCCTTAGTCACCTTTGTTATTTATGTGAATAACTATGCTGATTTCTAATGTTCAGTGATACTTGCATTCCAGTTATGTGCCCAATTTGATCATAGTCAATTTTTTGTTGATAAATTATTGAAATCTTCTTAAAATTATATTTTTAAAGTATTACTTCAATAATCATTAGTAAAATTGATCTACAGTTAACTTTCTTTGCTTTGTCTTTCTAACTTTTGGGTATGTTTACCATATACATCTTAGAGGAGTTTGGTAGAGTGTCATCTATTTAAAAAAGAAATGTTTGACATATATTTATGTATGAATATATGTGTATACATATGTATATACCTCTATTTCATCCAGGCTGGAAATGTAGCAACCATTCATGGCCCCAGTTTCACTACTGAGAAGTGCAGAAGTTTTGAATGGCATCATTTTCCAACGTGGAGTGGTTCATTACTCCTTAAGCAAATAGAACCACCCTACTCTTATAAGCTTACCATATTGTTGCCAGAGTTAGAAGAGGCATCCTATCAACTTAGCCCACTGCATCTAATTCTCAAGGTCAAGTGATCCACAAAACTTGCCCTCTTTAACAGCAGGGATTGCAATCACCAGTCACCAACCCAGCTTTAGCATCATTTTCTGGTTGAATGTAAGCTACTAACATTGAGGTTGAGAATTACATAATCATTCAGCTTTCACTTCTTCATTTGTTTCTTTAGTATACATGCATATATGCATAGTCTTCCTCTTTTGCTACCATCCATCAGCAGTTTTTTTCTTAAAGTAACATAAATATAGTCTCTTACCTTTAACTCTCTCTGCCCAACCACCCATTACTTGAGTTTTATTTTATTCTTTCCCATTTTCAATTATTTTATTCTTTCTTTCCCCACTTCAGAAAGAGTGTAGTAGCCAGTCTTCTCTTTCCTCCCTACTTTATCTATTTTCTTAAATTTAGTGGAATTAATTTGTAATTCTCTTTTTCAATTATTTTACTCTATTCCTAGAAATGTCAAATCTTGAGAGAGGCAGTGGATAGCAGTAAGAAGGACTGACTGCTTTGTAACAGGAGTGCAAAGGTATTGACCCTTTCTTTGTTTGCTTGTCTTTTTCAATGGTATGCCATCTTCCCATTAAACTTATTGCCCCTGCTTAAGGCTTTCTGAGAAATGCCCCTTCATGGATCTCTTTCCCCTTCTCAACCAAAGGGCTCAGTCTTTAGAAGAATGATCCTAGCAAGCACTTCATGGTCAGGGATTATATTTTAGAGGAAAAAGGAGGAAGTAAAAAAAGTCACTTGATTTAAAGAGAAGAAAAGACTAGTGCTACTTACTAGCTTCTCAGACTCTCTAATTTGTGATAAAATATTGAGGATTATTATTGTTGTTGCTGAGGAAGATGCTGTGGTAAAAATACTTTATTGATGTTCACAATGTATCTTTCAGCTCTCCCCTCAGAAGGAAAGCCAGGAGTGACTTCCCTTCACCAGACCAGTATGTAACTTACTTGGAGACTATATATTTACTTAAAAAATCTATATTTAACAGACATAAGTATAAGGATTAGTAACAAGCCTTAACACTAACAGGAAACTATATCTACCCACTTTCTCCTATGTCTGCCTCACAGCAAACTCTTTTGTTCTTCCAGCTTCTCTGAAACTGCCTAGCACTCACTAAAAAAAACCTAAACACTATCCTATCTGACTACAATCTAACTATAATCCTTATTAAAATTGACTTAATATTATTAAAGATGTCTCCAAGTGAACAAAGAGTTAGTCAGCCCAATATGGCAGAGGTTAGCTGACAAAAGGGTAACCCTGAGATGGCTCAAAGTCCAGGCATACAGCCTTCAATCTTTCTTCTTTAAAAACCATTCTCCACCAAAGCAGATATGACAATTTCTTCCTCCAAAATGAATTCTCAAGGTAAATAGATAGGAAAACCTCTTCAGATGGTTTAGAGTTCTCTCTCCCCTATATACAGCAAAGAGCAAGGCCTGAGATATCTGTTGTCACCAGAAGCCAGAGAGAGTCTCAGCCAGTTGGTAACTCCCAGAAAGTCTGGCCCACTATCTGAATCTTTTGCCCGATTCCCTCCTCCCAACTTCTGATCTCACACACAGCACTCTGCCTTGCTTGCAGCCTCAGAGACATCTTACAATTCCTTATCTTAATCAGTACTTAATATATTTCCTAATCCATTTCTACAGTGAAATTGGGCTAATAAATCTAACTTGGTTTATAGGAAAATGAGATCAAATAAAATTACAAATGTATGCACACGTATATACATACATATTTACACATACATAAATATATATACACACATACATTCACAAACAATGCATTATAAGTATGTGGTGCTAAATAGATGGGTCTTACTATCATTGTTATTTTTGTATCACCTTAGGTTGCCTATCATAGGATTCTACTAATAGTATCTCATCAATAAATATAGGATTAGTGAGTGAGTTAAGTGAATGAATGAATTTTTGTGAAGGCGAAAAATAAGAATTCTGCTTTTGGAGATGTCTGAATTTTTTTTTTCAATCCTCCTATCCTAGAACCTCAATTTCTTTTCATTCTCTTTGCTCATATTTAAAAGGACACTAGCATGAAAAAAATCAGTAATAAGAAACTAGCATCATTTCTTTATTTCCAATATAAGGCAAAACACATTTATTTTGATCAAGTTAATTCAGAGTACTCCAAATGAAAGACAGAGGTGAAAGGGCACCTGCTGAAAACGAAAACTTACAAGCAATTACTTTCAGTTATCAAGAAGATGATTGCTTAGTTTTGGAATTATCCAGGTCCTTCTTCCTTTTCTTGGGCTAACTCTATGCCTTTTCAGCATTTAAGTGTTTAATATCCAATTAGCCTTTCTAAGGGGAAAAATTAAGAGGAAAACCTCAAGGATCAATTTGACTACTTATTACCTGTTTCAACAGAAAAATTTAATAGGATGAGGAAATTTTGAGCTAAAATACAATCATTTTATACTTTATGTAGTGTCAATAGACATTAATTTATACACATTGCCCCCTGAATAGGTCATTGTCATTTCCTGCTTTTACTCATAACATTAAATTCAATAGCATTTATTAAGTAGTTATTATGTATCAGGCACTCTGCTAAGTACTAAGGATACAAAGACAAAAATGAGAAAATCCTCTCTTCATGAAGCTTATGATCTACATTTCCCCTATCTGAATGAGCAATCTCAACCAATTTTTAATCTTTATTCCTATCCCTTCCAAGTTCATCCCAATTCCAACCTTCTCCATGAAATTCTTCTTGATTATTCCAACCCATTATTCTCTTTTCTACAAACTCACAGCTCTTGTTGCATATACAACTGATTGTGTGTTTGAGAATCACAAAATGTCTTTAAAGATATTGTTATTGTTTAATTTTCATAAGCTTGTGTTACCTTACCTAGATTGTAAATTTCATGAGCAATTCATTTGTTAGCCTGTGGGTCTTAATAAAAGTCATAATCTATATTGTGCTTTCTAAAGGACATTTCATACTTTTATCTGTTCCTCACAATCACTCTTTTAGGTAGGTAAATTTTCTCCAAGTACAAGCATCTCAAAAAAATTTTTTTTGCATTAGGAAACTGGATCTCTCAAAGGAAAAGAGACTTGCCTATGAACATAAAGATAATAAATGTCAGAAATAAGATCTGAACCCAGATATCTACTTCTAAAACCCAGTGCTCTTCAAATGTGCCATTCTGCTTTTGTATCCTTTTCTAATTGATAGGGCAGTGTTTTAAGCATAAAAGGTACTCACTAACTATTTTTAATAAATACATTTCAAATATTTCTTCACTCTTCAATGTTCATTGTCATGACAAACTGACATTTAGCTATAAGAAGTAAAATAAATATTGGTAAATTTGTGTTCTGCCCTAGTTATCACCCTTAAACTTAGTAGATGATATCAACTTTCAGTTTAACATTAATCTTCTATCTAGCAGATGGTTTTCAAATGGTGTGTGTGTGTGTGTGTGTGTGTCTGTGTTTGGAGGGGTATGGGGTCAAATTCATAGTACAGTCATCATTTTTTTCTACACTGAAATGGAGACCCACTGAAATTAATAAGGTAGCCTTTTTCTGGCTTTTTGACTGACTCCATAGTCCCCATTACCTACAGAACAGGGAAAAAGGGGGTAGGGTGGGGAGTTACATACTGCATAGCCTAATTAAGCGAGGTATTTTCTTTGGACAAAATACTCTTGTTTATTTGAATATAATTAAGTGTCAGTATCCTAAGTCCCAGCTCACAGTTAATGAAAGATTCTATTTAAATTATTTACTGAATGTCATACTTCAGGTTTTAATTTCAATATGCTGGGATACACAGGCTACATAATTTAAGAGTTAGACAAATTACAATACTGTGCTTACCCATGCTTTTCAGTAAGGCCACTTCTGATGCTTCAATTAGTGTTTATAACATTAAGTTAGAATGCATGTTTAAATTTTCCCTCTTAAAAATAAAAAAAGTAGAAAAAGATGCTTTAAAAAATAGGGTAAATCTCTCATACTGAATGATTTAACAGCCCAATCTTACCTTTGATAGGTCTCTGAAACATTCTTTGGATAGTGGGATCAAATGTGCTTATGGAAACTTTGCCCATGAGCTTTTCTCTTTCTCATCTGCCTTCTTCAGGTAGCTATTCCTAGTGGGTTAACTTCCTTTTTTCTACTTAACCCATGGTCTATTCTGTCATAAACCGGAATCCATTCCGCTTCACTTGCCTGCTATTTTGCTTTTTTCTCTTTCCTCTGTTTTCTTTCCCATTAGTAATTATTTATTAGCCTCTGAGGTGCAGCCCAGGTTTTCTCAAGGCATTTTTCCCATTTCCTTTAGCCCTTTTGGTCACCGCTTAGCATTTGAATGAGCTTCTGAGTTTTGACATTCATTGCTATGTGGATTTGGAGCTGTATGCTGGAAAACCTATACAATTACCGGTCCACTGGCAACATTTCCTCTTGGATTTCTAGCCAAGATGGACTGCTAAAGGAGGAAGTATGGTCAGATGCTTAATATGTAGAAAGAAGTAGGAGTCTGACTTCTGGCTCTTGCTCCTGGCTCCCCCTCTGACTCACTGTCTAACCCTGGCAAGTTACTTAAGCTATCTTTCTTCAATGCTATATCTCTGAAATGAATTTAGTACTCTTAGTCACCTATGTGACCTTACCTGAATTAACTGAGTTAAAAACAAGAACAAAATAATTAATCCTATAATATTTTAAAGTGACCCTTCCTTCCTTCCTTCCTTCCTTCCTTCCTTCCTTCCTTCCTTCCTTCCTTCCTTCCTTCCTTCCTATCTTCCTTCCTTCTTCTTTCCTTCTTTCCTCCTTCCTTCCTTCCTTCCTTCCTTCCTTCCTTCCTTCCTTCCTTCCTATCTTCCTTCCTTCCTTCCTTCCTTCCTTCCTATCTTCCTTCCTTCCTTCCTTCCTTCCTTCCTTCCTTCCTTCCTTCCTTCCTTCCTTCCTATCTTCCTTCCTTCCTTCCTTCCTTCCTTCCTTCCTTCCTTCCTTCCTTCCTTCCTTCCTTCCTTCCTTCCTTCCTTCCTTCCTTCCTTCCTTCCTTCCTTCTTTCCTTCCTTCCTTCCTTCCTTCCTTCCTTCCTTCCTTCCTTCCTTCCTTCCTTCCTTCCTTCCTTCCTTCCTTCCTTCCTTCTTTCCTTCCTTCCTTCCTTCCTTCCTTCCTTCCTTCCTTCCTTCCTTCCTTCCTTCCTTCCTTCCTTCCTTCCTTCCTTCCTTCCTTCCTTCCTTCCTTCCTTCCTTCCTTCCTTCCTTCCTTCCTTCCTTCCTTCCTTCCCTACTGTAGCTTTTTAGCTAAAGTAATCCATTCACTTCAGCCCTTCTCAGTAGCAGGAATTATAGGCTTGTATCACTATGTCTGGTGTAAACTTGAATTTATAAAACTTGGATTGAGAACACCATTTCTACCACTCCCCCAAAGAAGTTACTCTTGTTGAATCTCAAATTTGATTGCCTTGGATTTTGGTCATTTGTTGGTTTGTCCTTCCTCTATATTCCTTCTTCCTTCCTGCCCCTTTCCCAAACTTTCCTGTGTTAGATTCCCTAAGAGTATTGCTTTGATCTGACCCACTAACTCTCTTAAGGGACACATTACCCTTCCCATTGGGTCAGTGAATCATGATGACAATATTCTAGTCTTTTCACTTAATATGTGCATTTTAACATAGTGTTGGATTAAGTGGAATTTTCTAGTTCACTGTGGCATGATAATTTTCACTTTTCTCCTCTCTCCCTCCCTCCTCACCCCATATATAGTTCTCATTTTTAATTAGCTTTCACGGGAGGGTTTTTCTTCTCTATTCTGACATTAGTCCTTTGTAACATTATAAGTCAATAATATCGTGTACTATATTATCCCATCAGATGGTAAAAATCCTTAAAGGAAGGATCTATGGGGGTTTGCATTTGATTTTCCAGATACTATTATATATAGTTACACTCAATAAATAAATATTTTATTGATTAGTATGAAATAACCCTGTCAATTAAAAAACAACTTGTATCTTAGTAATTGCCCCAAGAAAGTGTCCTGTTCTATAAACTGGTTATTCTTAATTATTCAATCAGTAATTGAGTCCTAGTCTCATTAACCTTCAATAATTAAAGGATCTTATATGGGCCTAGTAATATACTATCATCTTGGGATCAGCCTATCTAAATCTGGAGAGATCCATTGGTAGTTTAACTACAGTGTGATTATTGTTTTGGTCAAAAGTGCTTTCTAAAAAACATCTACAAAGACATAGAAAGGCTTCTTCTAGTTTTGTTCATTGAAAGGATACCTGTATTGATGATGTCAAAGATTATTGAAGATTTGAATGATAATGTCATAATACCTGAAATTTATAGAGTGCTTTAAGGTTTTAAAAATTATATATGCACACTTTCTTATTAACCTCAAAATAACTTTGGGCAGATTATAGCATGAGCATAATGCTGATCATTTTGCACATTTGGAAACTGAGGTCTAATTAAATTAAACAATTTTATTGAGTACCTACTATGTGCCTACCAACGGAGTAGCTTTGCTTTTTTTCTACTTTTCTGTGCCAAGATATTTTATACATGAGAATAACCAGCGCTTAACCTTACATAAGTGCTTTAGAGCTCGTAAAATGTTTGAGATATGTTATGCTATTTAATCCTCATGGCCTAGCATTATGGTCACACAATGGTTCCTGTAAGGAGAAGAAGTCTCTGAATTTGGTGAACTACTTTATTCAACATGAGTTAACACTTGTGGCATGACATCCAGAAAAAAACTAAAATAATTTTATACTACTCGGATTTAGAGACTGAGGCAAGTGATAATCACAGTATAATCTTCCCTCTTCAAACCATAATTAGAAGTTTAGTTTTTGTTATAACTACTATAGTTTAGGTAGGGCATAGACAGACTGCAGAGTATGAAAAGGAAAACTGAGTAGAATAGGAGGATGACGAGACTATGTGATATGAGAATTAAATGAAGTAGCCAAAGATTTTTAGCCCAGACAGAGAAAACTTAGGAGATATATCAAAGAAGCCCTCTAAAATTGGAATAGGTCTCATCTGAAAGAATAACTGGATGTGGAGCAGCTAGGTGGTCCAGTGGATAGAACACTTGGCTTAGAGTTGGGAGGACCTGGATTCAAATCTTGTCTCAGACACTTCCTAGCAAGTCACTTAACCCCATTTGCCTGGCCCTTGCCCTTTGTCTTAGAGTTGTTACTAAGGAAGAAAGTAAGGTTTAAATTTTAAAAAGAGAGGACTTTGTTCTGCTTGGTCACAAAAGGCAGAGATGGAAGTAAGGGGCAGAGGTTATAGAGATACAGATTTGAGCTTGATAGGAAGAAAAAATTCCTAGCTATATGAGCTCATGGGCTGATGGTTCCAGCTGAGTCAGGAAGGAGCATGGCAGACCCCACCCCTGAGCTTTCAAGCACATTGATGCCAGATGAAGCAGGAAATGACAACCACCACCATAAAAAATGATGGAAACAGTAGGAAGACACATCAAGACAATCTACCTCACATGGTTCCTCGTATATTGCTTTCTGTACTCCTAAGGAGTCTGGGAGCTATTAAGGGTTTTTAAGTTGAGCTGTGAATCAGGAAGCTAACTCTGGCATCAGTATGTAAAATGAATTGGTATGGGGAAAAGAGATCAGAAGATTTGTAAGAAGAGGGTTGTAATAGTCCAAATACCAAGTGATAAGGTACTAAATTAGAATAGTAGTGAGAATAGAAAACAAAGGATGGATGCTAGAACTAATTTAGAGGTAGAACTAAGAAGACAGCACTTTTATTAGGTGGGGGTGGAAAAGCAAGAAATGCTAAGGATGTTTCATAGGTCTGAAGCTTGAATGACTTCATGGGAAATAGTAGTCATAGGAAAATTAGAAGGAGGAGCAGGTTTGGGAGAAAGATGAGGCATTTGGTTTCAGCCATGCTGAGTCTGAATGTCAACAAAGCATCCAGATAAAGATGTCAAGCTGACAGTTGGAAATGGGATATGGATCTCAAAAAGAAAAGATAGGGCTTGATGTATCAATTTGGGAGTCTTCCAAATAGAAGTGATAGTTGAAGCTATGGGATCAAATATAAAATCCTCTGGCTTTTAAAGGCCTTCTTAACCTGCTCCTATTTTACTTTGCCATTTTTTTTAAATATACTTAATTTCTTGCCGCTTACTCTGTTATATAGTGACACTGACCTCCTTGCTGTTCCTCCTCAAGACAGCTATCTTCCAACTCTTTTCATTTGCTCTGGCTGTTCCCATGCCTTGAATTCTCTCCTGATTCATTCTATTGCCTAACTTCTCTGGTTTCCTTCAAATCATCTTGGCTAAAATCCCACATTCTACATAAAGGCTTTCCTAGTCCTTAAATGCTAATTCCTTTCCACTAAGATTAGCCCCAGTTTATCTTCTATATCAAATATGAAAGATGACAACACTCTTCAATGCAGCTAGAACTCAATTAAAATGTAGATGGGAAGTACTTAATAACATAAACAAAAATACAATAGAACATAGATGATGTTAATATGTGGTTATCTAAGTCAATCTGTGGCCTGTAGGAATCCTTATGTATGGTTTAGCTGCCCCATTTCTATTTGAGTTTAACACCACTGCTCTATATACCATCTTTGTACATAGATATTTACATATTGTCTCCTCCCTAAGACTGTGGACTTTTTGAGAGCAGGGATTTTTTTCTTTTGACTTTTCTTTGCATCCATAGCATTACAATGCATGACATATAGGAGGCACTTAGTTAATGCTTATTGATTCATTGGCTTGGATTGCCATTGAGAAAATATGACAAGAGAAGTGGACAAGACCTCTAGGAAAATGTTCAGTTTGAAGAAATAAGTACAGTGAAGGAGACTGAGAAATATCAGTAGAGTAGCAAGAACAACTGGAGATGGATCAGAAAAGCACAGAAATCAAAGGAGGAGAAAATTCTGAGAAGTAGATGTTACTGTCAAATTTACTGATGTCAAATGTTACTGATGTCAAATATTGTAGAAAGGTCAATGAAGACAATGACAAAAGGAGAAACCATTGGACTTGGGGATGAGGGGATCATAAGTGGTCTTATGGAAGGTACTTCTACTTGAATTATGGGAGTGGAAGATAGATTGCAAGGGGCTAAATGGTAAAGTAAGTAGTGATGGAGTAGAGGCAATGAGTGAAATCTTTTTTATCAGATAATAAAGAGAAAGGGGGGGGGGGGAGATGAGATATCAGCCTAAAATGATAGCAGAGTCAAAAGAAGGCCTTTTGTTAGGTCCTCCAATCAACAAATATTTATTAAACACCTATTTTGTACCAGAAACTATGCTAAACTTTAGAGATACGAATAAAAGTAAAAACCAGTCTCTGTTCTCAAGAGACAGACAACATGAAAACAATAATGTACAAATAAGAGATAATTTGGAGATAGTCTCTAATCAGAGGGAAGGGGAATGGATAATGAGAGCAGGCTTTTTTTTCAGATCCTTACCTTTCTTAGTATCAGTTCTAAGATTAATTGACTTGCCCAGGATCACATAGATGGATAATCTCTGAGGTCAGATTTGAACACAGTTCATCTCGACTCCAGACCTGGCACTTTATCCACTGTGCAGTGAGCTGCCTCTGGGAAAGGTTTCTTGCAGAAGATGGGACTTTAGCTGAGACTTGAAGGATACCAGGAAAGCTAGGAGTTGGAGATGATGAGGGAAGGAATCTCAGGTACAAAGAAATAGCCAGTGAGAATACAGGGAATCAGGAGGCATAGCACCTTGTTTGAGGAATAAGGAGGCTAGTGTCACTAGATTGAATAGGACATGGAGAAGAGTAAGGTATGGGAAGACTGAAATATAGGAAGGGGTCAAGGTATAAAGGACATTAAATGTAAGGGGATTTTATATTTTATCCTAGTGGCAATAGGGTGGGGTTGTGTGATATGGTCAGATCTAGGCTTTAGAAAGATGGGTTTGATAGCATATTGCAGGATGAAATGAAATGGAGATGAAGCAGGGAGGCCAACCAGAAGACAGTGACAGTGGTCCATTGCATTTTCTGGTGGTGAGCATCCAGGGCAGTGGCAATGCCAGAGGAGAAAAGGAGGCAGAGAGAAGAGATGTGACAAAGCCAATATCAACAATATTTGGCAACAGATTGGATAAGGGTGGAAGTGAGAGAAGGAGGAGTCAAGAATGATGCCTAGTTTGTGAACCAATGTGAAGACGCTGCTGCTGCTGCAGTTACTGAGATATCTATGAGTTTTTGTAGGCTTAAAAAAATACACAAACAAAGCAGTGACTGGCTCCGAGTGGAGAACTTTCTTTACCAATGCAGATCAAAATGTGCTCTTAGAGAGTTGTTTTAGGAAACTGAGAAATTAAGTGACTTGTCTCGAGTCTCTTAGTCAGTATGTATAAAAAAGCAGGACTTTAACTTAGGTCTTCCTAACTTAGAGATCCAGTCACTATTCACTAAGCTGGACTGTCTTTCTTATTTGTAGGTTAAGAGGAATGAACAATTGAAAAGGAGAGATCAGAACTCTTAGACAGAAAGGGTATTTGATGGAATATCCATGGAAGAGGTGAGAGAGTTTTACTTTTCAAATGTCATCCTCTAAGACAGGAGGGAATGAGGAGTCAGGTGGATGTACAGTGACATGGGGGTGGGGGAAAGCAATTAGACCAGCTTATATCTTGTGATTTTCCAGTAATACAAGAGATAAGCTCATCTGCCAAGGGGTAGGAAGTGTTGTTGTTCAAGCATGTCTGACTCTTTATGACCTCGTGGACCATACTGCCCATGAAGTTTTCTTGGCAAAAATACTGGAGTGGTTTGTCATTTTCTTCTCCAGTGGATTAAGGCAAACAGGTTAAATGACTTGCCTGGGTGTCACACAGCAATTAAGTGTCTGAGGTTGGATCTGAACTCAAGTCTTCCTGACTCCAGGTCCAGCATTCTATCCATTGAGCCACCTAAGGGAGGTAGTACAAGAAAAGTTGTGAGCTTAAGAAACAAGGAGATTGATTTTTTTGTTAGATTCTAGTGAAGGCAATGAAAGATAAAAACATAGTGAATAGTGACTGGAGTATGGGTAATCCAGTTGAGTTAATATGATGTGCATTTGCAAAATTCACCTGGTTTTCTGACATTCTACAGCTATGCTCAATATTTCCAGAACAGGAAGAAGGAAGCAGACCAGTCAGGCTTACTCAGAGCTAAGTATGTATTGGCAAGATAATTATGGCATAAGGTCAAGGGGTGAGGGACGCTGTAGTGTTATCAAGAGTGTAGTTGATATGGCTTACTGTTGGGGTCAGGGCATACAGGGGTGCAAAGGGAATCTAGGAAGGGACTTGAAGAATAAAGAGGGTTCACAAATATTCTACATGGTGGTGTGGATCCCCTTCCCCCACAATACAAGGAAGTATGCAATTAAAATATGATAAAATTTTCAAATTTTCCTCTTCATTTGCAATACTTTTGCATGAAGTTATCTGGCTGGAAACTCTAAAACTCACCAGAATTTCTCTCAGTATGTATCAGGGACAGGGGAATTAGCAACCTCCTCCATCTCTTTGCATGAGGGACAATAGTATTCTTCCTGCTCTGCATCTTCAGAAGAAATTTTACTTTTTACAGCCTTGGGGCCAGAAGGAGCAAACTGGTCCATAGAGACTATATTCAAAGAGTTAACCCATAAAATGAACGTAATGGGTCTTACTGTACCTGAGTTGGTGTGTATTTGCTTAATCCACACAGTTGCCATTTATGACAGTTAATTAATGACTAAATTCTAACTAATTATGGGGTACCCCAGAGTTCTATTTTAGGGCCCTCACTATTTCTATTTTCTGTTCTGCTTCCTTCAGTATCAAGATGTCGTTGTGTCAGCTGTGACGTCAATAATACAAGTTATGTTGCTAATGCTCAGGCCTTAGATTTCATTCTCTCTGAGCTCATTTGTGCAGCCTGACTTTACTTGTCATGCAGAAGGAAGCATCACATGCAATTCAGTCTGATGAATAGTTAAGTCTAATTAAAATGTAGCTTTGGCCTTACAAAGCATCTAAGATTTAAAAAAAAAAAGTAAGCAGATTTGTGAGTGGCTGGTGGAATTTGGATTGCCACATGATATCCAATGTCCATCAATAAGCATTAATTGCGTCTGAGCTGCATGACCAGTCATTCACTGTGTTCTTGGCTCATTTCAGAACTATTCATTTAGATTCATAACTAACACAGGGTGAATGAGGCTCTCCCCTAGGGAAGTGACAAACTATAGTCCCTATGCTTCAACTTATGACATACTCTTCTTCTTTTGGAATGACTCCATCCATATTTGGACTTGTCTGATAGGCTCCCTCTGTTAACTGTTTTGCCCCAATTGAAAGAGTTCCTGGTTATGGTTCTGTGTTCAGTAATTATCCTTTTAAGGCAAGATACTTTTATAAAGAGCTAATGTGAGATGAAAAATATGACATGAGTTTGTGTGTGTGTGTCCTTTAATATTTATTCTGTCAAACTCTGCTCAATGAAAATAGAAAGAATAGACAGTATACTGATGCGCCTGAGTTCTACAACAAAGCCTTAGGCAAGTCACTCAGTTGTACCATTAGCTAGGGGTGAAATCTTAGACAAGTCATTTTTTTTTCTCAGAGCTTCAGAAGAGACATCTCTAAATAATGGTATTGGCTTATATAGTATTTCAGATATTCTGCATCTTTGTAAATCTACCTTGTGCCCTGTAGATGGGAATACAGCATCCTTCCAGTCTATCATTTCATTAGTGAAATGTGAAGGTTAATGTGGATATTGTTCACTTTATCTGGATCTTTACATTTAGACATTTTGCCCTGAATTGTTTCACTCTCTTTAGTATATGCATCTCTTCTTGACCTAGGATTCTTAAACTGAGATACAGAATAGAATCCAAGGAGCTCAAGGCAGAGGCTGGACAAAATGATCTTTCAAAGTTCTCTTAGTTCCAGGGCTCTCTGAGTCTATAAGGTAGTGATCTAATAATCTGAAGGCACTCAGTGCCTCAGGTGGGAAAAGAACCTAAAATGCCTTGTTCTTTGTGCTCTCTCTCTCTCTCTCTCTCTCTCTCTCTCTCTCTCTCTCTCTCTCTCTCTCTCTCTCTCTCTCTCTCTCTCTCTCTCTCTCTCTCTTCTAAACTCTACTTCCTAAGTAAACAGGATCTTTGAGGGGAGTCTGTCTGCTGGTGCTTTTTCTATAACTGAAATCAGAATGTTCCATTTGTGACATCATCATTGGCTGTTGTGGAAAGGATTAGGTTATCATAAATAAAGGATTATGACCCTGGATTCTAACTATGGAGCAAATGAACTCACAAGCAAGGAAGATCCTGTTTTCATGCAAACATGCTTAGGCATAAATAGTGAGTACAATAAAGATGATCTAACCAGAAGCAAATCTCAGTTCAAGTTTCCTGGGAGAGGTTAGAAATGTAGCACATTAACCTGTCTGATACCTTATCAGTTAGTTCTGGGAAAACAACTAACAGAATTCTTACATTTCAGAAATCATTAGGATCATCTGGTAATAGACTCTCGAATCACCTAGTTCCTTTGCAGTGTAAAGTGTGAGATGATGAGGAGGAAGTTCCATTTGAGGCTATAAATAGAGCTCACAAAGCAGATAGCCATTTGTTGTTTGGAATTTTAACACTTTTTAACCTGGGCAGTTCAAGTCCTTCACAGGTGTGTCAGAAAAACAAATTCCTCCCAGCACATAATTTGCCTTGAGGAGGTAAAATAGTCTCAAATGTTTTATTATTAATAGTCATAAAAGTAAGAGCATAGTTGAGAAGTCATTATCTTGATTGTTTTCATTTTTCATGCTTTTGGTAAAACATCAGCAGCTGGAGTTATTGGCTTGTGGTCAATCATCTTTTATTATTATTATTATTATTGTATTCCAGAAATACTGCCTTCCTAGGGTGGACATTACCATTAAGGGAATAAACAAGAGGAAAGCTGAATTTTTGTCTTGACTTCTCTTTCATCACTGAGTGGTATAATAAAAAAATTCATTTCAAATTAGCAAACATTCATGAAGTTCATAGCTTAATAAAGGTATCAAAGCCATTGGGGGAGGAGGAAAAAAAGGCAAAAAATCAAAAACAAAATCCTCATCAAAATTTCCAGACTCTGCTGGGGCAAAAGTTTCATGGGGCCCTCTCTCCTCATCTTTCCTCAGCCTTCCCTTGGTTCCAGTGCTAAGTATAGAACAGGAGCTGTACAGAACAGAAGCTGTTGACTCTTTTCCTTCTCAGTTGCATATTTCTGCTGGAAGGAATTAGAGTCCATTCGTCTCTTTGGGAGGTGAAAGTATTATCAGAATTCGAGCAAATATCATAAGGCTCCATCTTTGCTAGTGTTTCCACATAGAGCCAAACAGGCAATGGTTAGTTTGTGTGCTCTTCTCACTGAAAAAAATTATAAAATGACATAAGGTAAAAAATGAAAATAAGGAGCAGTTCTAGAAGGAAAATAAGTCACTAAGGAGCAACATGTAGCCTGAAGGATATATGTGGGAGGGGAGGGAGAAGGTAGGAGTAATCTCATCTATTCCTCCTATTTGGATAATGATAATGGTAACAGGAATAGCAATTATAACTAGCATTTATAGAGTCCCTACTATGTGTGAGGCACTATACTAAGCAGTTTACAAATATTATCTCAGGATCCTCATATCAGTCTTGGGAGATAGGTACTTTTATTATCTCCATTTTACAATGGCGGAAACTGAGGCCAACAGAAGTTTAGTAACTTGCTCATGGTCACACAGCTACTAGATGTCATGGGCTGGATTTAAACTCAGCTCTTCATTGACATCAAGCCCAGTTCCAGGTCCACTACACCATCTAACCACCAGTAGGGGTTGGGATAGGATAGGGTTTTGTGAACAATTATTTATGGAGAGGCAGCTTTGTAAAGTAGGTAGAGTGTTGAACTAGCAGTCAGTCAGGAAAATCTATCCTCAAATCTTCTCTCTGATATTTACTAGTTGTGTGACCTTAGGCAGATCACTTAACCTCTCTGAGTGATGAACTTAGAGACAAGAAGACCTGAATTCAAATTCTGCTTCATACATTTACTAGCTATGTGACCTTTTAGCCTCATTTTCTTCATTTGTAAAATGGAGATGAAAATAGTACCTACTTCACAGGGCTACTGTGAGGATCAAATGAGTTAATGTGTGTTAAGAGCTTGACAAACCTACATAAAGGCTTGCTGTAATTGCCAAGACATAGATTGTTGTGATTCATGCAGATTCCTTTTTATTTTACTATATATGAGACTCAAATGCTTCCATTAGTCACTACCCAGCTATCAGTCAGATCTCTGAAGTAAGGAGTTTGGGTCAGCCACCCTAGGAATAGCTCTGTCTGGATAAGAGAAGATTTGGGGGGAAAGGGGGGAGAAGAGAACAGAATATAAGCTAAGTATTTGAAAGGCTGAAATGCAGAAGACGGGTGCTTTGCTTGAGCACAAAAGGGAAAAGAAACAATGGGTGGAAACAGATGAGATAAATTTAGGGAAAACATTATTTTAACCATTAGAGTTATCCATCATTGGAAAGGTCTACCTTGAGAAGTAGTGGGTTCTTCCTTAATAGGTATTTTCAAACAAAGGTTGGACGGTCACTCATTGGGCATGCTGGAGAGGGGATTCTCATCCAAGTACAGGTTGGACTAAATGGCCACTGAGATTCCTTTCAAGTCTTGAGATTCTGTGATTCTCTCTGTTAATGCTTTTTCTCTGGGCCTAAGGGAGAATGCTATTATGAGCAAGGCTCTAGGTGCCTCTTTTGGTCGCAAGACAGGAACAAATTAAGTTGCACACAAAGCCAATCTCTTCTTCCCTCAACAGGTGGGTTCCTCATTATTGAAAGTGAAGTCAAAGGGAGTGTCTGTTCTATCAATATCTCCAGAGAGGATCAGCTCTTGAGTTGGTGTCCCTTTTCTCATGCCTCCCCAATATTCCCTAAAGTTTTAATCATGCAGTCAACATGTTTGGAGATGGGGTTTTGCTGTCAGCCTTGGTCCCTTTCTACAGTTGCTCACTCATTTAAGAGTTTGAGCATTCTCTTTATTGGATATGAGTGTCTGTCCTATTCTATCATAGCATATTTAAGCAGTTAAATTCCACCATTTGTCCAGTCTCTGAGCAGATGCATCATTTCTATATATTGAATCTGAGTAAATAAATTATGCTAGGATGAGGTACCTGCATAGGGTTTAGCCCCACCTGCCAGCAATTCCAAAGCTAGTCTCTGTTGGTTTTATAGCTTCTAGTGAAAGACCTGCACCTTGATATCCCACAAAAGGTACACTGAGGCATGCACACACCCTAATGATGCTTAAGTATGAGTAGTAAGCTATACAGTCTTTTTTAATAATAAGTTTTCATGAGGCCTTTTGTTTTTATATCACAGTCATTTCCGGGTTACTCCCCTCCTCCCCCAATCAGCCCTCCCTTAGAACAATGAAAAATAGTTTAGTTAAACCAACCAAGCCAGCGACCATAAGTGATGGTGTGTGTGACATTCTACATCCATAGCCTTCTGTCTCCCTAATGAAAAGAAAAAGTTCCAGGGCATGTTTTTGTACTGCAAAACTGGTTAAATAAATTTGTGTGGATAAGATAGATTAGAGGAGAAAAAAATAAAAGGGATAGCGAGAACAATATTTTTAAATACTGATAACAGCCCGATCCCTGTAGCCATAATTATATCGTATACAAACTACTTGTCCTCAATGGCCTCAAAACTAGTTCACACAACAGGATGTGGCCTTTGGGAAGATCCAAATAGACACCATGATCAATTTGGAATGATTTTTATTGGGCATGACTTGGGCAGGACATACACATCCTCCTCAAGCATTCCATCTTAATTAATATCTCACATGGCTCTTATTACATAGATGACCTCCTGCCCTTCAGCCATCTCCACCTTTCTTTCGAAAGATCTGATGGGAGAATTCTCTAATAATCATGGCAGCTTTCAGTCCCAAGCCCCTGCCTTGAAAAATGCTTGGAGTCTACGCCTTTCATGCATCATAGGTCCTGGTTTTGTAAGAGGAAGATTCTTCCCTGAAGGGCTTTGGTGACAATCCAATTTTCACATGAGTGTAATAAACTGAAATTACCAGTTGCTATACATCCTGTCTATTGTCCAAGGAGATGCATAATCTTCTAAGAAAACAGAAACAATTCTGCAAAAGGTCATGAGTGGTTTGGGAGTTCCTGAAGCCGAGGACCAAGTCCATTTTGATAGGGAGGGCACTGTGGACAGATGGCATATTCTTAGACTTGGAAAAAGTCAATCATTAAGTAAAGTTTACAGTAGTAATATGAAACATATGATGATGATTGAATAAGAAAGCATTTGAGAGATATTTTCTAGGCAAAACAGCAATTATCATCAGAACATATATATCTGCCTCAAATAAAAGAACAATTTTTAGCAGAAATGCTATCACTAGGGATGATATTTCTTTAACGAATGCCATAGTTGAGTTTTCTTCCACTCCTCTGCTTTCTAAATCATCACTGGCTTGAACTTCACCATGAACAGAAAAATAAAATGAAGTAATAACACCTTACATATATAGCGTGCCTTTTATCCATGATCTCTAAACACCTCATAAGCATTAATTAATTTTCAAAACACGCTGTGATGTAGATATCATTATCCCCATTGGACTCATGAGGAAACAGACCCATGGACAAGGATTAGTAACAGACTGAAGGCTATATGACAAGCTCAATTAAGCCTCAATGAAGACTAAAAATGGCCAACTTCAAGGTTATTGGTTCAAGCTGCTAGACCAGGCTTTAAAATCGAGCTCAGGAGTTATTTTGCTACAGGGCTTATACTTTGAAGGCAGAGCTATGTTGGTCCCACCCACATTTATCACTTTCTTCCATTGTCATTCTTTCATTTGGTCTACTGCCCCTCAAAGCCACAGAGAAACCCCGAAAGGAACCATGCCAGAACAAAAATGGAGGAGCAAAGGAGTTAAAGAATCACTCTTTTGTTCAGTTACATTTTTTTAGGAAAACCTGGGGCCAGTGCTGATTTTATTCTTCCAGGCTGTGCTAAATACTATTGTGACCATCAAAAGGCTCCATGGTCATCTCTATCTTTCTTTCAAAAGATTTGTTGGGCCTTAAATTTACAATAACTATTAGGCTTTAAAACAACTTCCAGGCTTTCCCTTACCTCCTTCCTAGATCTTTACTTTTTATTTATTGCATCTGTTGTTGACATAGCATACAGTATTCTGTCAAAATAATTCTTCCCAGTACTTTTAATTTAGCAAAGTTGATGTTCACCTCTCTAATTCTGCTTCCCCTGTGGCAAACTGGTTCAGAAAGTCCCTTCTGAGAACATGCAGTGCTTTCTAAAGATTGTCCTTTTTTCCTCCCTCTTTTATCCTTACTAACGTTCCACCAGCCAACAATTCAGAGTGGACACTTGGCCGAAATCCAGGCCAGCAATGTTGCGACATCAGAATTAGGACAAGAAAGACCATATGAAAGACCATAAAGTCCACTTTATCAAATCATGTTCCAGTAGCTCCCCCAAAAAGTCAGGGCATATTAAAGGAAAACATACCCTCCTGGGGATTGCCATGTTGAATCATTGCAAGAATGAGAAAAATACATTTTGATAGTCGCCTTTTCTATGTCCTCCTTTACCTGCTTCCAAAGAGCCAGCTATCAAAAATGAAGACCAGTAAGTCTTAAATAAGAAAAACCACTTCAAAATGACACGAGGAATGAAAAAATATGGCCATAATATGTTAGTTCCACGTCATATTACTAGAGAAAGATGTTGCCCATAAACAGGGAAAAATCTTTTTTTTTCCCCTAATGACTTACTCAAAATAGGTTATTACTTCATCAGTGTTGAATATCTGGTGAGTTCCACCAGAATATCAAACTGAAGAATTTAGGAATTAGAGGAAGGGGCCAGAGGATATTTTTAAATAGACTGAGAGAGTGTTCAACACCAGTTCATAGATCTAAGCTGTTTAACCTAGAGCCCTCCTTGAGCTACAGAAGTGATCTGTTTTACTTTCCTATTTTGAGCCTGTGACTCACATTACAAATATTGACTTCTATTTTTCTATTAGCATCAGATTTTTTTTCTCCAATCCTCCATATTGACTTTGACTATAACTTTGGTTAATATTAAACCTCTCAGGTCAACACATTTTTATAGCTGTTAGCTGCTCCAACCACACTGAGTGGGCACTGGCACAGGTAAGTTATAACCAGGAGCAGTATACTGAGAGGGATTCTTCTGGCTTGGGGAGTCACTTTAGTCACATGATTAACACAGTCATATTAAAAGCCTAGAATAACTATGGGGCAAGGCGTTATAGTAGGGTGTCATGGTTAAAACGGGACAACATTTTTTCTACTATCCATAGAAATGAACACATATTACAGGATTGGATATATCCATGTGTGTGTATATATATGTATGTATATATATACATATATATACAGTCACATGTGTAAACACATGTATATACTATCCACACATATAATATATACATATATTTATGAATTAAAAAGAACAGAGTGACCAGCACCCATAGTTAACAATATGTTATGAGGGGTAAAGCTTGTGGATTTAGAGTCCCAAGGTTCATCTTGCCTTAGAATGTACAAGCTATGACTTTAGGAAAGGCATCCTGTGGGCATTTTTCTTCATGTGTGAAACAAGAGGACTAGACTTTCTAGCCCTACCTGAATTTCATTTAATTGAGTTTCAAGACCCTTTTTTTTAATTAAAAACTTTGATAAAATTTTACAAATGAGCAAAAATACAATTGGAGTTATATCTTCTCCCCTTGACCAGTCATACTTTCTGGCTATTGAATAGAAAGGAAAGGGAGAAAAGAGGAAGAGGGAAAGGGCCAGTTTGATAGAGAAAACAGGAAATCATCCTTTGAATAATCTGGAATTGGATCTAGTTCTTTGCCTATATAGCATAAAGCAAGCAAGCAATTCAATTAGACGACAAATAAGCTTAGTATTTGTGAGGCAAGTAGGATGGTGATATTTCAGTGTTATTTCAAACCAGCTGACTTAAAATACTAAAATTTTTTTGAGTGCGGGGACTCCCCCCCCCTTCATATCCCTAGTGCCCTACAAATAGCAAGCACTTAATAAATATTTGTTGGATTGAATTTAGTCAAAACAATCCCCAAAGCCATGCATATAGTCTCTGTTCACTATGACCTAAAAACAAGGTTAAAAACTTTAAAAAAATGTACATATAAAAGGTTCTCAGCAGTGAGATTTGTGTGATCATTTTCCAAATGTTTTTAAATGGGTTAAGGAAATAGCTTCATTTTTTAAATTGTATTGTCCCAGGAAAGCAATTGATTTACATTAGAAGTGAACTAAGGTACCAATGATTTGAGAAGAGTTCCAAGGTATATACATACAGCTTAGCCCTCATGTATACTGATTCATCCCTCAACTGTAGTCAAATGTTTTTGAAATGGAAACAGCTGAACCTCATGCAACTTTGGCTTTCAGTCGGCTGCTTTTTATCAACTTCTCCTACTTGAAACTTTAGTACACATTTGGTTTTAGAAGAGAAAAAGAAAAAAAGAGGAAAAGCTACTTGACAATAAACCTTTCTAGGAAGTCTATGAGTGATTTGTGATTTTTCTCATGCCTTGGAGTAATGGAAAAACAAGGAGTGAGAACTTCCATTTTATCAGATCCCTGTGGATGATGAAAATCCATATTTTCCTGTTGCCTAAACTTAATGGAAACATAAATAAATAAAAAAAATCCTCAAATGAAAACCAGCAACACATCTTTTATGACTCATTTTCAGTGTCACCAAATTTTCCTTTCCTCCAAAGGAGCACTTTAAAGGGAAAAACAACTAACAATTTCAAAACTAAGTTTAAAAAAATCTACCCATCCCCTTAATCATTACAAGAATGGGAAACTTACTGGCTACCAACATGAATTCATCTTTTATTTTTATCTTAATGGAAACATCTGTAGCATGCTCATTCTTTCAACTTAGAGCTGTTGGGTACAGCTGTGATAAAAGCTAGTTCAAAATTGTCTCAGGTTTGTCAGAAGTCTGGTCAGAGATCTGAAGAGGGACTCAGCACCAGAAGCTGAGGAAACCCACCCACATAGCACTCATATGGCAACAGACACTCAAATAAACTCACATTAATTGTATCCCAGACCAGTGAAAATGTAGTCCTTGGCACTGATATTTAGAATATAGTTGGGTCATACTGGAGGCCAGGTTTAGCTAAGAATCACGATGATTCAAGGGAAAAAAAAAGGTAAAATATTCAGTGGAAGCTATAAATGAATGTTTCATTATCCACATGAAGGAATTTGGACTTCATTAATTGTTGTGGAAGTGGGAAATCCTAAAAGTGTTTGGTAAACCCACACCTGACATGTGGATTCTATGGAGCATAGCCTACTTAGTGGCTGGCTAAAAAGGATGGCAAGCTGCCAGTATTAGTATTCCAAAAGAGCATTCCTCCCCATGTGTATCAGAAGGGGAATAAGTTGCTCAAGCAAATGCCATCACTTTCTAGGTGAGAACTATTCAGTTACTATTTGCTGTAGTGAAAGAGGAAAAGAAATGTAGACTTTTGCTAAGCAAGTATCTGTCCCTAGAGATCAACAGGTATAAAAGATGCTCATAATTATAGTGGACTACCAAATGTTTCCAACATAATCTTTTTACCTGAGCTATTCCTATATTTCCAACAGATTCCTAAATTTCAGTCACTGTCAAACCCCAATAGTGCAAAATCTAATTTTTCATTACCTATCATCTTCAAACCAGATTTGCTTCCTGTCAATGGCACTTCTATTTTGTTAGTCATCCAGCTTCAAAATCTTTCATTCATTCATTCACTAACCCAACAAAGAGTGAATAAAAATCTACATTACTGCCTTGTCATAGGTGCTGAGGCAGTTTTTTGACTCATTTTTTCTTTGGATCTTTTACTTGAAAATCAGCACCACATCTTCTTAATTCTTCCCCAGAAATATTTATCATATCTGTTCTCTCTGCTCAATTCCGACTTCTAAAAATCATAGTCTAAACTCATAGATAAAGGATTCTAAGAGATGATCTCATTGCTTCCTTTATCTCTCCTTTATAATTTGTTCTGTTTCTAAACTACTCCTTTTGGCAATACTTGGTTGGCCTGTCTTGTGGTGGGGCCCAAGACACGAACTGTCTTGAGAACTATATTTCTTTTTAGCTTGAGAAGAAAGGAAATAGTTTTTTTGAAAAGAACATTTCAAGAAAGAGTTAGAAAAGAGAATATTTCAATAGGAAGGCTGGTGATGCTCCCCCCCAAGCCATATGGAATAATAGTATTCTATGACACTAGGGATGGTGACAGTAGCATTTCATCTCTCCATTGTCCCTAGCATTCTCTCTTCCAGAGCTGAGAAGAAATGCAACTCACAGGGTCTTCAGAAAATCAGGACACCTTTCAAGGCAGCCAGTCTAACCTTTGGCAGAACTGTTACATTAATCTTCCTTAAAGAGAATGTTGTGGGTGCCACAACAGGCCTGTTGGAACCTCTCCAGAAACTGTGGCATATGTATTAAACTAAGCTTGAGCAAGGTAAGGTGAAACCAGGAAGGCAAACAGGTGGGGGGCCACCTCAAACTAAGATCCAAATGTGGATTTTCTGTATAGGGTTACATTATCTACTGGGAAGTAATTTTTTATTTTAGAGAATGAACATGTGGCTTAACTTTAGTGGAGTGACTTCTCTGATCTGATGAAACCTCAGCCTCATATGGATTGCTATCCAGATGTCATAAGTGTATCATTGCTAAGGGAAATAATGAAGACACAAGGAACTAGGCTCAGGCAATATATATCCTTGCTACTTATTTCACTTATATCCTTTAATAAACTAGATGAGTGATATTTTAGATCTGAGTTCATATTGTGTTAGATCACTGGATCTGACCCAGAATATACTTATATAGCTTTTCTAGATAAAAATCTATAAGTACTTCCAATAGTATAAAATTTCAATTTTTTGAACCTCTTTCATTATTTGTCAAATTATGTTTTTTAAGGAATTGTTTTCAGTTTTTTATACCTATCTTATCAGACTTGACATGATTTCCTTTTATAGTTCTTGTTTCTTTTGCCAGTTTCACCCCTATCTCTCATATTTAATTTTTTAAATCATCTGTTCTTTTTAAAAAATCACTTCTTTACCTCTTCTAGAAATTCTCATTGTGTTTGTATCCAAACCTCATTTTCCCTAGAGGCTTTGCTTATAGATGTTTTCAAGTCATTGTCTTCTAAGATTGTGTCTTGAGCTTCCTTGTACTATGGTAGATTTTTATGGTCAGGATTTCTTTTTGATAATTGTGGGTTTTTTGGTTCATTTTCCAGCCTATTTCTTGACTTTGGGACTTGATGTGAGAGTTGAGGTCTTCTTACCTCTGGGGGTTGGGATGACTGGATGAAACATATGGGTTTTTTTTTTTAATGTTCTTGGTCTGGGGGCCTGAAAGTTTTCAGTGCTTCCAAGATAGTATTATCTGAGTAGAAGTCTGTTTATTGTCCTCCTAGTCTGTACTCTATTTCTTACACAGATAGATGCCCTGCTCCTCTTCACCCTAGAGCAAAGCAGAAAGACCCAGAATTGGGTACTAGGCAAAAGAGATGCTAGATAGCTCCTAGTGTTAGTACAATGGGATTCCCCTGGGATCTCTTTCTCCTCAATGCTCTTGCTGCCATTCTAGCTTGATGCCTCTTTTACTACTTGACCAGGGCTCCTGGTCAATTCCATCATCAATGACTGGAGACCATTTAGTTGTTTTAGCTTGCTGGGGGCAGAAATTGACTTGCTGAAAATTTTTCTTGGAATTCCTGATCAGAATTTGGTTTGGAATATTTTCTGTGATCATTGATCTAACCATACCTCACCAGGCCCCCACCCAGGTAACCTAATTTCATTCTAATTTCCAATAAGTCATCCTCTGCTCTAATTAAGCTGATATTTCATCACTTCTGAACAAATACTCAGTGCTCATTTCTGTCTTCATTCTTTTTCTCATTTTGTCCTCTTTTCCCCTTTATCTATCAAATTACTATCCTGTCATGTAAGCCTCAGCTTATGTCCCATCTTCTTCATGATGTTACTTCACAATACAGGGATGTTAACGCCTATGTCAATGATTAATAGAGTGCCCTTAGAGAGTTGTGCTATTGTTTAATATTTTTATCAGTTACTTAGATGGAGGGTGGGGTGGGAGAGTGGGTCTAGTAAACTACAGCCTGAGGGCCAGATCTAGCCAACTACATGGCCTGGTTTTGTATGACCCAAGAACTAAAATGGCTTTTATATTTTAAAATGCAATAAAACTTTATTTTAAAATTTAAAAAAGGTATTCTTAACTCAAAGATGTATACATTTGATAGGCCAGATTTGGCCCACAGGCTATAATTTGTTGACCCCTGACAGATTAAGGTACAGAGGATATTCTTATCACATTTACAGATGACACAATGTTAGGTGAGATAGCTAACATCCTGGATGACATAATTAAGATTCAAGAAGATAGTGACTGGCCAGAACACTGGGCCAGATCTAGTAAGATGAAATTTAATAGGCATAAATCTAAAAGTCTTAGAATTAGATCTAAAACATCTTTACAAATAAAAGTTATAAAAATATATATTACACATAAGGTCATTTCCATTTAAGGATCTTGTAAGCTAAGTTGAATTCCCTCATTTTACAGATGAAAAAACTACATTTGAGGTTAAGTGAATTGCCCAAGGACACAGAACTTATAAGTATCTGAGGTAGGATTTGAACTCAAGTATGCTGATCGTAAGTCCTTTACTCTATTGACTATATGACCTAGTTTTATCTGAACAAGATTTATGAGGGTGAGGTGGTAGTAAGCAGCAAGCTTAATAAGATCCAGTAGTATGATCTAGTATCCAAGAGAACCACTTCCATCTGATTTTTTTTAAGAAAGTTATGTGATCTAGAGGTATTGATTCTATTAAAAGAAGGATATTGATAAATTCGAGAAAATCCAGGAGATGCACCAAGATTTTGATGTTCATGTCATTTAAAGATCTGTTGAAGGAACTTAAGATATTTAGCCTAGAAAAGAGAATATTTAAGGTATGAAATGATATATATTTTCAGGTACCTAAAGGATTGTCCTATGGAAGAGAGATTCAATTTGTTCATCTTGACCATAAATTTAGGATAAAGGGATAAAAGTTATTAAGAGTCAAACTGAGGTTTGATATGGGGGGGGAGGGGAGAGAAGCAGCTAACAATTAGAGCTATCTTCAAGTGGAGTGGAGCTGCCTTAAAGATTCTAAAAGATTCTTTCTTACTTAGAATCTTATAAAAAAATCTCTTCTTAGACTTTAGAAAACTTAAAGCCTTCTAAAAAAGTCTCAGTTTTCTCCTCCGGACTAGTTGACAACTAAAATCTCTTTTGGTTCCTACATTCTATGATTAGATGGTGTATTTAAAAAGTTTCTTCTGATTTCCCTTGTCCATTTCTTTGGACATGAACATCTCTATTTTCACTAAAAATATATTATAATCTTGGAGAAACAAAGGTTGGTTTCTCTAAGATATTTTCCACTTTGTTATAGTTTTCATTTTTTAGAATTAGAAACAAGAATTGACATTCATTTATTTTCTGTAACTCAGGAGAAACAGGATATATAAAAAGATGTGTTTTGTCTGAAGAGGACCAGTTATGTATTTGTAAAGCTCTATATGCTTGCCTACATCTTTTATGAAGCCCCTTAGAAATCATTTTGAGGACTCGTGTACTCTTTGCCTCCTGAATTTTTGTGACTCTATATTCTCCCCACACACATATACAATGTAACATATATGTATGCATGTGTATATATGGCATACGTATGCATATCAATATATGCAGTGTCTATTTAGACAAGTCATTGATGTCATCCCTATATGCTAAAAGACACAATACTTTGACCTAGTCAACATGTATGGTAAAGGTCTATCTGTCTGTGCTTCTACTTTAGTTAATTAGATGGCCTGGGAACAAAAAAAGTTCAATGAAACTCAAATTTTCAGTTTGAATTCTAGTTGCCTCTCAGAAAGGGAAAGAAGAAAGAAGGAAAAGGACCAGTCAATTAGAGAACCAAGATGGCTTAATTTGACACCAAGCCTACTGCCTGAAGCCTAAATTCAGCTCCTGAGGAGGATTAGCAATTTGGGAGAGATTTCAAGGTTGAGTCAGGAAGATAGATGTGTCTGGCTCACTCGCTGTGTAGCCACAAGTTCTGTCCCTCAGTGCTGCTCACTATTTATGCCTGTGGTTACCGCACAACTGAGGCTCCTGCCAGTTCTCACTTATAAGCTCTAAAAAAGGTGAGATCGGCTGATGATCTGTGTGGGATTAAACATTCAGCTTCCCTTTCCTGAATTCTCTCTGCACGTGATGTCCACTGGCCAGAAATAAACACTCCACCCCTCTAAATGCATCAGAGGTCTCGGAGACCGGTTATATTTACTGCTCTCCCAAATTTGACCCTTTATGTTATCAGAAGATGTCTTCCTGTTGTGCCTTCTAGCTCAACATTCGGTGGAGGAAAAATGTCCATAAAGAGCCTGTGGGAACCACTGCCTGCCTCATACTTCCTGCACCATTGGCTCTAGTCCAGGCTTTCCCTCTGGGAAATAGCCCCTTCCCCATTTTGCCTTGACATTTCATGCCCTTTGGTTCATGGTGTCCTATGATATCTTGGGTCCCTCACTGTAGCACCTCATGCTCCAGGTCTTTTTATCCCTTCCTTTCCCACCTAAACATAGCTATTCTGTACCCAATACCTTTATGATCATGTTCTCTGAGAGGTAACATGACAAATGAATTACGAATAATGTGGTTGTTACCATTATCCAAACCACCATTAACGTGTTTGCCATAAGAATTAGTTGAATCAAGAGAATTTCTAGATATAGCACGCTACTGGTCAGGGAGGGAGTTTAGTTTGTTTGGGGGATAGGACTTTTCAGGGACCTTCAATATGTATATACCACAATTATAGGTAGTTGCTTATTTTCCCTACTAGATCCTAATCTCTTTAGGCAGAGATCCTGCCTGATCTCAACGCAGTATTTTCCCCTAAAGCTTATCACAGCGCTCTACACACAGTAGGTCCACATAAAATGTGTCTGGAATTGAACAGAATTCATTGCATAGAGACGTCCCTTATTCAAACTTCATTGATATTTCCCAACCAGCCTAACCTTTACCCCTGCTAACTCTGGGCTTCCAAAGCTGTCCCCTTCATGGCTCTCTTCACAATGACTTGATAAACCATTGACCTCAATGATTAAGTGTCAAGCAGGGACAATATTAAACCTGACTCTCTTTTCCCTGTGGAGCTATCATGTGTCTCTCTGTGACTTGGCAGAAACCTTTTTCTCACCCCATGCCCTTCCTATTACCCTTCATCATCATGCCCTGAAGGCTCCAAAGCCACCTCAGCAATCCAACTCCAGCTTATCAAAAATGAAAGCTAATTATTTATACTTCGAGCCTCCATTTCTTCATCCATAAAAGGAGAGGTCTGGACTACATGACCCTTCCAGCTTTAAATCTGTGACCCTATTATACTAGATGATACTAGTACGTGTAGCAAGTTATACATTAATACCTGACTGGATAGGTATTGGGAAATGATTACTGATACTTTTTACTGCCCCATCTTAGGGTTCAATAAGCTCTTCTTAATAGTACCTGAGAAGCAATGTTGTATAACAGCCACTAAACCAGTCTCAGAGTCAGGAAGGTGTGGGTTCAAGCTGTGCCTTCAAAATATTGTGACTATTTGACTCTGGGTAAGTCACTTAAAATCAAGAACCTCAAAGACTAACAATTAGTGGGTCAGGACTGATGTCCATTGGAAGTTTCCTCTACCTATGAAATCATGGATATGATTCAACAAAACTTCCCCTTCAAAACAAAATTTGATCATCATTAGTCAAAGTAAATATTCTGTAAAAATGAAAATATACCTAGAAAAGTTAGCTTTGTGACCAGAAAATTCAGAATTAGTGATTTATTCTAATAACTTAGATAAAAAGGCAATATTTTCATTTGAACACTCAGGGACCCTTGTCCACTTTCGAGTTCTAAAGTATATTACATTGATACTTTGGTAGTATAGCCCTAAACTGAAGAGCATTACATGTGGTTCTCAGGTTTAATCAAATTACAGGTAAATGTTAGGTGACTAGGTGGCTAGTGTCAGGAAGATCTGAGTTTGAATCTTTTCTTAGACACCCAACACTTTATGCAATTGTGGGCAAGTCTCTGCTTCTGTTTTCTCCTCTGTAAAATGGGGTTTTTAAAGCAACCACCTCCCAGGTATGTTGTAATGATCAAATGAGTTTGATTAAGAGCTTGAGGATTTGCAAAATGCTTTACATTTTTGATCATTGAAATAATTTAATTTAAAAACAGAAAGAATACTGTAGAGTTAACTCAGAAACCTGGGTTTTATTATTCTCTTTGCTATTTTCTAGCAATATCACCTTGAATATGTTGGTTCTCCTCTCCTCGGTTCAGTTTCCTTCAACATAAAATGAGAGTGTTAAGAGATAGCCTGTTAACAATGGAAATAACATTATTTGGAATCAGAAGACCTAGATTCAAATCCCTCTGGTGTTCATTACCTACTTTAGTTAATTGGATGGCCTGGGAACAAAAAAGGTTCAATGAAATGCAAAATTTCAGTTCGAATTCTAGTTGCCTCTCAGAAAGGGAAAGAAGAAAGAAGGAAAAGGACCAGTCAATTAGAGGCTCAATTGGGGATGACAGCTATAAAATAGCTAGACTATTATTTTTACCATTATTATTATTATTACTATAGATAGCCAGTTAAGTGAAAAATGTCTTTTAATGTATAGGGGAAGATGGCTGCTGCCTTCTTGTGACTGGAAGATATCATAACAGAGTGAAAGGAAACACTTTTCCAATGTAAACATTTTGGATTAGGTTTCTAATACTCTAAGGAGATATACTCTTGATGGATTTTGTTCAGCATACTTCATTTCTGATGAGAAACCTCTCTTCAGACTATAGAAAGTTGCAATCTAAAAGCCTAAAACCTTTCCCCAGATACCATCTTCTTAATCAACTATATATTTCTTGAGTCTTTCTCTTCTGAAGCCCATGACTTTAAATGGTAGAAGGGATGAAAATATTGTCTGTGATCCTTTTCTTGATCAATATGTTGTAATTTTTAGCAAATCCTTGGTTATTTTATCATCTGTGCCCACTTGAGTCATACCATATAACAACCAGTTAAATGGGATAGGGATGTAAAAATTCAGAAAAGAGAAATTATTTTCAATTGCCAAAAGGATAGTAAGTGTTGGAGGTGGGGTTCAACTCAGGGTCTTACCTATCACTAAGTCCAACATTCTTTCTATTACACTAGGTTTCCTTTCACTGTTAAGTAAAGAATGTTAAGCAGTTTAGGCGAAGGGTCAACACAAGGTGAGATCCCTTGGGCAATCTGCTAGATATAACCTTCCAGGTAGACGTTGACCCATTGATAACCATTGTTGTCATTATATCTTGCCATATAGCTTGTCAGTGAATTCTTGTCATTAAACTATTTCTTATTTTATTCTGATTATTTGATCATCTGGCCAAGTTTTCTCCATTTTGTCTATAGTATCATCACTTTTTCTCTGAATTATAATAACCTCCTAATTAGTCTCTGTCTCAACTCTCTCCCCTATTCCATCTGTCATGGACATAGTGGCTAAAGGGATTTTCCTATGTGAATCTGACAATGCTTCTCCCCTACTTAATAAACTCTAGTGACTCCTCTAGGATCAAGTAGAAATTCTTTTTTTTAGCATCAAAAGTCTTTTGCAACCTAGAATCCTCTAACTTTTCCAGTCTTGTTTACTGTTTCCTTTGCACATACTGTAGTTGGATCAAGGTGGCTTCTTTAATATTCCTCACATAAAGCACTTCATCTCCTGTATCTGTTTTTCATGACATGACATTAATGACATGAATTCCTACAATTCATTCTAGGGATAAATTCCTTTATCCCACACTACCTTTTAAAGTCAGTGATTCTCATTAAGGTCCAGCACAAATACTACTTTCTCTATCATAACTTCTTAACCTAGAATCTGGGAACTTTAAAAAAAAATGTTGACAACTATATTTTAATGTATTTGTTTTTCTTTAACATCCTAGAATTTTATTTTATGCATTTAAAACATTCTGAGATGAATTTCTTGTGCTTCATCAGACTTCAGCAAAGGACTGTGTTAATAAATGTTTAACAATTGGCTTTATGAAAAAAAATGTATCCATATGACAAACTTTTAATTTTAATATGCATTGTTAACATTTTCTCTATTATTTTTTTATGTCTAGAAATTAACCAAAAAAAAAAATAAATCAAGCCCTGATTTGTAGCATTGGCTAATTTCCAAGGTGAATACATCCACATTGAAAATTTAACAAGTGACTTCTATAAATTTATTCCAGCCCATTCCTGGGTTCATGACCCCCCAAAAGTTAAGAAACCCACTTCTGCATAAAATCTTTCCTGATTCTCCTGGTTGCTATCATGTTATTCTGAAAAATTATCTTACATCTCCCACTATTTGTAAATGTTTTCTCTTCTTTTTAGATTATTAACTCATTGTGACTCTAAGGTCTCTCTTTATTATCTTGGTTTCCCCAGCACCCAACACAGGGCCTAGAACATAAAGGTACTTCATACACTCTGGTTGAATGATTAAAGAATATCATAAGAGATTTTGTCATATGAACAAGTAAAATCCATGCACAAACTTTTGTATGTGCAGCTCTTTGAGGGCAGGAATTATTTTGCTTTTTGTCTTTTTATTTCCAGGAACTATCACAGTGCCTGGCACATAATAGATAGTTAATAAATGCTTACTGAATTGAAGTGGATGTAATGAAGCTATGGACATGACATCTTCTTCATCTATTAGTTTCAAAAACTTATTAAAGAAAATGAAACTTAGCATTCACCACAAATCATCCTTCTTCATAGTATGTTCAAGAAGTTATCAAAAATTGAAATCACACTTACCAGCCTACATTTTAAAGACTTCACCTTTCTATTTTTTTAAATGGGGCAATATAACACATATGGAATTCCAGAGAACTTTCCTGTTCTCTGGAATTGTTTGTAGACTTCTGAGAGCACTTCAGTCATCTCATCCTCCAATTAGTCTGGCACCTTTACTGACTCACAAGAGTTGATTGATGAATTTTCATTTAAATAATTTATGCCTCAGAAACTAGTAAACACTACAAATCAGCACCCGATTTATTCTTATGTTGTCTAGACATAAGAAAGTGATGGAGACTCCTTGCTGTGAACACACACTGGCACTGGGTGGTGTCATGTGGGGACTTCTTGTGGGCTATGCCTACTTCCAAGATAGGCAGAGGTGGCTAAGTACCTCTGTTGGGCTGGCTGGAGTTTCCCGTGGCTTCAGTGCCAGCCAGTGACCCAGCATTAACTCTCCCTGATGCCATGTACCTTTCATGCTTCAGCTTTAGCACTAAAATCTTCAGATGAACAAAAAGAACCAGTCCCCTATTGTCTTCATTTCAGTAACATATCTAGTCACAGTGAACAGAAGAGCCCCATCCAGAGTGCCCTCACTCACACCCTTGGTACACAGATCAGTGTGGTGAGGAAGATGAGGACCATGAAAGTGAGGAGCATCCACAGCATCGGATCCTGCTCACGGGAGGACCCCATAAGCCATTACAGAAGGAGCTCAGTCACTGGGTCTCTCCAGTGCAGCAAAGGCACTGCTGTTTGGGAATAATGGCAGTGAACTGATCCTGCATTTTGTGACACAGTGCAATGCTAAGCTCAAATGCATAATGGAAGAGGTGAAAAAACAAGTGTAGTTGAGCTGGGCGGAGAAGAAGAAGACTGACCAGTTCCTGAGGGATGTGGTGCCAACCAGACTGAAAATGCTGAACCCCATATATTGAACACTGGTCCTAGGTTCTCGGCATCCTTGTACTCCCTCATAATATCCCAGCCAGCCTAAACCTCCTCACCAGCATGGTGGATGACACATGGCACTACACTAGAGATGAGTCCTTTGATATTAACTGGTACACACATTGGGCAGTACTATCTGGCATCTACAACACTACAAAGCTTGTGATGATGTAGGACTCATCTCTTGACTGTGAAGACACGTTGCACTTCCTTGAAAACAGAATCAGCAATGCCATAAACATGAGACACACAGCCAAATGGGTCAAGCCAACTGGGGAAGCACTTATCTAGGGAATGATGGGAGCAGTCGTGACTTTAAAGAACTTGAGAGTCCTAAACTAGCATTGAGGCGGAGGAAGGAGAGCAAGTCTGAGTGCCCAGAAGAAAATGAGAATGTATTGACAACTCTTTGAAAAACAAGAACTGCTGTACCAAGGTAAGGTATTATTCAGAACAAATAAGAGTTTGTCCTAACTATTACCCTGTGCAATGAAGCATCTATGTGCTAGCTGCTTTTTTGACTATTTTTGACCAGAAACTGGGTCAGTTCCTCAGTTCCTAATGCCACACAAGACCTCTTGTATTCAGCAGCCTCACGCCTCTTTGTAGCAACTATGTTGCTGGAAAATCAAAACCTCCCTTAGATAGCCAGGCTAGGATGGTCACTGAATACCCTACTTTTACCACCTACCCCAGCACACTCTGGGGCCCCAGGAATAGACAGATCATGTCTTAACCCTTCTGTAAGCGCTTCATAGGGCTGGGATTTGATAACTGAGTTCCAGTATTACATTTCCATCTATCCCAGTGAGCTGTATGAAAGATATAGTTCATGTGTAACCCACAATCTTCTTCAAGGTGGTCCCACACTGAAATCTTCTCTGCTTTTATAGCTAAGGTCCTTCTGGGATGCCCATGGAGAAAGGAGAGGAGTCATCATTTTTGATTCATGTTCCTCCCAGAAAACTATGCCCATATATGTTTGGCTTTTGATCCTAGACCCTGTGCCTTGTGGAGCGTTATGCCTACTCTGTGCTGGAACTGTTAGTGAATTTAGATTACATAAAGATGAAAAAGTGTGTGAAACAAAAAATAAAGTGGTGGACAAAGTGCTTTTGTAGATTAAACTTAGTGTACTATTTTTTTGAGAGCTGATTGTTAACAATTTACTAGCAAACTATATCCCTGGATGTAATTATTCTAAACCTAATGACTGCTGGTTTTGACGATTAGCTTAGACGACAACGTAGGGTATTCTTAGGGCAGCTAGATGGTGCAGTGAATTTTTACTACCTTTTACTACCTTTAGAATTTTTTGTGCCAGGCATGGTATCAGGAAGACTAATTTTCCCCAAGTTCAAATCTGGCCTTACACATTTACTAGCTGTATAACTTTGAGTAAGTCACTCAACTCCATTTGCCTCAGTTTCCTCATCTGTAAAATGGCTAGAAAAGGAAATGGCAAACTACTTCAGTCTTTGCCAAGAAAACTCCAAATGAGGTCATGAAGAGTCAGGTACAACTCAAAAATGATTGAATAACAAGAAATTGTGCTCTTATAATTTCTTTGTCTTGAACTTCAATAACCCAGTAAACATTTTAGTATATCCCTTCCAGTTTGAATTCTTGTTTGTATACTTCTGAATACAAAATTCTTTTTGGTGAAGAAAATAGAAGATAAGGAGAGTAGATTATTTCCTTTTTATTATTTTATTTACCTTAAATAGTAGATCTATCTTTTCTTTAATCTTTATCTTACTCTCAACCTAACATTTCATTTTTTATTTTAATAACAAATTTCCACATAAGTTTTCTAGTTATATGACCAAACTGTCTCCCTTCCTTTCTCCCTCCTTATTCCCAGAGTTGGCAAGCAATTCAATCTGGGTTATACATCAAAATAATATTTTAGAAAAAGGTCCCTTTTACTCCCTTTAGAATTTTTTTGACACCTTCAGTTTGAACTAAACATTAGCTTTCTTGGCACTATTCTTACAGATAGTGCCATTCTTGAATTCCTTCACAATTGTTTACTTTTCTTTCCATTTTCCATACATGCATGCTAAAAAATGAATTTCCCATGCATCCACAATAATCTTACTAGTCCAATATCTGATCTTTCTCACCAGAATAATTTGTGATAATGACTTTATAAATTCATATCTAAGGACTTCCCATTCCTCTTGGGCTAGCATCTGTAGAATTTTGGGCAATGGCCTCTTGCCTTCCTCAAAAATCTTTAAAATCTACACTCTCTAAACCTAGGGAATGAATAGCCTTTGCCTGATACCTATCATGGATTCTCAGCTTCCTTCCCAAATTCTATCATTCTGTCATTTCCATTCCAGCAACCACCTCTTTTGTTTTAGTTATTGGGTGTCTGATTTTCAAGCTAGAAGAGATTTTAGAGCTCATCTAATACAATTATCTCATTTGCCTAAATATGTCAAATGATTTGTAACTCAAATAATAAATGGCAGAGAAGAGACTTGAACTCCTAATCGGATTCTGAGTAGCAATTTCTGGAGTCACTTCTACTTTTTGAAGAATAAAATGATCACTTTGGGAAAGTAAAGAATTTTTCAGTTATTCTAGACAATGCCCTCCAACTGTGCTTGGATAATTGAAATTTCCCTCATTGATATTTTATTGACTCTATAGGCCAGGAATTAAGATTGTGACCCTTTATGGTTGGAGGAGATTCAAGACAGTAATTATTTTTTATTTTCCAGAAAATCATTTGCAGTGGAAATATATTTCTATTCAAATAGCAATAAAAGATCATTGTAATAGAATCCTAATGGACTATAAGGCAGTATGCTCAGTTAACTAAACTTTTCTTTCTTTTTTTTTTCTTTTGTTTCAAACGTTGAAGGGAAAGAAGAAGGAAGAATATCAGTACTTCAGAGAATCTATGTTTGTGAGGCCATGGACTAGGGTTGGAAAGAATGAGGGTCATGAATGGAGGTGATCTTCAGTGTTGGAAAGAGAATCCACATTGACGAGATCAACAGATTCATCAAAATATTGAGATATGAATTGTCATCATTCATCACCAAATGACTAAGAGCCTCTTTGGATTTAGTTAAGCTGTTCTTCAGAAAACAGGCATGGGTTATTTGCAAGTATACTAAAATTATGCTAAAATCTACCAAAGTTTGTTCTACATTAGTAGAGCTTGAGAAGACCCATGGTTATTTTCATGTCTTCTGGAGGCATGAGAGTAGGACATTGTGAAAGATGAAGAATTTTACAAGAAAATAATCTTGGGGGGCAGCTGGGTAGCTCAGTGGATTAAGAGCCAGTCCTAGAGACGGGAGGTCCTAGGTTCAAATCTGGCCTCAGCCACTTCCTAGCTGTGTGACCCTGGGCAAGTCACTTGACCCCCATTGCCTAGCCCTTACCACTCTTCTGCCTTGGAGCCAATACACAGTATTGACTCCAAGACGGAAGGTAAGGGTTTAAAAAAAAAAAAGAACACAATCTTGTAGAATCAAAAAGAGAAATAAAGAGGAATTTTGAGCATGAAATCCTTCTCTACTAACACAGATTATACAGTGGAAAGAGACCTGAATCTGATGAAGATCTGTATTCAAATCAAGTTTTAAATAATTTACTGGGCAAGTCACTTAATCTCTGCCTGCTTCAGTTTTCTCTTCTGTAAGGTGGGGATAGTAACAGTACCTATATCTAAGTATTGTTTGCAAGATAAAACAGGAAGATATTTATAAAGCATATAACTTAACTTTTGTTTTTTATCATTATAATATTTCTTAAAGCACATAGAGGTTCAACAATTTGCTGTGGCGGGGGGTGGTGATCCAATGATCCAACTAATAAGTGTCAGTGGTGAGATCTGGATTCATTCATTCTCTCTAAGCCCAGCATTAACTTACTTATAATAATAGCTTACATTTATATAGTATATTGAACTTTATTAAAACATCCTTCTCACAACCCGATGAGGTAGAGAGCTTATTATTATTCTTACTTTATGCATAAGAAAAATCAGAGAAATAAAATGACTTTTCTAGGACCATACAGGCCAGTATATGTGGTTCCTGGAGATTGAATTAAGGACTCCCAACTCAAAACCATCACAATTCCACATTACTTCTTACCTACCATGTAGTTTAGAAAACCATTTCCAGAGTATAGTTCATCATCATCATCATCATCATCATCATCATTGTAACTAGCATTGATATAATGCTTTAAAGTCTCACCCCTATTTCCCTAATTAATAAATAAGGAAATGCTCTTATACAGAATGGCAAAAGGAAAACTCTTAAGGTAACCAGAAAGTTCAATTAACCAGAACATCCTATTATCAGAACATTCTAATTAATCAAAGGATTTACTGCTTTCATTTTTAAAATCCTGAATTTTTTTTTAATTTCTCTGAGGCATCTATGAAAATTCTCATTTTATCTACCTATCTATTAGTATGTATCAGAAGATGTCAGCGATGTGTAATTGTTTCTGAGTGGATACTTCTGCTAATATAGGAAGCAGGTCTGTGTGAATTGCTATGGACAATTCTAATAATTCTGTGAAATAATTATTTGGAATCATTCTTTTCATGGAGGTAATGAACTATTTAGGAATCTTCTGAATGCTGTCTTCTTAAGAAAGTGAAGTGGCTAAAATCAATATTAGATTTATCTACATCATTAGTAGATGAGTTTTTTAAAAAGATTTTTAATAATCAAGTATATTTTTTCTTACAACAAAGATAGTTTTTCCTAGCTATTTCATATATGATATCACCCACCTTGGCAGGTTTTAAGGATCAAATAGAATCATATTTATCCTAGGATCCAGATCTCAAAAGTACTAACTAGCTTGTTCAGGATTTCATTGTAAGGTATAGATAAATACCCTCTAGGTATTTAGAAGTAAGTGTCTTGGTGTTTGCAAAAGTCTGAATGCGTGACATTGTAGAAAGAAAATATTCAGCTGAATAATTCCCCTTTCTACTTTCCATTCAAATTGCATAGGTCCTCAAATTGTTTCCTTTTTGTCTTCCTGCATCACTGAGTTTTGCCCATCTTTAACTGTAAGCATTCAGAAGGTAGGAGGGGATTATCCATTACTTCAGACTACATGGTGCCACGAAAGAATGGAGCATGAAGAACATAGTGTCCTGTTAAGATTATAATAAAAATCATGTTTCCCAAGGTGACATTACCCATTTCACAGGTAGGAGTTTGTGGAGTCCAAACTAGAGTAATTGGTGTAAAAAGAGTTGATTATTGAGGAGCAAGTGAAAATTCATATTTGGTGATGGCAAAGAATTAGGAACAGAAGGGATGTCCATCAATTGAGGGATGACTGTAGTATATGATTATAATGTAATAAATATATTTTTAATATATTTATATATTATGTTAATATATAAATATATTTATATTTTTATATATTATATATATAATTTATATATTATAATATATATAAAAATATTTATATATTAATATATATAAATATATAAATATAAAAAAATGAAATGTAATAAAAATAAAAAAAATAAAAGAATATAATTCTTTTGCCATAAGCAATGATGAACAGGATGATAATTTTTAAAAAAACTAGAAAGACTTATATGAAGTGATGCAAAATGAAGTGAGCAGAACCAGGAGAAAGTTGCACACAATAACAGCAATAATGTATATCAACTGCGAATAATAACTTAACTGGTATTAGCAATGCAAGGATCCAAGAAAACTCTAAGAGATTCCTGATGAAAAAAGCTCTCCACCACTATAGATGGAGTATAAATGCAGATTGGAACCTGCCATGCTCACATGATCTCTTTCATGAGCCCCCCCCCCTCATTAAAACTATGTTTCTTCTTTCACAACATGATAAACATGGAAATATGTATTGCACGATAGCACATATATAACCTGTACATATTACATGTCATTTCAGGATAGGGGAAGGGAGGAAGGGAGAGAAAGAATATGGATCATAAAAAGTCAGAAAATAATTTTTAAAACTTGTATCTACATGTAAAAGTATTATTAAAATTCATATTTGATGATGTCCTACTCAAAGTGAGGGAAATATGAAGGGTGTACTTAAAACTTCTATTTCCAAAACAACAATGAATGACATTAAAACATCATTAACAAAATCAGAAGACTTAAAAAGGAATTTAGAAGAGACAAACTTAAGGCTGATCAGATTTTCCTGTTCAGATTTAATCTGCCCCTGGCTCTGCCTCTAACTTTGTAGGTTTAGACAAGAAGATGCTTTCTCTCTTTGGGCTTTGGTTTTATCATGCCTCTAAGGAGGAGGCTGCATTAAGTGACAGCAATGAAAAAGCCCTTTCAGCTCTAACAATGTATGAAATGTAGTTGAATTTCAGTTTCTTCTGTAAATGTGAACTGGGCAGCTAGGTGGTACACTTGATAGGGTTTTGGTTCTATAGTCAGGATGTCTTATTTTCCTGAGTTCAAATCTGGTCTCAGACACTAGTTGTGTGACCCTGGACAAGTCACTTAACCCTACTTATCTCAGCATTCTCATCTGTAAAATGAACTGGAGAAGGAAATGGTAAATAAATCAGAATCTTTGGCAAGAAAATCCCAAATGGGATCATGGAATATTAGACACAACTGAAAAAACTAAACAACAAAAATGTGAGTATTGGACTAGATTTTCTTTGCTGCTCATGATAGTAACAATAACAATAATAATAACAAGTAAGCACTTATATAATACTTTACTATTGCAAAGTGCTTTACCTGTGTTTTTTTCATTTGAGCCTCACAACAACTCTGTGTTAGTTGTTATTATTTTACAGATGAGGAACTGAGAATGAGAAACATTAAGTTACTTGACCCGGGTCACACAGCTAGTAAATATCTAAAGAAGAATTTGAACTCTGATCTTCCTGCATCCAAGTCACACATGCTTGCCATGGAGCCACCTATACGTGTTAATAGCTAGCATTTATATGGACCTTAAATATTTGCAAAGTGCTTTGGCAAATATTATTTCATTTTATACTCATGACAACTGTGGGGAATAGGTCCTATTATTATTCCCATTTTACAGATGAGGATTATAAGGTAGACAATATATATTTATATGTGCGAATGCAGAATATATGAAGAAAATAAATATAATAAGATAGCATGAGAAGGAGGACATTAACACTTGCATGGATTAGGAAAAAGTTTCATGTAGAATGTGGTATTTGATATGAAACAGTGAATTATTCAAAAGTAGCTCATATTTGACTTTCACAAGTAAGGAATCTTACTAGGAAATTCAGACTCATATATACTTACCCACATGTGTATAATTATGCACACATATACTCAAAACCTTATTCATTCATCCTATACTCAGAAGTAGAGCAACTGTCCCAAATTGACTCTAGTAAGAGGTTCATTTTCTAGTCTAGGCGACCTTACTTAGAGTCTAAATAAGTGCTTGGTCTATCAAGTAAGCTTCAGAACCAGTTAGGAAAGGGGTAGTTGGGTGCTAAGGAAAAGGGACATGTTTGGGGCTATTAAAGATACTTTTCTTTTTAGACTAAATTCTATGAAAGTTGCTGATGTCCAACTGAAAGATTATCATATATAAAAGTATATTTTCATAGCTTGGTTTCGTGGTTTAAAAAAACAGACAGTATGTTCAGTGTCTTATAATGGCACAGATATTCAGGTGTCAGATTTGAGACATATTCACATTTAGGCTAAAAAAAAATGAAACTCCCATAGAGATATGAGAATCTTTAGTCACATAATAAGAATGAATTATTATTTTTTTTAGCCTGGCAAATAAAAGAAGCCATAGTAGAAATTTTAAAACTTTAAGACAGAGAAATCTGTCTCCAAAATGAGTACCCTGAAGCATTGGTTTTTTTTTTTAAACCTTTACCTTCTGTCTTAGAATCAATACTTTGATTCTAAGGCAGAAGAGTGATAAGTAAGGCAGTGGGAGTAAGTGATTTTCCCAGGATCACACAGCTAAGAAGTGTCTGAGTCAAGAGGTGAAACTAGAACCTCCTTTCCCTGGATCTGACTCTTTATCTACTTAGCCGTCCCCACCCTGAAGCATTCTTGACCAATGGTATACGGGAGGAGATTTTTGAAGTATTTATAAATTAAAATATATTCTGATGAATATTGGATGATTCAAGCTATTATACATTTTGGTATGGCAAAACATAGATAATTTTGGGCCATTGGATTTGGAAAATTGTGTGGGGGTTGATTCAAGTCTAAAAAAATGCCTTCTGAGCACCGTGTAAGAGCAGAAAGTACAGTGACCTGGAAATCAGTTAAAAGATTAAGGTTGAGACCTGGCATTGACATGAATTTGCTATGTGACACTGGGAAAGATTTATCCTCTTCTTTGTGTCTCACAGTTTCCTCATCTGTAAAATGATATTAGACTAAATCAAAAGATCCATGAGCTTAAAAAAGTTTTCCCAATTATCTTTAAAATAGTTTTTATGTAATTCTATGTATTTTATTTTATTCATTTAAAAGCATTACTCTAAGAAGGAGTCCACAGGCTTCATCAGATTGCCAAAAAGTTTCATGATACTAACAAGGTTAAGAAACTGGCCTCTGTGATCTTTAAATGGCTCTTTTGGCTCCAAGATCCTATATTTTCATGATTTTCGATCAATAACGATCACATTATTTTCCAGATAGGTTTTTGGGAAAGATAAGAAGAATGGGGAAGTAAGAGGATTGAAAAAAGGAAGAATCATGAGTTGTAGGAAAAATAAGGATGAGGAATATGAAAGGGGTGGGGGAAGAGGAGAGACTTTTCCATGGAAAATAATTTCAAATCCCTTGATAGTCTTTCTCACAAAAAGATTTGAGATTTCTATGGTCAAATAGTCCACATCCATGTTCCACTTCCTTGATACTCCCTCTGCCTCAGCCTGATACAAGGAAGTAGTCTAACCCTATTCCTGAGAAGCCAGTATGTGTTATGATACACACAAAACAAGTTTTACAAATAGCAAGTGTTTTGAAAACCCTTTACTATATTCCCATTTCCCTCCACCCAAAAACAGTGGCATCCATGAAACTAATGCTAAATATTGAGCCATGAACTTAGGGATATTGAGAGAACTGTTTTCTCAAAAGCGTATTTTTTTCAACTATCCCTTTTTTGTCCAGTATGTTTTTAGCAATTTAAACAGGTTGGGTTACCCACAAGCAACAGCACTGCAGTTTTTTTCCATCCAGAAGGTTGAGGTATTCATTCCCACTTTAAACCTCTCTAAATTTATTTGCCTGTATTTTCCAAACAGATGTATTTGTAGGTATGTTCTGGATGGAGCTGGACACGTACAGTATTGACTAAGGATGGGAGATGACATCTTGACAAATTCAAGGTTTAGAATTTCATCCTTATCCTGACCTTTGGTAGCATCTGAAATGTTTACACTTTGCAAATCTTAAAACTTTTTTTTTCCATTTGTAAGAAAAATGGCCTTTTAGTATGTATAAAGACTTGAGAATTTCCATACTGGGTCAAATTCATAAGCCAACGAGCTCAGTATGTTGTCTCTAACGGAAACCTCAAGAGTATGTTGAAGGAGGGCACAGATGAGCTCCTTGTGTTCATACTTAAATGATGTAGATGCTTCCCCTCCCCAGCTAGGAAAGCCTTGTTTCCCTTGGTGACTCATGTTGGATCTTTCATCCATGACTCTATGTAGACCTTCTTTTAGCATTTACAACATAGGCTCCAGTTCTTAGACCAGATAAAGTTATCCACTAAAAAAGTTGTAAAACCAACATGGCAATAGGTTATACATAAAGGAATAGAACTCTTCATTACCCAGATCCTATGATGGGTCGTGTTGAATGCAGTGGTCCCTTATGATGTAAATTCATTTTCCCAGAATAGCCAGGTTAGGTGTAGTCATTGAATGGAAATCCAAGAGAGTTCCTCCCCTGAATGATTCTATTTCTGATAATGGTTCATTCACTCTGGCTCATCATAGTTCCGGGACCATTATTCAGACCCATTTGTGGAGGGAGGTAGAGAGACTTGTAGAACCGAGGAAAGGACAATTGAGTTTGGATGGCCCTAGAGTCTAGCATCTAATTCCTGTTTTGCCAATGACTCATGGGGGTAATTCTGGATATGTCACTTTGCTGCTCATAGCCTCAATTTCCTGATCTCAGAAATGGGGCTTTCCCTATTGGGTCAACCAACTCAGCAGAACTAATAGTTTTATTGTGGGAGAGATTTCAAAGGTAAAGAGGTATAAAGCAATGGCTGATGATAGAAATCATACCTTAGTCTATTGTAGCACCTTTCTTCCTTGGGAGGGAAGTGACAAGGCAATTATTCCCATTTTATAGGTTGAAAATCTGGCATGCAGAAAGGTCACATGACTTATCCTGAGCCATACAGTGAGTCAGAAGCTTAAAATAGTCCCTAGATCTCCTGACACTGTTTTTGAAGATGTCCACTGACTCAATGATGCCCAATCCTTTTAAAATGGTTTTACAAGCTGAAATTATTGCCAGGTATGTCCCACCCTGATTCTGTTTTGCTGTTATTGTTGTTTTCCCTAAAAGTCAACCAGAGATTTTTTTAAATGAAAAATTTGGCAGCAATTCAATTTCAAGGGTAATTATAGAGTTTCAGTTTCAAGATTGCCCCTTCCACTGCAACATCAGGATATTTTGAGGATTTTTCCAAGACTAAAGCTAAATCTAATGTGTAATCTGGTGTTATAATATACCTCCTATTCAATAATAATAAATATGATTATTCTAACTAGCAACTTTTATAGGGTTATAATGTTTAGAAAACACTTCATGAGTATTTATCATCTTTGGAATCAGGTAATGCAAAAATAAAGCTTCTAAGTGGGCTTAGAACCCAGTTTGTAGTAAGAATGGTATACCCAATATCTCTAAAGGAAGCTGATTTCTTTGCCTAAGATGGCATGGAAACAAGAAGAGTCAAGGCGTAGTGTGGACAGCTCTCCTCATAAAGGAATTCCTAATTCATCCCATTTGGAAAGCTCTGAAAATTAATATTAAAAAAATGATTATCAAATACTTGCCCTATTCAAGGTATTAGGCTAGGTAATATGGATATGAAGCCCAAAATGATATAATCCTTGACCTCAAAGAGTTTACATTCCTCTGAGGAGAGAGGGAATATTTACAGTTATATAGTGCATATAAAGTGGATTTCTCTCATCTTGATTCCCCTATGGAGTACAGTCAAATTCTTTTTCTTCAGTAAATTTGTAAGGAATATGACCAAAAGCTGAAGTGATGGGAGAGTGAGGAAGACTGAGGGAAAGGAATTTAGTAATTCCTATTGATACCTTTCAGATAAAGTGTGAATTTGCTAAACAAAATAATGGTGGAACAGTAGCTTAAATATTGGCTATGCCATTCCCTAATCAAAGGACAACCCATGAAATAAAGGACATTTATTAAAATTTTATATGTAAAGCTTTACATATAAAATATAAAGTGGATGGTGGTGGAAGGGGGCAAAGGAGGCATAATGAAATTAATTTTTTTTTAGAGTAAAAGCATGAGGAATATGGGAAATAGTTGAAGAAGTAGGGAATATTTAGCCCAGAGAAGAGAAGATTAGTGGAGAGCTTTCTTCAAATAGTTGAAAGCCTTGAATGGATAATCCTCTAGGAGAGGGACCATCTGATTCAACAGCACCCCTATCCTTGTCCATATTCTCTCATAAGTTCACTATAGAAAGTCTACCTAATGGTCTGTGGGACCTTTTTTGCTTATCTGTGACATTACAAACCTCCTAAAAATACCCCACGACATCTAATGGTGATGTGTCACTCTTTCCATTGTCCTCTCTTCTTTTTTTTTTTAACCACATATTTCTTTAAACACATTTTACTTTACTAGTGCTTCAGGATATGCCAAAGCATATTACACATAGAACCAGTTCATGTTTGTTTAATGAAGAAATATGAAGATATAGTAGAGTCAGGGAATTTACATGGTGTAAAACCAGACAGCAGAACCTAGGACTAATGAGTCAAAGTTACAGAGAGAGATTTTGTCCCGGTGTAAAAATATTCTAATATCTATTGCCCCTTGATAGCAGTAGCAGTAGACAGTTGGTTGCCTCATAAGCTCCTTATTACTAGAAGTATTCAAGGAGAGGCTGGATGACTATCTTTCATGAATTCTGAGGAGGAGACTCTTGGGTTATGTGAGAAGTTGTGGTAGACAACCTCAGAAGTCCTCATCAACTCTGATAATAGATTCCCTAGCTTAGGTGGCCATCATTCTATTTTAACTGTTTTCTCCTGAGTCTTGGAGGAAAGCATGGAGTCTGTGGAGATAGGAAACATTTCAATGTCCCACAAAATCAATTTTTTAGAATCACTGAAGTCTTAAATCTAAGGAAGAGCCTTCGGAGATGAGCTCAAACCACAGTATACATGTTGAAGAGAGACCTATCAAATAAGTTCAAATGTCTGTCTTCCTAAAAATATTTATGAAAATGACTATAGAGTAACAGATTTCCAATACAAAAAAATGTCCCTTCTTTCATGGGTTTTCCTTTGATTAGGGAATGATTATTTGAGCTAGAGTTTTATCATTATTTTGCTTAGCAAACTCATACTTTCCCTGGAAGGTATCAATAGGAACTATTCAATTCCTTCCCCCACGCCCCTTCACCTTCCCATCACCCCAGCTTTTGGTGTGATCTCTTGCAAATTTCCCAAGGAAAAATAATTTGACTGTGTGTAGGAGAATCAAGATGAGAGAAATCCATAACCAATGTTAAAAGTTTTACCGAAAAGAATTCCAACTGTTAATCAAGTGTGGTCATCAGGAACTGTAGACACTTTACATTAGTCTAGGCCTTGTCAAACTAAATATAAAAATAGAAAAGGGTTTTCAGTGGTCACTCTTAGCCTCTTTCTTTTATGCCCTTTATCCCACCTCCATCATTCACAGGTTTCCAATATCTCCATGTTCTTTCTTTATTCCCTCCTAAAATCTACGTCTAGGGCCATAATATTGTCAATATAAATTTAGAAGGAATTTCAGAGGGTGGGTGATCCAGTTTCTTTATTTTATAAAAAAGGACATTCAGTGTGGTTAAGTAAATAACTTGCTTAAGATGGTAGGATTTAAACCCAGGCCCTCTGAATCCAGAGAAGAAAGTAGGAAGCTCTTAACCTATACCAGGAAAATGGGGGCATTCCCTACCTATGGGTAAAACTATCCCTAATTCAGAATCATGAAAAAAAAATCTCTAAGGAGACATGGACACTCAAAAAATTGATTACTTTTTAAAAGCTCCATATCAAAGTTTCAGTCAAATTTGTTGTTCAGTCATTTTAGTCACATCTAACTCTTTGTGACCCATTTGAGGTTTTCTTGGCCAAGATACTGGAGTGGTTTGCCATTTCCTTCTCCAGTCCATTTCACAGATGAGGAAACTGAGGCAGAGTTAAGTGACTTGCCTAGGGTCATTTAGCTAGTAAATGTCTGAGACTGAATTTAAATTCAGGAAGATATCCACTGTGCCACCTCGCTGCCCCCTCAGTAAAATTAGTAGTTTGTTATTGTGTAGACAAAACAATCTAGATGACTGGCTAACATTTTGGGAGTAGAGGGGGTATTTTTTTGACCAGACTGTATATTCTGTCCAGATATGAAACAGATATCTGAATAAATATACAGATATATCCATAAAAAAACAATGCTACATTATCAGTTAAAATTTTCTTAGTTCTCACAAACATGTTTTCATCTACCACTGTTTTTTTATGGTCCATAAAAAAGAAAAGATAACAATGTGTACTTTTCTAGTAAAGCTCAACAACTGTTTTCAACCAATCAAATCTCTTCAGTTTCTATTTTGCCTTATTTCCACTTTGCCACTTGGGTTCCTTTCGCTCGAGTTTACTGATAAGTGACCTTACTTCCCAATCAAATACCCAACCTGCTTTCAAATCTAATATCAACATTAACAAATACCAAGCACAATTCAGATAATCTTACTCTCACTTTCTGCTTTCAATATCTTGCCAAAATGCACAAAGCAAAATACTCCAAGTCCTAGCAGGACTGTTTTTGTCAGTTGATCTAATCCATCGTGGAACACCACCATCACTTCCAAGCTTCTCCCATGAGCTGCCTTGGAAATGGGGGGAAAGGGGAGATGTACTCACTCAGCAAAGAAACATCGTCAGTTTGACAAGGCCGCAGTGTGATCTTCACGTGTTCCAGCCCAGCCAACAAATACAGATCAAGCCTCGGTCTTCAGCCACAGGGAAGAAATATTACTTTGTGACTTACAAAAGAAACGGCGTGAATGTTGCCATTGCAATTTGCAAATTGTCATTGTGAATCACCGGCTCACTCTGTCACTGCAAATTAAAATGAGGCATGTGCACCAATCATTTTTACTGTCCTCAGAGGAAGAAATAGAACTCTCCTTCATCACACCCACTGCCTTCAAACCTAATTGGCAATCAGATATCCCCTGGCGAGCCAAATTAAAGTGCTTGAAAAGGAGAAGAGGCCTCCCTCTCCCCACTCGTCACTTCAATGCTTTTTTCCTTCCCCGAGTAACCATTCTGTGCACTAAGGTAAGAAGAACTTCAGGATTAAGTTGTGTTGAGCAACAGAGTTCAGGAAAACCTCTTTAATTCACACCCAACTAATTAACAATTTAGGTATGAGGTTCTTGCTGAGGAAAAAAGTTCAAAGTAGGTGACATAACTTGGGACTTCTTTGTTTCTGAAACGTCATCCTGTAAAGTAGGTCTTTTATAAGCTGTAAAATTTTAAGTATTTGTTAAATACTTAGCCTATACTAAGTACTGGGAATAAAATACAAGATGTCCCTAAGGTCTTTACACAGTTTTAAGCTTTATTTGGCTTTAATAAAGCTTAAAACCACACTAAGACTTTTGGGGACACCCGGTATAAGTAATCATGACAGTTCCTGCCCTCAAAAAACTTACATTCTAAGGGGGGGGGAATATGTATTTGGGGGTAACGTAATTAGAATTACATTCTAATACTTCAAGGGAAATTGAAAGGGGAAGGAACATGGTTTATATGGCATGGAGCTGATTAGGAAGTGGCGTGGAAGAAGATAAGGCACAGGTACACCTCTCAGAGTTAAAGGAACCAGGGGCAAAGCCTACATGACCACTGAGGAAGAGGTGGAAATGACTATCCAAAAAGAGAAAGCATTAGGTGGAATATGCTTGGAACTAGTGGAAGATTAGAGGCAGAGATGGCCTAAGAAGAAAAGGCATGGCATAATGGGCAAGAATGGAAACAGTATACTCAAGTGGAAAGAGCATTGGTCATGGAATCAGGATGCCTGGACCCAGCTCTGCCATTTAGCTAAGTCAGTCTCTCTGGTATTCAATTTCTGTATATCTAAATTTCTAAGATATTTGTTTCTTCCTGCTTGAAATACTAGGATTTGGTCATTCGGATGACAACTTATCTATATATTTTTTCATTTTAGATATATTTATGGCATCACCATTTCTTTACTTTTTCATCCCAAGTAGTGCTTCTTACTGCTAGATATATTATTTTCATCATTCTTTTTTTTGTTTGTTTTTTATCAACCTCATTTTTTATTTGAAAAATTCTATTTAATTAATTAATTTAGAATATTTTTCCATGGTACAACTTACATATTTTAAAATGAATTTTAAAAATCTACTTTAGAGGGCAGCTGGGGGGCTCAGTGGATTGAGAGCCAGGCCCAGAGATGGGAGGTCCTGGTTCAAATCTGGCCTCAGATACTTCCTAGCTGTGTGTTACAAATGATGATGAAATTCCCCCTTAGGTTTACAGGAAATGGTTTCATTATTCTAGGTAGGGATCTTCCCTCTCACTTCTAATTTGTGTAGTCTTTTAGTGGCCAAGATGCTTTGCTTTTATCTAATCTAAAGAATATTAGAAGTATGGGGTAAATCTCTCTATTTCTGAATATCTTAATGGGCAAGTCACTTAATCCCTATTGCCTAACCCATACTGTTCTTTTGCCTTGGAACCAATATCTAGTATTGATTCTATGACAGAAGGTAAGAGTTTAAAACAAGTAGACTTCAAATATTCTATAATTCAACTTATTCATTGATTCTAGCAAGAGTCTGGCGTATCCTAAAAAAAGCTACTTGAGTTTGTAACAGTGAGTCTCTATATATCCAGTCTTGATTCTGACCTCAAGTGCATTTAGTCAGATGAATGACCTTCTACTTTTTTGTGGGTCTCAACTTCTATTATTTGTTGATGTCAAAGATGGACATTGCAGTGACCCCATAGGAATGCTTTAGTTTGCCAATGTGTAGGAAAAATATATCCAATCAAAATATTCATCATTCCTTCTGCCTAACAATTCTCTTCACAGGAGGAGGCTGCATGTCTCTATTTTAACAAAAAGTAGACAAAAGCCAACTCAAAGTAAACAGATGGAAAGCAAAATGTTCACCAAAAGTCAACAAAAAGATAAAATAATGACCTCAACAGCCCTTTTGGCCCTGTTACTATCCATTGGATCACTATGGAGGCTTTAGATGAAATTCCCCCTTAGGTTTCTAGGAAATGGCTTCATTATTCTACGTAGAGATCTTCCCTTTCACTTCTCCTATGTGTGGTCTTTCAGTGGCCAAGATGCTTTGCTTTTATCTGGTCTAAAGAACATTAGAAGCATGTGGTAAATCTCTCCATTTCTTAATATCAATAAAAAACCTTCACAGGAACTATGTTTTCCTTGTATTCCAGGAAACTGACAGTAGGGATACACTTTGGGAACTTGGGAGCAGTTTGCAAAACAATACATGGGTCTTGTGTGCATGAAGCATTTCTTTTGTAAACCTGATCTACAATGTACAGTGAGTAATTTTCCATTCCCTTTCTTTTAGGGGAGACCCTAGGCATGAGCCTTTGAAATTTCAATATGTCCACCATCATAGTTGAGTATATAAGGTGAGATTCCTCCCTGAAGAAGCTGTAATAATTTTCTCTGTTGTTTCTCTTTCTATGATAAACTTGTAGCTCACAGACCCTTTCATCCCCAAAGTTCAGTTCAGGAAGCTGGTATTGTCTTGGAATCTTTTGGTCTATGTTGGTAATATACTGGCTGTGCTTTTCCTTTGGGGAGAGAGAGGCAAAGACAAAGAGAGGAAGGGGGAGAAAGATTCAGAAAAAGAGACAAAGAAACAGAGAAGGGGAGAGGGAGAGATAGAGACAGAGATGGAAAGGAAGAGAACACTCATTATTATTAATCACCTACTATGTGTGCCAGGTACAAAATGAATAACTGTTGTAAGCTGAGCATTTTACAAATATTCTCTCATTGAATTCTTATACCAACCCTGGGAGGTAAGGGCTATTATTATTATTATTTTTATTTTTATTATCCCCATTTAATAGATGAATAAATTGAGAAGAACAGAGAAAAAAGTAACTTGCCCAGGATTCCACAACTACTAAGTATCTGAGGTTGGATTTGAACGCAGGTCTTTCTGGTTGTATACATTGTGCCATCTAATTGCCCTGAAGAACAATTTATTGAAGAATGGAACTCTCTCAGGCCAACTTCTATTCTAAAATTTAAGCATTTTAGCACTTTTTATAGGTGGAGCTGGTATTTCAAGAGTAGAGAGGTCATTGCATTTCCTTGGATTTTTGTACTTTTTATCTCCCCAAACACAGACACCACCTGCTTTTTTCCTATCATGTCAACAATTCAGATCAGTGCTTCTATAAAGCTAAAAAAACAACTGAGATTCTTCTTTTTTTAATAGACCCCTTTTCTCATCTCAAATGTCCTATCACCTTTTTTGTTCCATTGAAGTGCTGGGTTTGGAACTTGGATGCACTGATCAGCTTAATTACATTTGGTAGCCAAGTAAAAATTACTGAAATCATCCAATTCCTAGAGGAATCCATGCATCATTCATTATACAATGTGCTTCCTCAGTTAATTGAATTTAGAAATTTAGAATGTGATTACAGTAATTGTAAATTTGACTTTGTGCCTTGAATATAATTATCAGAACCATTTATAAATAATATCAAGCTAGAGTTACATGAAAAAAGTATTTCTTTCCTTTGTCTTCTAATCACCTTAAGATCAGATATGCCTTCCTATTGTTTCATAAGTCTGCACTTTTGACTCCAATCTTTTTTTAAACTTGTTTTTGATCTGATATTCAGAGAGGCCAGACCATCAGGCTAAAGGACACCAGAAACTAAATTTGTTCAGTTATATAAATAGACTAATTCTGGAAACTATTTCTCTATATTATGAAGGATCAACATTCATTGAAAAGCTTCCTTTTCTGATATAAATCATGGAAACTAAAAATTCTTTACTCTGTTTTAAACATGCCCTTGCTGGTAAATAATGTTAGGTTAATGATTCCAAATGTCTACCATTTTAAAAAATTATTATTTTTTTTTCCAACGTAAGGAAAGGGACTCATTCCTAGTTATTCTCTTGGCATTTGTTTGACCTGACAAATTGATTTTTAGAAGTAGATGTTTTTTCCTCCAAGAAAACCTTTTCATCAAACATTATAAAATGTCATTTTGAAAGCTATGAATAATAATGATTGATGTGTGTGTGTGTGTGTGTATGAGAGAGAGAGAGAGAGAGACAAATTGCTGAACCAATGATTTCATTAGTGTAGAGAATTCTGAAAGAGCAGATTTCAACTACTACAAGTCCATACTTGCTCTGTAATTTATAATCTTAGATAGTTGCTGGGGAAACTAAGAGGTTAAAAGACTAATTCAAGGTCTCACAGTCAGAATACTTGAACCAGGTCTTTGTGACTTCAAGGTAAGCTCCCTGACCAACCCTTATGCTAAGTTTCCTTTCAGTCTACATTGTCATAGTGCCTTAATGCTTGCTCAATACACATTTTTTCCTTAGAACCTCACAAAAGTCATGTGAAGCAGAAACTACGGTATTTTAATCCCTATTCAACAAATGAGGAAATTAAGGTACAGAGAGTATGAGTGATTTGTCATGAAATTATTTTCAGAGAGAGCATTTGAATCTAGGTCTTCCCGATTCCATATTCAGAAATTTATTTATGGTTTTTCTCTGCCTATATCAGCATAGGAAGGAATATGAGAACAAGAAATGTTTACTAGCAGGAATTTCCTGAATAATACTTTCTTCTATTGATGGATTTGGGTTTTTTTTTCAAGGAAATCCTTATCTAGTCTGTCCCTTAGTCTTATTTGATTTTATTTTATTAGTTAGATAACAGAATTATTATAATTTGAAAGGACTATAGAGACTACTTAATCTAGCACTTTTTGAAAGAAGAAAATAAAATGAGGTATGGGTGAAGTACATAATTTAAGACCCCAAAGATCTGACAGATTACAGAATTGGAAGATCATAACATTAGAAATGTATAGGACCTCACCTCAGTGGCCACCAAGTTCAATCTTATTATTTTACAGATGAGCAAAGGAGAAATTAAATCGTTAGCTTGGGGTCCCAGGTAGTTAAGTCTCTTGAATTCAAGTCTTCTTGATTCTAAGTGCCGTGCCCTATTTTACTCTAATTTTGTTTCCTTGTATTACAAATAAATTAAGTGATTTGTGTGAAGTCACACAAGTCCAAGTATCAGATGTAGGCTGTGAATCTAAGTTCTCCACCTTCAGATTAAACATTCTTTCCACTATATCATTCTTTCTGCTCTTACACATGTTCATTCAGCTACTTATGGTAAGGATAGGAATAGAATACAATATTTTTTGGCTCTTGTGGTGCTGCTTGATCATTTCTATGACTATGATCAAGCAATTTCCTAATTCTTCCTGGAAAAGTTCACTTAAAATTAAATAACTCATGATCTACTTTCCAAGGAATTCTATTATATAGTGATAGTTTTAGGCAGTGCCATTTACTTAGCATTTCTCATTTTTTCTTTGGCTAGGCAGTTGCTTTTGTATATGTTCTGTTTTTTATTTCCATGTATGGGAGAACTTCTTGAGGGTGAGGATTGTCTTGTACCTCTTTGCAATCTTTAGTATATACTCTTATACAGAGTAAAAGCTCGGCTCCTTATGTTTTGTGAATTCTGCTTTGCTGCTAGAATCTTGGGACTGTTCAAATTCCAACCTAGGAAACATTGTCCATGAACTTTGAAATATAATATTGTAAGACAAGCTTGCTCTCAAATGTCAGAACAAAATACTGATCTTCTTATAAAGGGAAGAGGGCAACACGTATACCTAAAAAGCCTTTATCCTGCCAGAAAATGACATAGCAGACAGAGCTTGGAGTTAGGAAACCTGCTTTCAGTACATTTCTATAACACCAGTAATATGAGAAATTTGTTTGAGCCTCAGTCTCCTCATTTGTTAAATGTTGCTGTTGTTTAGTCATTTCACTCAGGTTTGACTCTCCGTGATCCCATTTAGGTTTTCTTGGCAAAGATATTGGAGTGGTTTGCCATTTCCTTTTCCTGCTCCCCTAACAGATCAGGAAACTGAGGCAAAAAGGATTATATGACTTGTCCAGGGTAAGTGTCTAAGGCCAGACTTAAACTCAGGAAGATGAGTCTTCCTGATTGCAGACTCAGTGCTCTATCCTCTGAGTCACCTAGTTGCCCCTATTTGTAAAATAGGGGTGATAATATATATAGTACCTTCCTGGAAAGGTTGTTGTAAAATCTAAATGAAAAAATGAATAAATTAAATTTATATATATTTATATGATGAATGTACACATATTCATTAGGTATTATGTGCCAAGCACTGTGCTAAACATTAGGGATGCAAATAACAAAATGGAAATAGCTTGTGTCCTCAAATAGCTTACATTTCAACAGAAGACACTAAAACATCAGGAGAGTTATGGCTAACAAGTGGTATTTTTGTTTAGAAAGTGACACAACCTTTTCTTTTTTTTTAAACCTTTATCTTCTGTCTTAGAATCTACACTATATATTGGTTCCAAGGCAGAAGAACATAAGGGCTAGGCAATGGGGGTTAAGTGACTTGCCCAGGGTCACACAGTTAGGAAGTATCTGAGGCCAGATCTCAACCTAAGAGCTTCATCTCTGTTCCTGGCTCTCAATCCACTGAACCACCTAGCTGCCCCCCAATACACCTTTTTCAATAGCAATGTAAGAATTGATTCTGTTTTCAGAACTGAAAAGTGGAGATAGGGAATGAATTTTGGAGTAAGGTACTTGTACTCCAAAGGGAAAGGAAGCATGGCTGGAGTTTGTCTGGCCTAATGGTGAGTCAATGAGACATCTTACTAATTTTGATTGCTGGACCCCAAGATAGAAGTTCTGGAGGGGGGGAGAGTTAAATTGTCAAGGGCATGGCCTCTGGTTCCAGTGACAGACAAATTAGTTAGTTAGAAAATGTGAGAAAACATGAAGTGGAGGGAAACATGATAGGGGCAGACCCAATCTGATAACCTGGGAAGTTATGTAAAATTCTTTGTTCTTATTGTCATTGCTCTGCCATATCTAACTCTTCATGACCCTGTGGATCAGTTGTACAATGGGAATTTCTTGTGCAAAAGTAATGGAGTGGTTTGTCATTTCCTTTTCCAATTGATCACCTTTTTTTTGGAACTTTCCACTATGATATGTCCATCTTGGGTAACCCTACATAAAATAACTCATAACCTCAAAATCCTGAGCTGCCTTATCTGAAACCTAATATCTATCTCTCCTAATATCTAAACACTATTCTCTTAACTTTCAAATTATTTCTCATCTTTCTCTTACTCTTTCTGCCTCTCTCTTTTCTAAGGAGAGTTAAGCATATCTGAGAGATGTTTAGAAAAGTTTCTTGAGGGCAGGGACCATTGTGGTTTTTTTTACGTCCTTTCTACCTCAATTATTGTCTTGAGCATCCTAATTTTTAGTAAATGTGTTCTCAGCAGAATTGTTTGCTAGTGTGAATTTTAGTTTTACTCCACCCTGCTTAGTCTTTAGAATTCTAGCAACCAGTGATGTATACACCCCCACTTAAGGATTAAGTGTTGGGGAGGAAGGTCTATGACCAGCATGTGCTAGCGAGTGATAAATCAGAAACAACTGACTGACCCCCTGGGCTGTCCTAAACCAGGTTTAAGCCACCATTGGCACATGTGAGACACAGGAAGTGATATACAGAACTGCCTTTATATTTCACGTCACTTCCTGTGAGTAGGAGCTTTGGCAGAGTTGGCCCTGGAACTCAAGCCTGGAGGAGCTCCTCAGACTGTTTCCCATGGATGGTTACGTAGCGAGTGATAAGACTGACTCCCCTTTCCCTTGGCTTTCTGGAGAGACCCCTTGGCCAAGGCCTCTGAATTCATGCCTGGCTCAGCCTGGGCTGGAGCAGTTTTACTTCCCTTTCCCTCTCTCTCTCTCATTCTTAATTTCTTCCTTCTATTGTAAATAAACCGCCATAAAATTCCATTCTGACTTGAGTATTTCATTGGAATTTAGAATTTAAATCCCTGGCAACCAATTAAAATGTACATTCAGTCTCAACCCTAAATTGACCCTTAACACTATGTTTCATTGAATTCAACCAATATTTCTTAATTAGGTATACTGTTTATGTTTATGGTGTAAAGAATATTTTCTGCATTGCTCTTATTCTCAGCATTGATTGATCTTTTCCTGGACAGACCCTGATATTTTAAAAAATAGATTGTAAGATCCTAGAAGGAAGAGGCCATTGTTTCCCATCTTTTTATCTTAAGCATTTAGAATAAAATGATAGTATATGATGTTTGCTGAAATCAAGTGGTCCAAAATATGCATGAAAAGAATTCCTTCTCCAATATATTCATAAAGTGGTCTTCTAACCTTTGTTTAAAGAAATTCAGTTAAAAGGAAACTCACTTCTCAAGAAAACCCAGTTACCTTTAGAATAGCTTTGATTTTGGGAGAAGTTTTCTATTATATGAAATCTAAATTGGCCTCTCTTCCACTTTTACCATTTCTGCCCCATGATAGAAAACAGGACTCAAACTTAATTCTTTGTCTGTGATCTATTTGGATATAGATATCTCACCCCATCCCTCACTCCAAGTCTTTTTTTTTCACTGTTAAATCAAGTAGCATATTCTTGAGGCCCTTCACCATAATGGCTACCTTCTTGTTGATCCTCTCTAGCTTATTAATCCCCTTTAAAAATGTGGTACCCAGAACTGTATACACTAATTCAACACAGTATGATGCACATCATAGCTATTGATAAATATTTGCTAAAAATAAATTTTAGGTACTTCAAAAGATGCTGCTGCTGAAGAGAGAATGAAGTACACTGTCAAATGTTTTGTCTACATAGAAACTTGTCCAGAGGAATTGCAATAATTATAACCCACTCTAGAGAAAACATTCTAAGTCAAGTTCAGTTTTGTTGAATGCCATATTTTGTTGAACTTGAATTTGTTGTGAATATTTCTTAGTGCAAAGCTTTAATTGCATGGTCATCTTTAGATCTGGAATACTGGATACTGGTCAATGATCAAATATAACAACACAAAATCTAACAAGTTATCTCATATCTTTTCACATAATCATCTCCTATGGACTGATGTTGGAGGAAATATACCAACAATTAGCACTTGGTACCAAGGTTGATGGTTTGTCAAGATCATCTCTAAGACTCTTTTCAATTTTAAAAATTCTGACATGTCAAATACATGACTTTCCATATTAGTACATGGCAATTTTTCCATGATATGGTTACCTTTTAACCAATGAATATTTTAGTGAGCTAATTAATTCAATTAGTTTTCATGTGCATCTCTCAAGCTCCTTTCTTCCCAAAAGTAACCTACATCCTATGAGAATCAATTCCATTATTTTGTATTTGCTGATCATTTATTTGGCAGAACTGGAACATGGTCCCTGCTTTTAGAAATACAACAAAACAATTCAAAGAGAAATGATCCAGAAATTCAGATGACTGAATATCACAAATGGAATTCTTTAAAGGGAGTTATGTTTAAAGGATAGGGATGTGGAAAAGAGGATAAAGAGGGACTTTCTTTTAAAGAGAGGTTGTGGCTCAAGGGATGAGAAAGGAGAAAATGCCACAGGCGCAGGGGCCAGGATGAAAAGCACCACTGAAATATAAAAAGGGAAGGAAAATCAAGGGAGAGGTTGAGTGACAAGCCTAGGCAAAGAAAAGAAAAAAATACAAGTACCGGAAATATGGTAATAGGAAATCAGAAGAGAGATAACAAACAAGAAGAACAATATATAACTTGGATCCATACTTTTAAATTAGCAATTTGAATCTGGTCCAGAAAAAGAAAGGGTAAACTATCATCTTATTAGACTTCTAGCTTTTAGATTAGTCTAAAAAATTGTGCATGTGCAACTAAGTTACTGGTTGCAGTGAACATTTTCCAAAACAAACTCTTTTGTCTAAGTATAATATAAGTAAACTTAGTCCAACCTTCCTAATTCTGAGCAAATTATATTTGGGTCTCAAAGACAAGATAATCTGTGAATCTAATGATTGACTATTTTTCTTTTAAAACCCTACTAGGGAAAAAAAAACACCTTATTGAATATAGTTTCCCCTTTTCAGTTTATTCTTAACAAAGACATTATATTTATTTTGTAAAGGCAGAGTGGAATGATAGTCTATAGACGTGTGGAGCTAGTTTAGAGCAGGTCTAGTGTATCAGCATGTCCTCAATTTCCATGGAAGCTCATTGGCTCAGAATGCATACTGCTAATAGGAAGTTTTCAGTGGTAGGTAACTAAAAGTTCCAGTTTTCTGCTTCGTTATATACTCTTTTTTTTTTTGCCACACATTCCTGCCCTGTACATTATGTATTTGTGGACAGTTCTATTACCTTATAATCTTCCAAGTTATTCATACTCTTCCTGAATATCCCTTAGCAGTCAATGTGAGTTAGGTGCATCCAGGGCCAAGTGAATTTAATTCATTTTATCTTGCCTCATGAATCAGTCTATCCAGACTCATAATCGTTTTTGTGGCTCTTTTTGAAATTCCATCCAGGTCACTTCTGTACCATCCTGGTAACAGGGTGCCAAGCATGAACACAATATTCCAGGTGTGGTCACAAAGCGTCACAAAGAGTGAGCCTGTTCCTTTCCCTGTGTGTGACATGATGTTTCTCCACATGCTGCCTAAAGTTATTCCAGCCCTTTTTTGCCGCCATATCACATTGCAAAATCCTATGTAATTCGTTCTCTTCCGTGTCCCTCTAGGTCTCTTTTGGCATCACAAATTTCCAGGTTCCGACCTCCCGTGGAATATCTGTATTTCTCATTATTTTTCCCAGATGTACTTGCCTTTTTCTAAGTGGAATCTTGGCTTCTGGTCTTAGGACTATATTTCTAAGCTTTAACATCTCTATGCAAGATTGCTGGGTCTTATAAGATATTCATTGTCATATGATTTCCTAACTCTGAGGTAATGGACACTGGTGAAATGAAGCACTTGTCAGGTATCACCTCTTATGCAACACCTTTTTCTGACCTTCTCACCCCCATCTTTTCAGTGCTCTGTTCTTTGTGAAATTGCATTATGTTATTTTGTACATTCTTTATCTTTACTTATCTGTGTATGTGTAATTTTGGACTAGCCTAAAAAATTGTGTATGTGCAACTAAGTTAGCAGTTTGTAATGAATGTTTTCAAAATGAACTCTCTTGTCTGTGTAAATAACTTTAGTCCAAAATTTCCCAATTTTCAGCAAATTATATTTGTGTCTCAAAGGCAGAATAATCTGTGACCTTGATGATTGGCTATTTATGTTTTAAAACCCTACTGAAAAAAAAACGCTACTGAATATATATATATATGTATATATATATATATACATACCTTTTCAGCAGATTCTGAACAATGGCATTATTTTTATTTTGTATAGGCAGAGTGGAATGATAGCTTGTTTTTGCTTTGTTTTTGTTTTTTAGAAAAGTTCTTCTCGAGAGGTGTTTCATTTTAGTCTTATTTGCAGGACTATGGATATGAAAATTTCACTGGACAATCATCCTACCTATCCTCTTCAGGCACTTCAAAGTATGCCACCATGCCCTTTAGAAGAATAGAAAATTCACCTTTCTCTTACTTCTCCTTTTGAGAGAAAGGTGTATTTTCTCACACTAATATAAATCCATAAAAGCTTTCCATCACTGGTTTTATCATTGTCTTTCTGTGAAATCATAGGTTAGGAAAATGGGCCTAAAATAAGTGATCTTGTCTTTAGCCATTGTTTAAAATAATGGCCCAAACTATCCATTGAAAGATGTCACACACAATTCCACCAGTCCCTCCAAATTTTTTTATTTGCCCCTTTTATCATTTTGGCCAATTGAATAGATGTGAGGTGATATCTCAGAATTGTTTTAATTTGCATTTCTCTAATCAATAATGAATTAGAGCATTTTTTTCTATATACTATAGCTTCTATTTCTTCATCCAAAATTGCCTGTTCACATCCTTTGAGTATTGTTTTCTCCTTTCCAGAAGAATCTGGATTGACAATGTGCTCTGAAAGAATGAGAATCCAGGCCTTGAGAAAGCTGCTCAGAGGTGATACAACATAATCATAACCTTCCCTGTTCCTTGTTTTCATCAAGAAATGTTCTCGAATGCTGTACACTGATAATTGTATTTTTCCAGCTATGAGTTTGGGGAATGACTCAGAGCACGTTGTCAATCCAGATTCTTCTGGAAAGGAGAAGAATCTATGAATAAACAAGTGATGAAGAGTATCATGAAATATAAAATGAATAATTTTGATTATATCAAATTAAATTTTCTTGAACAAATAAAACCAACATAGCCAAAGGTAGAAGGAAAGCAGAAAATTGAGGGAGAAATGCATAAACAATTTCTCAAAGAAAGGTCTCATATCTCAAATATATAAAGAACTTTTTTCAAATTTATAAGAATGCTGTACACTGATAATTGTATTTTTCCAGCTACGTCCCTCTAGAGAAAAAATGTGATATAACTGGAAGTACTCTAGACTGAGAATTAGAACTTTTGAGTTCTATTATTGGCTTTGCCATTACCAGTTGTGTGACCCTTGGTCCTGAAAATAGCAGACATTACACAATGGCTTAAGTTTGCAAAGTGCTTTGCATGCCTTCTCATTTGATTTTCACAACAACACTGTAAGATAATTATTACAGACATTATTATCTCCATTTTATAGTTGAGGAAGCAAGTTGAGAAGTGCAAAGTGACTTGGTCATGAACAAGCAATAAGTGAAAGTCAAAGATGGAATCCGGCAAGTAGGTGGTGCAATGGATAGAGTATCAGACCCAGAGTTAGGAAGACTCATCTTCCTGAGTTCAAATCTAGCCTCAGACACTTATTGGCTGTGTGAACTTGAGCAAGTCATTTAACCCTGTTTTCTCAGTCTCCTCATTCATAAAATGAGCTGAAGAAGGACATGGCAAACTACTCTAGTATCTTTGCAAAGAACAACAAGAAAAAAAGGGATTTAAACTTAGATGTGCTACCAGCCAGTTTGGAGGGTATTGAACCGAAGGCCAAGACTTAGATTTAAATTCTACCTCTGGTACTGTAAGTATTAAAAATTAAAGGTTATGCTAAATGTGTAAAAATGTGGTCGCTGAAAATATATTACTCAAATCAGGATGACTATCTACAAAAGGAGAAAGAGTGAAAGTAGGGAAATGAGAGAGAGAGTAGATAATTACTCTGGCCTGGTTCAAACCAGGTAGGGCTTCAGAGGCCCCATCAAAAGGGAGCCCAGTGGTAAATCAAATAAGGGTTTTAGCTTCTCCAGAGGCTAGTCCCTCCAGAAAATCCAGGAAAAGGAGTCTGCCCTTTTCACTCACCCACGTGGTAGTTCAAAGGAAGAGATTCAAGAATGGTTTCACCAAATTTCAGAGTCTCAAGTCCACAAAGCAGATTCTTCACCAGCCTCCAAATCAAACTCTGAAGAACTGACTCCACAGGAAGTTGATGCTGCTTTTAAAAATGCTTCTTTGTGTCACTTCCTGTGCATTCCTTCCACTTTACATGGACCAACTGTAGCTTCAGTTTTGCTTAGGACTGCCCAGGGGGAGTCAGTCATTTCTGATTCATCACCCACTATAGCACAGTGGGTCAAAGACCTCCCCATTCTGAAGGATAAATGGGGTGTTTACGCTCCTGGTGATTAAATCTAAAAGTAGGGGAAGGGCGAGTCAATCCCATTTTCGCAGTACTCAATAGTTGTACAGCTGTAGGCAGATCCTCAGTTTCTTTCTCTGTAAAATGAGAATTATAGTACCTGAAATGCTTACCTGAAGGGGCTGTGGTGAAGCCTCAGGGAGGTAATACGTGTAAAATACTTTGCAAACTTAACAGTGCTGTGTAAATGTCAATTATTATTATATGAGTTTCAGGGTGCTTATTTGTTAAATGTGAGGGAAAATTTTATTCTTATTTGTTAAACATTCAAGGAATGTTAGAAGATCTTCAAGGTTCCTTTCAATCTTTAACAGTTCATTTCTATGGCCAAAATTATTTTTATTCTTTTCCTTTGAGGAAGAGGAAGTCTAGACTTGTGATTTTGTCAGAGGAATAAACTCTTTTTTTCCCCCTTTTTAAATATTATTTTATTAGGTCATTTTCAAACATTATTCATTGGAAACAAAGATCATTTTTTCCCATCCCCTCCCCCCCAGGAATAAACTCTTAAGGATTCAAGCTCCCTTCCCCAATGTAGATCAGTTGCACTTCTGTAACCCACATTCTTAGAGAGTTGTCTGAGGCATTGAGAAGATTAGGAACTTGTCCAGGCCACACAACCTGGCCACTCTGGCCCCAATGATGAATTCTATAGCTATAAAATGCCATTAGGTTAACGCCTAATGAATCCTGATCCTCTTTAATTTGTCCATAGTTAGAGTTTGAACCACAGAGATAGTGTCAGGAGATTTTTAGATCTGGGTTAAAGTTCTACCTGACATTTAGTCATTTGTTTTTGTCAGGGTTGCCCATTTGTCGACATAACACTGACTTTCATCTAATCTGTCTGCTCTAGACATAGGCAAGAACAGTCAGTGGGGAATGAGAATGCACCTGACCTCATGTAACCTTAGGATGCTTGGCTTCACCCAAGGCAAAGGACCAAGCTGTTCCCCATTCCATTGTCAGCAAATGTGCTTTTACTGTGGCCCTCTGCCTTTGGAGATTCTACAGTGGGTGCCATAAAAGCACATGCACAATCTATTTTTCTAGATTAATAAACACATGGCAAAAAAGTTGATAAATTTGGTATGTGTCTATGAACACCCAGGTTAGCAGAGCTTCGTCATTCCAAGGGTCTAATTATTTCATCAGTGGTTGTTGGGGAAAATAAACGAATGTGTTATGTCATCACTATTATACATACAACTTTGGGGAATTTCGCTGTTTTTCTGAGGTGTTTTAACTATCACATAATGACACGGATTTTATTTACCATGGCTGACAATCATAGTATGTCAGAGTTAGCACTTAGCATGTTTGACATATTAGTAGGGCTTCATCTATGTTGTTGAACTGAGAGGTCATCCAGGCCAAATACCTGAATAGGAATCTCTACAAACATATCTGATAAGCAGTCCTGAAACCTTTGTATAAAGACTGCTAATGAGGTGGGGAAAATCATTACTTTGTGAAGAAATCTATTAAGTGTTTTTTTTTTTCTTTTGGGAAGCTGTTTTTTTTTCTTTTCTGAAATCAAGTCTAAATTTGTCACTTTGTGGCTTCCATTTGTCATTCCTAGCTCTGCCATCTGAGGCTAACCAGAATAAATTTAATCACTCTTCAAATATTGGAAAATAGCTATTATTCCCACACACCCCCAAGTCTTATCTTCTCAAGTCTAACCCCTTTCAAGTGCTTTCACTGATCCTAATAGGATCTGACCATGATGATCATGACCACTTCACCTTTCTGGCTGTCCTCCCCTAGATGTCCTCCCTTGGATGCTTTCCACTTTATTAATATTCTGCCTAAAAACAAAGTGCTTGATTCAATAAGCTTTTATTAAATGGTCATTGTCCCAGGCAATGTCCTCTATCCTGAAATACAAAGACAGACAAAAAACAAAACAGAAAAGAAATAAAACACTGCTTTGCTTTAACATTGCATGAAAATATTAATGCAAAATATTATTAGAACCCAAAGTCTACCCTTAGAATATGGCATAGAAAAAGGGAATGCTGGTATAATTACCAGAGGACTATAAGAAGGCTCAAAAGACCTGGATTTCATTCTAGTTAGGAACAACAAAGTATTATTGCTTATTCAAATAAAAACATCTCAGGAAAAAAGAGTGGCTCAAGGGGTAGAGAGCCAGTCCTAGAGACAAATGCAAATCTCTTCTCAGATACTCGCTTGCTGTATGAACCTGGGAAAGCCACTTTACCCAATTACCTACCCCTTACTACTCTTCTGCTTTGGAACCAAAACGTAGTATTGATTCTAGGACAGAAGGTGAGGGTTTAAAAAAATGTGTTTGGGCATGGCTAGCAACACTGTGTTATTTGTGATTTGTGCAATAATCTTTTCTCAATTCTCCTTAATGTTATTGTTTTCCCTCTGAGATTATCTTGAATGGATCCACCTCAAATGAAATCAATGATTCCTGAAGTATTAAAAGAAATTATCCTTACTTATAAAATCAGCCTCAATATTAAAGTAGGAATAAAAAATGCTTTATTTCAAGATCTGAGTATTTGGTGCGGGAGGATAAGATAGTAAAATAAATCCCCCCAAATGGGTTAATAAGTTATGGAACTTGTTTTTAGGGTTGTCGAATACCATAGAATCTGTGGAAGGGAGAAATTATAAGGCATGCAAAAGGACAGAAGTTGGAGGGTGATCAGCTGTCAATCAAAGGAAGATTCCATTTGGAATGTTACCAGGAAACAGTTGAAGGCAAGAGTCAACTGCTGGCTGATTTTCTGGGCTTCTTGGCTGATGGTGGTGTTCTTGAAGGAAGAAGCTGGGTTTATCTCTGAGACTTGGGCTAATCAAGTTGGAGGTGGCCCTGGTGGTCTGAAGGCCAAAGAAGGAAGACAATAATCATAATCTCTCTGACTTGCTCTGTTCATGATAGTAACTGAACTGCCATCTCCCTAAGTATCCTCCAAGACCCAAGACTCACTGTAGATAACAGGGAAACCCCAACCCTCTTTCCTCTATTCTATACCCTTTCTTGTCTTCCCCAATAAACCCCTTACTTGAGATAAAAGAAGAGAAAGACTATATCATTTGAAACATCATAGCTCACCCTGAGTGACTTAGAAGGAAGCTGAAGAAGAAGGGGGGAGGGGAAGAAGAGGGAGACTGAAGAAGAGGGAGACTGGGAAAGAGGGAGAAACAGGTGAAGGGTAGGCAAAGGGAAGATAACTGCCTGATCTATTAGTTGTCAAGTACCCATCAAATATACCCCTCTTGTATTATCTATTACAAATCTCATAAGAAATGAGATGAAATGTATTTTAGGAAAAGGACTACTAGCTTGAAGAAAAAGATGATTTCAAGAAAGTCATTCAGCCAATCAAGTATTTATTAAGCATTTGTTCTGTTCCTGGATAGACCTAGAGCTGTTCCAGAGAATTGAGCAAAGGAATTGGTGAAAACAAAGTATTCTCTCTGTTACAGGTATCTGGAAAGAAAGAAAAAAGAAAATAATATTCCTAATTTGCCTTTAAAGAGAGTAATATGAGATTGCCAAAATTGATCAATTTAGAAAAATAAAGTCATTTCACACCAACTATTTGAGTTAATTAGATGTTACAAGAGAGCTTATTTGAAGCATTTAGCCTAGTAGGCTGAAATAAAGTCAAAAAACATTTATTAAAGTGCTCACACTGAACCAAAAACTACACTTTCAGATGTGAGGAAATGAGGATACTGATACTATGTTGGTGAAACTGCAAAATGATCCAAACATTTTGGAGAGCAATTTGGAATTATGCCCAGAGAATTATAAAACTATCTATACCCTTAGAACCAGCAATACTACTGTTTGGTCTGTTTCACAAGGAGAGGAAAAAAAGGAAAAGAATCTATATGTTCTAAAATATTTATAACATCTCTCTTTGTGATGACAAAAGGAATTGGAAATTGAGGAGATGTCCATTAATTGGAAAATATCTGAACAAATTGTGGTATGTGGTGGACTACTACTATGCTATAACAAATTATGAGCAGATTAGTTTTTAAAAATCATGGAAAGACTTACATGAAATAATGAAGAGCAAAATGAGTAGAACCAAGAGACTATTATCTACAGCTATAGAGCTAATATTTGAAGAATAACTTGTGAATGTACACCTCCAGAGAAAGAACTGATAAACAAAAACAGAAAAGATTATATATATATATATATATATATATATATATATATACACACACACACACATCAATTGATACCTTCTATGCTATGGGAAGGGGAAGGTGGAGGTGAGATGACTAGAAATTAATTTTTTTTAGAATGTAAATAAAGAGGGGAAAGTTTCAGCAAATTGTGGTATATGATAGTGATGGAATACCATTGAGCTGTAAGAAATGATGAATAGGATGATTTCAGAAAGATCTGGAAAGACCTACCTGAACTGATGCAGAGAGAATTAAGCAGAACCAGATGAACACTGTACACAGTAATGACAATAGTGTAAGATAATCAATTGTGAATGACTTAGCTATTCTCAGCAATATAATGAGCCAGGATAATCTTGAAGGACTTATGACAAAGAACACTACCCACCTCCAGAGAAAGAACTTTTGGATTTGGGTAGATCAAAGCATACTATTTTTCACTTTAGTGAAAAATTATTTAGGTTTTTATTTGGGGGTTTTGATTTTATATAAATACCCAGATCAAATAGTTTATCATCTCCAAAAGCAGGGTGGGAAGGGAGCAAGGAAGACTATTAGAATCTTATAACTTCAGATAATGTATTCAAGGATTGGTTTGGGTATTATTGAGAAGGAGTTGATATATGCTCAGAAGGTAGGAGAGTGAGATGGAGTCCCCCCTTCATTCTTCTTTAAATATGTCTCCTCACTAACCCTGCCTTTACTTCCCTCTAATAACTTATCTTATAGATGTACCTCTTCTCTTGGGGAAAGAGAGAAATCAGCTCTCTCCCTCTTCCCTCTAACTATTCCCTTCACTCACAAGGAAAATCAATTTAGGATAAATGGCAAAGCTTTATCCTAACAATAATGGTTAGGGGTAAAACAGAAAGATGTCTGAAGGTTAGGGTCTAGAGGAAAGAGGATAAAGGAGGTCCCTGTCTCTCTAAATCACCCTTTCCCTCCCTCCAAAGTTGAGAGACTGAGGCTTGACAGCCTGGCCTCTGAGAGGTTCAGGTTTGTGACCCCTGGTCTTTTTCACAGCAGAACCAATGTTCAGACCCAAGGTGTCACAGGAGCTGTGTGAGATCTTGTTAGGCTGTTTCTTATTTCTCTGGTTTCTGCCACAATCCGTAGTATCTTTGGGGGGAAATGGTGATTAAATTCAATGAGGGATTTTGTATAGCTCAGGATACAGTCTTTGATCAGACCTTCACCTTTTCTGTCTCAAAATAGAGAGAGAGATCAACTGCCTCTCCTTGGAATCTCCTTTTCCCTCAAGATTCTAAGCCTCCTCAACCATCCCCCACTGTGGATGAAAACCTTTGCATTTCTTCCAAGCTCTGGCATTCAAAGTCTCTGGATTATTCCTCTATACAATAACTTATGTGGAAAATTGTTATTACATGTAATTGGCAAAATAAAATGTCTTTAAAAAAACTAATAAAGGTTAAGGTCTGAAAAAAAACAATGTAAATAAAGATTTTTTAAAAAGTAAAACCTCAATCCCCCAAATAAATAAATGTGATAAATGAGAGAAAAGGCAAAACTAGCACCTTCTGTCAGGCACCTTATATTCTAATTGTGGAAACAATATACAAACAATATATACAACAAATGTGGAAGGTAACCTTGAGGGAAGACACAGGGAGGGAGAAAAGGAAAAAGGGAAATAACTAGGAAAGACTTCTTGCTGAAGACTTGATATAAGCCTATGTTTGAAGGAAATCAGGGAAGCTAGGAGGGAGAGAAGAAGAGGGAAAGCATTCCAGGTATAAGGGACCAGGAAGAACATAAAAATATGTAGAGTACATGCAGACAGTCATAACAATCTGAGGGCACAGAGCAAGTGGCAATATTGCTGAGCCATACCCAAATATCCCTTATAATGACAACCTTATTTAGATAACACAGGTCAGGAAGAAACAAACTTGAAAAGGCATACGCTACTTTTCTGTAACAAAGTCCATTCCCTACAAGGAAGGGGGAAAAATCAGTAACATACCATTGAAATGAATTATTCTTTTCTTGGGAATAATCACCCTGTGACCACTACCCTCCCATTTAAGTAATGAGATAAGCAGTTGGGAATGTCAACAAGGAGACAGTGCTCTGTAATGGAGAGTGGTGGACTTTGGGACATAAACACTGGGAAAAATTGAGAGTTGAAAGATGTTTGGAAAAAGTCTTTAGGTTAACCAGTCATTTTTGGTCAATATACATAAATGTATAAGAGAGATTAATCCACCCCCAGTCATATTAAGAATGAGAACCAAGGACCCTAAGCAAGGAAGCTTCCTGGGTACAATTTTATACAGTAAGTAGGTAAATAGTAGAGCCAATCATTGCGTCAATGAGATACAGGAAATCATTTTGTTTTTCTTTCAGTATCATTCTCTTAGCCACCTCCCAGGTGCTGGGTGGCAAAGAAAAGGCAAGATTGGTCACGTCATTTTATTGACAGTTATCTTCAAGACTATATGTGGTGAAATTTTTGCTTTTTTTGCCTCCATCTTATTTCCCCCTATTTATCTGTCTCTTTCTCTCCTTTCAGCCTTTCCTTGTACACAAATATTTTTGCTTCTATCTACCTCCCCAGATTTCCCCTCCCTTTTGTCTCTATCTCTCCTTTTTTCTTCCCCTCTCCTTCTTTCTTCTCTAAATTAGGTAAAATAGGTTTCTAGACCTGAGGGTGGATATTATTCCCACTTTATGCCAGTTTTGGTGGGTATAAAGTTCAAGCATCGCCTATCATCTCCCCATCTTCCCTTCCACTATATTTATTCTTACATGCCTTTCCATATGAGACAGTGTATCCCCAATTTTCTCTTTTTTCTCTCCCAGTATATTTCTTTGTCTTATCCCTTAATTTTTTTGATATCATTCCATCATATTTGACTTATTCCCTTCTCTCTGTTTCTATATGCTTCTATTCATTGCCCTGATAGTGATAAAGTTAAGTATCTTCCTAAGATCTTTAGGTACCTTAGATACCAAGCATTTTAATTATCACCTTCCTACTGGTAATGTACTCAGTTTGACCCCATTTTTCCTTAGTTGCCTTAAAGTTTCTTAAGTACTTTAAACATCACTTGTACCATAAATATCTCAAGTATTCTGGTTATCACTTTCCAATCCAAGGAATGTAATTAGTTTAGTTCCATTGCTTCCTTTGATAGCCTTAAGTATATTTAGTACTTTAGGCATTCCTTGTATGATAGAAATCTTAAGTATCCTAGTTACCACTTTCCCCATGCATGAATGTAATTAGAATAACTCCACTGATTCCCTTGACTTTTTTTCTATTTATCTTCTTTTGCTTCTGTTGAATGTTGAATTTATTCATTTCCAATTTTCTTTTTAACTCTTGTTGTTTCTCCAGAAATGCCTGGAAGTCCATTTTATTAAAATTCATTTCTAACCCTGAAGTATTATATTCAGTTTTGCTGGTTAGGTGATTTTGGTTGTAGGCCTAGATCATATTCTATGCCTTCTGATCCTTTAATATAGAAGCTAGGTCCTGTGTAATTCTGACTAGGATTTCACAAAATTTGAAATTTTTTTCTGGCTGCTTATAGTCTTTTCTCCTTGGCTTTTGATTTCTGGAATTTTTTAATTTAAGATTTCTTTTTAGGAGGTTATTGTTGTATTCTTTCAATTTCTATTTTTTCCCGCTTGTTCAAGAACATCAGGGCATTTTCCCCTGATAATTTCTTGCAACATGGTGCCCAGGTTTTTTTTTTTTTTTGATAATGACTTTCAGATAATCCAATGATTTTTAGCTTACCTCTCCTGAATCTATTTTCCAGGTCAGTTGTTTTTCAAGTGAGAGATTTCAGATTTTCTTCTATTCTTTCAGCCTTTGAATTTGGCTTTTTCTTTCTTGCTGTCTTATGAAGTCATTAACTTTTAATTGTCTAATTTTTAGGGAACTATTTTCTTCTTTGAAGCTTTGTATTTTGTACTTCCTTTCTTAGGAAATAGCTCTGTTTGTGCTGTTTTATTTCTTTATTTAGGAATTGCTTTCTTTTGTAAATCTTTATTCTAAGCTGTTGCTTATTATTATTGCTTTCTTTTCTAACTTTTCTTCTAAGTCTCTTATTTGTTTTTTATCCTTTTTTTGGAGTTCTTCCAGGAGTTCTTTTTGGAATTGACATTCTTTTACATTTTCCTTTGAGGCTTTATATGTTTTCATTTTTTTATTGTGCTCTGCTTCTAAGTGTGGATTTTTATCATCTCTTGCTAAAATGTTTTTTAGTACTGTGTTGTTTTTTTTTGCCTTTTGATCATTTTGGGGTCATTTACCCCCTTGATTTTGTCTATATGCTGAAACTTAGTTTTATTCCTGAGGTGGTGGGAGTGATGTCCTAACTTGTCTAATTCTAATTGTAATCCTAATCCTAAATTTGTGCTGTGTTTGTAGAGGGCTTGAATATCTTGGTCCCAGACTGAGCACTCAGCAAGGACAATCTAATTGGCCTGCTAAGATGAGTTTTGCAGCTGTTCTGCTTCCAATGCTGTGTGCTGAATTGAGTTGGGTTCTGCCCAATTCTGTCAAAACTAGATTTTATTGGGCTGAGTTCCTCCTTCTGGTACCTATGCTGGGGTCACACCTGGCCTCTGTTATGGCTGAACTATGCAAGACTAGTTTTCTCCCACTGCCAACTGCTCTGCATTGTGTTGGTTTCTGCTCTTACCCTGCTGAGGCTGGTATGAGCCAAATGTGCTCTTTCTCCTGCCACTTGTACTGTATTGTGTCCAAGTTCCGCTGAGGCTCAGTTCTTTCTCCTCCTACCCCAGCAAGCATGGATCCTCTTTGCTCTCTCTCCACTTTATTCTGGACCATAGCACTGCTTTGCCCCTTCTTCTGTTGGTTTTGTCACTTTAGAATTCATTTTGAGACATTTTTGCTCTACTGTGGTCATTTGGAGGAAGTTGACAGATTCTAAGTATTTCTTACTCTGCTGTCTTGGTAACCTCAACTCCCCATTTTTGCTTTTTTTGAATCATAGGCTTAAAAAAGAAAAGAAAGAAGAGACCTTGTGTAATGGAAGGTCTCATTCAATTTAATCTATATAATGTTGCCATGTAAGGGATTAAGCAAGATTCTGAAAGCCTGCATTCAAATACGTGTACAATTCTTTGTGCTTTTGTTTTTATTTTGTACTACTTAGCAGGCTCCAATTATCATCAGCAGTCCAAGGGAATGAGCAGATCTGCTAAAGATCATATAACCTTTTACAGAGTTGGTCGATCATTCCATATTGACAACCAGGTAAAAGACAGTCTGAGGCCAACAGCAGTCTTAGAAATCCTTAAATCTTGCTTTTAGCCTCAGGTCTTTCTTGAGAGGTGGACATGGAAGCCATCCTTGCCATGTCTTTTCACTTAGTATACTGAGAAATCAGATCCTGACAAGATAAATTGAAAATGGTATCAAAAGGCCCCCCAAGATCTACTTTAGGAAGTCAGTTGGTAGAGCAAGCCATTAGACTCTAGACGGAGGTCAATATGGAACATATAGCTACAAATCTTGAATTGCTCCATCAAGATGATTCTTGAGCTCCATGACTGACTGGATGATCTCATTGATGTGGCAGCTGATCATAGCCCATTCATGATTTCTTATCCTGTGACATTTTTGTCTGTAGGTCTTCTAAGAAACCTCCCATAAATCTATCCAACATCCTGAAAAACTTCCTTAAGAACATGCTAAAGGGGAGCAAATGGGTGGCTCAGTGGATTGAGAGTCAGGCCCAGAGAGTCCTGGGTTCAAATCTGACCTCAGATACTTCCCAGTTGTCTTGCTCTGGGAAAGTCACTTGACCCCCATTGCCTAGTCCTTACCATTCTTCTGCCTTAGAACCAATCACAGTATTAATTCTAAGATGGAAGGTAAGGGTTTTTTTAAAAAAAGAACATGCTAAAGGATATTCTGTTAGCAAACCATGGAAACTGGTGAAATCCTCCTAATCTCCATCAGGAACCCCTTGATCACATTCTTGATGAAACCAACTGCCTTTCCAATCATACATTTTTCTAATGATACTTTTTATACCATTTTTTGGTGAATAAATAATAGATGGTAATATGTTGGAGGTTTCTTATAGGTACCAGACTTCTTCCCATTGTCCTTCAAAGATTGTGTTGTTTTAAAGATGGATAGCAGTTGTCTTCTGCAGATACCCCATACTACTTTTTTCTCCTAGCCCTTGAGATAGTAAAGATAATCAACTTTTGATAACCTGGAAAATTTTGCAAAGATTTATGAATAAATCAGGCACTTTGTTTTTCATTTTTTCTTTAGATTGCCTGCTTTTTTGAAGGCTTTGCTACTCCCTAATAGTTCTATCAAAAACTAGGTTGATGAAATAAAAATTAGATCATAACTCACATGGGTTAAATTGCTTACATTTTATTACTAAGTAAAAATTGTGTTGGGAAGAGAAACTTGTAATTCAGCTTATTTTACCTAGGAATTTTAATCATTAGCTTCTTTCTCTTCATGAAACCCTGTGGAAGGTTTTGGGAAAGACATTCATAAGAATTATACAGATCTGGTAGATTTGCACCTTATAGAAGTTTATTATTACAAAAAGTATTGTACAATCTGTCAGATGCCAGTCCAGCCTTCTTTATTTCTCTTGTTTAATTCTGGACCCAACTCATGTCCTATATATGATACCATCTTAGATACAGGAACTTACTCAAAATGTTGTATACATGGCAATGGAAGTAATCACCAAAGGGGCAACCATGGAGTGAGAAAGATAGTTTGGGAAGGTGGTATGATGATTAGAGGAAAGAAAAAAAACAAAACTTGTTCACAAAGGGCCTTGTGTGCATATGTGCTTAGGAAGCAATGGCAGGACCTAGGCACATATGACTTCTATCACTGAAGCAAATTACAGATAGAGTTTTGTAGACTGTGAGGTGAGCAGCTATGGGTACAATTTTTGGCAGGCTCTATAACAAATGCCTCACCAGGGGCAGATCACACACACACACACACACACACACACACACTGAACAGTTGGTTGAATTATGCATTAATCTTGATGGTGACATTAGGATATGTAAAAGATGCTGTCAGCAGCCCTAACTACCAAACACACTATCTGATGGAAAAAATATTGATAAACAGATTAATTTTATTTTCTCTTCTATTTGTTTCTCTTCTCATTTCTTTTTCTCTTTTCCTTTTTTCATCTCTCTCTCTTTCTCTCTCTCTGTCTCTGACTCTCTGTCTCTCTGTCTCTGTCTGCTTCTGTCTGTCTCTGTTTCTGTCTCTCTCTGTCTTTGTCTCTCTCTCCCCTCTCTCCTTCTCTCCCCTCTTTCCTGTTTTCCTTCTCTTTTTCAGTGATTCTGTATCTCTTTTTCATCCAGGCTAAATCTCACTGCTTATCAGCCCAAAAGTTTCAACCTCCACATTTCTGACCTGGGCCATTTTCTTTTTTCTAAAGCAGCCTTGTCCTTTCTTCCCTAGATCACCATGTTGGTTCCAAACATAGTATAGACACACAATCAGCTATAATAATAATAGCTAACATTTATATAGCACTATGTACCTAAGACTAAGCACTTTATCCTGGAAGGTAGGTACTATAATTATCCTAATTTTTTACAGATAAAAAATGAAAAATGAAAAAAAAACTGAGACAAACAGAGGTTGTATCTTGCCCATGGCCATATAGTTTCTGCAGCTGCTTTGGAACTCAGAACTTTTTGACTCCAGACCTGGCTCTCTATCTCCTGTGCCAGTTGCTGCCCTTTTATACTATTATTACTTAAAGCTCTGAAGCTCAGGCCTCTCTGCTAGCAGAGATTTACAGAGGTAACCACAACACCATCCTAGGTTAATTTTTAAATGTATAAATCTGCACCATCCAAATGTTTTATTTTTTAAGTAATTCGATTTATATCCCTTGTAATGTAAAAAATGTTGCTTAATAAATGTGAGAGTGAGATGCTATCAATTAGATGTTTTATCTTTTGGGGAAAATCAGTTTTTAAAATAGCTACAGCAGACATGTCTTATTTAGGGGAACTTATAAGAAGGGGAACTTTATTATTTAAGCTCAAAATCAGACTATGTGGGATGAGATATTTTACTTTTTAAATCTCACTAAACATCCATTCTTAAAAGATTGGTTTAGAAAATTCTGGATATATAGATACTAAAAGTTTTAGCTAATAGCTTCATTTTATATTCTTTAGGAGGTCAGGAAGACAACAGAAGGAAAATAAGACATTATGAAGAATTTGTAATTGTGAAACATATGAGATATCAGAATATATAGTTATGGAATTTCTTTCTTTGGAAGAGAATGTTTTTAAAGATTGTAATAGAATAGGTGAATATTTAGGCTTAGCTCCAGTTTTTATGGCCTGTTGCATTTCATTCAAGTCTGGAGCTTGCTGTGAGGACGTTAACTTGCAATGTGAACAACAAGTGGATTTTTTATACCTAGTTAGTGCATCTTGTTTGTCTCTGTTATTACTCTCATGTTTCTTCTTCAAAAAGCAGTTTCTGATCAAGTGTCCTTTCCTGTGACAAAAGAAACATTCCCTAGTCTCTTTCTACACTGGTTTTCCCTTGGAACTAGGTTTCTGGGAACTAGATGTTTTGTAAGTCATAACTGTGTTCAAATTTTTAATTTCATCAAATTCCTTTTGTATCAAATCATTTTCAGTTCTCTCTAACTTTTCCTTCAGATCTTGGACTTGCTTACTCTGTTCTAAATTATTTTCATGTAGGTAACTCGCAGCCTCTCTCAATTTGATCAGGGAAACTGAGTTGTATTTAGGGAAATTGTTTTTGAAAAATATTTTCAAATTAGGTGTGTATCCCCTTAGAAATCATCCAAGGACATGTCTAGCTGACTCCTTGCTATTGGCTTCTAGACCTAAGATGGAGTCTGCCATCTCTGACAGATGGTCTATGTATCTGGTAGGATGTTCCCCTTTATCCTGCATGATCTTGTCAAACTTAGCCCATGCATTTGGTTTAGAACAGTATAGCTTAATGGCTTGCAGTAAATCCTCCCTGAACCTTTTAAGGTAGGACATGCAGGTGGAATTTGCAAAGTCCATGTCCACCCTTTGTTCAACAGTTGGCCAGCTAGTAAAGTACTGTCAGATCTTGTTTTCTCCATAAATTGCCTCTGTTCAAGGGGGCTGAACCGTTCTGACAATAGGAACTCGACAACTTCAAAATCAGGATCAAAGATCCTGAATGCAAAAAGCTCCTTTTGGGATTTGAAAGGATTGTCCACAAATTTTGGGAAATGGCGCTTTATGGATTCCACTTCCTATGTGGAGAATTGTCTATGGGCTTTTGAGTGTATCATACTAGCTTTGCTAGTTATCTTAGTGATCTCCTTTAATGGACAGATTTTCTCAAGATCACTAGCAGACTGGTTCTCATTTTCATTGCCACCTTCAGTTTCCTGAGGTACCATTCTATGCTTGCCCATTGTCCTTGCCCATAACTAGATCTAGCCTTTTTTCCTTGATCAATTGTTCAAACATAGCCTTAATCATGCCTTCTAGGTTGGTATCCATGGCCATAATCTTCTCTGCCTTAAGGGAAACCAAAAATCTAAATACTTTCTTCACTTGGGTCAGAGTCTGAAACACAGCCATAAAGCATACATACACTTGTGCCAGGACTTGCCAGAGAACTAGTTCGTTTTGGAATGGCAACTGTAAAACAGGCATTGTAACATTGCCTATATAATCTATAGTATCCACTAGATGAAGATGAACGACATTGACGTCTTGCCGCTGTGCGTGAACGCTGACACCAGGCCAAAACCGCACCTCCCGTAACAACTGGCATTCCATGCCCCATGTGCCACAAACTTTGCTCCTCAATCTTTGGACTTCAAAGCCACATGAGGTTACATCAATAGATGATAATGCACAAAGACAATCGTCCTTCTTGGCTTCTGAGAGACTACTACTACTATCCACTACCATCTGGGTTAGTTTGCTATATAGTAAGTGGTATACCCAAAAGCAGGCAATGGCTGCAATGACCACCAGTCCAAAAACGATTTGTCTGAACATTTTTGTTTTTCTTCCTCCAATACCCTTCCTGAAGGAATGTGGGTACAGTCAGACTTGAGGTGCCAAATGTAATAGAATAGATAATCTGTGTGGAAACTATTTCTTGTTGATGTAACTAATGTACTCGGGCTTACTAGAGAGCTGCTATTAGAGGGGAACCTGATACTGCTTATTTGTAATGGAGATAGATGAGAGATACTGCTAGAGAGATGCTGCTACAGATAGAGGGATATTGCTACAGGGGAATGCACTAGGGTTTGCCTATTGATCCCTATTTGAAGGCTAATGGATCAATCTATTTCGTACCTTCTTCCTCCTTCACTCCCTCCCTTTACCACCCACTTCTTGAAGCCTTTGGCTTCCTCCCTCCCCCACTGAATGGACTATAAAGATACTCTTTTTCCTTTCTCAGGCAAGGGGTTTATTGGGAAACAACAAGATGGGAAATTGAGGAAAGAGGGATGAAGGTTTCCCTAATCTATAAGGAGAATTTGAAGGTTTAGGAAAGCAGTCCAGTCACAACTGTGACAGAGAGACAGTTAGAGAGATGGAGGACAACAAACTTTCTTCTTCACAAAGGTGGTCTCTCAGCCTAATTTCAGAAGCCCCCCTCAAGGGTCCTTCAGCCTGGGACAAAAGCTACAAGGAGCAGTTCAGCCTCTTCCCCCTACAGCCAGGCTTGCTTCCTTTGGTCAGAGCAGAGGTTTCTCTGTCCTTTCTTGGTCAGTCCACCCCAGAGAAAGAGAGAGAGAGAGAGACAGCATCATATCCTTCCTCTGGCTAGCTCAACTGCCTCCTCCAGGAACATTCCGTTTGGAATCTTCACCTTGATTGACAGACAGATAATCACCTCGGTCTGCATGAAGGCTTGTCCTGTTCTCCTTGATTTTGCAGATCAGGTCCCCAGCCTTGGTTTGCAAGCCTGAAGTTCTCTTTTTCTGACTTGCCTCTATCACAATATATATTATTCTTAATCAGCTGTTCTTAACCTGAGGCCAATGAATAGGTGTCTATAGTCTTCACCAGACTGCCAAAAAGGTCCATGATGCTACATACACTGACAAAAGAGTAATAATCCCTTCTCTAGTGAAAGGTAGGTTGACTTTTACCTTGTATACAGTAATACTAGATTCAAACCATGTGATCATTGGTAAAGTATTTACCTTTTAATTCCCCCAAGGAATCATCTACTACTATAAGTTATAGATAGTTGCTGATTTGCAACATTGTAAGAAATTTCCAAGTGAAGAAGCTCATGTAGAGATGAAATCACAAGTCTAGATAAAAAATTCTTGTGTGACCCTGGGCAAGTCACTTGACCCCCATTGCCTAACCCTTGCCACTCTTCTGCCTTGGAACCAATACACAGTATTGATTCCAAGATGGAAGGTAAGTTTTTTGGTTTTTTTCTGGTAGTGTGAGAATAAAAACTTGTGGGTGGACCATGTGACTTTTTGAGGCTCCTTCCAAATCTCACTTACCTGAGGTAAGAGAAGACAAGAAATATATGGGTATTAGAAATCCTTAGGAAAGCCATCAAAATAAAAAAAAATCTTCCTGATATGATATTTTTTACCATATAAAGTAAAAAAAATACACAAATTAACCAATATGAGTTATAGTCTCATATTTTACCAGCCTAATCTTTTATTATAATTCTAAGAAACAACAACTCTGGTGAAAAGCTGAGAAATCAGGAGGAAAAGGAACGGCCAGGCACCTAGACAATGTACAAGCCCAAACATCATTCTCCAGGCAACTAAGAGGTTACTCTCTTCATTGCTTCAATGGGCTAGGAGCAATAAACAGTATGGCGGCACCTCTAGAGAACTCCCTAAGAGCAGAGTTTCCATCCATCCTCTGTAAAACCAGATACCCTGGGTCTGAGCATTCTAGGTTGTCATTGAGGGGCCCAGTCCTGTGTGCTCCAGCATCACACTCATGCCTAAACCCATTCCGTGGCTTGGAGTATACAAAGCACCTCTGTCCAGTCATGCACAACACGTCCTGCCAGTTCGGCAGGTGTGGCCCCTGTACGCAGAGGTGTGCCACTAGAAGAGTTAAAGAGTTACTAGCCCTCTCTGGCCTTCCTAATCTTTAATACCATCCACCTGCCCCACTGCTTTGCAAAGTGAGGTTTGACAGAGGCAGGCTACCACAGAACCCCTTGGCCCACTGCCAGCCATTCAAGGCACAGGGGATTTGGCAGTCCTTGCCACCACGTTGTTTACACAATTAGCATTTTGATGATAAACCCAAAACCTACCAAATATACCACACCCAAGAACACAGGATTGTAATAATGTGGGCCAACCAGGAGGCAAAATTCTTAGTTCAGGAATAACATTCCAATCCTCCCCATGGAAGGACAAAATATGGGCAAGGCATGTGAGGGGATCCCTTCCCTTGAAAGGAAATCTTTAATTTCATTGACCTAGCCCTGAATAAACCACATTATTGTAAGCAGAGCTGCTTGGCCATACTCAGCCAAATAGCAACCCATTTTTATTATCTCTCTCTCTTTCCTCATTGACAATAGGATCAAATACTAGCTGCTCGATTTGACTTTTAAAGGCCTTCGTGAACTCATTCCAACCTCCATAATTCAGCCAAATTGACATTCTTGATGGATCTCCCATCTCGTATCTTGTGTCTGTGCCCTTGTACTGACTCTCTCCTATATCCAAAATGTGCTCCATACTTACCTCTGCCTTTTAGAATCTCCTTTTTCCTTAAAAGGGTGCTCAAGTGCCACCTTCTTTATGAAGCCTTTCGAGACCCTTGTCCTATACCAGTGCATTTACTGTGTATTAATTACATATATATTTTATAGATACACACTTATGTACATTCTATCTCTCTAAATATAATAGAAGTTTTTTCCCTCTTTTTTATCCCTAAGTTTGGCATCAATTTAGAAGGATTCCCAGCAGATAAATCTACAAGTATAGTGGTAATAATACAAAGTTGTGATTTGTCAGACGCATTCAAATTTCAATTCTTTCCCTTAGTAATCTTTGGAATTTGGGTAATCCATTTATCTGTCTGGACCTCAGTTTGGAACCAAGAAAGCAGAGGTCCAAATTTTATCTATGATATTATTTATGTGACCAGGCTAAGTCCCTTCATCACTCCTGATCTGTACAGTGAGGACAATAATACCTTAGGGGAGTGGAGTGCCTACTTCACAGGCTTATTATGAGACTCAAATGAGATATAAAACATGTTGCAAACTTTAATGTGCTATAGAGGTGTTATTAGTTATTATTATTCCCCAATAAAATGGGGATAGAGATATAATAAACACTTAATAAGCTATACAACCTACTATATGCAGAGTACTATACTAGTCATCAGAGGAAATAAAATATTACTATACCTGCTATCAACGAGCTTCCAAACACTTGATCTGCTTCCCTCCCAGGGATGTTGTGAGAAATGAGCTTTATAAACTGCAAAGCACCATATATGTGCGTTATAAAAATAATAATTATGACAATGATGTCAGAAAGAGCCCCACTAGGATTTTCCCCCAAATCAATATTCAGAGGAAATATATCTACATGAAATGTTCCTATTGCTACATTGTATGGTATCAGGGACTTCTGAAGTCAGGAAGTCCTTGTTAGTTCCAATTATCTTAAGAAAAGGCATAGAGGTTTCCATGAAGTTCAGAACTCCACCTAGTGCCCTAGCTAAGCAGGTCTATTAGAACAAATCATCCATAACTTCATACTTCCTGAGTGCAAATGTACTTATTGGCATAGATCATTTGAATGTAGGGATATGTAATGAATGGCAATGATTCAAGAATTCTGCCTTCACATTTCAGTCTATTCAGTCATGCAGTTTCCTGGAGTCGACTGATGGACATCCTCCACCACTTGGTTCATTGGAGATTTGGAGGAATTTCGTGACCCTCACGTCTCGCCTCTGTAGCTCTTTTTAAAAAGCATCATTGAGTATTGGTGCCAAGCTTTGAGTCAGGAAGATTTGAATTCAAATATGTTCTCAGATACTTACTAGCTGTATGACCCCGGGCAAATCACTTAACTCTGTTTGCCTCAGTTTCTTCATCTGTGAAATAAATGAGATGGAGAAGGAAATGAGGTCTTTGCCAAGAAAACTCCAAGTGAGATCATTAAGAGTTGGACATGACTGAAGTGATTGAACAACAAATCAATTCTACAGCTCATAAATATGTCTATCAATGCTTAGTATCATCAGTTCATTAGAGAATTGAATTCCCTTTTAGTTTTGCCATGGAGAATTCCTAGTTTTCCTCTAAGCCCAGATTAGGCACCACCTCCCACATGTGGTTTTTCTGGATTCCTAAAGTTTATAGTGATCTCCCCCTCACATATTTTTTTTTTGGTAAACATAAAAACACTTATGTCCTCAGTAGGACATTAAGAATCCTTGCTTTTGTATTTATATCCCAGAAGAGTGATTGCACATATTAAGTGTTTGCTGAATTGAATTGTCTAACTCATGTTAAAAACAAGCTCATAGAACAGAAGAGAATTTTGAGCATTTGCTGGTCACTGACTTCAAGAAATAGAAGCTAACCCTGGATATAATCCTCTGGTTAACATACAACCCATTAATAATGATAATAATAAAAATAAAATAATAATAATATTGATAAAGTTTTTATTATATGCTAGGCATTGTGCTAAGTGCTCTACAACTATTATCTCATTTGATTCTCACAACAATCCTAGTAGATAGGTGCTAGGGTTGTTATTCCGACTTCACAGATAAGGAAACTGAGGCAAACAGAACTAGATTAAGAGATGGCTACTAAGTGTCTGAGGCCAAATTTAATCTCAGATCTACCTGACTCCAGGCTTCTCTAGTGGTCCATCTTAAATGGATATTTTACAAGACCTTTTAGTTACTGTGCATAATGGCCAAAGCCAATGACCTGGACCAATTTACCCAAGTATATAACTTTAGGGTACATCTTGAGATTTGTGTCTCTTGGTCAGAAAGTAGTCACTTGCATAAAAATTCATCAGTGGGATTAGTGATCACAGAAAGCAGAACCAGGAGTTATAAAAAAAATCAAATTATGTCTGATGTCATTGAAAAGCAAAACAAAAGACAAAACTCTTCCTTACTAATAGAGCTCTCAACCAGTGATCAGGCTACTTTGGGAGGTCATGAGTTCCTTTCCTTGATGATCTTCAAGCAGACTCTGGATGACTGACCCCTTGTTCATTTTATTTGATAGGGATTTATTTTTTCCTCTGAGTTTAACCCAATATCTCTTCACTCTAACTCAAAATGCTATGATTCTATGATTCAAAATAATTCAGCAGCATACTATGGCAGCTGAGATAGCTAACACAATTTTAGTATCCTCTTTGACTATTTATCTAACTCTCAGTAATACTGGCAGGTTGAGGCCCAGGGGGCGGCTGAGTACTGATTCCTCAGTTTTCTAAGTATTTGTTACCTTAAGGGTCTAGAGTTTTTAGGATCAGCCACTCACAACCTTCCATTCAGTGTGTTCCCTCTTGATTAATGGCCAATAAACTAAATTAGCTTTTAAGTAAAGATATTTACTGACTTGGTATAGTAAGAATAGTTTATGCCAAAAAAGAAAAAAATTCCCCCCAATCTGAGTTTCATTCTTCCACTTGGTTATCTGTGGGGAAAAGTGTGATCAAACTTATAGAATACATATAGCAAAGGAGTAACTTAGATATTCTGGTAATTGCAAGTCTCCATGGAGTCCTTATAAAGCTTCCAATAGTTGTTGCTTTCTTTTGAGCTCTGAGGGTCAGTACCTTGTCAAGACCTGAGAAATCATTACCTTGATGGGTCTACTTTATCCTCTTTGTGTATACTAGATGCCAATGCAGCCACTGTGGTCAGTCATTACTGTTCCAGGGACTTTGCTACAGATTCTAAAGGGAAAGTCAAATCTTACAACTTTGCAAAATTTACAGGCTTCACTGAGTCAGTGCAGTAGGGCAGGAGGGTTGGGGAGACAAAGGATGAAATTCCTCCCACTCATCACATACACCCATACTGCAAAGGAAATTCCCCTGACCATCCTGATATTCACCTGTTTGTGGAATCTCTTGCTCTCTTGCTGGAAGGCTTGCTTCTGGACTGGATTTCTATAGAGACCCAGATGTCTGTCTGACTTTTTCCCCTTCCTTAAAAGAGCATCTATAATCAGTACCTCTACTTTCTTTCTTTTCCCTCTCTTCTTATCCTCTGCAGTTTGGCTTCTGCTCTCATCATTCAATGGAATTGCGGTCTCTTAAGTTACTAATGGCCTTTTAACTGGCAAGTATAACAGCATATTCCCAATCTTTATCCTTCTTAAACTCACTGCAGCCTTTGGCATGGTCACCCTTTTCTCCCTGAAACTCCTTTCTCTTTTTTAATTTTGTGACAATACTCCATCCTGGTTTTCCTCTTAACTATCTATTTGACTGCTATTTCTTGGTCTCTTTCATCTGGTCTTCATCCAGGTCATGACCCCTAATAGTGAGTGTCCCTAATGGATTTATGCTAAGCCCTTTTCCCTCCCTTATCTCTACTGTTCCCTTGGTAATCTAATTGGCTCCCATAATTTTCTGCAGATGATTCTCAGATCTATACATTCATTCCTATCCCTTCTCCTGAGTTATAACATGAGCTACCTTTTAGACATCTTGATGTCTTTACCTTCCTGGTTTGTTGAAGAGGAGATTTATGTTCAGGTTTGAATTGAACAAGATAGCCTCTGAATCTCCTTCCAAAACTGTAGATTCTAAAATGACTTCCTAATGATTTCTTTGTCTAGAATGGATTTTTTAAGGTTTTGAGTGGCTAATGTTGAAAAATGTTGCTTCATTTCCCTTTCCCGTGTCTTTGCAATTGCTATACTCTATGCCTGCAATATACACCCTCTTCACTTTTACCTTTTGAAACCCTCTGCCACCAAGATTAAAAGGCAACTCATGAATTGGGGAAGGGGGTCACCTTTATAGTAAATATCTCTGACAAAGGCTTAATTTCTCAAATATATAGAGAACTGAGTCAAATATGTAGGAATACAAATATGTAGGAATACAAAGCCTTCTCCATCAGATGAACAAAGGATATGAATGAGCAAATCTCAAATGAAGAAAATAAAACTTTCTTTAGTTATATAAAATGATTCATATCACTATTAGATATTCTGAGGGACTGTTACTTAATCCCAGGTCAAACAACCTATATGCATCAGAGGTTGGACGTGAATTCCAATTTTCCTGTCTCTGAGGCCAGTTTCTTCTTTTTTTTCTCCATGCCATGCTGTTTATCACACAGTAGGTACAGGTTCTTCCCTTGGCTTCCAGTGCTTTCTCCTCTAATGTTACCATTTAACTATTTTGTGTTTTTCCCCCTGTATATAATGATATATATGTATGTATATATGTATGGGGTTTATGGGGTGTTCAGGGAGGGCTAGTACCTCTGGTATGGAGGGCTTGTCGTGCCCTCCTAGGGAAGCTCTCTAGCCTCTGACCCCCACCTGACCCCAGCTCTCACTTGTGGCTTCCAGTAGCTGCTAGCATGTGGCAGCGGCCACACCCCGGGCAATGGCTTCGACAGGCCGGCTAAACCTTGTGAGGGTAGCCATCGGGTCATCGACCCCTGGTGAACCAGGACTTTGCTCACCCAGCATGTGAAGATTGCTTCGGCTGAACAGACGGAAGAAACCAATAAGAAGGTTCAACGGCTGAGATGGCGACGCAGCAAAGCACTGTGGAGTGCTTAGGGCATGTTGGAGCACAAAAGACAACACGGCCATCCAATGCAGCTGAGGAAGTCTCCAGACGTAACAATTTTTCATGCCACTGGACCCAGGCTTCCAACGCCAAGAGAGTGGGACTGTCTCTGAGCATCGACTTTTCTACTTAAATCTCCTTCACGCACAAGTATCTTTGTGCACACTCATCTATCCTAACCCCGTCCACCCTCTTCAAGACCTGCGGCGATGGGGGAGTGGCGACACAACAGGTGGAGGTGACCACTGGCAGTTGTAGTCACGATCCTGCACGTAGGCGGCCCACGGACCAGTGGTCGCTCGGCCCTGTGGGCAGCAGGGAAGTTCGGCAGCATCCTGGGCGACTGAGCAGCCCTCTCTAGGACAGCACTGCTCACCCTAATCAAGGGAGGGGACTAGAAAAGGTGTCCCAAACATTGCCTGCCCTACAAACACCCGGTCAGCACACCACGGCTGGCGGGTCATCCCCTTTAAGTGGTCGAAATCAAAGAAAACAAAATACAAAGAAACTCCTACTAGGAGCAAGGAACATCAGAACATTACTTTATAGAGAGAATACCCCAAGACCTGAGAGAAGAACAGCTCTAATCAGTAAAGAACTGGCGCGATATAACATCGACATCGCAGCCTTAAGTGAAACACGCTTACCAGAAGAGGGATCACTCAGCGAACCCACCACTGGATACACCTTCTTCTGGAAAGGTAGAGCCTCAAATGAAGACAGAATCCACGGTGTTGGCCTGGCCATCAAGACCAGTTTGCTCAAACAGCTGCCAGACTCGCCTGTGGGCATCAGCGAGAGGCTCATGAAGATCCGTTTGCCTCTCAGCATAGACCGGTATGCCACAATCATCAGCGCATGAGATTCATTTGATAATTGAGGGAACTTAGAAAATTGTCTATTCTAGGCTTACTGCCTCACTTTACAGAGGAGGAAACTTTAGTCTAAAAAGTAGAAATGAATCCTAATTTTGTTTTTCAGGAAAAAATTACATTTTTATAGTATTCCCTGGGTACCAAAATTCTTTATTCACATCTAGTTAAGGTAGGAAGTACAAGGCAGATATAGTGGATAGAAATAAAGAATTAAAGTCAAGAAAATAGAGATTATCTGATTAGGTTGATGTGAATATCTAACAGCCTATAAGCTCCTTAAGGGCAGAGACTGTCTAACTTTTGTATTTGTAACTTCCTTGCTTAGCACAATGAATGGTGCATAGTAGGGACTTGATAAATACTGGTGAATTGGTTGTTTAATTAAATTAAATAATTGCTATGTGTAAGTTACCTTGAGCAAGGCACTGAATCATTTTGACTTCAATTTCTTCACTTTAAAATAGGGATACTGCATATGTAATGATGATAATTTAATAACTGACATTTACAACAACCCTATTTTAGCTAATGAGCAGTAAAACCTAGATCTGCACCCAAGTCTTTTGACTCTAATGGCATTGCTCTTTCTGTTCCATCATTATCTAGTCCCAAAGAGCAAGGACCATGAGTTCATAGTGGGGAAAAGGGCTTGGTATAGTGAAAGTCTTGCTTGGGGAATAGACTGTAGCCCTTCCTCTTCCACTTACTCACTATTTGGCCTCAGGTTACTCAACCCTTGACCCAAATTTCCTCTGTAAAATTAAAGGGTTAGACTAGAAGATCTCTAAGGATTCGCCCTAATTGGGTGTTCTAGGATTCTCTGAATCTACTTCTAAAAAGCAGGGATTCTAAACTTCTTTCCTTTGACCACTGGAAAAAAGCAACGAATTTGGAGTAAAAAGATTTCAGATTCATATCCTGACTTTGACATCTAATACTGGTGTGACCTTTGGTATATCATCTCTTCTCTCTGGATTTCAGTTTCCTTAACTGAGGAATGAAGGCATTGGACTTAATTTTCAATAAGAGGAGAGGCATAAAGGGAAGGAAACAAACATTTCTATGGACCCTATTCTGCCAGACACTGTTAAGCAATTCACAAATATAATACATTTGATCCTCACAATTACCTTGAGAGGTAGGTGCTGTTATTAGTCCCATTCTACAATTGAAGAAACTGAGGAATGCAGAGGTTGAGTGACTCACAGCTAGTAAGTGTCCAAAGCCAGATTTGAACTCATTATCCATTGTCACACCTAGCTGGGCTAAATCTATGATCATCTCATCTATGCCCTATGATTCTAATCTATAAGCCACCCCAAGAAGGAATTAAGAGAGCAAACATCTCCCTTCCATCTTAGAACTGGAAGCTGGTGGATGATATTTCTTTCACCTGGGATCTAGTGTGACAACCCTAAGTAGGCACAGTAGGCTCCACCCTGCACCTCTCCCTGACCCAGCCAGGATTTGGGAAAGGTGGGGAGCCATTAGCCAGGTGCACTCGGCAGCCAGGTGACCCCTCCTCTCTGCCCAGTGCCAGAGATGATGCTTCTTCTCTATTCCATCTTCATGATCAAACTTGGCAGGCAGGCAGGCAGGCAGGCAGGAGCCCCGGCCCTGGGGCCTGGCATTGTAACGTGCTGTGCCAAAGGAACTTTACTGGAATGTGTCAGACTGACTACTGACTACCTCTCCTCCTGGTAATTTAGAACTTGCCTTGAGCCAATTTTGTTCTGGGCCTCATGTAAAGCAGAGGCTTGGGGTGTCTAGAGGGTAATAACTCACTCTCAGGCCCCTAAAGTCATTTTCTTGCCTCTGCTATCTAGGCATTTATGAAGAGTTACTCATCGGCATAGGTTAATAATGTGAGAATAAGAATATCAGATAATGCTGATTTATAGGGGGGAAAGTGACTTGCTCATTGCTACAGAACTCATGAGAAAAATCCCATATCGTACAACCAAAGAATGTTTAACCAAGCTAAACTACTTGGGACAGAATGCAGAGGAGGAGGAAGGGGGAGGATACTCCATTGTTGAATGATTTATATTCATATAATATAGTCATATAGTCATTCATATATTCATATAGTCATTCTCGATCACCAAGAGACTACCACTATACTATATTCATATAATATTTCCCTTTTGTTGTTGAGTTGTTTTTAGTCATGTCTGACTCTTTGTGATCCCAGTTGGGGTTTTTTTGGGCAAAGATCCGGAAATGATTTGCCATTTTCTTTTCTAGCCCATTTTGCAGATGAAGAATCTGAAGAAAACAGGATTAAGGGACATGCCCAGAGTCACACAAGCTAGTAAGTTTCTGAATCCAGATTTGAACTCATGCAGAGGAGTCTTCTGGACTCTAGGTCTAGCACTCTATCCAATTTCCCTAGTATAGTCCCATTAGCAGGGATCTACAGAGCAGTTATACTCATTAGGGGTGGTGGGAGGTCCTAAATAAGCATTCGGAATGGAAATGACTATCTCTGGCTATTTTTCTGAAATACACTGACATCCCCATTACTTTGGATCTTCAGAACTTCCAAAAGGTAAAGGAGAAGGTGATGCTACCGAATGAATTAAAGAGGCTGGTCCTAGGAAGTAAGTAAGGAGTGATGAGGGCTCAGGAATGAGTGTAGGCAGGGAATTCATGAACCAAAATGCCCTGAAACATTACACCAGAGACATGTCAGGACACGCAAGCACATGGCTCATAATAGCTGCAGCCTTTATGATGATCATTTCAGAGTCACCTGGTAAAAATACCTGCAGAGACTCAATTAATGTGCTGTGTGTGTCTGGGGTTGGTGCCCACTGTGGACTGGAGGGCAAGGGCTGTAGAGCCAGAGCTGAAGCGTCTATTTTAGAAAAATAGTCCTTCCTGCACTGGAAAAGAGGGGAGGTGGGAATTTCCCTGGCTTGTTCAGATGACGCCAAAACCAAGGTTAGAAATGAACTGAACCACCTTGTAAAAAGACATTATATATATAAAGTCATCTGTTTACTTCTTTCGTTGCAGTCATAGGCCCCCACATCCCTATCAGAGGTTTAAAGCAAATACTCTAAGCGGTTGAAAGAACAACATCCTTTCTGATTTTCTCCTAAGACCTGATTCACTTACAAAATGGGCTTATGAACTTAAAATTATGGGAGGGAGGAGGGAGGGGAGAGACAAGAGTCCTTTTATTTAGCATCTTATTCACAATGAAAATTGGCAAAGAAGCCAACCACATACATTAACATAGCTGGGGCAAGTTTAAAGCTTATGAATACATTTCTGTGGAAAAATGTGAATATGGAAAATCCCCTCTCTCATTTTGCCATTTCCAAAAAAGCTCTGCACTTCTGTGCTTAATGTGTGTCCATGGCCTTAGTCAGAAACCTGGAAATGTGAAGTGGGACAGAGCTGCTGAAAAAAAAAAAAGACACTATTGGGGGTGGGGAGGGAGAGGAAAGGTTAAGCTACCTTGGAAACTGGCAGGCGGGCAAAGGAGGAGACTCCCTAATTTACTGAAAAGTGAAATTTCATCATAAAAAGAAAGACGTGTCCCAAATCTTTGAGAAGATGGATGCCCTCTCAAAGGCTCCTGGGGCTCTCTTTGCCTTTGCCTAAGGATTTAAGAAGAGGGCGGGGGTGGGCCAGGGGAGACAGTGTTCTGAGAGAGGAAGAAAATGGTTTAGAATAAAAGACAGAAATCTGTTTATATTCCTACTCTGAAAAGTCAATGCTAAGAAAAGCACGACCCCCCGCCCCCCACTATATAAATTGACACTAACAGTACCCAGCTTAATGGCTACATTACCCTTGTTTATTCTATTCCTTGGGGAATCACAAAAGTACTTTAAAAATACCAAATACTAACACCACGGGGGGGAGGGGGGGGGAGGGACAAGTACCCAGGGTCCCAATTGTACTGCACAAGATCATTCAACACGAAGCCAACACAATGTTATTCAATATCCCTGCTCATGGGGGTTCGAAAGATGTTTCCTAAGAGAGGACAAAGCTTCTCCACCACCCCTACCTCCCCCCCCACCCCCCACCCCACACGGAAGAAATGCAGAACACAGGAAGTGTTAGTTAAGTTAGTTAAGAAGTCCAAGGTCCCCCCACCCTCCACCCCGTGTAGATAGAAAGGTTCTGGGTTTAAAACAGATTTTTTAACTTCGTAGAAATCTAAAAAATAAAGTAGTCATCCTTTCTTCGCACCAATTTTTTTTTTCCTGGAAAAACCCAAATATGGAGAGCTAAATGATCAGAACAGAAATTGGGGTTGGATACAAGTCACTAAGAAGCATAGAAAGACAAGGAAGGGAATGGCATTTCTAAATGGGAAAGTGATGGAATGATGGAAAAAGAACAAAATTCTTTTTTTTGCTAGGTGGTTAAAGAGTGAGGGGTGAGGGCTACTATTCATTCCCTAATGCTGCTGGGGGCCAGGGCGGGAGCTGAAAGAGAAGAGAGTTCCTTCCAGTCTTCTGAAGGCTCATGCCAGTCATTTCGGGGTGGTTGCTGGTGGGTGGGGCTGCTCCCTCTGTTTCCCCACCCTACCAGCTACAGGGAGAGAAGGTTTAAGCCCAACCAACATCCGGAATACTACAGACTTCTTCAGGACTTTTCACCTTTCCAGCTGGGCAGATTTTCCATTCTTTTTCTAGTTCTGGAATCCAAAGCAAAAGAAAGTAAAGCTTTTAAGGTATTTCAGAATTGCTATTTTCCAGGATTACATAATATAATTCCAGACATACTCAGAGAAGAAGGAGGAGGAGGAGGAAGAGGAGGAAGAGTTATAATTGTTTGTTCCCAATTTTGCTCTCCTTTTTCCATACTACATATCCCTTCTATCTTCTAGGTCTGCCAGCTTTCGCTTACAAACGGGATATTAATGAATGTGACAGTCACATCTGGTTATACTTGTATTACAAGTCCATGGGCAGGTCATCCCAGCTGCACTTACTGGAGGGTTAGTCAACAATTACATTTAGTATTTTGCTAATGAATTTTATAATTACTAATCAAAATCTCTTAATTGATTATCATGTTGGAGCTGGACAGCATGCTATGTGATAGTTGCCCTAGTCATAGATTATAGTTTAGTTCAGGAATTTGCCATAGGCAATGAAACTTCTATAGAGAGGATAAAATTCACCTTTCTACTTTGGAAACATCCAACCTACTTTCTAACCCACTGAGTCTAATACCAGTCTAAATTGTTAAAGTCCCCCTCTCCTCTCCCACTGCTAGCCAAGTTGTTTATTTTGTTAATCCCTACATGTGTACAAGTACTTTTGTGCCACATAGCTCAGGTGGTAGAAAAGAGACAAGTATTTAAAGAATGGAAGGTGGTTCTGGTTATTTTTAAAAATCAATTCATCTTTTCTAATTAGTCACATCCCTATGGCTCAGCCAAGTTTCTCTTTATCCCTACTAGCCTAGTCACTGGGGATCCTAGGTGTTCCTCTGAGGTCGTGATCTAGCTCCTGAGGACAGAGGATATGCCTATCAAAATAATTTAGCTCCACTCCACCTTTAAGGCAATTATTCAATTCTGTATAAATTAACATGAGCTTTCATGTGTTGACTAATATGCTAACACCCTATGAGCCAGACATGGAGTTATCCAAGCTTTTTAGTCCAGTCACACACATTGAGTCCAATGACCTGAGGGTTTTTTTATGTCTTTCAAGATGCTGCACTAGAATGTTGCTGTAACTGGGTGATTACTATCAATGGCCTTAGCTATCTCTGCTTGCCAAGATCAATCACCTTGTGTGGTAATATCTGCTTTCACCTTCATCATACAGTCATTGATGGGGAAACTATGTTGGCTCTAGGAACTTTACAAGACCTAGGGTAGAAAACATAATGTTTGACAACGTATGGGGACAGGGTGATGTGACCTCTATTCCAATTTTTATTCTCTTCCAGGCCGGGAAAATCAGGATATAAAGCAACAATTGAGTTTTGTAATGCTTATTTCCTACAGTTTCTGTAGATCTTAGGGTTGGCTGTAGGGAACACTTTCTCAAATTGTATTTTCCTAAGGAGAAGAGCTGATGTCACCCAAAATGAAATCAATAAACTAGAAATGGCTATTTATAAAACATAAATCATTTTCAATATGTTAAGGCTTAGCTATCTCAATTTATTTGTTAATAAAAAAAGGATTAGGGCTTGGAAAAACTCTACCTCACTAGTCAAAATGGTAAGAATGAGGTCACTTTACTAAACACTTAGAAGGTACCCAAGTAATCAGGATGAGGGAAGAGTTGGAGTTTGGTTTCAGGAATAATGGAAACAATATTGTAGAGGATTTTTTTTTAAGTTCCAGTTCCTATAAACTCTGTTACTGTCCTGACTTCCTCACATGGAATTAAATCTTTCATCTGTTAGGATGAACTTCTCTGTCTGATTCTAATAATGATGACTTTTTAGTTTAATTTCTTCATCACTATTCAGTAGCCTTCATTCCCCAACTGATACTCGAAAGATATGAATAGGCAGTGTTCAAAGGAAATCCAGTCCAGCAACAACAATATAAAATGCTCTAAATCACTAATAATTAGAGAAATGCAAGTAAAAGAAACATTGAAATTTTATCTTATAACCCATTAGATTAGAAAAATTGACTGAAAAAAGAGATATGGTAAATTCTGGAGCTGCTGCAGGCAGGGGGAGAAGTGTATTAATGCATCATTGGTGACATTGTGAATTATACTAGCTACTCTAGAAAATGACTTGGTACTAAGCTCCAAAAATTATTAAATTGTTAATACTCTTTGATATACCACTATTAGGTCTATATACCCTCAAAGAGATCAAAGAATAAGGAAAAGGACCCATATATACAGAAATATTTAAAGCTGTTCTTTTTACTACTCTGAAGAATTAGAAAATGCATGGTAATATCCATAAATTAGAGAATGGCTGAAAAATTATGGTATAAACATGTGATGGAATATTATTGTGCTAGAAGAAATTATAAAGCAGAAAATTTCAGATGAACCTGAAAATACTTGGATGATTTCTGACTCAGAGTGAAGTGAGCAGGACCAGAACAATTTATACAATAACAATAATGGTGTAAAGATAAAGAATTTTGAGAGTCGTAGGAACTCTGATTAATGTAATGACTTACCATGATCCCAGAGGAAGCTTTTATTTCTTTCTCAATGTTGGGAGAAGAGGGTGAGTGTGTGGAGTAGGAAGAGAAGAAGGTTGATTTTCATCAATTGAAACAAAATTTAATTAAAAAAACACTCAATGACATCTCCTGCTGACTGAAACCTTCTCATTTGTAGCCTTCAAATAGGCCCAGTAGTTTTTGCTAGTGTAACCTCAGTATCAAGTATTTTTTATGGAAGTTTGTATGGTCAAAAGAATTCTTTATATATTGTCACTTGACAGTCAAGTAAATCAAGTCATCAAATATTTATTGTTTATCAATTGTCAGATGCCTAAGTTTGGGGGAATAGGAAGAAAGTGAAGAACATGGTTTCTACTTTAAATGGATTGACATTCTAATGAAGACAATAAATAACTGTTTCTAAAATAGATACAGTATAAATGGAAGTAATCTCAGAGAGGAGGGACTGGCTATGTGGACTGAGAAAGTTCTCCTGAGTAGAGATGAGAATGGCTAATAGATGAACAAAAAAAATATGACTTCTTTGCTACATAAATAACCTTTCCAGCAGAAATGGAAAATATAGGAAAAGACAGTAATGTCCAGAATACTATCGATTCAAAGCATCAATAAAAGACCTTCAAGGAAGAAAGAAGAAAAAAAGTTTCTGGGAAAATACTGGCTAGAACTTGGTGGCAAATGGTAGGTATCTATCTCTTAAACTGATCTAGCAGCTTCAGGAACCCAAAAGCAGAGGAACAAATGAAAATGTCCTTAAATTAAGCCAAGTGCCTAATTCAAGGAATGTTCTATGGGAGTCCTGGAGAAGCAGTAGGTGTCTGTGGAAGAATGAAGACTGACAGCCACAGACAGTATACCAAAGAAACTGTGATTTCACACATATGACGACTATTTTTATTGATTTTGTGAGTTTATTCTTTGCTGGACTTGAATCTGAATTCCATTTATATCCTCATCTGTTTCTGTTATTAATATGTTTATGATGAAATTTTGAATTGCTTGCCTTGGTTGCTCATAGGTTCTATTGTCTCTAATATCATAGAAGTAGTCTGAATTTAGAGATTTTCAGGAGAAGACCTGGGTGAGATGAACACAAACCAAAGTCTAATAATCCTAGGGGAAACCCCAGATGTGGACATCAGGGACATAGAAGTGCTTTTACTGATGTTTCTATGACTTAACATTTTTTTGTTTGTCCTCAACTGACAGGCTATATTTTTTTGAAGGAGGAAAAGAAGACTTGTCTGGATGATTTTTAGGAAGGAGGTGAGGATAGGCTAGATTGAATTAACAATGCTCTAACGAGATATCTGTACCAACAGCATGTTAGTGACAGTTGTTCACTTGCAGACTCTACTAGATGTCCTACACTGTCAGAATACTCTGCATAGATATTGCCAGCCACCAAGCAGTATTAAGATTAAAGATTTCGTGTTGAAGTCAAGTTACCATTATGGTTCCTCAGTTAAGGGAGAATTACTGTGCAGTGTTAGGTGTAAACTTTCATAGGATTAGAGATTTAGAGCTCAGGGGGACCTAAAAGGTAATTTGGTCCAATACCCTTATTTAACAGAATGGTCCTTATACAATGCTGTGGAGTCTTGGGGAGAGGTGTAAAGTACTGAAAAGAAGACTTAAAAAGGAGAAAACCTGATGCTTTCCCAGATCCCCAAAGATATACCTATAAAGTAGAACTGTTAGGGGATTCATCACTAAGCTCTCTTTTCTGACAAGGAGTGATTAGATGAGCTAAAAGAACTCCTTGAGAAAGTGGGGTAGACTGTGGTCTAAGAAGAGTTTTGAAGAATAAGTCCTAAATACCCTTTAGCAAGTCACTCAAACCTGATAGAGGTAGGACCTCAGTCCAGGGGGATAGGCTAGTTCATATTAAGTATATGGTAGATTGGCCAACTTGTACACTCTCAGGAAAGACACTATGGATTATTATGGCTATCTTCAAGGTGGAAGCTGGAGGAATTATGACTTTAGGAGATTAGGGTTTTAATATTTGGCTAGTAAATGCCCCAGTAAAACCATCTTGGTAGTTGGGCTAAAACAGGTGGAGGTAATTGACAGACCTAAAACCTGTTGATAAGTTAGGAAGATTTCAAGTCTTCAGGAGAGTTGTAGAAAAACTGATGGATGAAGCTGTGGCTATATGGAAGTGGGAATATGGTCCCCTCTCCCCAACATTGATCTCAATAGAAGTCATATTTATGGAGAGTGAACATGAAGCTGACGAAAATGCTTCAAAAAACCCACTTTGATGTGGGCCACCAAATCCAAAGGAGCTACTTAAAATCAACTAGAACTCACTGAAGTATCCAGAGGGGAGCTTCTTAGAAGGCAAGGAGAATCAGGACCAGAGGTCAAGACCACATAAGCAATGGCATTGAAAAAAAATGAAGCCAAGAAATCAGATAACATTTTGCCACAGTTTTGGTCAAGACGGGGACATATAAGTAATGTACTCTGGGAAGAAATATTTGGAACATTATCACCTGAATCTGAAGTCTTATGAATTTTGCATTAGGAAACTTCTATGAGGTTGAGTCTAGGCAACCCAAGATTACTAAGGAATTAACTTTTGGGTTCTCTGGACTTTTGTGGGCACTTTCCACCTGGATTTGCTTTCCATTTTAGATTAATTTCCTCATTCATAAAATGAGAGCAATAATAACATCTACCTCCCAGACTTCTTGTTATTCAGTTGCTTAGTTGTGTCTAGTTCTTCGTGATCCCACAGGCCATACCATGCAAGGCTCCTCTGTCCTCCCCTATCTCTTGAAATCTGTCTAAATTATTTCTTGTTGGTTCCATGACACTATCTATCCATCTCATCCTATGATATCTCCTCCTTTTGCCTTCAATCTTTCTCAAAATCAGATTCTTTTCCAGTGAGTCCTGTCTTTTTATTATGTGGCCAAACTATTTAATCTTCAGCTTTAGTATTTGGCCTTTCAGTAAATAGTCTGGGTTGTTATGACATCCAATTAGTGCAAAGCATGATGCTAACCTTAAAGCACTATATAAATACTAGCTATTATGTTAGATATACTATATTTGGAGCTGCCCCAGGAAGGTATAGGTGTTAGCAAGAAGGGAGATCTTATGTCACTGGCATGTGTAATCCAGCAAACATTTTCATATTTTGGCATTGATTAGGAATGACTCCATTCTACTTAAAGTACTGATAGTATTGTATGTAACAATCTGAGGGTCAGAACCTGAACACTAAGTCAATTGATCCTGTACAGATAAGAAAACAGGGCCCTATAGCACAGAGGAAACAATAAGGCTGATATTTCAAGGGTAGATCCAGAGAAATTTGACTTTGGAGATTCGTTGGTGCCTATAGAATGTAAGGTGCATTTAAGAAGAAAGTTCTACATGAAGAACAGGGTATTTTGAATGAATGTTTAGAATCTAGGTTGTGTCAAAGAACCAACATATAAATCTAGCTCCAAGAAACCCAGACTTTGCAAAATTGTTCCAGGAAAACCATTCTCTTAGCTACACTCAATTAATCAATATGCATTTGTTAAACACCTACCATGTCCAGATGCCCAGATGCTGTGCCAAGCACTGGGATGAAAGACATAAATGTGTTTAGCACAGTGCCTGGCACATAAAAAGTGCTATAAAAACATTAATTATTATTACTTCCTATTATTTTTTCTATCTGCATACTCTCCTTTCTGAGTTTTCATTATAATACTTTCTACTTGTTCTCCCTCTACCCATCTAACCACTTCTCTCCTCCTTTGCTGGCTTATCATCCAGATCACAGCCCCTAACAGCAGTGTTGCCCAGGGCATTATCCTAGGCCACCTGCTCTTTTCTCTATATATACTCTCCCTCTTGGTCACTTCATCAGATGTCATGGGTTTAATTATGATTTCTTTGCTAATGATTAATAGATCTATATTTTGTACTCCAGCCTCTTTCCTGAGCTCTGGTTTCATATTACTCATTTGTGACTTGACATCTAAACCTGAATGTATTGTAGGCCTCTCAAATTCAACATGTCCAAAACAAACTCATCACCTTTCCCCACAAAACCACACTTTTTAAAGCTTCCTTATTTATGTAGTGGACACAATCATTCATCTAGATTTATTTCCTCAGTGTTATCCTTAACTCCTTCAGCACTATCTCTGCAATATTTCACTTCTTTTCTCTACTCTCACAGCTGCTATTTCAGTTCAGACCCTCATCATCCTTTAGCTAGATTATTGCAAAGACTTCCAACTTGAATTTTCCTCCTTTTTTTCTCCTTATTTCCATCCATTCTCCATAGTGTAGTAACAGTGATTTTCTCCAAGTACAGATGTGGTCAAACATTTCTAGTGGCTAATTAGCTTCTAGGATAAAGTAGAAATTCTTTATTTTTATATATCTTTATAAACTCAACCAACCTTTCCTTGAAGGTATATTGCATCACTCTTGCACTCCAATATAATCTTGCTAAACTGAATATCTCTCTATTCCTCACACCTGTTACTCCACCTCCAGCCTCCACACCTTTTCACTGGCTGACTTTTTACATGTATTTATGTTTGTGTGTGTGTATATATATATGTGTGTGTGTGTGTGTGTGTGTGTGTGTGTGTTTGTGTATGTATATATATATATATATATATATATATATATATATATATATATATCCTAATAGTCTTCTCCATTAGACTACAAACTCCTATAATGTAGGGATTGTTTCGTTCATTGTATTTGTGTATCTATTGCTGTGTGCAACATGGTAGGCATTAATTATTATTACTTATTGATCATTGATTAATTATTTACAAAACTGTGTCAAATACGGGAGTCACATAGTTCCTCAACAGAGAGAGAAAAACTGGCCCTAAACAAAAAGAAGTAACTGTCACTAGACCACATCTGAAGAATTTTTAACAACTAAAGATATATCTCAAAAGGTATGATATATGCAAAGTATGTTTAAAATCTTAAATTGCTACTTATTTTCATCATTGCCATCATTATAATTAATATAATTTTATTTCCCTTTTGGTAACTCTCAACTACAATTCTTCAAGGACTGTGATACGTATACATGATTTCCAGCTATCATCATCAAAAGAATGCTTTGAATAAATAGATTGTGCTTGTTTGAGGGAGAAGTTTCGGGTCATTAAAAGCATTTGACAATCTCCCAAGAGTAATCTAGCCTGATTTTCTCCTCTTGTTCTGTTCTGGGCCCAGATCCATTCAGTGTCTGTGAGTCCAAGATATATGCTGAAGGACAGCTTTTATGGTTTGTCAATATAACTACTTATCATAGTCTGGACAATAAACGTTCTTTATCTATTTAGCTCTATTTGTGTGAATATGAGAGAAAGAATTTGCTTATGCCAGTGTGTATAGTTGGGCCAAACTTTCTTGGGTGGGTATGGATCTTGTCAAGGGGAGAAGTTCAGGAACTTTAGGCAATCAGAACAATGTCTTTTCAAATGGAGGCATCTGAAGAACTTGAAGATTAATAGTGATTATCATTTCAGTTTGTACTAAACATGATGCCAGTAAACACTTTTGGTAAATGTTTCCCTGTTTTAGACTTCACTTGATATTAATAATCAGAGTATAATCTGAGTAATAATCAGATCAAAGCAATCTATGTTTTCAGACCTTTCCTATAATATTGCATATTGATATTTGCATATGACATCTTATTATAAGTATGCTTTTGCTATGGCATTTTGTTCCACCAAATGAATTTTTTATAGTCAACATACAGTAGGCATTAGTAGGTTCAACAGTTCTTCATGCCCTTTGAAAAGTCATATAACTATAAAGATGAAATCTACTGCTGACTATATTTTACCTGCTTAACCCTTATCTTACCTTCACCAGATATACTCTCTGTGAGTTCACAGACTATTTTCATAAACATTTTTCAAGAGAGAAAATGTAGGCATATTGTTCAATTGTATTATATAGTTCAATTAATATTTTCTGGGTAACATTTTGTTGCTGTTATTGTGGGAATGGTTGTAATGATAAGGTCATATATGGTCTTCCTCTCTTTCAGATCATTTGAGAAATTATACTTCAATGTCCTCAAAACAGTGTTGTCTCCAGAGCATGTCTCCTTTGTTTGTATTTGTTCTCATGCATTTTTCCTTCCTATTTTTGTTTTTCTTTATTATCATTCTTACCTCCTCAGGAAGTAGATCCAAGACTATAATGTTATACTCTAAATGTGGTAGCTCTACTGCAGTAGAGAAAATATTTTTTCTGTAGAAATAATTGTAGTTCTTTTCTATTTTTTGTTCCTTTAAAAATTATTCTATTTTTTAGCCTTACCTGATGTTGGAGTAATTTTAATTATCTATATTTCCATCAAACTTGTGGTAAACTTGCTCTTTTTTGTAATATCTTATTTTATTCAGAAGTGATATTCCTTACAACCTTTCACTCTCCTCCTCTATGAAATCGTATAAACTGAATTATTTTCTTGGCTTCTTTATATTTTTGGCCATGTCATCATTGCTAACATAGTTTCTTTTGGTCATACAATTTTTACAATTGTCTTATGTTGGTTAAACTTCTTTAAGAAATATTCATTGTCCAAGATCAATAACAGTAACAATAGAAATAGCTGTAACAATAACTACCATTTATATAGCACCAATTATGTATCATGCACTATTGTAAGCACTTTACAAATATTATGTCATTTTAGCCTCACAGCAACTTTGGGAAGTAGGTGCTATTGTCATTTCCATTTTAGAATTGAAGAAATAGAGGCAGAGATTAAATGGTTTGTTTAGGGTTTACATATTTAGCAAGTGGCTGAGATGTAATTTGAACTCAAGACTTCCCTGAATTCAGATCTAGTCCTCTATCCAATGAGCCATCTAGCCACCCCTGAGGTCTGTTCTTTTGTCCATTACAATTTTTCAGTGTCAGTAATATAAATAGTTCAGAATATACTGGCTTCAACTGCATGTCACATCTCTCCCTTTTTTCTTTCTTCCTTCTGTATATTGATTAGATTAAATTGTTTCCAAGTTTTGTTCTAGCTCTAAATCTATGATTCTATGAAGTCAGTGATCTCAGAGTATACAAAAGGTTAATTCAAAATTACCTCTATATCAGTGACTAGATATTTCCCCTCTGTTAAAGGTAGCTCTGCTCTCTTGTGTTTGCCATGCTGTTCACCTCCTGACTCCTATAGAGAAGAAAGTATTTTTTGACGTATAAATGTGGGACCTCTTAATAGTCTATAAGCCTCCATCATCTTTCATTTCTTACTCCTGATCCATGTTTTCCCAAATACTTTTTAAAAGTCCTCTCCTGCCCATGTTTACATTTAAGTCACAGAGTTTTAAAACATATTTGATTTAATGGGGAAACTCTTATCAAGTAGTTTTTAGAATTTCCCTGCTTCTCATCTTTTTCAATAGATGTTGGCACACAAAGAGTAATCATTCCATAGTGATCTTGCAAGTATTTATCAGAAGCCAAATAGTATGTGATGACTAAATGTTCATGAAATGAGGTTTCATTTGGCCTTACATTCATGGCAAAACCAGATCCAACACCTCCTTATTTTGTCTCTTCAAAGAAAACCTATAAGCCACTCTATTATTTATCTGCAATTTCCTTTTGTCCCCTTGTTTCCTTTTAGGGAAACATAGTTACACCACCCTTTTCTCTCTTTAGGCTACATATTATAAAATAATATTTGGATAGTGCTTCAGTCAGAAGTTCTTCATCTAATCTGAATAAGAAATCCTTAAAAGTTCTTATCAATTCTAAATTGTCTTTCACTAAGATAATTTAATGTCAGTCTTAGCAAAGGCCCAACCAGTTTCTAAAGGCAAAGTTCTATTTAGCTTAGGAAGAGTTCCTCCCTTAAATGATTAGGTTAATAATTAGACTAAAGATAAAAAATCTTTAATTAATTTAATTAGTAGAAGAATCTGGAGTTCACCTTTGGCAAAGCCTTAGATGGACTGCTTAAACAGAGATTGATTGGCTTTAGATCCCTCAGGGTTTGCTGAAATTTTGAATTACCTTTGTTCTGTTTTTATATTCAGATTGTTACTAAACTTTAATATGCTTTCTTAATTTTAAAGGTGAGATTTTCTTTTTCTTTCTATTTTTTCAACCTTACCTTGCATTGGTTCCAAGGAAGAAGAATAGTAAGGGCTAACCAATGGAAGTTAAGTGACTTGTCCAGATCTGAACCCAAAGGCCTCTCTTCTCTAGACCTGGGTCTCAATCTACTGAGCCATCTAGCTATCCCCTTTTTCCTTTATTTCTAAATATCATTCAGTGAAATAACATCTTGAAAGAGCAACAATGAACTGGGGATAACTGCAATTTTAATCTCTTTAAAAGCTAGTAATGCTTGACATACTGAGCCAAGGTGGACATAGGATTATATAAAGATACTGAATCCTTAAGTCCAGAAGTGAGTTATCCCAAAGAAGAACTACATGAAAAATCCCTGAGAGGAGAAAAGATTATCCAATAACCAGGAGCCCACATGTTTAGCCTTTACTTTCAGGAGTTATCTAAGTTTCATCCACATACTTTTCCTAGATACTTTCTATTAGCAAAAGGAGAGTGTGCCCCATTTTGGTAGGGGAAGTTATTTGGGGAGAAAAATGCTTTTCTTGCTTTAACTGTTTAATAAATTTCTTTTTTTTATCTCATTAAGTATGACAGTCTGATAATTAGAGAATTTATGACTGATGGGATGATCCTTAGGCCTTTTAAAATTTTTTTTGAATTATATAATTAGTAACCGCCACCACCAGCAGCAAAAAACATTTAAATAAACAAAAGTATTAAAAATTATGTGTAAAACCATAGACTCTACATTGTTTATAATTTATTTAAAATATTTAAATTATATATATGTGCTGTAAAAATTAAATTTACACTCAATAAATAAAATATTATATTTTAAGAGATTTATTAATGATCATTAAGAATCAAGGAATAAAGAGGATACAAAATAACAACATCAGCCAATGGCCAATTAGCCTATTTAAAATCCCTGAACTTAGCTTACCACCACCATGCTCGTTGCAAGCCAAAAACAAAAACAAAACAAACAAACAAAAAAAAAAAACCCAAGAGGACTGTCCACTCACTAATATCCTCTGTCTACAGGAAGTACATAGTGACAGGAAGTCAATGGGCTCCCAGGAAATATAGTTCTTTTTTAGGGTAATAGATTTTCAATTATACATTCCCCTGGAGATCTAGTGGAAGACTGGTCTCTCCAATGGATCTTGTAAACATAACTAACTTTTAAATTACAATAATTTGGGGATATAAGGACAAGAGAACAAAACCGATGATTGCTAGGCATGTTAACAAAAAGCCAGTTAGGGGGCAGTTCCCTTCTGCATAAGAGTATACACAAAACAAATACATTCAACCCCACACAGTTCAGATCACCACATCCCAAAGTTCACTCTGGATCTTCTGGTGCAGTGTGTGGTCTGTGGAGGCATCTTCATGGCATCCTCTCCAAACAGTTTGCTTTTTAGATTTGGAGGCATGTTTCTTAACCTAAAATTACTCTCAAAAGAATTTAAACTTTGCATTTTAGAATAATAATACACCCCTCCCCCCAAGAGGGTTTTGAAAAACACAGGGATCACTTAGGGATGTATGGTTGAGTTATGAGGTATATGAATCAATTGGCAAGAGAAATCAAAAACATCAAAATAATCAATAGAAAAGAGAAAAGATAACTTCTGGATGAAACATGGACTATCAAAGTCTTATGTGAAAAAATTCTAAGTAAAGGAGAATAAACCTATAATAGGTCTTTGAATCAGGGCCCAACTAAAGTAATTTCTATCCCACATGTCTGTAGGACAAATGCAGTAATATTTCACTTACCCTTTTGCAGCCAAGACTACAAGAAGTTGTCATACTATAAGAGAGAAAAAATGACTTTTGCGTGATAGGGAAGTGTCATTCTCTGGACTGATTTTACCTTCACTCTCAGGGATAGGGGGAGCCAGGATGATAGCCATGCTTCAGTACTTGTCTGTGAGTATTTCACAAAGAATGGGGATACAAGGCATTCTGAGTCTTAACATTTTTCAAGAGTCTCAACCTCGAGTCTCACACTAGGTACAAGTTCTTTCATATTGGCTTAGAAGTTCATCAATCCTACCTGAATTGGTTTGGTCCTTTTTGACCTTGTGCTTCTTGGCACTATATAATGGCTCTTCAGTTCCCTTCTCTTGGAATCAGACACAATAATTAAGCAAAATCCCATAATTTTTTTTAAACAATCAATGGCACCATTTTTATAGTCTAAGGCTCTTGGGGGTATGCATTGACATTAGGGCAAATGTATTTTAAACTTGTATTATTGCAAAATAAAAAAAATAAAGAAAAATCTTCTCAATACTGGTAACATGTACTTCAAATACAGAAAGGAGAGAAAATTGAAACTCATATACTATATTGCACATGCATGCAATAACATTAAAAAAGTTTTAAAATAAAAAATATATAGCTTACAATAATTGACACACTGTGTCAGCTAAGGAAAGGTAGAGTACAAAGGTTTCTCACCCCCCAAAAAAACGAGATCCGTGTTCTCCTTCAAACCTGGCCATGATCCACTCTGAGTACAAATTATTTTCACAAAGTAACAGTTTCTTATATAGAACAGTAATACAACAGGTAAAGCACATTCAAAAAGTATCAAAATCCCCAAAGTTATAATAGTCCATTTAATGACAATAGCAAACAAACCCACTAACATACTTTACATGAATCTTCTGTATGACATTTAGAGCTAATGGATATTTGTAACAATTTTTTTAGGTGTAGCAATGTTTCAAACTTGTCTGAGATACTTTAAAAAAATCTATTACTGTCATCATTACAAAAATGTGGCAGATACAGAGACTTGCATAAAAAAATGGAGTCTGAAAAGGCTTAAAATTTCACCTCCAGACTCTTTAAAGTTCCTTTCTTTATCCATTCAGAGTCCTTTTATCAGAGCTCTTGGATTTCCCATAGCGAGGGAAAACTTGCTGAGTATCGTATGAAGGAATCCCAAATTCGATGAATTTTAGAGACTGGGCAGGCCCAAATGGAAAAAGGTTGTAGGGAGATGGATTTCTCCCCTGAAACTCAGGCAAGATAAGTAAAAGGAACAGTGCACTCATGAAAAAACATCCTAAAGCTGGAAGCTATTTGAAATAGGTAAGGCACTATTCTTTCATAGAATGCACCATGCTTGTATTTTACCTCCTATTTGGAAGAATAACTTCCTTCTTCCCTTCCCCTTCTCCCCTGAGGTAAAATCCTAGGGATCAGTTTGTTTCCTCAGCCATGTGGAGAGGGAGTTAGGAGGCTAATCTTTGCCTAAGGAAAATACACCCCAGTTTTTACCAGTTACCTGGAGATTGGCTCCAAGTTTGTGAGTTCCAAAGACACAGTGGCAGCTACCAGCAGTCTGGGACCCAGGGCTGGGGTTGGGGCTAGATGAGCAATTGGAGTCGGGGGCTGGAGATCAGGAGGAAGCAGTATCAGCAACACCAGAGGTAGCAGCAAGGAACTGAGAAATATGGGCTCAAGCAGATGGGCAAGAGAAGTTACTTATCTCCTCTTCACCAAGAGTACCCCAGCTAAAAATAGCCTGGCCAAATAGGGAGAGTGACCAGGCAAAAAGTAGGGAAAGAAAAAGTCAGCAGCTGTGGTAGAGAGTTTGGAGTTCTCTCAGAGTTTGCAAGGGTGGGTGGGGTGGGCAGAAAGCCTTGGTAGGAGAAATGTAGCTTAAAAAAAATTTTTTTTATCTAGGCTATCTTAAAAAGATTGAGAATTCCTTCTCCAAGTGTTTGCCATCATTGTAAAATTTAAAATTAATCTCAATAATAAAAATATTATATTTTAGGAAATGTATTAATGATCATTAAGAAATAAAGGAATCAAAAAGGTAACAAAATAAAAAGACCACAACCATGTGCCCATGGCTGATCAGCAAGTTCATACACCTGAGCTCACTGTCATCAAGACAAAGAAACGGGACCTTCCACGTCCCCACCTAATATCTCCTGTCTATAGGAAGTACATAATGGCAGGAAGTTAGTGGGTTCCCAGGAAATGTAGTTCTTTTTTAGGGTAACAGATTTTCAATTATACTAATATAAAACATCTTCTCCATTTGAGTTCTTTTTGGATTTATTTTACTTTGACACATTTTTCTCTTAATTTTGTGACTGCTGTTCTTTTATGTAATTAAAGTAGGTGTTATTTTTCTCTTTTAATTTCTTCATATATTTCCCTTATTTTCTTTATATATCTAGTATGTCATTTCTAATAACATAATATTACCCATTACAGTGATCCCTCACCTATCACAGGAGTTACCTTCCAGAGACCCCAGCAATAGGTGAAAATTGGCAAAGTAGCAGCATTATATTTATTTTTATCATATTTTAAGGCTTTATAAACCCTTCCCATTCACCTCTAAACCTTTTTCACACTCATTAATTTTTCCCACACTGTTATAAAAACTGAGCCTATCAGCACCCAGGATACAGAACACAGTGCTGTGGTTGTTGGTTGTTTTTATTCCATTAGCCAATGGTGCATTATGTACAATCTCACTAACTTGTGCAAGCAGTAGTGGTTTACTGCATTTCCATTGTTACAGTACAGTATTCATCCACAGAATCTGGTGATATAGCAAAAACTCTGTGATACAGAATTAGATATATTTTTTAAAAATCCACGATACAGTAGTCACGATAAGTGAGCCATAATATAGTGAGGGATGACTATACATTTAAATATCATAGTCTATCCAGCCATTTCTCTCAGTCATTATATTGGTGTTGTTCCTTGTTATTATATCATTAGAAACAAAGATTCCATGAATATTTTCATACATACTCAGCTTTTTGCCCTCTCAAAAATGCTCTTAAGGCCCAATCTTTGTCATGGGATACCTAAGTCATTGAGTATGAACAGCTTTACAACTTTTAATGTATATTTCCATCTTGTTTTCTAAAAAACAATCCAAAGTTGCTCTAGTAATATAATATTAGGTCTGTTTTTCTTTGTTCCTATCAAAATCTAATTCAATCAACTTTACCCATTTGGTTCTCAATTAACATACCATAACATTACCAGAGACATAACCAGATTGATTTTGGGGCAGCAGACACAATCTGATGCCAGGACCATAATCTTTCCAATACCAAGTCTTTCTAGCTTTGTCATTTTCAGTGGAACTTTACACAATTACTCTAGAATGCAGGATTACCTTCACAGTATGATGAGTGTTAAAATTAAGACCTTTTCAAAATATTTGTGCTCTCTAATCCATTGTAGTCCCACCAGATACTATGTTTGGACTATGTGTATGGTCAGGCTTAGATCTACTACTACATTTATAAAGGTATATGAGGGATCTACAGATATCTATCATATTTAACTTTTCTAGGGTTCTACTCATCTCTTTAACTTCTTTCTTATTTATTTTTTGGTTTAATTTATAAAATTTTGAGAGGGAAAGATTAAATTCCCCTGCCATTATTATTTTATTATTTATCTCCATCTTCATCTCATTTAGTTTTACCTTTAAAAATCTGAATGTTGTGACTCTTGATGAATATAAGTCCAATATTGATAATACTTAATTATTCATAGTATCCCAAACATAATATTGTTACCCTTTTCATCCTTTCTAATTATATCCATTTTAGCCCCAATTCTGTCAGAGATCATGACTATTACCTCTGCCGAATCTGAATTTTAGGTGAGGCATGGTATATTCTGCTCTAGTCCCTTAATTTTACTATGTGCATATTTTTCATTTTCAGTGTGTTTTTGTAAATGACACACTGTCAGGTTCTTGTATTTTATCCTTTCTGTTGTCCATTTTCTTCTTCCTCACTTTGTCTTCCTCTTCCTTTCTTTCTGCCATATTCTTCCTCAGATGTCCAATTTCCTTTGACTTACCTCTTCCCTAAAATTCTGTTATCCTCTTTCTTCTTTCCTTCCTTCTACTTCCAAACTGGCCCACCTTTTCAAAGTTCCCCCCTCTCCTCACCTTTTCCCTTCCCCTTACCTTTTAATTCTTATTCTATACACCTTTCCAAAAATCCTTTCCTTATTCCCACAACCATGCCCTTCTATCTCTTAATATGAGTTTAGTTCTAAAATTCTATCCTATTTTGTCCCTAAAACCCTTCTTTATCCCCTCAGCTTATCCCCCGACCTCTTGATAGGTACTTCCCCATGGTATCCCTCTCTTCACTTCCTTATCCCCTTGCCCTCCTTTCTTTTAACTAACCTTTTCTTTTTCTTTTTTTTAACCCTTACTTTCCATCTTGGAATCAATACTGTATATTTGTTCCAAGGCAGAAGAGTGGTAAGGGCTAGGCAATGGGGTTAAGTGACTTGCCCAGGGTCACACAGCTGGGAAGTGTTTGAGGCCAGATTTAAACCTAGGACCTCCCATCTCTAGGCTTGGCTTTCAGTCCACTAAGCTACCCAGTTGCCTGCACCCTTTCTTTTTTTATTCCCTCAGTTTTTCAAGGAGATTGCCAGTCTCTCCTTTGTCCCAACCCCCTTATCTCCTGTTTCTTTGTATGTTAAGTTTTTATCCTTATTTATATGTATGTTATTCTTTCTTTATCCTAGATCTAAGGAGTCTAGGGTTCTGGTGCTATCAGACCTCCACACCCTCCTCCCCTTCTCTGTGGCAGTTCTTCCACTCATTCCTCCTCCAATTAAGATCCACCCTGGTCAATTCCATTATCATTTTGGCTCATCCCATTCCATTCTCCTCAAATTCAAACCTTCTATCCACACACACTCCTTCAAAATACTCAGTCAATGATGCTATTCCCAGTGGCCATAGATGACACTATACAGGAATCCAACACTCTGACCTTTTGGGTTGCTAATGATTAGTCTTTAATTACCTTTGTGTTTCTTATAGATTAAATTTTCTCCTGAGTTCTAGGTTTTTCCCCAAGAATAGTTTAAACGCTTTGAGTCTGTTAAATATCTATTTTTTACCTTTTATAATTAAATTCATCTTTGCTGAACATGTTATTCTTGGGTATAAGCCCAGATCTTTTGATCTTTGAAATGCTGTGTTCCATGTGCTGGATTCTTTAATGTTGCAGCTGCTAAGTCTTCTGTTATTCTGACTGTAGTTCTACAGCATTTAAATCTCCCACCACCCCCCCTGCCCCTGCCATTGCTTGTAGTATTTTCTCCTTAACCTGGGAGTTAGGGAACTTAGAAATTATATTCCTGTGTATTTTCATCTTTGGATCTCTTTAAGATGGTGACTGATGGATTCTTTAAATTTATTTAAATTTCTTTTATACTCTTGATTCCATAATTTCTGGGCAGGTTTCCTTTGTGATTTCTTGGAATATGGTCTCTAACCTCTTTTTTTTTTTAATGCAACTTTCCAAGAGTCCAATTCTTCTTATTTTGTCTCTCCGTAATATATTTTCCAGGTCAGTTATTTTTGTGATGTTTCATATTCTCTTCTATGATTTCATTCTTTTGATTTTGCTTTATTATTTCTTAGAAATTAGTTAGCTTCTCCTTGTCCAATTCTAGTTCTTAACACATTATTTTCATCTATTAGTTTCTGAATCTTTTTCTTTGGGTGATCTTTCTTTCAAAATTTTCTTGATTTTCTTGCATTGCTCTTATTTTTTTTAATTTTCCCTTAATTTCTCTAATTTGGTTTTTTAGGTCTTCTTAAGCTCTTCCAAAAGTGATTGCTGAACTTGTGGCCACTTCTTGTACTATTGTACTTCTTTGCTATTTTAACTTGACTGTCCTCTGAGTTTGAGCTGAGGTATTCTCTGTTTCCAAAATGCTTTCCTTCTCCTTTGCTAGCTCATATATATATTTTTTTAATTTTAGTGGCTAGGCTCATAGATTTAATTACTGACTTTTTTCTAGAGTCCCAAGGTTCCTAGTATGTTAGGATATATACCATAGGTTTCAGGAAATCTTGTGCGTGTGTGTGTGTGTGTGTGTGTGTGTGTGTGTGTGTGTGTATGTGTGTGTGTGTTTGGGTTTTTTTTTTCTGGGTCCTATATCATTATCGCAGTTTTTATAGTCCAGAGTTAGATGAATTCCTGATTCCCCAATCAAGTTCTAGCCTGTGATTGACCTTAGATGCTACAACCAGAGCCCACAGGCAGTTCTGCCACTGCATCTATAAGGAGAAAATCCACCTCTGCGTATGGTAGCAGCCAGGGTCTCAGTCCCTTAGCAACCACACTCACCAGTGTGTGTCTCCTTCCTCAAACATCCTCTCCTACTGCTGTCTAGTTCACATTCCTCAGACTTCCAAATTCCCTCATTTGTTAGCAGTCAGGTTTGAGTTCCTGCCCTTAGGACTTGGTGCCTATAGATTCTGTGGTGTCTACTTCTTCAATCCCCAGGTATCAGCCAGTGAGGGGGATGGGGGGGGGGTATTCTCTAGAATTGAGGCTGCAGCAGACACAGATTCTCCCAGGGACCTCTGCTTGCCAATTCTGGTGGTATCCTTGGGGATGCTAACTCCATGATTCAGCAAACAGGTGAGGTTGCCAGTACTACCCCTAGGGGCTACCTTGTTGATTTCATTCTGTTTACTCTGTTCCTGTCTGCAGGACCTATGGAGGTGGGACTGAAGCCAGGGAAGTTAGAAGCTTTCCTCCCTAGTTATCCCTGGCTATTCAGCTTCATTCCCAACTCCTGTCTATTTTTGCTGCATTTAACATTGATTCTGTGGTGTTATTTTTGTTTTTTTTGTGGGGGGTGGAATTAGAAGGCAAGGAAGCTTTACACCCTACTCTACCATTTTCCCACAATGCCTCGTTTTCTATTTCTTTCCTCTTTCAGTCCATAGACTCTCTTTTATTTCTTCCTTTGGTTTCCTGGATTTTCTCATATAAGTAAATTTTAATAGACAATGTTACTATTCTGATACAATAATACAGATAGTAATATAAAAGTTCTAGAGGTAAAATGAGAATATTCAAAGATAGAAGCCAGCAATAAAACTTATGGTCTAAGATATGTATTTATCCAAAGGCACATAAAAATAAATTAGATAGCCTAATTTGAGGAGACATATTTGACCTCAGCAGTATTCGTGAGAGTTGATAGCCTAAGTAAATTGCCACAGCCCCAGTTCATCCTGATAGTAAGTGGCACAATCATATAGGAAACCAGGTCCTCTGACTCCAAATATAACATTCCTTCCATTGCCCTATGGTCCTTTTCTTCTGTTCTATTCCTTTAGAATCAGCCAATAAACATTTATTAATTATCTCCTATGTCCCAGGCACAGTGCTTAGCACTAGGAATATAAAAAAAAGGTAAAAGAATTCATTTTCATCTGTGTATGCTCCTATATCCAGGAATTAGCAAAATGCCCAACATGCCAGAAAAATTCTCATTGGATGAAATGAATGAATGAGGTAAGACATTTCAAAACCATATTATAGGAATAATTCCCATTTTATCATCTTGATGATATTTGATCTGTAATATCAAATTTGCCTCCTCAAATAAGGATTTCTAGTTTACTTTGTTTATTATCCATATTTCATGAATTTATAGATATCTGAGTTCATGGGTTTTATTGCTGCTCTCTGATTATTTTTATTATTTTCTTCTTTTATGCTATTTTTTATATTGTACCAGCTACTCTCCATGATATTAGGTTTGGCAGCTGTACGTAGATAGTTTTCCCCCAACCCCTTCCCTTTTTTGGTTTTAAGGCTTTAATTATTCTAATTTTCTTTCTTTTTCTACCTAGCCATTATCCAATGGCCAGCCATTTCCTCAATGCCCTTGAATGCCTTGACTCCTTAGCAAGGCAGAGTGATACAATGGAAAGGAGGACCTAAGTTCAAATTCCAACTCTCCCACTTAATACTTCTATGACCCTGGGCAAGTAAATTAACTTTTCTGGGTCTCATTTTCCTCATTTGTAAAATGAGAAGATTGGACTAGATGATCTCTAAAGTACCTACCAGATATAAATCTGTAGTCTTTTGTTCCTGGGACATTGGGAGAGAAAAGAGAAACCATTATTCCCTGACCTTCCTCCAGTTTTGTCTACTAGTCCTTACCCCTAAGTAATTCTACTAACGTCAAAGCAATTGCACAAACTGAAGATTCTTCTTAAGTTGACAGATTTGCTTTTCTAGAATCTGAAATAAGTATTCAGTCAGTGGAAAGGATATACCTTGGATTTAGGTCATCTGTTGGCCCAATAGAGATAGGCAGCCTCAAAGAAGTGTTTGTCTTTATTGGTCACAGAAATTAAATCCAGAAGCTAAAGATAGACACTCAGATAATGAGCCTTGAAATGCTTTGTTTATACTACCTAAACTGAATTTGTATCCCCAGTGCCTAGCAAAATGCCTGAATGTGAAAATGGCAACCTTCTCTCTAGGGAGGTGATCCACTCAGTTTTGGAACTCTGCCCTGAGGCTGAACTGTCCTGACCAGTGAGTGAACACAAACTCAGCTAACCTACTATATCTATCCAGGCTCCCCAGGCTTCCCATACTCCTCACCTAATCCATCCAACTACTTCAGACATTTTCTCATGTACCCTGTTATAACACTGCATCTCTTTTCCACTCCCTACTATCACTTCTTTCTTCGAGAATAGTAATCAAAACAATACTACCAGAAATATAATCCCAGTATCTCTACTCAAAATACCTGTGAATTCCCAAAACAAAATTGCTTTCCTTCCCTATATGTGTTGACTCTTTCTCTTAGAATTTAAGCTCCTTGAGGATAAGACATGTCACTTTTATATTTCTATCTCCAGTACCTAGAAAGATGCTTGGAACATAGTAGGTGCTTAAGACATGCTATTCATTCATTCATTCATTCATTCATTCATTCATTCATTCATTCAAAGGCCTAGTGACTGAACCATCAATTTCCTATTCACCAGTAACCATCATATAACCCCTTTTGATATACATAGAAAGTGCTCTATTAAATCTTCAAGATAACACAAGGAGGCTAAAATTGGTTTGTCTGACCTGGAACTATATAAATGATTCTCACTCCAAGAGGGCTTAATATTCAAGTCTAGTGGAAATCAGGAAGAATGTGGTGATATCCAACACCAAAAAATTTAAAAATCAAAATGAAGCAAGTTATTTGAGAAAGGAAATCGAGGTAATATATTGACTTAGTAGTTTCCTATCAATGGAAGAGATGAGAAATACAAAAATTAATAGTACCCTTGTGAACCCCACCACTGAATTCCATTGGCTATGGATACTCAAAAAACAAAAAGAACAGAATTCTGAGTTCCCTGGTTGCTTCTAGGACATAACTATGGATAGCTTTTAGCCCTATATGTTTACAGAATTCTGAAAGTTACTGAAATAGCTATAGGGCTAAGTAGTTTCTGAGGCTGAAAACTGCCCTAGTTCAGATTTGTTTTCATTTTCCCCATGGGACTCTTTGATGAAACCTAAATATATGGAAAGGTTCAGCTATTTTGGAGATTTCTGTGTGCAAAAGAATATACTTTAAATTGGTTTTGAAGCAGAGAAAAGTAGATATTTTCACATTCACATAAATCAAAATGGCTGAATGTTTTTATTTTTTAAAGCCACTCTTGGGCAGAGACCAAGTATGGAAATTCTCAGCTGAAAGGGATAATTTATTGGATCATTTATAAGGGCCATGACGAGAAAATGAAAATAGGCAGCTGTGATGGGTGTCTGTAACCTTAGCTACCACAAACACTACAATGTATTCTATTTATAAAAATGATTACAATAAAGTATGTGGAGGCAGTATGGTGGATGGGTTACAACCAACAGTTCACAACAGTTCATTAGTGTCATCATTTACTATGTATTTCATGGTACAGGGCACATACAAATAGTAAGGGGAGACCATATTAATTTTCTATGAATTTAAGGTAAAAAAAGCAGCAGCAGCAGCAAATTCAAATTCAGGTAGAAGCCATTGGATGCAAAGATCTCTTTCGCTATGTCTAAATGATGCCACATAATTTATGTAGGTCTCTGGTTTCTTAGACAAATGTTTCACTTGTTATCAAAAGTTTTGCATCTTAGAACTACAACTACTTGCTTTCCTTTAAACCTTACATGATTTCTTCCTGAGACCTGAAGAGAATCACATTGAAGACAAGTCTTTTATGTATCTCCTGACTTTGGAAGATAATGTTCATTGTTACCTCCTTCACTCAAGGAAATAGTAGTATTATATTTAACTATTAAGCCTGTGGTATGTCCTAGGACATAGAGTCTTCACTCTAATTGCACCATCCTTTCCAGGAAAAGATGTGGCTTTTCTTGGCTCAGAAATGGGGAAAAGCTGATCTGGGCCTTAAACTCCAGCAGGGAGTTCTTCCTCAGTCACTCAAACATGGAGCCTTGTCATAATAACGGCTTTTATAATTAATTTCAAAACCTGTTAGGCTACATCAATTTGCATTAGCCCTATCCATTATTTCAATCAAATGATTGATGTCATTTAACTGATGGCTTCTGTCTTTATTGGCGGCAAGGTGGTATAGTGGATATCTTACTGAACCTGAATCTTCAGGAAGACTCCATAAAGTTCAAAGACTGACTCAGTCATTTACTAGCCGTTGGACTCTGGGAAAGCAACTTAACCTTTCTCAGTCTCAGCTTTCTCATCTACATAATGATGATAATAATAGCACCTACTCAGAGTTCTTATTAGGATCAAATTAAATAATATGTGCAAAGTGCTTTGCAAACCTTAAGTCACTATTTAAATATTAGAACCATTAGGATTTTGTAAAATGTTTTTCTCCTAAGCTAATTATTAATATTTGAATAGACTAGAGTTACTAATAAGGATCTTACATGAATACAACTGAAAATCAAAGACCAAAGTACTGAAGCAGTCAAAATTCACAAATTTCCTAATGACCAATAGATGATTCTTATGATATATACAAACCTCTTACCATGGGAAAACCTCCATATCTGAAATTCTTGCATGCCAATGTTTATTCTGAGAACATGAACTTGTTTGCTCCATCTCAAGAACACTGGCTTTCATCTAGTTTCAAAATCTAAAGACAACTATTAGACTGATATTGGGAGTCGGTATAATGTAATAAATAATCATAACTAAGAAGTTTGATTTCTAGTTCAAATACTAAAGAGTTACCTGGACCAGAGAAAGTTATTTAAACTCACTGCTTTAGTTTATTCATGTGAATAATTCTTATATTAACTATCTGTCAATATTATTTGAGAGGAAAATCTTTTGTAAACATTGAAATGTTATATAAATATGATTTTTTTTATTAACTATCAGTCTAATCCATTCCTGAGTTGTAGCACAAAAAACTCTTTAATCTGTCGCAACCTGTTAATGAAACCCAGGGAATAGGCATTTAGTCATGCTGGCTTTTAGGAGACAGGGGTCTATCAATTAATACATTACCTTCTTGATGATGAAGAATCACTTACTTTAGACAAATGGAAATGAAGATCTGCCAAGTTCAAGAGATCAATCATTTTACCTAGTCAATTACCCAGAACACTGGAACCAAAAACCCATATAAACTAAATCCAATATCAATGTCAATCAGCTACCACCTTCAAGAATTATTTTCAATTCAGGGATAGCTAGGTAGCTCTGTGGATTAAGAGTCAGGCCTACAGATAAGAAGTTCTAGGTTCAAATCTGATCTCAAATACTACCTAACTGTGTGACCCTGGGCAAGTCATTTAACCTCCATTTCCTAGGCCTTACTACTCTTCTGCCTTAGAACCAATTTAAAGTATTAATTCTAAGACAAGAGTTGAGTTTTTGTTTTTGTTTTTTAGAATTATTCTCAGATCAAAGAAAAAAGAAAAAGGAGCCATATGTATAAAAATATTTATATTTTGTTGTGGCAAAGAATTGAAACTGAAGGGATGCCCATCAGTTGGGGAATGGTTGAAAAAATGTATGGTATATGAATGTGTATGATGGAATATTATTGTGCTATAATAAATGATGAAGGGATTGGTTTCAGGAAAATCTCAGAAGACTAGTATAAACTGATGCAAAGTGAAATGAGCAGAACCAAGAAACCAATATAAACAGTGACATCAACACTGTAAAGATAATAAACTATGAAAGACTTTGTAATTCTTATTTATACAATTGTCTGCCACAACTCCAAAGGACTCATGATAGAAAGTGCTAATCACTTCCAGATAGATGGATTCAGAATGTAGATTGAAATATTTTTTCCTTTCTTAAATTTTCTTAATTTTTTCTCCTGACCATGCCTAATGCAGAAATGTATTTTGCACCACTATATATGTATATTGGACTTATTTTTTTCTTGCTTTCTCAGTTGGTAGAAGTGAGGGTGTAGGAAGAGAGGACATATGGAACTAACATTTTAAATAAAAAGTAAATAAAAAAGAAGTATTCTTAGGCTAGACTGGTTGTGTCTTCCCTCAGGGGAGACTTGTAAAATATTAGATTTGCCTTTGGGATTTGACTTTTTTTTCCAATATTTTCAAGGTGAGGTAAAAAGAAAAAGAAAAGGCATGAGGGAGGAAAGGATTGCGTCCCTGGGAGTGTTGCTTGACATCATAAAGTATTCCTCAAATGTTTTGGGAACGTCATCTTAACATATATAACACAGGATGCTTTGAATCTTGGTTAGTAAAATGATCATGTACTTCCCAAGTGACATTATGTCTTCCAAAAATCATTTCCTATGTTCTAGTCCCTTACTGTTTATAATTGCCTAAAGGTGTTGCTCAAAAAATGCCTTTTCACTTTGCCTCTATCTTATTATTCCAACAGTCATATCATTTGTAGTGTTGTCATCTTCTTTAGGAGGCTCAATCCATGCAATGCGCTCTTTCAGCAGATTTTCCCAAAGTACTTATACAAATACTGTTTAAGGCATTTTTTTCCATGTGTGCAAATATTAGAGATGGGAGTGTTCCTTTGGAGAAATTTGAAACAGTTTAACATTTCCCAAAGTAACTGTAGTCTTTTGATAGTGCTAAAATTCATTCCAAACACTGTCTCTTTAAGGCAAGCAGAAGAGAGAAAAGGGTTGTAGGCTTCTCAATTTCCCTCAACTCATCAATCAAGCTAGAGTTTGCTGGGGGTGGAGGAGAGCAGGGTAAAAACTAGGTAAGTTAGAAGGAGACAGACACATGACTGTGGATTCCTGATCAGAAGTAGCTGGAAACTGAGGGTCTGGAAAAGAAGACTTACACAGAGTTAGGTATACAAAGACAAAAATTAGAAGTCAGTGTGACAAATGAAGTCCCTAGAGTCATCAGGATGTATCATATAGGAAGAAGCTGTAAAATCATTATAAGGCTACAAACACTACACATTGGAAGCATTAAAACTTACCAGTCCCTTAGTAATTTTATCAATAAATCAATCAGCAAATATTTGTGAAGTGCCAACTATATGCCAGGCACTCTACTAAATACTAGAGATTCAAAAGAAAGCAAAAGACGACCCTACCTTTAAGGAGTTTACAATCGAATATAGGAGACAACATGTAAACCAATGTGTACAAAGCCAAACTATTTAAAAGATGAATTGAAAGTAACTAATGAAGGGTAGGAACTAAAATTAAGAAGGGTTGAGGCAAGGCTTCCAACAAGAGAGATTTTAGTTAGTACTTAAAGGAAGCTGATGAGGTCAGTAAATAGAGTTGAGAAGAGAGAATTTTCCTGGAATGGAGAAAAGTCAGAAAAATGTCTGGAACCAGTAAATGAAATATCCCTTTTTGTGAAACAATAATGTGTGTGTGTGTGTGTGTGTGTGTTGGGGTGGGTGGGGGGAGGACTGTTACTGGCTTGAAGAGTACCTATCTGGAAGTCATATGTAAGAAGCCTGGAAAGGCAGGAGAGGGCTAAGTTACGAAGGATTTTAAATATCAAAGTTCTATTATTAGATAGATTCCTTAACCCAAGATTGATATAGATAACTTGGAAACTTAAAAAAGAGAAGAATCATACAACAAAATCATGAAACCTTGATATTGTGAAGGATTTCCAACTTGAATACTCTCTTGACTCCCCCACTAACACAATATCTTCATACTTTCATATCCTGTGTAATTCTCATTCTTGTTTCCCCATAATTCTCTTTAGAAAATAATAATATTAGCAATTTGCAGTTTGTAGAAACACTTAAAAATATATGAAAAGGAGCTTAATTTTGGAAGACCATGGAGAAATCTATATGAAATTTTGAAGAGTCAAATGAGCAGAAGCAAGAGAACATTATATACATTAATATTGTTTGAAGAATGAATTGTATATGCATATCTTCGGAGGAAGAAATAAATAAGGCATAGTTTATATATATGTGTGTATATTTTTGTTATATATGTATATATACATACATACACATGTATACAATCTTTTTTTTTTCAGATGATGTTTTAAATGGAAGGAGGGGAAGAAGGGAGTTATCTGGGCATTTTTATTTAAATTTTAAAAATCTCACTGATTCTCACAATAACTTTTGGAGATTAAGGGCTATTATTATTCCCATCTTACAGACAAGGCTTTTAGAGATTTAATGACTTTCCCAGGATCACAAAGTTAGAAAATGTAGATAGCATGTAAACTTGGGACTTTTTGATTCCAGATCCAGCACTCTATCTACTGTACCACCTATAAACCAATAGCATCAATCATACAACAATTTATTAAGATCAGCCAAGTACCAGACACTTTGCTATATGCTAGACATCCATGAAAAAAATGACATAGTCCCTACCTTATCTTACATTCTATTGGATTTACCCAAATTCCTAGCAGTCCCTTCTCTCTTATTTTTAATATTTTAGGGATCCCAATGTACCTATTATTTCTCCTCCTGTATAGATCTGATCATTTTGTACTTATATTCACACATGTAAATACATGCAATTAAATATATATACTATACATACCTATATAAATATACATATATGTATAGAGATATATTGATACCTCTTTGATCATGCCTTTTATGATAGTTCTGGTACACATTCTAAAATCTGATATTTGATGTTTGCAGTAGTCTGCTTGTACTTTGAATAGACTGAAGTTCATCCTAATCAATGCTAAGTGCCCAGAGATGTTTGCTGTATCTGCACATACTAGTGTTGTAGATACCTACAATTTTCTTATAGAACTAAAAAAGCACTATGACCTTACCCCAAAAGGAATAATGCCCATTCAGTCTTTAGAGGGTGACCTACATCAGAAGTTGTAGAAGATGGGAACAGCTGGGTGACTTAGTGGATTGAGAGCCAGGCCTAGAGATGGAGGTTCAAATCTGGCCTCAGACACTTCCTAGCTGTGTGTGACCCTAGGCAAGTCACTTAACTCCCATTGCCTAGCCCTTACCACTCATCTGTCTTGGAACCAATACATAGTATTGATTCTAAGACAAAAGGTTAAGGTTAAAAAATAGTTGTAGAAGTATGTGATATATGCTACTTTCTTTTATTGTTCTTTATGATCTATATTTATCATTTAATCTGTGTAGGGATTTTTGTGCATAGAAACTCTGCAGTTGCCAGTTGCTGGTAATTTGTGCTCTTTGTTATCTGGAGAAATGAAAAAAATGAAATATCTTTCCTAGGGTCATATTGTTGTTTGTTTAAAATAGGACCAATGATAAGATATCATGGTATCTTGGCTTGTTCATCAATTGGATTTAAGTGAGGCAAAGTTGTTCAGAGTCATCAGTTTCACTCTCTCTTCTGGAGTCTTCAAAGGCCAAAGACAAAAAAAAAAAAGGCAGGACAACTGAGGATGGGCTGGGACTTAGTGGATGACCCTAGTATATTCAATGCCTGCTTTAGCTGCCTTCATGGCCATTGGATCAAATTGTTCTCATCATCCTATTCCACTGGGTGAGGGCTTCCCATTCTTGAGGAAGACATCCTCCTAACTCACTGATGGCTTTGAGGTTTTTCAGTTACCCTAAACATGGGTTAGCCCATGTGCCAAGATGGTTTGTCCTGGGATTTGGTTACTATGCATGCCACAGCTTCCTGGAGTCACAGGTGAGAGGTAGGGGAAAGGTGGACACCAAAGGTGATCATATAGCTAGTATGTGTTAGAGATGGGACTCAAATCCAATTCTTTTTTCACTCTATGGCCAATCCTCTTTTATTCTTTGTCATCTTATTGTTACAAGTATGCTTCACAAAGTGCCTGAATTCACTACTTTTAGATGGAGAGCTCTGTACATTCAACCATTACTGGCACTACTATCTGGGCTCAAATACATCTTGGTCCAAAAAACCCCTGAAAGGTTAAAAGGGCAGGGTTTTAATACTTCAAGGCATAGATTGTCCAAGTCACTTCATCCATTTTCTGATTGCTACTCAGTGGAATTCAAGTTCTGCTAAACCAATTTGAATTGCTCTCTTGATCAGTGCCAAACTTCCATGTGACCATATTATCCACCATTATAAAATGTATTTCAACATTTTGGTATGTTGTGTTGGTGTGGATCCCAGCAGGATATCTACGTGCTTAGAAAGGCAGTGATATAAATGTTTAGTCCTGGAGATGGCAGCCATGGAGAGGGGAACTACACATTTAGGTGGTGAAAATTCTTGAAGACCAATCTTTTGGTTAGAGGAAGTAGATTTCCTGGGCATTGGCATGCTGGGATTTTGTTTCCTAGGTATAGAAGATGGTTTCCTGGGTAGTACTAGTCTAAGGGTTGCCTCAGTAGCATTCTGTCCCCAAGTTCATGACTCTTGGAATGCAGATTACTAGGTAGAGATTTCCCAAATGGCACTAGTTTTTTTGGAGAGGATCTTGAAGAAGATAACACATAAAGTATCTAAGACTATACCAGTCTTAGTCATAATATGGGGGACCAAAAGACCTGGCACTTACCTTCCATCATTACCATCAAATATTTGGACATTGCAGTTCAAAAGAAAGGGGTTTGACTCTCTAGTAACTTCAGGTTAATTTCTTTCCAGGAGGGTTCAAACCAGAGGGCACTCATCAGAATGCTTAGGCAGTTACCCCAGTAGCAACCCCAAGTTTTTTTCTTTCTCACAGAAGTCCAAACCACAAGGTGGTGGTATGAGGCTAGAAGACTTTAAAAGCCTGAGGAAATGACAAACTCACCAGAGAGCAAGGATAGATTGTTTAGGGACTGTTGTGAGTCCTTTATATGCTTTCTAAATTTTTTAAAAGGCAGATTCACACCGATTTGTATATTTGCTACCTTTAGTGCTTGTGTGGGATCATAAGGGTCATTTATATTTATCTCCAGATACCTCTCCACAAACTATATTTAAGTTACATTTTTAAATTCCTCAGAGACAACTCTTAGTAGGAGCAATATAGGCCAAAGAGAAAGTGCTTTTTAAAATTATGTAATAACCCTCTTGAAGGAACCCAACTTTTATACCTCCATACTTAGGATGCTAGGCTACAGGATACAGTTGTTTGAACTTTCCCCTCACAGATTCTATATTTTAATTCTTTCAAATTTACTATAAAATAACTTATGAGGAAAAGATAAAGAAATGAAAATTTTCTTAGTATAATATTATAATATTAATATAATCCTATAGATATGAATTTAAGAAGGGATATATTATACAATGAATCCGCATTCCTATTGTCTAAGTGGAGAACAAATAACACAAGGTCTGTCAATAAATACAATGGCAAGATTAGTATAGAAAAAATAAAGAAAAAACTTTGAAATAAGGAAAGAAGGGAGGAAATAAGCATTTATTAATCTCCTACTTTGTGCCAGATTTGGTACTTTTAAATTTCTCCCTTCATATCACCAAACTTTCACTTCTTCCTGGACCATCTAGAATGTTCAGTGCATTGGGTTAAGTTGGAGATGGAGAGGAGGGCCCTCACACATAGCAGTCACTTATTAAATGTTTGCTTAAGCCAAAGAAATTTAATTAGACTTAGCATGAGGCAAGGGCAAGAGGAAAGAGAGAAGAAGAGGAAAGGCAAAGAAATGAGAGAGGAGAGGAAAGAAGATGCAACAAAGAAGTGAGTAAACAGAAAGGAGATAAAATGAAACAGTTTCAGAAAGGAGGATAATGGGGAATAATCTTTATTATAAAGTAGAAATTGAATTTTAACAGTGAACTAGTACCTTGACCTTCTGTACTTCAATCAATCAATCACTTTTAACATATGCCCACTTAGAAATTGTTTAGTATATGACAAGGGTTGTGGTAGAGGCTGAGAATACAATGACAAAGGCAAAATAGTTCCCACCTTAATGGAACTTACATGGGGAAACAACATGAGCACATACAATTAATTGGGCAGTACAGTGGATTGAATGTTGGATTTGGAATCAGGAAGATCTAAATTCATATCCTGCTTCAAATACTTACTAGCTCTATGATACTGGCCAAGTAGCTTAACCTCTCAGTCTCAGTTTCCTTATTTGTTAAATGAAAGTAAAGATGGCAGCAAATTCCCATAATTGTGAGAATTACATGAGATAACATGCATAAGATACTTTACAAAACTTGAGTGTATAGACAATGACCCATTTGACTGTAATGATCATGGCACCTAGAAATAAAGAAGCTCAAAATAAGAATGTATATAAAGAAGTGATTTATATTTTGAGCATGTTGAGCTTGAGATGTCTACAAGACATCTAGTTTAAAAAAAAACAGTCAAGTTGGTTATATGAGAGGGAGAGTCTAAGAGTCTGGGAGAGTCTGGGAGTCATCTTCATATATAGATGCTAGCTATGATTATTACTTTCAAAACCCAAAGAAAGCAGGTAGAAGATGACATTGGGATGGAAATCAAAGGTGAGGGGATGAAGAAAGGCTTCAGGTAAAAAGTCACATTTAAGCTGCTTAAAAATGATAAGAGGGGGACAGCTGGGTAGCTCAGTGGATTGAGAGCCAGGTCTAGAGATGGGAGGTCCTGTGTTCAAATTTGGCCTCAGACACTTTCAAGTGCTGTGACCCTGGGCAAGTCACTTGACCCCCATTGCCTAGCCCTTAACACTCTTCTACATAGTATTGACTCCAAGATGGAAGGTAAGAGTTTTAAAAAAATGATAAGAGATTTCAAGTATACAGATTAAGTGGTACAAATAGAGAGTATTCTAGGCATGAGGGACAGCCAGTGAATACAAGGGCGCAGAGATGGAAGATGGAGCATTTCAGGTGAGGAACACTAAGAAGGAAGTCTGCATGACAGAATCAATGAATCAGAATTAGGTATAATTAAGCTAGAATAGTAGAAAGAGGCTAGATTTAAGAGTTTTAAATGCCAAATAGGGGATTTCCTTTGATCCTAGAGGTGAAATAGACACTTTAGGAAAGTCAATTTTGGAGTCATGTCAAGGGACAGTTGCATTGATGATGGACTAGAGTGAAGAGATACTTTGGATAGAGAAAGCAAATAGAAGGTGACTACAATAGTCTGGAGGATAGGAGATGAGCTAGGATGATATGCCAGTAAATAGCTAAATGGAGATTATGGTGAGGAGAAAGAAATCACAAGATTTAGCAATTGATTGGCTATGTGGAATGAGGAAGAATGAAGATTTGAGTATGACATCAACACTGCAAACCCGGGTGACAGGAATGATGGTAATGCCCAGAAACAGGGAAAATCAGAATAGGGGCACATTTTAGGAAATGAATTTTGTTTTGCACATGATGTCTACAGGACATCTAATTCAAAAAGGTGTAAAGGTTGTCATATGTGATTAGGGAACAAGAAAGAGTTTAGGATGAGATCTGGAAGACATCTTCACGGATAATTGAATCCTAAGATATTGATGACATCATTAAATGAGAGCATGGTTAGCAAACTGGGCACAGAACATAACTTTGGGGTAAATCCATAGACCCTGATATGCTGGAATCTCCTTTCAAGATATCCTACAAAAATGATATAGATAGCTCTTGACCCCTACCAGGGCTTTGAAGGCATTCTGAAAGTTACCAACTAAACTGGAGAATTTAGGATATATATATATATATCCTAAATATATATATAATTTAACTCCCTCTCCTCCACTCACACAACAGGTTCCTTACCTTCCTTGGCCTGAATCACCTTGACAAAACCATGGGACTATAGTCTATGGAGGGAATGTAATGCAAGTGCAGTCTTTCAAATCACATTCTGGGACCTATGTCAAACTGGATTTCCCCACAAGACTAACTGCAAATGAAAGTCAAAACAAAACAAAATCCAAACACAAGAAAAATTTGAATCTAGGGCAAGGACCAGTTTCAGTTGGTGTGTTGGTAATCAATGTAAATACATTACTCAGTTGCCAGACCTTCTGCTTCAATATGAATGTAGGTTAAAAGATTTTTTAGATGATCAAAAAGAGGTAAGACTCCTTCACCCTCTTTTTCCACTTACACAAAGGAATCAGAATCCAAGCTTTAGCAAGGGCCTGATTCATATGATAATGCCAAGAACAAAAACATTTGCCCCTCCTCCTAATTCCAACTGCCTCTTTTAGGGAAGCAGCCAATGGGTAACAGGAAAAAGAATCCCAGCCTAGGATGATGGGACTGGCACCTCTTTCAAAGTAGGGCAGATGATCCTGGGAGGCTACCAAATAAGAAAATCACCCCCCTCATCTCTCCTCTCCCTACTCCCACCAAAAAAAAAAAATGCACATCCTGTTCTACTGAAAATGAACACCTGTTTCTACCTCCAACTCACACTGGATCTGGTATCCTATAGATTTGTAATTCTTTCCCCTTGACTCAACATGGCTATTGAATCAGTCACTGGAAATGTCACTTCTGATCTAACAGAGAATGAGTGACTGCCATTCACTTTGAAGTGACTATACCTAGGCAAAATTGTGAGGGAAAAGTACAGAGAATTCTCTTTCTACACTTTATCCAGGAATTTCCCTTTTGACTAACATGTCAGTCACTGATTTGGGGATGAGAAGAATTACTGAATTATGAAATTTTCAGGGCTGAAGATCACAGGTTTGGAGCATTAGAGCTGGAAGGGACAGCAGTGACCGTAAGGGTCCCCTCATTTTTCACAGATGAGAAAGCGATCTCTCAGAGGGGTTAAATGACAGCTACTTAGTGACAGAACTAGACCTGGAATCCAATAATCTTCCCCCCCCACACATTCTTTGTGCTACAGTATCTTGAATTTCTTATCTAGCTCATCAGCAATTATATTTAAGTGTAAGCAGTATGGAAATTAAATTTAAAAATAGAATAGAAAATTTTAACTGCTGTGTTATAAAAGAGCACTCATTAATGATGGGAGATGCAATTCACTTGTATTCAGAGGACAGTAATTCCCTCTCCTTTTCCTAATAGTTTTTTCTAGACTTGCTGGAGATCTAGATACTTCCACTTCAAAAGGATATAACAAATCCCAAATGCAGGGATCTTCCAGGTTATAGATTTAGAACCTACTATGAGTGACCTTAGAAGTCAAGCAGTCCAGTACTCTTACAGGTAAGAAAACTGAAGCCAAGAGAAACTAAATTACTTGTTCAAAGCCATGCAGCTAGTAAACTGAAGAGCCATAGACTCAGGTCCTCTGATGCTAGTTTGGCAGCTAGGTGGAACAGTAAACAAAGCACCAGGGTCAGAGTTGGGAAGACCTGAGTTTAAATTTGACTTCAGACACCTACTAGCTGTGTGACCCTGAGCAAGTCATTTAACTGTCTTTGCCTCAGTTTCCTTATCTATAAAATGAGCTGAAGAAGGAAATGGCAAACCACTCCAAGATCTTTGGCAAGAAAACCCCAAAAGGGTTCATGAAGAATGATTGAAAATGGTTACACAACAACAAATTCCAATTCCAAATCCAGTCTTCTTTTTGCTGCACCACGGTCTATAGCCATTATTCTATTGAGAAGGAAACTAATACCCAAAGGGGTTATGTGATTTACTCAAGGTCACATAGCTAATTTATAAAAGGTGGTGAGGTTTTCTGGCTTCCAGTGCAAGACATTTCCCGCATTTGTGCCTTATCTCAAGTTGCTGCTTAATCTTCTAAATTTTGTTGTCAAATTAATTTTCTTCTCCCTCACCCAGATTACATGTCAGTTTAATTTTTAATAACCATTTTCTGACATTTTGAGATCCATGTTCTTTCTCTACCTCCCTCCCACCCCTTCCTCCCTTTTCCCCAAGACGGCAGATAATATGATAGAGGTCATACGTGTGTTATTTTTCTATACAATACATTTTTCTATATTCATCATGTTGTGAAAGAGGACACATATTGCTTAAACTAGAAAAAATCCATGGAGGAAATAAAGTGAAGAATAGTATGCTTAAATCTGCATTAAGACTTTATTAGTTCCTTCTTTGGCAATGGATAACCATCATGCATCCCTTGGAGTGGCCCTGGATCCTTCCATCACTGATCATACTAAAGTCATTCACAGTGTCAAACCATTTTTCACTCTTTTTGCCCCCATTTATGACTAGATAAAAAGATGAGTGCTCTGTATGACTGCCACCTAACCCTTTATTTTGTATCTCTTCCTTTTCCTCCTTTGGAATCTACTATAGAACCTACACACATGTTTTCCAGACCCAAAGACTTACAGCAATAGGGATGCAGAGTCCCTCAACACAACATGCTCATCACAGTGCCACCTGGTGGAACACTGATGTTAACAGCAAAAGAAAAACAAGGAGAAAGTTCTACTAGTCTGATAGAGGCATTTATTTCCTCCATTTTTAACACTTGAAAAGCACTTCCATCTGGCTCTTGGATTTGGGGCAACCATTTTATTTTGATCTTTACCTGTGATTTCATGGGGTTTATGAGTGATATCCCAGGTGATGCAAACTAGTTTCTCTTCTATAACTAAATGCTTTTAGAGTTTCCTAGGGACACTCAGAGTTTAGTAGTAATCTCTCGGTAACCGAGGATGACGATTGTCTTTGCGTGTTTTCATCTATGATAGATGAGTGTGCACAAAGATACTTGTGCATGAAGGAGATTTAAGTGGAAAAGTTGATGCACAGAGACAGTCCCACTCTCTCGGCGTTGGAAGCCTGGGTCCATTGGCACAAAAAATCATTACACCTGGAGACTTCCTCAGCTGCATTGGATGGCCGTGTTGTCTTTTGTGCTCCAACATGCCCTAAGCACTCCACAGTGCTTTGCTGCGTCGCCATCTCAGCCGTTGAACCTTCTTATTGGTTTCTTCCGCCTGTTCCACCAAAGCAATCTTCACATGCTGGGTGAGCAAAGCCCTGGTTCACCAGGGGTCGACAACGACCCGATGGCTACCCTCACAAGGTTTAGCCGGCCTGTCGAAACCGTTGCCCAGTGTGGCCGCTGCCGCATGCTAGCAGCTACTGGGAGCCACAAGTGAGAGCTGGGTGTCAGGTGGGGGTCAGAGGTTGGAGAACTGTCCTAAGAGGGCACGACAGGCCCTCCATATCAGAGATACTACCCCTCCCTGAGCACCCATTGGGTAAGTATACAACATGCATAGTTACATGACAACAAGACACACTGATGAAAATTTCTGTGGGAAATTCAAACAGCTGAAGATATTTCTTTTCTGCATGAGTTTGCACAGAAATGTAGAATGATGTACATATGTAAAGTGGTATAGATCCTATGTACACATGTACTTACTAAGTTACTAACAAGCTAACCTTATTAGAATAATTTATTAATATATTATAACTACTAACAATAATGAAAGTCTAGTGAATTTGTCTTAAGAAAGTAGAGACTTAGAATTTCTGTAGTATAGAAGTTAGATTGCATTATGCTTATAGATTAGCATTTGTTAGTATTAGAAGATTTTACTTAGTGAATTTATAGACATTAGGAAATAGGACATTTGAATATTCTTGATGTTAGTGGAATTGTTGAGATGATTTAAACATTGTTACATGACTTGTTTTGTAAAACTATGTTCATGTGAATCCCTTCCTAAACCATTTTTTATCCCACTCTTAGCTTAGCATTAGGTAGTCAGAATAGCTAAGATTAGTTTAGGATTTTGTTATTTTGGGGGCGTAAGAGGATATTTTGAATGGTGTAGGGTTGAGAATATGTAGATAGAATTATCATAAAGGTAAGTATCATTGAAAAATGCAAGTTGCATTTTTTGTCGAATAAAAGGGGGGAGTGTGGAAGAGGAATGAAGAGAGAGAGGACTTACAAGACAAGCATGCAAGAAACAAAGCTAGGGACCTGATCTGCAAAATCAAGGTGAAGATTGCAAATGAAATGTTCCCAGGAGGAGGCAGTTGAAGCTGGCCAAAGGGAGGAACGGATCTTCTATCTCTCTGGGGATTGACTGACCAAGAAAGGAGAGAGAAACCTTTTCTCTGGGTTTTTTCTGACCAAGGGAGGCAAGCCTGGCTGGAAGGGGGAAGTTTAGGCAATAGCTAAAGTAATAATCATATAACAGTCATTATGTAGCAGTCAAGTTTGTTGAATGATTCATATTCTTTATCTCATTTAATCCTCACGACTATGAGAAGTAAATGGTATTATTGTCTCTATTTCAAGAAAACTGAGTTTTAAAGAGGCTATGATTTAGTGGTCGCTTAATAAAGATGCCTGAGTCTGAGGATCTGAATTTAGGTCTTTCTGACTTACACTATTCTGACCCAAAAGTTGGTCCTCTATCCACTTTATTGATTGCTTCAAAGAACAAATGTTTTCCTCCAAGGGGCAAGTTTTCCCTGTTTCCTGTTTCCCTGGTTCTTTTCCCAAGTCGGAAAGTGATCCCCTTCCCCTCACATAGGATCTAGAAATCAAGGTGTGGGTGTAAGGAAAGGGAAGGTAATCATCATTCAGATCCAGAAACTAAGCATAGAATAATCACTACCTTAATAATAATACTTTCAAATCATGGGCTTCCGCCATCCATAAAAAATCCTTTCACTTTTTTTGGCATCTTCTCAAGCTTTCTCCCTTATATCTTTTCTTTTTTTTTTTCATAGCCAAAATCCTAGAAAAAGCCATCTATATTCCTTACCTCTGTTCATTCTCCATTAATTCCTTTACTGCTAGCAATTAGGCAACTGACACCACCATTCAGCTGAAACTATTCTGTCCAAAGTTATCAAAGATCTTCGCTAAATCTAATGGGTTCCATAACCATCTATATGCAGATGACTCCCAGATCCATATAACTAGATCTCATTTTTCTCCTGAGTTCCAGTTCCAGACTGCTAACAGGTAACATGATTGGATATTTCTACCTAGATGTCCCATAAGTATCTCAAACTCAGTATGCTAAAAAGAAAAAAAAAACAATACACAGGTTACACCAAAAGACTCAGCACTATTAAAATGGCTATAGTTTCTGCTAAAAAAAAAAAAAAAACAAACCCACAACCTTATGTCTTCAAATATTCCTAATTCTGGGAAGGGCACTATTGTTTTTCTAAGTTCCATTGCATACAGCCTTGGGATATATATATATATATATATATATATATATATATATATATATATATATATATATATCCTTCCCTTGATTTAATCAGTTTTCCAATGCAATGTTTGACCAATTCTACCTCTGCAACTTTTCTCACACATGTTCTTCACTCCATCCATTGTCTCGATTTTAATTCAGACCTCATCACTCTTCACCTTGATGAAGACAATTCAGCAAAATATAGCTATTGCAATATCTTCTTTATTTGCCTCTCTATAGTCCTAGTTTTTCTCCTCTATATTCTATCCTCCCTACAGTTACTAAAATAATCTACCTAGAATGTAAACTTAACTATGTCATTCTCTGGTTGTAGAATTTTCAGGGACTCATTTTTCCTGGGAAGGAAGGGGGAAGAGAAAAATCCATGCTAAGTATGCGACAAATATTTTCTCATTTGATCCACAGAACAATCCTGTGAGGTAGGTACTATTATTATCCTCATTTTACAGTTAAGGAACCTGAGGCACACAGAGGCTAAGTGATCTAACCAAAGTCAAACAGCTATTAATTATCTAAGACAAAATGTGAATTTAGGGCTGCTTAGCTTGAAACCTGGGACTCTATTAATCATGCCACCTATCTGCCTTTAGGATAAAATAAGAGAATTTGGCATTTATAGCCCATAATAGTTCGACTCTAGCCTCTCTTTCCAGAATTATTTCTTATTCAATACCCTTGACACCCTTTATATTCTAGCCATACAGATCTGGTTGCTAGGCAACTAATATAGTTTGATGGTATTGTGGATGAATCTAAAGGACTGAAATCAGGAAGACCTGAGTTCAAACCTAGCCACATACAATAGCTGGGTGATGCTGGAAAAGTCACTTAACCTGAGTTTTGCCTCAGTTTCCTCAACTATAAAAAAGTGATAATAATAGTACCTATGTCACACAATTTTTGTGAAGCTCAACAAATATTTATCTCAAATGAGATAAATAGTAAATGGTAAAGCACTTATCATGGTGCCTGGAACATGGTAGATGCTTTATAGATACTTATTCCCTATCCTTCCCCAATTCTGCAATCTTGGTTTTCCTTATCTGTGCCATTAATCAAGCTACATCTCATTTTTAGTTTGTAGTCCATTTTTTCTCCATATTCTAGAATTCTTAGTTATTTTCAAGCCTCAGCTCAGATACTCCCTCCTATGAGAAGTCTCTTCTGATCCTTAGAGTTGTCAGTGCTCTCTCTCATATCAAATTATCTTACTTGTACTGTTTTAGTATCTGTTTCAGTAGCATATGAGATCAGACATTTGTTTTGTTTTACATTTGTATTCTTATCCCATCAAAAACACTTTATTCCCCCTTCAAAAGAGTGAGAAGGGGACAGATGGGTAGCTCAGTGGATTGAGAGCCAGTCCTAGAGACGGGAAGTCCTAGGTTATATCTGGTCTCAGATACTTCCCAGCTATGTGACCCTGGGCAAGTCACTTGACCCTCATTGCCTAGCCCTTACCACTCTTCTGCCTCGGAGCCAATACACAGTATTGACTCCAAGATGGAAGGTAAGGGTTTTAAAAAAAATTAAAAAAATTAAAAAAGAGTGAGAAGCCATGGATTATATGAATTTAGAGATCTTTGTTGAATTGAATTGGCTGGTATTTTATAGCTGAAAGGGTGCAGTAGTAGAGCACTGGCCTGAGACTCTCAGAGGCCTTGGAACAATGACCAGTTCTACTCCTTAAGAAGCTATGTTACTAGGGGCAAGTCGCTCAAACTTCCTGGTCCTCCGCTTCTCTTTTTGGAAAATGATGATCTCTGTGGTTCCTTCCAAATCTAATATTCTGTGTCTATAGAAGACTTTTACATCTATTATTATTTCCTTTGAGCATCACAACAATCATGCAATTAATAGATCAGACAGATTGTGTTATCTCCATTTCAAAAATTAGAAAAGTGGCAACATGCCCCAAAACATAAGGACACAGGTAGTCTCAGTCCCAGTTAATTACTGCCTTCCTCCACCGCCATTCTCACAGACTACTTCTTGTTTTGGCTATCAACTGTTCAGCAAGATCAGTCTTCTTATGACATTGTAATTCCTGCAAGCAACATGGCCCAATGAGAGCATATCATTTATCATTCTAATCGCAGCTGTGCCACGTAATGTATATTTTTGATATAGGGAAGTTCATTACCTTTTTTTTAACTTCAGTTTTTCATGTGATAAATGGGAATAACAGTACCTAGAATTATAGAAGATAGGGCTAGAGGGATCTTTAGAGATCATTTCATTCACCCCATTCCCTACCCCTTAAGGATAAAAGGAAAAAATGAGGTTCATAGAGGTTAATAGCTATGCCCATGCCCATGAAACTGGTTAATAGGAGACTGAATCATATAGCAGGTTTCTTGACTCTCTTTTGTATGGACTAACTTAACAGGATTAGTATTAACAAAAGAAAAAAATAAATGTGAAAGCACTTTGGATAGTTAAAGGTGCAAAGAAAATGTCTCACATTAATATTTCATTTAAGTTGTGCTCCAAGAATCTTGCCCTGGGGGCACAAGCAAGGTGCATCTGGTGCCATCTCAGAACGGTGATTGCTGAATATTCAGTCTCCTTTGAAAGCTGTTCCACCCATCCCAGACCTGGTCCCAGCCAGTCTCCCTTCTCATGCCAGCTGACGATATGATATTCTCGCCATGCCAGCAGCCAGCTGTATTTTGGGCCCCAGGACACCAGACATCATCCTGTCTGGCAGGCTGCACTCAGCCACTAATCCCCTGCCCTTTGGGAGAGAGAAACAGCAGCAGTCCATTTCCACCCCCTGCTTCCTCCTCCTTCCTCCCCCCATACTCAATACACATATAAGCTGGCTAGCTTCCTGACAGGACAGGAGCTTCTTGGGAGACAGGTGGAGAGGACTGGAGAGTGAGGGAATAGAAATAAGAAAGCAAGACTGAGAAAGGAGGCAGAGGCAGAGATCTGGTGGGAAACCCTGAGATGAAATTTATCATTTAAGAGCTGTGGTCAAATACTAGAATCTAATTGAGTGCCAGAGCAATACTAGAGCTGATGCTAAAGTCTCTGCCATGAGTAAATTAGAGAAAGAAAACAATGGTGAAATACTACTGAGGGTGGTGGTGAGGAGGTACAAGGTAATTTGGACCTGAGAGTTCATCCGGGTAGTTAACTCCTTCACCAAGTCAGATTGCCAGCTCCTTGGCAAATACTCCCAGAGGGTTGTCTGGGGGCACTGAGCTGAAGTGAGTTGCCCTTGTGTCAGTGGCAGGACTTGAATCATAGCCTTCTTGACTTGGAAGCTGGCTTTCTATCCATTATGCTATGCTGCCTCTCGATGAAACAACATATAAAAAGCAAATGTAAGGAGTGAGTAAAGTAACCATGAGTGGAATGGGAACATCACAAAATTGAAGAGTTTTCATGATATTGGTTAAAGGAGAAAGCATGTCTTCCAGCAGAAAGTCTTTGGTATTAAGATGGTACAGTATTTTCCCAGAGAGTAAAAACATTTTCAATGGTATAGAGGGCATAGGAGGGCATGAGGGAAATGAAAAATGAGGCTGCCAGAGTCAGAATTTTGGAAAGATTATGGAGCAGGGATGGGGAAGTCTGGACTACAAGTTAGAGAAAGAAGATGGCAATGGCAATAAAATGGTAGAAAAAAGAAAAACAAATCATGAATTGCCCGGTTCAAATGCCATCCCTTTCATGAAGCCTTCCCTGGTTCTCATAGCTGGAAGTGATCTTTTAGTTATCTGATTTCATAAAACTTTGTTCTCTTACTATGATTTCATATTCCAAAATGTATTAAATTAATCTATGTAGAAGTTTTGTCATTGGTAATTTGCTGCAGACTATTTATACTCATAGAATATTTTGGATAACATATAACTCAAATTCTTTGCTTTGTAGACATATAGCATCAGCAGAAGAATATTGATGTTAAAAATATAAATCTTTGCTGTAAGGAACAATCTGATACAATTAAAAGTCATGCATGATATCCCAGATGCAATCCAGCTAACTTCTTTCTGCTAAATTTTGGGGCCATTGTTTTGTTGTCCTGTAATATTTATGTAAGACATAGGTAATGATCAACCAACATCTTAGATTGTCTAGTCAACTGCACATTATAATTTGGATGACAAAGTTATCTTTCTTCTTAAATTTTAAGAGACTATTGGATGATTTTGATATACACACGAGGGGGGGCATAATGTATTATCAATGCTAAAATTGTTCAGAAAAAAGTAATGTAAAAAATAGTCTTGGAACCATGTGTGTATATATATGTATTTTTATTTATCCACTTGCTTTTCCTTATGGTTAGGCCATTCTTTTGTATGATTGTGAGTCTCTTTTATAAAAACCTGCAGTGTTTTATTCTCTGATGGAACCAGCACAGTGTTATCTCCAAATACAAACTCCATTTACCATCTCTAGTGAATGCTTCTTTGATTTGTACTATGGCCTAGATCTCTTTCTTAAGAGTGGCAAATACCTTTGGCTAGGAGGTATCCCAGTTTTTCATCTCACTTGAAATCAATATTCAGAGGCTTGTCAAACAAAGTTATCTCTATTGTATTTCAAGATCATATAATATTCCCTTAAAAATATAACAACAGAGATAACTTTGTTTGACAACCCTCTGGTTGTTGATATCAAGTGAGGCATAAAACTGGGATACATAAAATAGCCAAAAGGTACTAACAAAGAGTAATAACCAAGCCCACGTGCTCCCGTGGAACCCACACAATCACAAGAGACCAAGAGAAAAGAATATCCATCACATTTTGGGTGAAGCAGGACACGAGTATTTATTATTAGATTATTATTATCATTAGGATTATTATAAGTATATTATTATAAGAGAAAATTTAGATGAGTTGCAATTTATACTCTTTTAGGGAATACCTATGGGTCCTTCAAAGGTATTAAAGATTAAAATTGTATGAAGGCTTTTGAAATACCCTGCATATTTTGTTACCCTAACTAGACTGAGAGCTATTTGGGAATAAGGGCCATGACTCCAGGCTCTCCCCTCTTTACTCCTTTCCAATCCATCCTTCACAGAGCTGTGAAAATAATCTCTCTAATGGGCAGGTCTGATCATGTTATTAAAACGTTGGGTGGCTCCCTACTGCCTAGAGGACACCATACCAACTTCTTGGCCTACCATTTAAGGTCCTCCACAATTTGGCTTCCCACCTACTCTTCCAACATTATTACATACTATTTCCCTTCAGGCACTCCACATTCCAACCAAGTTTGACTACTTGCTATATATCTCTCATCTTACCTTGCTCTCTCTTGCCTCTTTGGAGTCACCCAGGTACTTCTCCTTGCCTTGAATATATTTTCATTCACCTTTTCATCCATTGAAATATTCACCCCTCTAGGCCCAGCTCAGGGGGCACCTCTACCACAAAGCTTTCACTGATATTTCCAGCCGGAAATGATATTTATCTCCACACATTTTCTTAAAACACTTTCCCTGGTCTCACTTTTTCCTCTATACATTCTATTATCTTTTTTTTTCTGTAAACATGTCATGGTCCCACTATTATAAGGTCTTTGAGGAAAGGGATGTTTTGCTTCATCTTTGTATTCTCAGCATCTACAGAAATTTGTACATACTAAGGACTTTACAAAAAGTTTTTAGATAAATGCTGAATGAATGAATATATAAAAGGTCAGAAACCAACCTTAATATGACATGTGATTATGGAGATACTTTGGTCCATTGATTGGTCTTTTGTTTTTACTTATGCTTAGCCACTTTTTCTGTTTTTATTTATTTTTATTTGATTCATTTAGCAGAAGTAATGAAATTTATTCATTTTGTGCTATTCCAAGTATCTAGTTAATCAAAAATGTTAAGAGTTTTGCAAAAAGGACAATCCACACCCACACTCCTTCTTGATGCATAGAACAGGACAGGAAAACTCAGAATAGTGTAGGTGTTTTCTTTGGTTGTTCCTCTTGGGAGTACATATCCCCAAACACCTCACTTTTGATGTCTGGATTTTACATTCTTAAAGGTTGAGTGCATTCACATTTCTAGAAGCCATATGACAAAGAAGAAAGTATGAGATGAGACGGCATAGTAGAATAAGGTAAAGAATTGGTGAAGACAGAGCAGTTCTAACATCCATTTTTGTATTACTTTTTTCTGTTATTTTTAGAAAATCATGTCTAGCATTTTGTGCTTCAGTTTCTCCATGTGAAAAGTATAGGCAGCCAGCCAGTTAACCTTAATTCAAACTGGCTACAATATTTGTTAACCAGTCTCTGAGTGATGACATGAGAAATGATTTTTAGTTAAAATATTTGCAAATTTTGAAAAAAACAATCTGAACAATAACAAGGATGTGAAAATAAACTTTAACAAAATGGATCTTCATAGATAGAATGGATCTTAATCACCATCTATTCCTTTTCATGCCCCCCAAATAACTTGTCTATAAAAATTCAATGAGTAATTATTCAGCCATTAAGTAAATTCCTCCAACAAGGAGGAACCTACAATCTCTTATAGGAGCAGAGAATTTACTTTGGGACAGTTTTAAAAATTAAGTTTTTTTTCCCCTTACATCAATATTAAATTTAGTCAGGAGTGGGAGGCAGACACCTGTAATTCCTGCTTCTAGGGAAGGGTGAGACTGATCAATTGAACCTCTGACATGTGGAAGAACTAAAGCTGACTAAGTGTCCACAGTAAGTATGGAACTAATATGACGAGGCTTCAAGAAGTCAAAGCTAAAGACTGCTTAAGTGGGGGGAACCATATCAGCTACAAAAATCAAAACAGGTTAAAGTTTTTGTGCTGGTCATAAGTAGAGTTGTGGAAGTAAGGAACTGTTGTACTTCTAGCCCATGTGAGATAGGGAGAACCAGTTATTATAAAATAAACAAAATTAAATTTGTCTTTTTGCAACTTGTATCTATTGTTTTGACTTCTGTTTTCTATGCTTAAATAGAATAAGAATTACCTACTTTCTGGTAGGAGCCATTCAGAAATTTGAAGACAACTATTCATGGCCCTTATAAGTCTTTTCTTCTCCAAACTAAATATTCTCAGTCCTTTTGACTGATTATTATATGGCATAACTTCAAGCCTCCTCACCATCTTGCTTTCTCTCCTCTGGAAGCCTTCCTACATACAGATATCCTTCTTGGTTTCTAATTTGGCACTCGGAACTAACACAATACTCCAGATGTGGTCCTTTTGTTTGTTTCTTTCTGAGGAAAGCCTGAAATGGAACATGCCTCATAATTTTTGGTCAACTTCCTCTTATACCAGTCAGATATGAAAGACAATGTTGATATCTGGAAACACAGGATGGCATGGAATAACCCAACTTCTGTCCTTATTTCCCTGAATTCAAGCTTTTTATCCAAAAGCATTTGTTTAGAGAAAAGAGGATACTTTTGACCTAAAATATGATTATATCCCTCCATCATTGGTCCCAACTCATCTTTCCCAAATAACTTTTAAAAAATAACCTTAGAAATGCATTTCTGAACATACTGTCATTCCAGCTTGCAAAGATGTTAGTGCCACATAGCATTAAACTGATGGAAGACGCTAGAGTGAATGCACATTTTTCAAAAGTTTCAATAGTTATGAGCAAACGCATATATACAAGTGCTTCCTAAGGTTGGACAATAGCCCATAAAGGTAGATAAAGAATGTGTTATCCTTTGACTTAGTGCTATTTACCATGTAGATCTCTGAAGTTATTCGGGAAACTGTGGCTTGGAAGTGAATTAGGGAACATCCCAATTTAAGTGTTGTGGAAAGGAAACTAAACTAAGAGTTTGTGGGAGAAGGGGCAACTGGGAGTGGCAGTTGGGTCTTGTGACTAGCATTTCCTTCCTGCCATGTGGGTCTTGCTTCCAGGGTGTTGGAGGAGGTAGGAGCTTGTTCATCCCAGTCTGGAGTGGCACGCTCTTCTTGGTTCAGCTGGAAGACACAGGCTTCTGAAAGTCAGATCTGTTCTTGTTTGCTTTCTGTCTATGCTAAGATTCTAAAAAGACAAAACTGGACTGCTATAGAGTAGACGGGAGTGGGAGAACCCTCCGCCAGCCTCTGGCCTGGCCTCATCTCTGAAGCTGAGGAAAGAACTCCAACTCCAACTGGTTATTAAATGTTATATTATTTGAATTTGCAGTCAGATAAGTGGACTATCTTTTCTGGTCATAGAGGGAGCTGAACTTCAGTTCAGTCAATTCAAAGACAAACAGGCCTTATTGGACCCCTGCTATTTCCTCTCAGCAGGGGGCATCTCCCTCCCTTGGCTCACCAAGCAATATAGCTCTCTCTCACCTCTCTCCTCCATACTCCATACAACACCTCTAATTATCCCCCATTTTTCCAATCCTATTTCCTTTCCCAATAAATATTGCAGTGTTTCAGACAGTGCATAATTAACTGCTGCAAACTTTATTTGAGGCTATTTTATCTATTATGGTCAGAATACTTTATTGAATATGTGGTAATATGGAATTCAGTCATTCAAGTATTTATTAATAGCTAATATGTAATGGTTCATATACTATACTAGGCACCAGAGATACAAAGGTGAGAATGAAACAATCTCTGTCATCTAAGAGATTACATTTTATTGGGAGAAATAGCATCAGTACTTAGAAATTTGTACATCATATATGCAAAGTATATCCAAGTAGAATTCAGAAAGGGACACACTATCACCTGGGTGGTGGAGGAGGTTCAGGAAAGACTTCATATGGGAGGTGGCACTGTATTTTTTAAAAATATGTTTATTTTTTATTATATTAAAATGCACATATCTCTATGTAAAGCTATGCCATTTCTATTTATTAGTTCTTTCTCTAAAGGTGGGCAGTATTTTTAAAAATTATCTTTACTCTAAATTTAATACCAAATAAAAAGCATTTCTATATGCTTACCAGAATATAAAATGGAAAAATGATTATTGGGGTTTGCAAATCTTGATTTCCAATAACTTTCTTTTTAATATGAAACAAATTCAATCTATAATGTTCAGAGATACTTTTATGCTTCTTTTTATTTTTTAATTTTTTTCCAGCTCCAAATCCTCATTTTATTTTTTCTTATTTTTAAAAATTTTATTTAATTAGATGATTTAGAATATTTTTCCATGGCTATAAGTCTCATGTTCTTTTCCTTCCCTCCCCCCACCCCTTTCCTGTATCTGATGCGCAATTCCACTGGGTTTAACATGTGTCATTGTTTATGCTTCTTTTTAAACCATACTTCTGTTCTATGAATTTTATATAAAGAAACATCAATTTCTCTCCTTTTCCTCTCCCCTCTACTCCCTTACCTTTCCCCAATTCTCTTTTCTTTTCCCTATCCATATTCCCCTTCCCTTCTCAACTCTATCATTAAAAATATTAAAATGAAATGTCTACAAAATATTTATAAACAAAATGAATGCCTACACTGACTTGTCTAAAAATGTATGTCTTATTCTGCATCTTGAGATTATTACATCTTTGTTAAGAGGTAGACAGCCTGAATCATCATCAGTCTGCTAAAATCATGAACAGTGATCATATTGATTAATTTTCCTCTTTTTTTTCAAATTTGTTTTTATTTATAAAACTGTTAGAATTAAATAATTTGTTCTCCTGGTTCTCCTCTCTTCACTCTGTATCAGTTCATAAAGTTCTTCCCAGGTCTCTCTATAATTGACCATTTCACCATTCTGTATGGCTTTATTTATTAATATTTACCTGTATGACTATATTTGTTAATATTCCATTACATTTATATGCCATAATTCTTTTTACCCATTTTTCAATAACCAGGTAGTCTAAAAAGTTTCTAATTCTTTGCAACTATGATATGAGCTGCTATAAAAGTTTCTGTGAACATGGATATTTGTCCTCTTTATTTGATCTCTTTGGAAGTGTAGAATTACTAGTAGTATCTTTGGGTAAAAGGGTATGTACAGGTGAGAGACTTTTGGTTATGGTTCCAAATTGCTTTTCCAGAATGAGTAGCCTAATTCATGGCTTCCACAACAGTTTATCATGGTACCTTTTCTCCACAAATCTTCCAGCATCTGTTATTTATTTATTTATTTTTGGTTATCTTAAGGGCAATTCAATCATACACATAAATACAAAAGGTATTATTGTATTGGAGCACAGTGAAAATATTATAGAGATCTGGACCTGGAAGATATAGTAAGCCTTCATTTTATAGAGAAGAAGGCTGAGGCATAGGGAAGTAAAGTGACTCACCCAAAGTCATTTACTAATGAAACAGACTCAGTTTCTCTGATTCTGTGTTCAGTATTCTTTAAACTGTCCTAAGACTTAAGAACTTACTGACCTTTACACCTACTTTCTTATCTCAATAAAATATTTATGAGACTAATTTTCATGCACATCAAGGGCAATAAAGATACAAGTAGGACAAAAAGACTTTCATTATCGACATCCATAGCAGACCATATCTGTAAAATATACAATTGTCTGAAGGATATAAGAACTGCCTAGATTGCATTTGAAAACTTTCATAGTGCTTTCAAGGACCCAAATCATATTCCTTAAGTTAAAAAAAAAAAACCTTTGTAACATTAATATTTTTTCCTGTGCTACTATAGTATACTGCTATGTAATATGCTGTTACGGAATATTAAAGACTCTAAGAAATCAAAATGGTGGGTCACCAAGTGGGCAATAGAGAGATACACAGTGAGTATAAATAGGTTACTGAAATGATGAATTTATTTAAAATGGCATCAGGGATTTCTATTGGACAGTCATAGTGGCATAGTTGATTGAGCACTATGTTTGGACCCAGGAAGATATGGATTCAAGTCCCATCTCTGACACATATTGTCAGTGTGATCCTAGGCAAATAATTTAATCTCACAACATTCTAGGGAATTCTTTAAAACTTTTTTTAAAGTTCGAGAAGTTGTTCATCTATAGTTGAAGGAGTTCTATCATCTAAGAGTTCCCTAATCAATGACTCACAGGTCCAATTCCCATATATTTCCTATTATCAAAGAGATATATGATGGGAAAAGGAGTTGTGCGGATTCATGCTTTGAGGGTGAACAATAACTTATGGAAAGTCTCTATGCCCTATTATTATCCAAGTATTCTCAGGAGATCTGGAGGAAAACCCTTAACTTGGAGTGGATCAACTTGGGAGGATTCATAGGAGGATGAAAGTTATCCAGGATGAAGAGGGCTGATTGCACTGTGATATGTATTATTGGAGAAAATATCCAAATCTATGAAACTACAGAGAGAGCCTATACTTGAGGGCAAGAATCAACATCCTTTGAAAATATTCTCATTCCTCCCCTCCTTCTTCAAATTTTTCTTTCTTTGAAAATAAAAAATTTCCCTAGAATCTCAATTTAGGACAAGTTCCAGAGATAAGCACTTTTTTGATCATAGCCAATGTTAACTAAAGATAAGGGAAAACATAATATTCTATAAAATTTAGGATAACTTCTCTGACTTAAGTCACTTAATTAGTAAGTTCTAACTCTCATTACATGTGTAATTTTAGGCAGGTCACTTAACTACTCTGATTATCACTCTGAGACATTTTTTGTCCTGTGGCCACAGCTATACTCCCCCCAATCCTTTTCCAACTTCATGTTTTGCCCCACTATAATCAAATCAACACTACTATTGCCTCAGGAAAGGGCACATCAGTGAATCGCCCTATTATTCCACTATCTTTATGCCTCCCTAAACCATAATTCCTTTCCCTGCTACCCACTCCTCTATAATGTTAATTATGCACTAAATCTGAGTCATTTAAAGTCTCTCAGCAGTTTACCCAATCAGGAAACCAATCACACTCATTCTCATTCTGAGAGGTGTTAGTGTATCATTATGTAGTGCACACCAAACCTTAGCTCCTGCATGAGTCTTTGTCTAGAGTTTTGGCTTGTTTGCATCAAAGCAATGCTTTGCTTTATTTCATTAATGCTATTTAGTTATTAATAATGGTCCCACAGTATGAGAGTGGTAATGTTGGTAGCTCTGATAAGTCTGAAAAAAGTCATGAAGTGTCTAGGTATGTTTATATAAGAAATATTTATTAAATAATGGGGTTTGCTATTATGTGCAATTTTCAGCTTACCCAAAGGATCTTAGAATGTACTGAATATATTAGCTGAGTACCATGTGGTCCTACTGTAAATGCTAAATAAATTATTTCAATTCATTTATTCTTTTATTTCTCATATATATAAAATGGGGTTTAGAATTACATGACCTCTAGGATAATTTGTTTTTCTATGATCTTTGATGAAACTGGAAGTTTCTCTCTCTCATATTTTGTGATATTTGTTCACATGAACATACTCTTTTCCTCTGTTATTTTTTAATATTTTATATATTACTTTGTTTTGAAATTTTTATTTAATTAGTCAATTTGTAATATTTTTCCTTGGTTACAAGAATCATGTTCTTTCCCTCTTCTTCCCCTACCCCCTCCCCATAGCCAATTCACAATTCCACTGGATTTTACATGTGTCCTTGATCAGAATCCATTTTTGATATTTGCACTAGGGTGATCATTTAGAGTCTACCTCCCCAATCATATTCCCACCAACCCATGTGATCAAGCAGTTGTTTTTCTTCTGTGTTTCTACTCCCAGTTTTTCCTCCGAATGTGGATGGTGTTCTTTCTTATAAATCCCTCCAAATTGTTCTGGATCATTGCATTGCTATTAATAGAGAAGTCCATTACATTCAATTGTACCACAGTGTATCAGTCTCTGTGTAGGATGTTCTCCTGGTTCTGCTCCTTTCACTCTGCATCAATTCCTGGAGGTCATTCCAGTTCACATGGAATTCCTCCAGTTCATTATTCCTTTGGGCACAATAATATTCCATCACCAACATATATCACAATTTGTTCAGCCATTCCCCAATCAGAGGGCATCCCTCATTTTCCAATTTTTTGCCACCATAAAGAGTTCAGCAACAAATATTCTTATAAAAGTCTTTTTCCTTATTATCTCTTTGGGGTATAAAGCTATCAGGACTATGGCCGGATCAGGGGGCAGTCTTTTATCACCCTTTGGGCATAGTTCCAAATTGCCCTCCAGAATGGTTGGATCAAAACACAACTCCACCAGCAATGCATTAATGTCCCAATTTTGCCACATCCCCTCCACCATTCATTACTTTCCTTTGCTGTGATGTTAGCCAATCTGATAGGTGTAAGGTGGTACCTCAGAGTTGTTTTGATTTGCATCTCTCTGATTATAAGAGATAAAACACTTTTTCATGTGCTTAATAATAGTTTTGATTTCTTTATCTGAAAAATTGTCTATTCAAGTCCCTTGCCATTTATCAATTGGGGAATAGATTGATTTTTTTTTTTGTACAATTGAATTAGCTCTATAAATTTGAGTAATTAGACCTTTGTCAGAGGTTTTTGTTATGAAGATTATTTCCCAATTTGTTGCTTCCCTTCTGATTTTGGTTGCATTGATTTTGTTTGTACAAAAACTTTTAAATTTAATGTAATAAAAATTATTCATTTTACATTTTTAAATTTTTTCTAAATTTTAAATATCTACATTTAAAATTTTTTCTTACTTGGTCGTAAAATCTTTCCTTTCCCAAAGATTTAACAAGTATACTATTCTGTGTTCACCTAATTTACTTATAGTTTCCTTCTTTATATTCAAGTCATTCACCCATTCTGAGTTCATCTTGGTGTAGGGTATGAGGTATTGATCCAAACCCAGTCTCTCCCATACTGTCTTCTAATTTTCCCAGCAGTTTTTGTCAAATAGTGGATTTTTGTCCCAAAAGCTGAGATCTTTGGGTTTACCATAGACTGTCTTGCTGAGGTCACTTACCCCAAGTCTATTCCACTGGTCCTCCTTTCTGTTTCTTAGCCAGTACCATATTGTTTTGATGACCTCTGCTTTATAGTATAGTTTGAGATCTGGTACTACTAGGTCACCTTCCATTACATTTTTTTCATTATTTCCCTTGATATGCTTGATTTTTTAGTCTTCCAAATGAATATATATTACTTTTTAATCACTGTTTCTTACATTAAATACTCAGTTAACTCTTTCTCTCCCCTTTCCATTAGAGAAGGCTTTATTTGACTATATATATATATATATATATATATATATATATATATAAACTATGTCAAATTTGTTTCTATTTATCAGTTCTTTTTCTGGAGGTGGAAATACATGTCATTCTACAAACACTATTTCCATTGCTGAATATAATATTCTCTTATTTCTGTTCATTTTGCTCTGCATAATTTCATGTAGATCTTTCTATGTTTTTCTAAAATTAACCTGTCAATTCTTACAGCGCAATAGTATTCCATTACAACTACATGCTATACCTTTGTTGATATATTAATTTAAATTTTTTATTGATATTTTCTCTTTCATTCATTAGAGTTTTTGTAAGTATCTTTCTCTTTCTCCCTCCTGGAGCACCATTGCATGTAGCAAATAGTATTTTCAAAGAGGAAAAGAAGTTCATTTAAATAGCAAAAAAATGTGCAATATGTAATATTTGCAGACCTCCCATCTCTCCAAAGAGGTAAATTAGAAGTGTCCTTTTATGTATCACCATCTGAGTCCTGCTAGATCTTTATAATTTTGTTATATTTACTTTTTATTTATTGGTGTGTAGTTTTCTTTTTCCATTTCCACTGTTGTATTATATATATATATATATATATATATATATATATATATATATATATTGGTTCTGCTTATTTCACTCTGTATCAGCTTTTCTTAAAATTCTATGTTTTTTCTGTATTTATCACATGTATAATTTCTTATAGCATAGTAATATAGTATTATATTTATGTATCATAATTTATTTAGCCTTCCCCAATTAATGGGCATCTACTTGTGTTAACAGTGATCAACTATTACAAAAAGTGCATCAATAAATATTTTGGAATATTACAAAAAGTGCATCAATAAATATTTTGAAATATTGGTCTTTCTTATCATGGCTTCTTTTGAGTACAAGTCTAATAATGGAGTCTCTACTTCAAAAGGAACAGAAATTGTAATCACTTTATTTTCATAATTCCAAATTGCTTTCCCAAATAGATATATCATTTCATAATTCTATCAACAATGTATCCCACAACCCCTCCAACATTGACTGTAGCAAGTTTTTGTCATTTTTCTCAATTTCCAGGGAGGAAGGTGAAATCTCATTGACATATCTCTTATTATTAGTGATTTAGAGCATTCTTTCATGTGATTATGAATACTTTGTATTTCTTCTTTTGAGAGCCCTTCACTCATACTCTTTGACCACTTATCTATTGGGATATAGTTTTTAGTCTAATATATGTTTATTATTTACATATGTTGTATTTCAAAGCCTTATTGTAAAAATGTGACACAAAGATCCCCCCTCCTCCTTTGACCACTTCCCTTTTTATCCTAGGTGCATTAATTTTGTCTGTGCAGGTTTTTCAATTTCAAGTGTAAATCTATTCCTAAAGTCCAATGGTGAAGATAAATGCCCTTCATTGTATGAGAAACAGGATAGAATTGGTGAGAGAAAGAGAGGTTCAGTCTTCTAATTCTCCTTAAGCTTTAAATTACTTTGGCTGTTTCTTACTTCCAGCTCTGTGAGAGAATTTGGAGGAGGTCAAATCTATTTCAGTTTCCTAAAGGAAAATTCTAAAAAGGCAACCAGAGGGGCTGGCAGTCTCCATTATGTTCCTATTGACTAGAGATCTCAGGGGAAGTCCCTTGGGTAAGACTTAAGACTTTCTTGCTTTTGATTGACCTGAGTTTGCTCATCAATTAGTTCCTTCATTCTATATTGACTGATATATATTCATCTATGTAGACCTTCTTGAATTTAGCTTTGGTTACCAATTTATATAAATGAATTTTCTTAGATTAGTGTTATTGTGAAACTGGTATTTGGTGATAAAGAGGTAAACTTTGGGGTATGAAGTTTAAATTCCTCTTTCCCCCAATATTAAAATAGTGATTAGAAATTAGGTTGAAGTTGAAAACTTGATATATTAAGGATTATATTAATATAATTCTAGTCCAGTACTCCTCTCTTAGAGGGAAAGTAGTTGCTAGTGCCACCTTCCTGCTTTCCCTGCCCACAATAAAATTAAAGTCTCCCTTTGGAGAAGTTGGGAGGCGAGGAAGCCAGAGATGTCTATTCTCTCTTCCTTTGAACCACAGAACATCCCTAAAATATATGTCAGGGGATAATTCTCACAACACATGGGACTTGATGCCTAAATAATCAAAGTTATATATTTTATTTTTTTAACTGACTCTATTTCTTCTTTGGTTAATATTATATCTACCTATATCTATGAGAGGTATATGAACTAATATTTTTATAGTATAACCTTTAATATTAATATCATATATTCATTTAGAATGGATTGTGAAATTTGGAGTGAGTAGATTTAAGCCTAATTTCTTAGTTTTATCAGAAGTTATTTTCAAATAAGTAGTTTCTCCTAGAAAATGTATGTTCTCCACTTTATCAAACAGTAGATTATTGAGTTCTATTGTTTCTGATTTTCCTTTCTTTAGTCTGTCTCATTTATCATTTTCTCTATTTTTACCAGTACAAGATGATTTTGATGACTGCTGCTTTATAATAAGGTTTGAGATCTGGAAGTGCTTTCCCTACTCCAATTCTATTGAATATTCCTCCAGCTTTTTATTTAGTAAATTATTATTATTTTTAAAAATTGATTGTATTAATTTTTTCTGTAATCCAAACAGATGCTTTTAGATGACCTACTTACATCTTCAATGTGGAAAAGATTAAGAACAGCAGCAACAACAAATCTTGATTTCTGGTTAATCCAGATGCATTTTAAATGTGAGAATGGAATTCCAAATACTTACTTAACTCATTCTGCTTCATGACAAAAAGGAAATTTATGGATATGGTATTTTGTGAATGATCTTTTAAATAAAAGAAAACCTTAAGTAAAAAAAAAAATTGTAATTTTCAGGTGTTTTATGTATTTTGCAATTGTTTGGAATGGGATTTCCTTTTATTTTGTTACTTCTTTGTTTTTGTTATTATAATATAATAGACATGCTATTTATTTTTATGAATTTATTCATAGCCTGCAACTTTGTTGAAAGTACCTTTCTTCTATTCTTGAAGGCAATGATCATGAGATAATTGTGAGGATTCAGAATGTTATACAAGCTTTTGTTCATTTTCATTTCTTAATATGAAAACATTTCCTTACTTCAATTTTGAGTTTTCAAACCATATTAGTAGTGACATCACAAGTGTAAGGCATATATTAACTTTGTTTGGAGAATAAAGTTAAGAACAATAGAAACATTTTTTCCCATTTGGTTTTAGAATGCATCATATAACAGCAACAAAAAGTATCTGAAATTTATCTTATACCTTTAAGCTTACATATATTTTCACTTAAATCTCATAACAAAATACTAATGAACAATCATCTTCTTTATAAAAATGAGGAAACAAACTTGTGTCCAGAGTCACAAGGATTTGAGTTAATATTCCCCAAATTACAAAATCCAAATCCAGTACTCTGTCCACAACATGATGCTCTCTTTCAAGGGATCCTTTTGCTATGTTTTTGATTGGGGAAGGAGAGATGATTTATTTCCTTCTATTTTAATAAGATTAATTTGAGTTTTCTACTAATAGGAAGATGGTCCAGGATTATTCTAGAGGCAATAAAAAACCATCCTGGAATTCCTGATGTACCATGAGCAATTTATAAAGGTGATGACTGAATGATTTCTGCATGAGATTTTAATAGCTGTGTAATCAGGATTGATTATTTGACTATGACTATAGGGTATATATTGGCTGCTGGGGATAATGACAATGATAGGTGAATTATTAACTTTGGGCATTAATATATGTCTATGTTTAGCATTTTAAGTTTTTAAGTTTATCCCTACATGCCCTATTGTTCAGTCCTGTTCAGTATTGTCTGACTCTGTGATTCCAGTTAAGGTTTTCTCAGCAAAGATATAGTGGTTTGCCATTTCCTTTTTCCAGATCATTTTAGGAGAGGAAACAGACAAATAGAAGAAAGAGAATTGCCCAGGCAGTAAGTGTCCAAGGCCAGATTAGAATTCAGGGAGATGAGTCTCCTTGACTCCAGACTGGGCACTCCTATCTCCTGTGCTACCTAGCTGCCCAATCTAACATTGTTCTTGCTTTCAGGATGACCATCTTTTTCAGGACTTTAGGCTTTCTTTTAATTTCATACAAGTTATCAATAGCCTAAATATGAGCAAGGAGTTAAAGAGGTGAGCCTCAATTTCTTTTCTATTCTTTTCCACCAAATAATCAGAATCTCCTTACTTGGAAAGGATCTTAGAGGTCATTTAGTCCAACTTATACCAGAACAGGAATTATATCTGACAAATCTTATCTAGTTTCTTCCTGAATACTATTAGTGATGAGGAGTTCTTCATGAAGCAGTTTATCTTATTGTTTTTATTGTTTTTTACTTAAAGAAAAACTCTTACTTTCCATCTTTAGTCACTGAGTGTATGTAAGTTCAAAGCAAAATCTTTTATGACCTAAAAAAATTATAATGGAAAATTTACCTCCTCCTCACCCACATTAACCTAGGGAATATTCACCCACCAATACTCATGTTCTGTGGGGAGGGGCAACATCTGTAGAGATCATATATGAGGGGTCCAGACACAAAGAATTTATGTGAAAGGACTATTAAAGTGTTCCTTATTCCAGGACTCATGATGTCCCTGATTATGTTATCATGTTACTTTCCATAAGTATGTTCTTTTCTAGTTATGAAATCTCTATTGGGAATATTGCTCTTTTGGGCTCTTGGGGTTTGCTGGAAATAGGATTTCTGCTGGCTTTGTTGCTTCATTAATCCTGTCAAATAGTCCATATTTGCATAGATAAATGGTGTAGTTAAGTGGTATATTGGATAGGAATCAGGAAGACCTAATTTCAAACATATTCTGACACTAGCTAGCTGTGTGCCCTTGGGTAAGTCCCTTGACTTTTGTTTGCCTCAGTTTCCTTTACTGTAAAACGGGAAGCACCTATCTCTCAGGGTTGTAAGGAAATGTTATATTGTATTATTGTTGTTGTTGTTGTCCCCATTGGCACATGGCTCTTCTGGATAGTCCCTCTGAGGTTCCTAGTATTTCTGCTGGGCATTGCTCCTTGTTACTATCTTCTAGGCTCATCTTTTCAGAGCTAGTAAAGCCATCTCATCTTCAGTAAACTAGGATATAGTGGCAAGAACCTCTTTATGATAAGAGCAGGCTGACAACTCTTTAGTCATAAGCACCACACCCAACTAACAAAAGCCAGAAGGCCCCCAGGCTAAGATTAGGTCTTTCCTTTTCAACCCATGTGACTAGAGTGAGATCAAAGCCTCTGGTTGTAGATAGCTATCTAATTTAGGGTTCCACACTCTTACATAGTCCCCAAATCCTTTCTGGCTTAGCTTCAAATAAATTTGAGCCAGAACAAAATGTAACCTCAGGAGGCAAGGCCACTGCTCTCCATTTACACAGACCACATTCCTGTCTTTATTATGAATATCTGTCATCAGCAAAGCCTCATAGCTTTGGTGGTATATTTTGACCAGTGAAAATCCTCAGTCTTTTTACAGTAAAATATAATATCCAGAACTCAAATAATACTTCAGATGTAGCATGACCAGGGTAATATAAAGTGAAATTACCTCCTTTTTCATTCCACATATTTCACTTTTATTAATGTAGACTAAGTCATCAACACTTTTGTTGTTGTCATTCCACATTGTTGCTTTTTATGGAATTTACTTAAAGTTTATCAAACAAACAAAACTCATTAGTTATGTTCACAAATGACAAGTGGAGATGGTGTGAATAGGCTGGTAGACATGTGTATAGAAACAAGGGGCCCCGTGAGAGAAGTTATGAAGTTAGAAATGGCAAGATCTGGCAATTGATTGGGTATGGTTGAGGAAGAGAGAAATAAAGAAAATGACAAGGTTATAAAGCAGGAAGATTAGAAGGATGGTGATATCCTAAACAGAAATAAAGATGTTTGGGAAAAGGAATGTGTTTTGAAGAGAAAGATCATCAGTTGTGCTTGAACTTATTAAGACTGAGATGTTTCCAGGACATCCAGTATGATTGTCCAACACACTACTGGACATGCTAAGTTGGCTTTCAAGGAAGAGACTGGGGAGACGTAGATATATAGAAATAGATACAACTTTCTCTATGTGGATATCTATCTATCTGTTTATCTATCTATCTATCTATCTATCTATCTATCTATCTATCTATCTATCTATCTCTTTGTCTAGCTGTCCATCTTTCTCTCTCTATCTAGTGCCCCATTGAATAATTAAAAAAAGAAAAAGCTGAGTCCTAAAAATAACCATGCATAATCAAAACAAATCCCCATGTTCAAAAATATACATCATTCTGCATTTCTAGTTAATTACTGCTCTGGCAGGAGGTGAGCAGCATCATTAATATTCACCGCTTTGGACTCATGGTTCATTATTATATTAATTACATTTCTCTACAATACTGTTGTCATTATGTAAGTTGTTTCTGAAGTTCTACTTACTTCACTCTGACTCGATTTATAAAGTTCTTTCCATTTTGTTATTTCTACACAAAAAATCCATTAAATTCATATACCACAATTTGTTTAGCTATCCCCAATAGATCAAGTCAAACATTAAACATTTATTAAATGGCCACTATGAACCAAACATTGTACTAGAAACTTGGGATACAAATACAAGCAAAACAAAAGATAGTCCCTGTCCGCAAGGAATTTATATTTTAATGGAGAAAGATGAATCATAAAAAAAGAATTAAAAAGTGGAAAAGGGCCTTGGTATGCTGATAAATGTTTAGGAGCTCTCTGAGAAAAATATCTGACATCATTTAAGCTTTGTCTACATTATTAACATTTTTCTCCACAAATTTTTAAGTTCTAAACAATTAGCAAAATAATAAATTAAATTCTAATTTGTGACATTTTCTGATGTCAGTAGTAAAAATTCTAACACTGAATATTGAACTCTCTTCAGTTGGTATGAGGTGACTAGCAGAATCCTAGATTCTGCTAAGTGAAGAAGTTAACTGTGACGGGTCATGGTGGTAGAATTCTGGAGAATAAAGGATAGTTGGTGCCTTTCCTCAAAATGGAAATGCAAGTGTCACCATCAAGATGAGCCCTTGCTAATTTGAAGTAGTACTGGGTTGCAAAGAGGGGAAAACCAAGGTCTCATGCCAATTAGTCGTGGGATTTTTCTAATGAATAACCCCTTTACATTTAGGTTGGGCAAGTTGGGGCATTTTGTTGTTTAGTTGTTTGAATCATGTCTGCCTCTTCATGGTCCCAGTTTTGGGTTTTCTTGGCAAAGATACTGGTGTGATTTACCTTTACCTTCTCCAGATCATTTTCAAATGAGGAACTCGGGCAAAAAGGGTTAAGTGACTAGTCCAGGTGGAGATTTGAACCCCAGACTTCAATCCCTGGAAGTCCTTGCTAATTCCCAGATTGCCCTATGATCTCACCCTAAGTCCTTACCTGAGTGTGAGAACACAATTTCTATTTAAACTTACTCTGCCTACTTCACTCAGCTTCCGCTTCTAGAGACAGGCAGCTCTCCTAGCTGGCAAAATGTAGGTTGCACATACTTTCTTATTTTATATTTTCTTTATTTCTTAATCTTTAATGAACCTTTAAAGATATAATACTTTTTGTAGAGACTAAATTTTAATTATAACAGTATGGGGAACCACGTGGGTTGTGAAGAAATATCTTCAATCTTTTTAACTTTCCTAAATCTTTACTAAATTCAGCTTTTAATAGCTAGTGCCTAGATAGTGATTTTTTAAGCCATGTTTAACAAGCCTCTTGACTCATCCTGGCTGCTTCCTACCTGTTTCTGTGACCCCAGCTGCTTCTGCTCCTGGTCTTTCACTCACCTGGCCCAGCTGATTCCCGCACCTCTGGCCTCTGATACAGATGGCTCATTGCCCCAGACCCAGCCCCAGGACCCAGGCTGCTGGTGGCAGACCCAATTTCTTCAGGATCAAAGACCAGCTGCTAAAAAAAAAAAAAAAAAACAGGGTGATTTTTCCTTAGGCTATGATTAGCCTCCACATGGACTGGGGTCAGGGAATCGGGGGAGGGGGAATAAAGAAAGAAGAGGCTTTTCCAAACAGGAACTTACAATCATGGCTACTTTAAGAGGCTATCTTTTGACTATATTGATTCTTTTATTTACTTCACTTGAGTGCCAGGGGAAAAATTCAACTCCCAACAACTCTTTAGCCAAATTGAGGAGGCAATTCAGTAGCTCAGTGGCTTGAGAGCCAGGCCAAAGATGGGAGGTCCTTGGTTGAAATCTGGCCTCAGATACTTCCTGGTGGAGTTGTACTAGATGGGTCACTTAACGCCCATTGCCTAGCCCTTACCAATCTCCTGCCTTCCCATCTAAGTGGATAAAAAAACCCAAGGAACTTTAAAGAGAAGGGAGGTTATATTTTTAAGGCATTTCAGACTCCAATGTTTTATGAAAATCTCTGTATTCCATTGCATTTTGCTGATTGTTTTGTTTAAGATTTAACTTTGTGATTTTAAGTTCATATATTACTGCATTCAATACTATTCTGTTACATTGAATCGTTTTAATGTACTGGGTTTTAACTACTTTTAAATTCTGTTGCTTTTCCCCTATAACTATACTGAACAAACATTATTGAGTAAGCCCATATAAAAAACAGATTTTCTATTTTTGACTTTGTAAATTGTCACATAGAGGATAGATGTACTCCATCAAAAAATTTCTATAACAACCTTTGGAAAATTTAATGAGCTAAATATCTCAAAGAAATTTTAAGGGTTCTTTAGACATGATTTTTAAAATTCTTTCTTAACAATCTCTGGTCATTTTGCCTTCCTCTAACACAAGGTAAGGCCCATTTTAGTAGCTGAAGTGAAATACAATTATAAACCCCAATGCCCACATTTATAAGAATGAGAATGGAAGTTGGGAAGTTAATCCTAGGACATGTACCCCTAGAAGCCCTCACACCCAAAAAGGGAATGTCTTTCATTTATAGTCTTCAGCTCACTTTACAGAGGTCTGAGTTTTTCCTAGACTCCTCTACCACTTTTTTGTAATGATATCTAGAATTCTTGATGATGTTCAAAACCCAAAATAAGTTTTACTTTGTTTAAAAATATGTTTACCAAGGTTGAAAGATTTGCTACATTTGTAAAAATTGTGACAAATATCCATCAGTTCATAGGCTTTTAAAAATGCCATATAGCAACTCATGTGAAATATGATAGTGGGTTTATTTGTTATTGTAATTAACTTGACTATTGAGAATTTTGGGGATATTGCTAAATACATATTTGTACTACTGTTCAATTCATTTGCTTGTACTCACAGTGGATCATGGCCAGATATGAAGAGGAAATGGATCTCATTTTTGGTGAGAAAGCCTTGTATTCCATACTTTCTTAGCTTACACAGTGTGTCAATGATTATAAGCTACATTTTTTAATTTCTAAAACTCTTTTATTATATTTTTCTTGCATCTGCAAAATACTATTTCAGTTTTCTATTTTTTCTCTCTTTCTTATATTTGAAGCACATGTCACCAGTATTAAGTTTTTGTTAACTTTTTGGTTACTTTTTCTTTAACTTTTTGATTTAGTAGTAATATAAGTTTAAAATACATTTGCTAATGCATGCCCCAAAAGCTTGAGACTATAAAAATGATGCCATTAATTGTTTAAAAAAATTTTACGGGACTTTGCTTAATGATTCTGTCTGATTCCAGGACAAGATATACACAAAAGAGCCATTGCATAGGGCCAAAGATAAACCAATCCAGGATGGATTGATACTCTACAAAGTCAATACAAAGGACTTGAACCTAGAGTGAAGACTCAAGGTTGGGGTGCTTAACATACGTTAAGATGTAGGCCTTCCTTGTAGCCACACTCACTCTGAAAATACTTACAGACGAGTATCCCAAACTTGGCTCCTATAATCTAGTCCCTTTTCTGTCTTTCATAGTGTGGCAAACTTTCTGCAGTCCTGGCTACTCACTGGATAAATGAATCACTGCTTAGATCATTTTAATTGGGCCCTGATTCAAGGGCCTGTTTTAGATTTACTTTTCCTTTACTTGGAATTTTTAGACATAAGACTTTGATAGTCTATATTTTCATGCAGTAATTTTCTTTTTTTTATTTGGATTTTTATGATGTCTTTTTAATTTCTCTTGCAAATTGATTCATATACCTCATAACTCAGCCATGCATCCCTAAGTGATCCTGTGTTTTTCAATCACCCTATTCACGAGGAAATGTAAAAATATTACTATTTTAAATTGCAAAGTTTAAATTCCTTTTGAGAAGAATTTTAGGTTAAGAAACATGATACCTCTCCAAATCCAGAAACTGAACTGTTTGGAGAAGACACCATGAAAATGCCTCCAGACCACAAGCTGCACGAGAAGATCAAGAATGAACTTTGGGTGCTGTTGATTGAACATTTATTTGTATGTATACTTTCATGCCAAAGGGGACTTCCCCCTAACTGGTTTTTTGGTCAATGTGTCTATCAATTATTGGTTTTGTTCTTTTATCCTCTTATCCTCAAATTATTATAATCTTTAAGTTGATTATGTTTTCATGATCCTTTTGGGGAAAACTTTTCCCAAATGATCAAATGAGGAAATGTAAAAATGGAGATTTGAACCCCGAACTTCAATCCCCCGAAGTCCTTGCTAGTTCCCAAATTGTCCTATAATCTCACCTTGAGTCCTCACCTGAGTGTGAGAACACAATTTGTATTTAAACTGACTCCGCCTACTTCTCTCTCTCTCGGCATCCACTTCTAGAGACAGGCGGCAAAATGTGGGTTGCACGTGCTTTCTTATTTTATATTTTCTTTATTTCTTAATCTTTAATAAACCTCTAAAAATATAATACTTTTCGCAGAGAAACTAAATTTTAATTGTAACAATAGCTAGTAATTCCCTGAAGTCATATTTGAACTCACAAAGATGAGTCTTACTCCAGGTCCAGCAATCTATCCACTGCTCCATACTTTGTTCACTGATTTCACAGTTGCTAGGTACAGCACTAACTTTCTACTTCTTTGCTATAGTAAAAAGAAATTATATAATATAATTATAATATATATATAATTTCGGCAGGGGCTTCGACAGGCCAGCTAATCCTTGTGAGGGTAGCCATCGGGTCGTCGCCGACCCCTCATGAACTAAGGCTTTGCTCACCCAGCATGTGAAGACTGCTTCGGCGGAACAGGCGGAAGAAACCAATGGGAAGGTTCAATGGCTGAGAGGGCGATACAGCAAAGCACTGTGGAGTGCTTAGGGCGTGTTGGAGCACAAAAGACAACACGGCCATCCAATGCAGCTGAGGAAGTCTCTAGGTGTAAGGATTTTTCGTGCCACTGGACCCAGGCTTCCAATGCCGAGAGAGGAGACTGTCTCTGTGCATCGACTTTTCCACTTAAATCTCCTTCACGCACAAGTGTTTTTGTGCACACTCATCTACATCACAGATGAAAGAGCACAAAGACAATCATCATCCTCAGATACCGAGAGACTATTACTACTACTGCTATATGTATGTGTGTGAATGTGTGTGTATACAGATACATATTTACTTATGGATCCTTTCCCTTTATCTATGAATTCTTTGAGATTTTATATACTATATATTTAGTGGTAATATTTCTGGATCAAAGAGTAGGCATAGTTTAGTGTTTTTTGCTGTATAACTCCATATTGCTTTCTAGAATGATTTAATTAATACTTAGCATCATCAATAGTGTATCAATAGTGTTTATTTCTCCATAATCTCTCCAAAAGCTGTTCTACTTATTCTTTCACAGAAATCCAGGCAATAACATAAGGGCATTTGAAAAGCAAATAAAAGAAATTCAGTAAAAATTAAAAAGTAAAAAGAAAAAAGAAAGGGTTACCCAGTTGTCATATGTTTCTCCAAAATGATAAAAGCATTTTTATTTTCTATAGAAGTATGAACTATTGTGAGGAACTTTAAGAGGAAAACAAAGAATAGTTATGGGTAATCTCAAGATGGAAAGATAAGACAAGAAAATGTAAGAAAGAACAGAAGAAAAAATATTTCTTCAGGTTGTGATTTGAACTTTTAAACAAAAAGGTAGAGAAAGGAACAAGGAGCTTCATGGTCACCAAAATTGTAAAGACCCTTCCCCTGCAATCCCAGTTTCTCATGTTCCTCTTCCAACCAAATTCCAGCCCAAAGGAGATCTCATCCTAAAGAAACTTGTTTTATTCAAACTGACGCACAGGTACCAAAATCAATTAGAGGCCTGTTTCCTCTAAGAGAAGTACCTGAAATAGGATGGAATGAGGATGTGGTGACTTTAAGGCACAATATACCATTTACTCCCCAAGAAATAAATGAATTTACACTAAATATCCCCTAATATGAACAAGATCCCTTTCTAGTAACAAAAAAGATGACAGGTATATTTTTTCAGTTTAATCCATCTTACAAGGATGTTGAAAAATTACTACAGGCTTTTTAACTGAATGTGAGAAAAATAAAATAATTGCTCATGTCAACAAAACCTGGGGGTGCAATGCAGTAAAACCTGGGGGCTGGGGCACAGGAATCAAAGGATACAACCTTTGATTTTCCAGACCCCGATGTCCTACTATCCTTTGTCCCTATCCACTGCCCCCCTATACTAATGAACCCCATGTTACCTTAAAGGTGTATAACACCTATTAACATTGTCTTTTAGACATTGGAGCCTCCAGGTCTGTATTAAAGAGTACACCTGATTTACATTGTTATTCTGTTGACTCAGAGAATGCAATGGGAATGTCAGGAATACCCCAAAGGCTTAAAAAACTTTTCCCTAGAATGGTGTCTATAGGACTCCTAGAGGTAAAACACTCCTTCCTTTTGATGCCTGATTCCCCTTTAAATTTGCTGGGGAGGGACCTTCTATGCAAACTCAGAGCCATAATAATTTGCTCCCCAAATGGTTCCTTATCATTGGAAGTACCAGAGGAATCTTTAAATTTACTCCCTGTAATTCTCTCAGAGAGTCAGGAGGGGAAAGAGCACCCCACCTTTGTAATACCTGAAGATATACTAGAGTATCTTTGGGCCACATCTTCTTCCCATGTAGGCTTACTTAAGTTGGCTGTTCCTGTGCAGATAAAAACTAAATCTAGAGCACCTCCTTCCATTCCTCAGTATTGTGAATCTTAAAAACTACTCAGACTGTTCTTTAGAAGATTTAGTTTAGCTATTCCCTTATTGTAACAATGGAGATACTTGATCTAACAAGAATCAGGAATATATTGGGAACTTTTAAAAATTATTCTCTCTCTCTCTCTCTTTCTTTCTCTCTCCCTCTCCCCTTCCCTTAATTCCTTCATTTATATTAATTAAAATCTCCATAAATCCCCAGCTGACTTGGGTATTTTTCATATTTGGGAATTTCCCATGGTGAACACTTATTCAGAATTTAAGTCAAAACACTAAAAATAATTTTGGCATTTGCAGTTTCCCCTCTCAAAAGAGGCAATAGAGGGTATTACCCCAGTAATAAACTCATTAATTGCACAGGGAATAATAATCCCTTGTAAATCTGGATACAACATGCCGATCCTGCTCATTAAAAAACCAAAAAGGGGGCCTGATGGCAAGCACCTCTATAGATTCATACAGGATTTGAGGGCTGTTATAAAGAGACACTCTGTAGTTTCCAACATCAATACTATTATTTCCTCTATTCCTAGCACAGCTACATACTTTACAGTATTGGACTTGTGCTCAGCCTTCTTTTCCATACCCATACATGAGAACTCCAGTCATATCTTTGCTTTCACCTGGCAGGGCTAGAAGTACTCCTGGAGTCATTTGCCACAGGGTTTCGTAGATAGCCCTAGCTTATTTGCACAAATTTTGAGCCAAGATACAGATAATATAAAATTTAAAAACAGCAAATTAATCAAATATGTAGATGATCTATTCTTGGCTTCAATAGATGCAGAAGCATGTCAGGAAGGCAGTAAACACCTTCTTTTGGAATTGCACAAAAGAGGGCATAAGATCTTGAAGGATAAGGTTCAGTGGTGCCTCCCTAAAGTAGAATATTTGGGATTCATCCTGACTGCGGCTGCCTGCTTGATTTCTCCCAAACGTATTGAAAATATTCAAAATTTAAGTGCTCCTACCACTAAGAAACAGTTGAGAGCAATTTAGGAGAAACAGGGTTCTGTAGACAATGGATTCCTTGCTATAGGGACATTGATTGCTAAACCCCTTATAGCACTAACAGGGGATCAGTCCCTGAACCCCTCAAATTAGAGCCAGAACACCTGTTAGCTCTATCAGATCTAAAACAGGCTATTCTATCTGCCCCTGCTCTAAGCCTCCCAGATTACAAGCCATTTACTTTGTACATACATGAGTGAAGTGGGGTAGCTTCAGGTATTTTAACTCAGATTTTGTGGCCTTCTCAGTGCCCAATTGATTATTATTCTCCCCAACTAGACCCAGTAGCATCAGGAGCACCACCATGTCTTAGAGGAGTAGCTGTTACAGCCTTAATAGTGAAAAAAAAACTGTTGATCTAGTATTGGGATGCCCATTAACAATTATGTTCCCACATGAGGTAGAAGCATTGTTGCTAAGGCATAGAACACATGCATTCTTGGATTAGTGAATTACAAGGTATGAAATAACCTTGTTAAAAAGCAAAAACATTACCTTGAAATGCTGTACCACCTTTAACCCTGCCACATTGCTTCCAGATTTACCAACTTCAGGAGAACCATTACATAGTTGTGAAACCTAGTGTCCATGGCAGAAAAGCCTCGAGATAATCTCTTGGGACACTCCCTTAGACAATCCAGATCTGGTCTTATTTGCTGATGGTTCCTCTTTTAAGAGGGTTGTCATACACTACACTAGAGCTGCTGTAGTCACAGAATTTGCCACTGAGTGAACAGCTTCACTGCCCTCTAATATTAGCACTCAAGGGGCAGAACTTATAGCACTGAAACATGCCTGTATAATTGCCAAGGATAAAAGGGAAACAATTTGTATGGATTCTAGATATGCCTTTGGCATTTGTCACTTGGTCAGGATGCTATAGCTCCAGAGAGGATTTTTAACCTCAGGTGGAAAATCCATAGCTAATGCAGAAATTAATAATGAAGTTCTTTCTGCTCTCCAGCTTCCCAAAGCCCTAGTTATAGTTCATTGCTCTGCCCATACAGGTGGCACTGATCCTATGTCTAGGGGAAATGATCGAGCAGATACTGCTGCAAAGCTAGCAGCCATAGAGGGGTCTGAATTAATTTTAACATTAACAACCACTGATGACTTAAATTTATCACTTTCCTATAATGAAAAGGAAGTGGGAAAATGGAAGCAAAAATTCAAAGCAAAACAGATTAATGGAGTATGGGTGTCATCTGAAAGAAAACCCCTGTTCCCTAGAAGTTTCTATAACCAAATTTGCCAATCTATTCATTAAAATGGTCACTTTGGCACCCAGGGCATCATGGACTCAGTTAAGAGAGTATGGATAGCCCCTGGTATAACTATTATAGCCTCTAAAGTGTGTACAGCTTGTTCTACCTGCCAAGAATATAACCAACACACCTTTCATTGCAAAACCTTTGGTGGGTGTCCTCTGGCTTACACACCATTTGAGCATCTACAGATAGATTTTCATAATAATGCCAAAGGCTGGACATTATAAATTTTGTCTAGTCATAGTAGATCAGCTCACCAGACGGCTAGAAGCATTTCCTGTGACCTGAGCCACAGCGGCTTTTGTTGCTAAGGTTCTTTTAAAAGAAATTATTCCTCACTTTGGCCTGCCAGCATGTATTGATTCAGATAGAGGAAGTCATTTTACTGATTCTGTCTTAAATCAAATATATTCTTGCTCCCAAATTCCATGTTCCATATCATCCCCAGGGTTCAGGCCAAGTTGAAAGAATGAATAAAGAACTTAAAACTATGATTGGCAAATTATGCACTGAAACCCATTTAAAATGGCCTAAAATTCTCCCTCTCACCCTATTTAATCTTAGAAGCAGGCCTAGAGGAGACCTACACAGCTCACCATTTGAGATGCTCTTTGGACACCCACCTATACAGGCTAAGCCTTTCTCCCCCACATATACATCACTGTTAAGTGGAAATACTACTATTGCTTCCTATATATAGGAATTACAGGAATTACTGTATGAACTCCATGAATCTGGAGCTGTAGTACAAGCTGGACCACTAGACTTTTCACTTCATGACCTGAACCCAGGAGACAAGATGTATATTAAGAATTTCCTGTGTACTGGAGCAACTCAGCCTTCCTGGGAAGGACCATTCCAAATATTGTTAACTACTGCAACATCTATAAAGTTTGGAGAGAAGGACTCTTGGATTCATTGCTCACATGTAAATAGAGAATCTTCTATTGAGACTGATTGACTCTATCCTATCACATGAATTGGAGATAATCCATTGACAAGTGGATACTGTTTTTTTTGAGAACATATTAAATTCCTGATTTTTCCCCTTATTTTTTTCATTATTGTTTTTCTTTTCTTTTGATTAGAATATTTGATTTCCCCCATTTTCCTCATTTCTTGTACTAAAGGTACATACAATTAAAATTTTTTTCTCTTTCTGCAGTAATATAAGTTTAAATATATATATATATATGTAATATATATATATATACTTGCTATAATATTAATACATACCCAAACAGCATTAGACTGTAGGAACCTGCCATTTATTGATAATTCTTATGGAACAGTGATTAATGTTTTTGTCTGATTCCAGAAAAAGGGATAAAAAAAAAAAAGAAGCACAGACTTAACCTAATATAGTACCAAAGGAGGACACAGGTCAAAAAAAAGAAAAGAAAAAAAAAAGAAAAAAACAATCCAGACAGGATTGATGCACTTCTAAGCCAATACTAAAGATTTGAAACTACTGTGAGACTTGAGGATGCGACACTTGACATACGTTAAGATGTAGGCTTTCCTTGTATCCACACTATTTATGAAAATATTTACAGACAAGTACGAAACATTGGCTATCATCCTGGCTCCCTCTATCCCTGAGAATGAAAAAAAATCAGACCAGGAAATGATGCTTCTCTATCAAAATAGAATTCTAGTTCTCTTCCTTCTTATAGTATGGCAACTTCCTGTAGTCTTGGCTGCAAATGGGTAAGTGAAATATTACTGCATTCTATCCTACAGACTTGTGGGATAAATATTACTTTAAATTAGACCTGTACAAGGGCCTATTATGAATTTATTCTTGCTCATTCAACATTTTATATACATAGATTTTGGTATTTTGATTCTGGTTTTGAATTTTTTTTTCTTTCTTTCTCCCAAAAGTTTAACTTTCTTCAATTTTTTCCCTTTATATATTTTTGTTTGTTTTGTTTTTATTGTTTTTAAATTCTTTTAATAATTGACTCATACACCCCCACCATAACTCAACAATGCATCCTGAGCTGAACTGGATGTTTTTTAACACCCACTTCAGGGGAGATTGTATTTTAATAAAAATCCAAGATTTTGACATTTTTTGTTCGAGAAAGATCTTCAAGGAAGAAGATTGCTAACTCCTAAATCCAGAGAATGAACTATTGCAGAAAGATGCCGGAAAACCTACACTACATCAAGAAGATCCAGAATGAACTTTGGGTGTGGTTGATTGAACTGAAGTTTGATTGAACATTTATTGTAAATGTACACTTTTATTCCAATGGGGATGGCCCCTAAATTGGCTTTTTGTTAATGCACCCAAGAAAGCATTGGCTTTCCTTTCTCTCTTTTCTATTCCTCCAAAACTATTGTAATTTCATAGCTGGTATGTTTATAAGACCCATCGGAGAGACTAGTCTTCCTCGGGCCTCAGGAGGGGATTGACAATTTTAAAACTACTCCACCCTACTCAGGCTGTACTTTAGAAGATCTGATTTAGCTATTTCCTGATTAGTAACAATGGAGATACTTGGTTTAACGGAATCAAGTCTTGGAAACTCTACATTTCTCCACCCTACACAGTTTAACAAGGTCAGGATGCCTGCACCATACTCAAAGATTTAATTATCTGAGGAAATGGCCTTCAACAGACATGTACAGAAAAAGTGGACAGACCCTTGGGCTGTCCTAAGTCAAGATAAGCTATCATTGGTACAGATGAGACTCAGAAAAGTGACATAAAACTGTCCATATAAGGCATGTCACTTCCTCTCTCTCCCTCTTTCCCCAGAGAGGTGACTCTGGATGGCAGCGTGCTAAGAGTTCTGACATCTTGGTGTGGTGGCAGCTATTTGTCTGGGTTTGGTGGTGAGTTTGCCCTTGAGCTGATTCAGGCTCAGATATCTTGACTGAGCCCTTTTGGAGTTCAGGCTGGTTCCTTCCTCCTTACTTTCTAGAGCCTCTTGTCTTCTTTCTGGCACTAGCCAGGTGGGAGAAATCCTACTCCCTTTCCTTCTTCCTTCTTCTTAATCTCTTTCCACTATATCAATTAAATCACCATAAATTTCCAGCTGACTTGAGTATTTTATTATCTGGAATTTTCCCTTTACTTATTACATAAGTAAAAATAAAATCTAGGGATCCAAGCCCATCCAAAGAAGGTCTAGAAGGATAAAGGTTGCCACTGAAGGAGAATAAAGGATTGGATATTGAAGTATAAAGAGAAAAAGCTGAAACACAAAAAATATCTGAAGAGGAAGAAAATCTAACTAAGAATGAAAAGCACAAACAGATGAATCAAGAGAAAAGATTCTAAAGATATAATGATAAAAAAGGAATGATATGGGGCTGTTAAGTAGCTCAGTGGATAGAGAACCACGCCTGAAGAAGGGAGTTCCTGACTTTAAATCTGGCCTCAGACACTTCCTAGTTGTATGACTTTGGACAGGTCATTTAACCCTAGTTGCCTAGCCCTTACTGCTCTTCTGCCTTGGAATCAATATTTAGTATTTATCCCAAGATAGGCATTAACATATACATATATATATATAATCTATAAAATATGTATTAAATCTACATGTAAATAAACATGTATATGTGTGTATATAAAAATGTTATGTGTATTAAACTTTCAAGGAGAATACAAGACTGTCAATAAATATTTCAAGACAAAATAAAGGTATCCAAAGAAATAAAGAATGTGAAATCCTAAGAAAGCATTAAAGACAATTAATTCCAGAATATATCAAAAGAACAATGAAAAATCTATTACAGAAGAAGTAAGAATTAAAAACATCAGGATTTAAATTTTGAAATCAAAACAATTAGCAGATTAGAAAACAAATTGAATGCATAGTGATGACTTTCATCAAATGAGTCAAAGAGAAAATAATTGATTTGGAATAAAATCATAATATTCTGGAAAGAAATATAGTAGAAGAGAAATAAAAGGTAATGATGATAAAAGAACTCATTGATCTTTCAGTTGGAAAGTCCAGAAGCAGCTTAAAAGAATAATAGATCTTCTAGAAGATCAGAACCAAAAACAAAACTAAAACCCCAAACTGAGCATCATAGTTCAGGAAATAATAAAAGAAAATTGACCTGAACTCAATATAGGAAACAAAACCAGGAGAAACAATCTAGAAATTGCTGTTAAAAAACAGAAAAAAGAAACCCCAATTACATATACCAAAGCATATTATTCAATCCACCAAATGAAACACCTTTAAATATAAAAAGAGTGGAGAGGGGAAAGGAATGAGAAAGGGATTGAGGTAAATTAATAACAATCATAAATATGAATATGAATGAAATTAAGTCAGTCAGAAATGGAAGATGATAGCAGAACTGGATGACTTTTCCCAGAACCTCCATTTAAAAAGCACACTTAAAATGGCTGAACAAGTTATGGTATATGAGTGTAATGGAATACTATTATGCCATAAAAAATGACAAACACGATGATCACAAAAAAAACAAAAAACTGGAAAGACTTATATGAAGTGAAGCAAATCAAAGTGAGCAGAATCAGTAGAACATTGTACACAATAGAAAAAATTATGTATCATAATCAACTGGGAATGAAAACTATTATAAGCAAGGCAAAGATGCAGTTCAATTCAAAGGAACTTATAACAAAAAAAGCATATCCATCACTGTAGGAGAAACAGATTTCGAATGCAGATTGAAATATTTCATTCTTCACTTTACTTCCTCCATGAATTTTTCTCTAGCATAAGCAATATGTGTCTCATTTCACAACACTATGAACAGGGAAATATGTATTATATGATAATGTACAATCTGTATCATATTACCTATCTTCTTGGGGATCAGAGAATTGTGGGAGAGGGAGAGAACATGGGTTGCAAAATATCAGAAAACAAATATTAAAAATTGTATTGACACAAAATCAGGAAAAATAAAAAATAACTAAAAAGGACTTCAGGTCAGCTATGTCTCTATTCCTTTCTCGGCTGGAAGACTGGATGGACTGATCAGTGAATTCCATCAAAAATTCAAAGAACAATTCCAATATCGCACAAATTTTCTTTGCCAAAATAGAAAAAAAAATGGGTCTTGCCAAATTCTTCTTATTACATATATATGTTTTTGATGCATAGAGTCTAAGCAGAGAAAGAAAACTTTAGACTGGTATTTCTAGTGAACGTTGACACAAAAAAAAATGAACATATTAACACAGAGGCTACAATAACATAATAGCCCATAGTTCATAAATCTCCAAATGTCAGCTACTTGAGTAAAGAATTACTATTTCAAAAAGCTTCAGGGAAAACTAGATAAAAGTCTCGCAGAAATCTAAGGTGAGACTAATACCTCACACCATATACCAAGATAAGATCCAAATAAACATGTGATCTAGATATAAAAGACCCTATCATGAACAAATTAGGGGAGCAAACAAGAAAGTAACTTCCAAATCCATGGATAAAGAGTTTATTATGAAATATGGGATATATTAGCTCCAGAAGATAAAATGGTTAATTTTGATTATATAAAATCTATAAGTTTATACATTAACAAATCCAATGTAGTTAAGATGAGCAAAATGGGAAAACAATTTTTGTATCATGTTTCTCTTATAATATTTCATTTCTCATACACAAAACAGAACAGAATACCAATACCAGCCATTTATATAATGATAAATTGTCAAAGATTTTACTAGTTAAGAAATAGAAAAGTAGATCAGTGGAAAACAGCAGACATACAACAACAAATAACAATAATTTTGTGTTTAACAAGAGAAAATATCTAAGTTTTGGGGAGAAGAATTCAGTATTTGGCAAAAATTGTTGGAAAAACTAGAAAGGACTCTGGCAGAAACTAGATGTAAGCTAATATCTTATACTATTTACCAAAATACTTAGTCATATGAGAAAATGCTTCAAATCATTAATAGTTATAAGATTGAATATTAAAACAATAAAAGTCCCACCTTACACCCACTAGATATGCAAAGTTGACCCCCCAAAAAGAAAAATGATAAATAAATAAGAGCTGAAGGAAAACAGGTACATTGATCATCTACTAGTACAGGTATGAATTAATAAAGATACTGGAAATGTTTAAAGTATGTATACACTGGATAAAACGTTGGTTTAATGATATTTTTGGACTACATTTTTATGCTCCACTCTTAACATTTTTCCAAAGGAATGAAACCAAAATGAAATTAGAAAAGTACCACCAAAAGCAACCCCATTTTCTGGCTGCATTTAACTGTTGTTTTTGTTCTTTATGGAGAAAGAGGAAAGTGACCTTATGATAATTAGATATTCAGAAACAAGAAGAGCTTTCTACACTAAGTCCAATTCGTAAAACTGAAAATCAATTATTGGAATTAACATTGATTTGGTACTAGTAAGGTCTAATACTTAAATATCAATCTCTTATGAACATCCATTATGGGAAAAATGATGAATGCCTTCTTTTCCATAAGTAGCAGGATTATAACATGGCTAATAGATTAATTCAACAGTTAAGAATAGCATGTATTATTCTCAGCTTTTTACAGTAAGTCTGGGGCCACTCATTTAACACCAATTTCTCCATCAGTGAAATGGGCTGTTAGTTGCCACCTCACTCCCTCATGTATTTGTTGGGGGAGATTATGGAATAGAATGTGGAAAGTGCTTCTCAATATTATTACAGAGCTAGTTAACATTTGATTCCTAAATACCCTGGAGACTCTTAAATCACATCAAACCAAGTACCACAGTTCTCTAAGGCAGAACTGTTAAATGTTACTATACACAGACATGGAAAACACAACTTAAAATCAGGTTGAATTCTCTGGAGCAGGTATGTTAGCCCTTACATTATTCATCTGAGAAAGTGAAATCTCAAACTTTCCTGAGGTGTCACTTTTCCCACTAAATTTTCCATTATTTGCTCATTGACTAATCTAAATTTGGAGTTAATACTCCACTTCCATGGGAGAAGATCCATATTATGTGGATACATTGATATCAGCTTCTCTGTTTAGCTCTCCCTAAAAGGATTTTTGGTGGAGTGTTTAGTGTTTAACAACCTTGAAAATAGAGCCATTTGATCTAGTTCTACTTTACCTTTGTATTACTTTACAATTTTAAGATTGCTTTCATTGCCTTTTTGGTCTGCTCTGCTTTATTTTTGTACATGCTATTGCATTTCTTCTGATATTATTTTCCTTTTGCACTGCATAGATAATGAAATATGTTATTATTTGTATATTGCCTCTTTTATCAGAATGTGAGCTCCTTGAGAGTTAAGGACATATTTTTGTCTTTTTGTCTGTATCCTTAGAATTTAGCACATTACCTGCAAACTCTAGCAAGGGAAGTTACAAAGTGATTGCAAGAGTTTGATTGACAGCCCTCAAGACTCAGAATTCTCCAAGAGCTGACTGGGTTAGAGTTCCAAGCTGTGGAAGGGACAGGTTTCCAACACTGTCTAGAGCTGAAAGTCAAGCCTGAAGGGGTTGGATCTGGACTCTCCCTGGACAATCTCATCTTGTAAGTTGACTGCCTTTGAATAAAATCAACTAGGTTGAGAGGAAGATTCCCCATACATTCTGATGGACAGAATGATTTTGGAGATTTTCCCTCTTTTCTGGAACATCTGAGGACTCAACTGCTGGATTCCTGCTACCTAATCTACCAAGGACTCTGTGTGTGAGATTCTGGGTTTCCTGTTGGATTTATCCTTAGTAATCTTCAATTTAGTTAGTTAGACAGGTTAGCTTAGGAAGTTAACTATAGTGGGTTAAATATCTTCAGGCAAATAGTCAGATGCAAACCTTTCCCCTTTTCCTTCCCTATCATTCCTTCCTTTGTTAATAAACTCATTTTATTAAATTGTGATTTTTCCCTTTCTATAAACCTTGCCCCCTCTTCCTAAATTCCCCATAACAGAACCAGTAAGCACTTATTAAATGTTTATTAACTATTGACTGGGCATCTGAAATATTGCAATTATTGTTGTTCAGTCATTTCAATCATGTCTAATTCTTTGTGATCCCTTTTGAGGTTTTCTTGGCAAAGATACTAGAGAGATTTGCCATTTCCTTCACCAGCTTATTTTATAAATTAGGAACAGAGGCAAACAGGGTTAAGAGAATTGCCCAGTCACATAGCTACTAAGTATCTCAGACCAGATTTGAACTCAGGAAGATGAATCTTCCCGACTTCATGCTGAGTACTTTATCTGCTGTGCCACCTAGCTATTTTTAGCTAATGCAAAAACCTCCAACATATTTCCCCTCTTCCACTTTCTTTTTCTTCCATATTCTTTATAGTGCTTTATAACATATTTCTTATGTGTATATCACATATATCGTTAAGTCATTCTTCTACATAAAAATCTTCAGTGACTGCAGCCAACTGAGTGGAGTTCAGGCACCAAAATCTTATTCAACTCTCTATCTTTTCATAATTATTCAACTTTGCCTTAGAAAATCTATGTTCTATATTGTAAAATGTAAAATGAATGAATGAGTTTTTGTACAAACAAAACCAATGCAACCAAAATTAGAAGGAAAGCAACAAACTGGGAGAACATTTTTATAAAAAAAACTTCTCTGACAAAGGTGTAATTTCCCAAATATGTAAGGAACTATGTCAAATTTACAAAAAAAATCAAGCCATTCCCCAATTGGCAAATGGTCAAGGGACATGAACAGGCAGCTTTCACATGATGAAATCAAAACTATCAATAAGCACATGAAAAAGTGTCAGAAATCCCTCCTTATTAAAGAAATGCAAATTTAAAACAACTCTGAGGTACCACCTTACAGCTAGCAGACTGGCCAATATGACAGCAAAAGAAAGTGATAAATGTTGGAAGGGATATAGCAAAATTGGGGCACTAATACACTGCTAGTGGAGTTGTGAATTGGTCCAACCATTTTGGAGGGCAATTTGGAACTATGTGCAAAGGGCTTTCAAATAATGCCCACCCTTTGACCCAGCCATACTATTGTTGAATTTGTAACCCAAAGGGATTATAAGGAAAAAATACTTGTATAAAATATTTATAGCCACTCTTTGGGGTGGCAAAAAGTTGGAAAATGAGAGGGTGTCCAGCAATTGGAGAATGACTTGTATTCGATGGTGATGGAATATTATTGGCCTTAAAGGAATAATGAACTGGAGGAATTCCATGTGAACTGGAAAGACCTCTAGAAATTGATGCAGAGAGAAAGAAGTAAAACCTGGAGAACTTTGTACACAGAGACACCATTATGGCACAATTGAATGTAATGGACTTTTCTACCAGCTGCAATGCAGTGACCCAGGACAATCCAGAAGAACTTATGAGAAAGAATGCAATCCACATCCAGAGAAAGAACTGTGGGAACAGAAATGCAAAAGAAAAACATATCAATCATATAGTTCAACAGGAATGTGATTAGGGTTTTGATGTTAAAAGATCACTCTACTGCAAATATGAATAGCATGGAAATAGGTTTTGAACAATGGTACATGTATAACACAGTGGAACTGCTTGTCAGCTTCAGGGGGTGGGGTAGGAAAGAGCAAGGTGGAGAAAAATCATGAATCATGGAACCATGGAAAAATATTCTAAATAAAAAAAAATTTTTAACTACGATATTTAAATTCTAAAAAAAAAAAAACAAAAAATCTATGTTCTAAATGATCTGTATTATTTATTGCTTAAAAAGTCCCTATGCAATCCAGTTTCCAAACCTTAGTTCAATTTGTCCATGAAATGTGTTTCTATCCTTTCTTTGATTATTGAGTGCCAACCAATTCTTTAATGCCCAATTCAGATAAAACTATCTGTGATCCCCTTAGTTGGCAACAACCATTTCTCCTATAGCCCTTACATAGCACATTATAAAAACAATTATGCTTCTATTATATATACATATATATAAAATATGTATTTCTTACTCCTACATTGAAAACTCCATTAGATCAGAGAATTTTTTAATGCATTTCTTCCCCATGCCTACCAGAGTTCTACATATTTATAGAAGTTTTGGACTTCTAAAATTAATTCCAGATCTGTACGATCATATGATTGATTTTGTTATTACAGAATGAACTCTATTGTTTCCTCTTCATTATGCTTTTTAACTTTTGGAGCTTGTGGGGTTGGAACAGTTCTATTCAGTGTACAGGAGAACTATCCATTTCTGTCAATTAGGTTAGGAAATACAAAATCACAGAGTTGGAAAAAAAACCTCATTGTTTTTCTAGTCCTGGTCATATGTGAAAAAAAGAAAAAAAGAACTGAGTAAAATACATCTGAAAATGGTCATCCAGCCATACTTTGAGAAAAAAGTCACTACTCTTCAAGTAACGGATTCCATTTTTGGATAGCTTTAATTATAAGGAAGTTTTCCCTTACATCAGTTTTTAATCTGCTTCTCTATTACTTCTACCCATTGCTTCTCATTCTGTCTCCTGGTGCCATGAAGAACAAATCCAATCCTTCTTCAACATTAAAGTTCTTTAAGTACTTAAATATAACTATCAATTTCCCTTTCCCAGGTTAAATATTCCTACTCCCTTCAAGAGATCCTACATGACATAAGCTAGTGACCACTTTGTCCTCTTCTACATGATCTCAAATTTATCCTTGTCCTTCCTAAACTGTGGTATGTAGAACTGACTAAATGCCACAAAGGAAGTGGGACCAACGATCTTAAAATGTAAGTCTTTGACCTTGATGCCATCATTCCAAAGATGGAAAAAAAAAATTTTTAACAAAATTCTCAGGCTTTCTTCTCTTTTTTTTTTCATTTCTTTCATAGTATGACCCTCCCCCTTCAGAAAAAAATATTATTGATTCTTTCCTTATTCTTACATTTTTCTCTTCTTCCCACTGCTGTGTATCTCTTCTCTACCTCTCCTTTTGTCCTCCACTTTCCCTTAAATCTCTTTGGGAAAATAAAAAGGATAATAAACTTCATGTCCAATAATATATATATATATACATATATTTATAAATATGAATGTGTATATACAGACCATATATGTTTCTATGTTTCTATATGTATATATTTATGTATGTATGAATCTCTATATCTTCATATTCCTTGCAATGCAAGTAGTGGTTTTCTATATCAATAATTTGGACATTTATAAGTTATTGCCCTATACCAACTATCTTCATGTGTATCTCTTTCTTTCAAATAAGATGTAGAATCTAGGCTCTTTAAAGTTAAGGTTTATTTATTTGTTTATCATATTTTTCATCATATCAATTTCACATCACATATCCCTACCACTTGATAAAATATCATATAGAGTAGCTATATAATAATGTTTCATGAATTAAACTAAATTACAATTGTGAACACATTTTTAAAAGCTACCATTGCTATTTCACCTCAATCAACCCATGGAAGTTTTCATATATACCAAATCTCTTAAGTGTGCTTCAGGGTTCACTGTGCATGAAGTGAGATGTATGTTTAAGGGCAAAATACATTGATGTTAAAATACCAGCAGCACCTGAAAGCATTGGCCCCATCATAATTTTGTTCCTGTGGCATTTCACCTTATTAATTTTAATCACGTTCTGTGTAATGGTGAACCCATAAGAACTTCTAAGAGAATAATAGCATAACCACATTAACTACTGTTAATTTAAGGGCTTGCCAACACTTGTGTTGAAAAAATTAAGAGCAACCTGTCTAGATATAATGAAACAACTCGATATTTTAACTGGAAAGCTTAGCAAAAATACTAACTGGTGAAATGTTAGTGCAGGAAAGGGCATTAGACATCTTTTCAAACTCCTTCACGTTACAGTTAAGAAAACTGAGCCTGAGAAACATTTACAACTTTGCATAGTTACTTAGTTGGAACTCAAGTCTTACCACTCCCAGTCCAATGCTCTATCCACCATGCCAAGCCTTTCATAGAAACTTTTATTTGAGATTCATGACCATCAGCAAATCAACTGCATTTTCTGTTTGTATAAAGTCCTATCTCAATGCCTAATTGTATCCTGTCATTTTTTTTTTGAGTGTGATGCCTAAACTACTTATATGCTCATCACAAGACATTTGGCTACCAGGTTACATATGCACATCCTTGTATGTGTATCTGTATACACATAATAAACATAGATATTTTATTTTTATTAGTATACACATGCATATATATACATATGTATGTGATTCATAAAAATAGTATAAATGAAAATAAGTCACATATATAATTTAAATGTAATAAATATAATTTTATATATCTATATAACATAATTATACATGTGCACATATTTACTATAACAGGCATTTTGGTAAGAATTCTTCATCTTGGGGGCAGCTGGGTAGCTCAGTGGATTGAGAACCAGGCCTAGAGACCAGGTCCTAGGTTCAAATCCGGCCTCAGCCACTTCCTAGCTGTGTGACCCTGGGCAAGTCACTTGACCCCCATTGCCTAGCCCTTACCACTCTTCTGCCTTGGAGCCAATACACAGTATTGACTCCAAGACAGAAGGTAAGAGTTTAAAAAAAAAAAAGAATTCTTCATCTTGTATAATGGCTCACTTAGAACTTGAGGATTCAAATAAAATAACTTTGAATAAAACTATATTCCAACACCCTCAGGTAAGAACAGTTCTCAAAGTGATTAAACGTAGTTCATGAAGATGAAAGACTGTAGCAAAAAAGGTTAAAAGCAGTTGGCAAATTGGTTCCCTAGGTTCTCTAAAGCTCCCCCTAAAGATCTAAAAATTATTTTTATATTCTTCCTGACCAAAGTTCTGGGTCCTAGATAAATTCATCCAGAAGTAAATTAATGTAAACTACCACAGGTCTTTCTTACAATTTACTTGCTTGAAATTGTCCAAACTGGTATTGTAGGAGTATGAGTCTATGAGAGTTAGAGAAGAGGTTCTGTCACACCTATTCAATTCCATCAATATCCTAGCCCAAAACAATTCATGAAATAGGTGGGAAAATAGTACAAAATGGTCCTCAGTTCTGTGTATTCTCCTTCTTGTTTTATAATAGTGGCAGCAAATAAGAGGAAAAAGAGATCAAGAGGGTACTTAAGAATTTCATTCTGAAAAATGCTAAAAACAACAATAACAATAATAATTAAAACTAGATTCTAGGCACTGTACTAAGCATTGTACAAGTATCTCATTTTATCCATTTTATCCTCACAACAATCCTGAGAATTAGGAATTATAATTATCCTCAGCTTACAGTTAAGGAAACTGAAACAAATAGAAGTTAAGTGACTTGCCCAAGGTTATTTGCTTAGCAAATTTTTCAGGTCATAGTTGAAATCAGGTCTTTTTGACTTCAGCCCAGTAACTGATCCATTTCACTACCTGACTAATTAAATTCAATGATGTAATAGAAATTTTAGATAACAAAATTCCTGTTTTTGTTTAACTTATAGTCTAGTAGAGGAATATATTTGAAAAGTCATATGACAAATATATTATTTTCATCTTAGGTACAAAATAAATTTCATCTGAGATATGAGTGGGTAAATTCATTAAAGCCTTGAATTATAATAAAAGACTTCATAGAAGATTTTATTTCTCATTTATTTGGGCTAAGTAATGAATAGAAATTCAATAGATGAATGGGTTAAAAGATGGTGCCATTTTGCATTTTCAAAAATAGGGTACAGAAGATGATGGCCTAGAAGGAGCAGAAGTTCAGACCTCTGAATACCTTTCCTTACTGATCACAAACTGAATGCTCCTAGGGGACTGAAAATCAAGCCTAACAACAAGACAGAGCTAAGGTATCCTCCTGCTGGACTCAATTAAAAAGGTACACCCCCACCCCCAAAAGCTGGAATCCAAGAACACTCGGGTTTAAGGGGAAGGCAGAAGGAAGGTCCCAGGACCCCTCCCCTCCCACCTAGAGTGCTAAGACTCCAGCAACAGCGGGAACCTTGGGGCAGGAAAAGGCACTGGTCTGGAGGGTATACCTTATGGGCAGGGCTGTACCAAGCTCAGAGCATTGAACACAGACAGTGGGAAAGGAGCTGGAGAGGGACCATAGAGCTGGTCAGAGCTGTGGAGATCCTCCATATTGCTCCAGTCTTCCAGGAGGTTTTGGCCTCAGAGCACACCCAGCTGACCTTAATCCCATTAAAAGTCTTCAGAACTCAGGGAAGCCCAGGCTCCAACACCCCTCACTAAGGGAATGCTGGGTTTTAATCCAATCAAAAGCCTCCAGAGGACAGGGAAGATCAAACTCCAACAACCCTCCCCCACAGACTGCACTGAGAGATCCTCTGTCAAAGCTCCAAGAAAGGAGACTGACAGAATCCCCTAAAACAAAAAAAATGAGAGGATTAAGAGCACAGACAAGTCGGGGAGCAAAAAAGGGGTAAATGTGAGCAAACAACAGAAAAGAAGAAAGAAATTACAATAGACAGCTTCTATTCAGCAAACGGATCAGAGGGGGGAGGGATCCGCAAATGATAAATCAGAATTCCAGCAAATTGGATACAGGCTTTGGAAGAACTCAAAATGCAATTCAAAACACAATTAAGAGAGGCTGAAGACAATTGGGAAAAGAACTTAAAAACTAAGATAAATCATCTGGAAACAGAGGCACTTGAAATAAAATGAGAAAATAGTGTCTTAAAAGCCAAAATCAATCTGCTAGAAAATGAGACAAAGGAGATGAAAGATGAGGCAAAGAAGATGAAAGATGAGGTAAAGAGGATGAAAGATGACCTCCATAGAAAATCAGACCAGAAGGAGAAGGATGACCAAAAAGCCAGGGATGAAATCCAGTCTTTAAGAACCAGAATACAACAACTAGAATTAAGTGACCTCACAAGGCAGCAGGACACTATAAAACAAAACCAAAAGAATGAAAAAATTGAGGAAAACATGAAGCATCTCATTCACAAAACAGAGGATTTAGAAAATCATTCGAGGAGAGACAATTTAAGAATCATTTGTCTACCAGAAGACCATGACAAAAGAAAAAAGCCTGCACACAATACCACAGGAAATTATTCAAGAAAACTGTCCTGATATTCTAGAACAAGAGGGAAAAGTGGAGATTGAAAGAATCCACAGATCACCTCCTGTATTTAATCCCCAACTGACAATACCCAGGAATGTTATAGCCAAATTCAAGAATGATCAGACCAAAGAAAAGATATTACAAGCTGCCAAGATATTACAAGATGCCATGGTATCATTCAGATACCATGGAACCACAGTGAGAATAATGCAGGATCTGGCTGCATCCACTCTGAAGGACCGAAAGGCATGGAAGATGATATTCCAGAAAGCAAGGGAACTAGGTCTACAACCAAGAATCAACTACCCAGCAAAACTGACTATATTCTTACAGGGGAAAGTATGGTCATTCAACAAAATAGAAGAATTCCAAGCATTTGTAAAGAAAAGACCAGATCTGAACAGAAAATTTGATGCCCAAACACAGAACTCAAGAGAATCATCAAAAGGTAATTAAAAAAGAGGAGGAAAAGAAAAACAAAACAACAACAAAAAAAAATTTTTAAGAGACTCAATATGTTAAAATGATATGTATCCCTATAAGGAAAGAGGTCATTGGTAATTCTTAAAAACTGTTGCTATCACCTGGGCAGCTAGAAGAATTACGCTTAAAGGGAACAGTGACAAACTGTATAGGATGTATAGGATGAAAGGACAAGACATAAATCAGTATATAGATATTTGCATGCATAAATACATATATATGTATGTGTGTGTATATATATATAACTAGAGCTAAAAAAGAGGTTAATACTAAAAGATTTGGGAAAAGAAACAAATGGGTGGGGGTAAATTTATATGTCACAAAGAAGCTCATGGTGGGAGGGGGGAGAACATCAATACATGGAAGGGTAAAGAGGTTGGAGATAGGAAATACTCAACTCTTACATCCTTTGAAATTGACCCAAAGAGGGAAGAACAATCCAATCCTTTGGTGCAGAGAATAGATTTGCGCCCTATAGGGGAGTAGAAGGGTAACAAATGGACTAGTGGGGAGGGAAGCAGTACAAGGGAGGTAAAAGGTGGGGGGGTAGTTTTAGAAAGACTACAGGGAAAATAAGGGGGGGAATAAGAAGTGAAGGGGATAGAAAGGGAAGTAAAATAAGGGTGGGAACTAGGGGGACTGATTACAAACAAACATTGTAGAAGGAAATAGTGAAAGAAGAAAAGGCAGGACCAGGAGTAGAAATCAAAATGCTGGGAAATACACAGCTAGTAATCGTAACTCTGAATGTGAATAGAATGAACTCACCCATAAAACACAAGTGAATAGTAGAGTGGATGAGAATCCAAAACCCTACCATATGGTGTCTATAAGAAACACACATGAGGAAGGTAGATACGCATAGGGTGAAAGTAAGAGGGTGGAGGCAAATCTATTGGGCATCAACTGATAAAAAGAAGGCAGGAGTCGCAATCATGATATCCGACAAAGCCAAAGTAAAAATGAATCTAGTTAAAAGAGATTGGGAAAGTAATTACATCCTGATAAAAGGCAGTATAGACAATGAGGAAATATCAGTACTCAACATGTATGCACCGAATGGCATAGCATCCAAATTTCTAAAGGAGAAACTAGTGGAGCTCAAGGATGAAATAGATAGAAAAACTATACTAGTGGGAGACTTGAACCTTCCTCTATCTGAACTAGATAAATCAAACCAAAAAATAAATAATAAAGAGGTAAGAGAAGTGAATGAAATCTTGGAAATTAGAGTTAGTAGATATGTGGAGAAAAATAAATAGGGACAAAAAGGAATATACCTTCTTTTGAGCAGCACATGGTACATTGTGACAAGGAAATCACTTTAAAAGACTGATCAAGGAATTTAGCTATGTAATTCCTAAATGAAAACTCAAGTCAGCCGTCAACCTTTTATGGAGTTTTAATTACAAACAGGAGGAAGAAAGGAATTAGAGATAGAGAGATAGAGGTAGAGAGAAAAGGGAGAGAAGGGAATAGGGCTTAAATACCCCTTCTGTTTAGCCTGGGCCAAAAGGCCCAAGCCCTTAGATAGCTGGGGCAAAGAAAGGAGATCAGTCCCTATTACTCACGTGACCAAAATGGAGAAACAGTCTCAGAGGCCCCCACCTTCAGCTTCCTTCAGAGCAAGCTTCTCAGAGCACACTCCAACCACTCCGACAAACTCCTAAAACCCCAACCCTGAGTCTTCAGACCCCTCTCTCTTTAAGGAAACCATCCAAGTTGCCTCCCCTCAGTTCTCCCATCTACCAATCACTGTCCATCAATTTCCCTGTGCCAATGGAGGCTCTAGCTTAACCCAGGACCGCCCAGAGGTCTCTGGCTTTGCACATGTCTGTTGAAGGTCATATTTTCAAATAATTAAATCTTTGATCCTTTGCTACAGCCCTTCCTAAATCCTGTTAACCTGAGTAGAGTAGAGATTGGAATAATTAAATTTTGATCTATGCTGCAGCCCTTTCTCAATCCTGTTAGGACTGAGTAGGGTGGAGATTGATTCCAAGTATCTCCATTGTATCAATTCCAAAATCAATCATGACTCAAAGAAATTCCTGTTCTATGCTTAAGCATAGGTCAAAGTCCTTTCCATTGTTCAGCAAAAGGTTTCTGTCCTAAAGTAATCTTAAGAAGGGAGGAGGGGGAAACTCTCATGCCAATGGGGTTCACATTCCAATAGCCAAGACCACTATCAATAGGAAATTTTTCAAGTATGAAATTTTCCAGTGGTGAAATTTCCAACATTTATAAGTCTAAGAAATTTTGAGGTTTACAACATTCACAAAAATTGACCATGTACTAGGGCACAAAATCAATGCAAATAAGTGCAAAAAAGCAGAGATAATAAATAAAACCTTCTCAGATCACAATGCAATGAAAATAATAATTAGTAAGGGTACATGGAGAGGCAAATTAAAAATTAATTGGAAATTAAACAATATGATTCTCCAAAACTGGTTAGTTAAAGAACAAATCATGGAAACAATTAATAACTTCATTGAAGAAAATGACAATGATGAGACATCCTTTCAAAACCTATGGGATGTAGCTAAAGCAGTACTTAGGTGGAAATTTATATCCTTGAGTTCATATATTAACAAATTAAGAAGGGCAGAGATCAATGAATTGGGCATGAAAATTAAAAAAAAAACTAGAAAGTGAACAAATTAAAAATTCTCAGATGAAGACTAAATTGGAGATCCTAAAAATCAAAGGAGAAATTAATAAAATTGAAAGTCAAAGAACTATTGATTTAATAAATAAGACTAGAAGCTGATATTTTGAAATAACAAACAAAATAGACAAAGTACTGGTCAGTCTAATTAAAAAAAGGAAAGAAGTAAACCAAATTGACAGTATCCAAGATGAAAAGGGAGATTTCACCTCTAATGAAGAGAGAAATTAAGGCAATCATTAAAAACTATTACACCCAACTATATGGCAACAAATAGAGCAATCTAGGTGTTATGGATGAATACTTACAAAAATATAAATTGCCTACACTAACAGAGGAAGAAATAAATTATCTAAACAACACCATATCAGAAAAAGAAATTGAACAAGCCATCAAGAACTCCTTAAGAAAAAATCCCAGGTCCAGATGGATTCACAAATGAATTCTATCAAACATTCAAAGAACAACTAATCCCAATATTATACAAACTATTTGACAGAATAAACCAAGGAGTTCTACCAAATTCATTTTATGACCAAACATTGTACTGATCCCAAAGTCAGGCAGGTCAAAAACAGAGAAAGAAAACTATAGACCAATCTCCTTAATGAATATAGATGCAAAAATCTTAAATACGATACTAGCAAAAAGACTCCAGCAAGTCATCACAAGGGTTATTCACTATGACCAGGTAGGATTCATGCCAGAAATGCAAGGATGGTTCAATATTAGGAAAACCATCCGCATAATTGGCCATATTAACAAGCAAGCCGACAAAAATCACATGATTATCTCAATAGATGCTGAAAAAGCCTTTAATAAAATACAACACCCATTCTTATTGAAAACACTAGAAAGTATAGGAATAGAAGGGTCTTTCCTAAAAATAATAAACAGTATATATCTAAAACCATCAGCAAACATCATCTGCAATGTGGTTAAACAAGAAGCCTTCCCAATAAAATCAGGAGTGAAATAAGAATGCCCATTATCACCTCTATTATTTAACATTGTACTAGAAACACTAGCAGTAGCAATTAGAGAAGAAAAAGAAATTGAAGGTATTAAATTAGGCAATGAGAAGACCAAGCTATCATGCTTTGCAGATGATATGATGGTCTACTTAAAGAATGCTAGAGAATCAACCAAAAACCTAGTCAAAACAATCAACAATTTTAGCAAAGTTGAAGGTTACAAAATAAACCCGCATAAGTCATCAGCATTTTTATATAACTCCAACCCATTTCAGCAGCAAGAATTAGAAAGAGAAATTCCATTTAAAATCACCCTAGACAATATAAAATACTTAGGAATCTATCTGCAGAGACAAACACAGGAACTATATGAGCACAACTACAACACTTTTCCACATAATTAAAACTAGATCTAAACAATTGGAGAAACATTGATTGCTCATGGGTAGGATGAGCTAACATAATAAAAATGACAATTCTACCCAAATTAATTTACCTATTTAGTGCCATAGCCATTGAACTACAAAAAAACTTTTTTAATGAAGTAGAAAAAAACATAACAAAGTTCATTTGGAAGAACAAAGGATCAAGGATACCCAGGGATATCATGAAAAAAAAATATAAAGGAGGACTTGCAATCCCAGATGTCAAACTATACTATAAAGCAGTGGTCATCAAAACAATTTGGTACTGGCTAAGAGACAGAAAGGAGGATCAGTGGAATAGACTTGGGATAAATGACTTCAGCAAGACAGTCTATGATAAGCCCAAAGATTCCAGTTTTGGGAACCAAAACCCACTATTTGATAAAAAAAACTGCTGCAAAAATTGGAAGACAGTATGGGATAGATTAGGTTTGGATCAACATCTCATACCCTACACCAAGATAAACTCAGAATGGGTGAATGACCTGAATATAAAGAAGGAAACAATAAGCAAATTAGGGGAACACAGAATAGTATACTTGTCAGATCTTTGGAAAAGGAAAGACTTTAAAACCAAGCAAGAGCTAGAAAAAAATCACAAAATATAAAATCAATAATTTTGATTACATCAAATTAAAAAGGTTTTTTACAAACAAAATTAATGCATCCAAAATTAGAAGGGAAGCAACAAATTGGGAAACAATCTTCATTACAAAAACCTCTGACAAAGGTCTAATTACTCAAATTTATAAAGAGCTAAACCAATTGTACAAAAAATCAAGCCATTCTCCAATTGATAAATGGGCAAGGGACATGAACAGGCAGTTTTCAGTTAAAGAAATCAAAACTATTAATAAGCACATGAAAAAGTGTTCTAAATCTCTTATAATCAGAGAAATGCAAATCAAAACAACAGAGGTATCACCTAACACCTAGCAGATTGGCTAACATGACAGCAAAGGAAAGTAATGAATGTTGGTGGGGATGTGGCAAAGTCACGACATTAATTCATTGTTGGTGGAGTTGTGAATTGATCCAACCATTCTGGAGGGCAATTTGGAACTATGCCCAAAGGGCGATAAAAGACTGTCTACCCTTTGATCTAGCCATAGCACTGTTGGGTTTGTCCCCCAAAGCAACAATAAGGAAAAAGACATGTACAAGAATATTCATAGTTGCGCTCTTTGTAGTGGCAAAAAAATTGGAAAATGAAGAGATGCCCTTCAATTGGGGAATGGCTGAACAAATTGTGGTATATGTTGGTGATGGAATACTGTTGTGCTCAAAGGAATAATAAAGTGGAGGAATTCCATGGGGACTGGAACAACCTCCAAGAATTGATGCAGAGTGAGAGGAGCAGAAACAGGAAAACATTGTACACAGAGACTGATACACTGTGGTACAATCAAATGTAATGGACTTCTTCATTACTGGCAATGCAATGACCCTGAACAGCTTGGAGGAATCTAAGAGAAAAACCACTATCCACATCCAGAGGAAACACTGTGGGAGTAAAAACACTGAAGAAAAACAACTGCTTGAATACATGGATCAAATGGATATGGTTGGGGATGTAGACTCTAAATGAACATCCTAGTGCAAACAACAACATGGAAATAAGTTCTGATTAAGGACACAAGTAATACCCAATGAAATTACATGTTGGCTGTGGGATGGGTGGGTGGAGGGGAGGGAGGGAAATAATGTGATTATTATAACCAAGGAATAATGTTCTAAATTGGCTAAATAAACTAATTCAAATGGGAAAAAAAAAGAAATAGGGTACAACCTGAGGAAAAGGAAAGAGACTGGGCACATACAGAAACAGAGAATTAAATTTGAATGGAGAATAGTGGAAAATGAAGAATGTGGAGGAAAATGGTATAAAATGTAATAAAGCAAGAGAGGGAAGACAGGGCCAGATTCTAGAGTGCCTATAGAGTCAAATCCTTTTTCTTTGACCTTTACTTGCTAGGCAATAGGGAGCTATTAAAAAATTTTGAGTAGAAAATGACCAGATTTGTGCAAAAATATAGAAAAAGAGAGTCACTGTCTAACAACATACTTTTTTTTATTTTATACTTTGGATTTAAATGCCCCAAAAGAGCATTTCTTTTTAGGTAGCAGAACACAAAAAGGACAATTCTCAAGAAGCTGTTCATCTCCATATTATAAATGCATTCTTCAAGAAGATCAGATAAGCACTGGATATCATAAAAGCTGAAATTAACTTTACTGTAAGAGACAGAGATTGACTGGTTACAAATATAGTAATCATTATAGAATTAGCTATTTGTGTCCAGTAATATCAATGTCTTTTAGAGAAAAAAGTTAAAGTAAACACCAAGTCAAGACAAAAAAGATAACAATTAAAAGAAGGCACTTAAGATTATCAAAGTAGCTAGAACTTGATCTATTTATATACGGATCAACTGTGAAAATTTGCATAAAAGTAAAGGAATTATCACTTCCTAGAGATATAAAAGAGTTGTTATGATAAAAGGAGCAAAAAGTTCAGGAAAGATGTATCTTTATTAAGTTAAGGAAGATGGCAGTCAATAGAATCAGCTTTTAGTACAGAGTTATTTGGAAACACTGTGGAAACATAAAGTGATAATGAGGGGTGAAAAAAAATCTATTAGGTTTAACATTACTCTAAAAAAGGTATGGATTACACTCACAATTTCAGCTAAAACAAAAATAATAATAGATATAAGGATAGACAAGCAAGGAAATTATATTTGCTTAAAACTCCACTGACAGCGATAAAACCACATTATTAATATAACATGCAACAAATGGAATATTATCTTAAGTTCTTGAAAGAAAAGCTAAGCAAATTGCAATAATATACTGGTGGTAACACAGTAAATGTAACATTTTAATATTCTTCTTTCAGAATTGGATAAATCCAATGAAAATATAAACAAGATAGAAATTAGATAGAAGAATATATTACTGAAAATGAGATTTTTCATGATTAATAAAATATTAAAGAATACTAAATTTATCAATATTTCATAATTCCTTTCTAATCATTTATTTTGTGTTAAGTCATAAAGGAATCACAAATGCAAAAATGAGAAATGATAAACATATCTTAGCAATTCATAAAATCAATATGAAAAAAGATATTGATTTCAAATATAGATTAAGCAGCTACATCCTGAATAATGAATAGGAAAAGAATCATATCATTAAAATAAAAAATAATTACATTAAAAATAAAAATGTTAAAACATACCAAAACCAGTGGAAAACATGTAAAGTAGTCATCAGCGAAAAATAATTGAAAATGTACATTAGTAAAACCTTTTTTAAAAAGTATTGGTGGACTAAGCATGCACTGCACTTAAACTTATAGTTAAGAATAGGAAATGGTCCAGTGACTTCACTGATCAAGGGGACTCTAAGTGAGAAAACTCCCTTAATCAATGCAGATCAATATCTTCTCCAAAACAGTCTTAGAGCAATAAGATATTAGGTTAGTTGACCAGAATAACATAAAAAATATGATTCAGAAACAATACTTAAACCTAGTTCTGCCCAGCTCTAAGGCTAACTTTCTGTCCACTTTATCGTGCTAGCTAGAATCCTAAAACAGTTCAAAAGAAAAAATATTGAAAATTAGAGGAGAAATAGAGATATTTGAAAAGGAGAAAATAAAATTGATAAAGCCAAGAGCTATTTTTCCTAATAGAAAGTAAAATTAAGTTATCAAAATAAATCATAAATAACATGAATTCACAAGGATAGAGGAGATCAGGAGAATTATTATAAATTGTAAGATTTTTATTATAATCAAATCAAGCTGAATTCAAAAGGAGTGAATAAGAATTACAAAAAAAAAAACAAAATAAATTAATAAAGCAAGAAATATATATTGCAACAGTCCAACCTAAGAAAATACTATTGAGTGAGCCATGGATGAAATACAAGAGAAAAATACACATTAATCTAGGAAAACTTCATAGAAATTCCATCAAATGTTTAATGAAAAATTATTAACTTTCCTATGGAAATTATTTTCTGAAATAGAAAAAGGTCATGCCTCTTGTTTCTTTTGTGAGACTAAATGGACTTATTAAAAATCAGATTTTATTTTTAACAATAATGTTGATAACTTTAATTATTCTCATAAAAAGACTTCAGAAACATAATTAGCAAATAATTGACTTTGGCTAAGTTGAATTGATACCATGCATGAAAGGTTAGCTTATTGTTCAGGAAACGGTAGTTATTCATATTTTAAAAAAGCAAAATAAAAATATAGCATGATTTTCTAATAGATCCATAAAATAATTTTTCCAAATATAAAACTTCTAAAAAGCATACTCATATAAAGGCCTTTTTTAAAATAACACTGAAAACAGATAACTTACTTTCTCTCTGTACTATTAAGATAGTTGAAGAAATCCTAGTTTTATCAATAAAGAAAATAAAACTAAAGCTATAAATATTAGCAAAGAGACAAAATCGTCCTTTTTAAAGATGAAATGAGTATGTACATAGAAATCAGCAGAGAATCAGCAAAGAAACTAATCAACATGATTAATAACTTTATAACTTTAGCATTTCAATATATTAGTAAACTAAAAGGACATTTTAAAATAAATTCCATTAGAAATAACTTGAATCATACTCCAAAGATGGTTTATGTAACATGCTGGATTCCTTCCCTCTAGAGATTATTTAATTCACCCACCTCATCTTACATATCAGGATATTTGAAGTCCTAAGAAGTATATGGAGGAGTATTCCTCCTGGTGATTTAGTCTATATTTTAATTCAGGAGGGACATTTGATGCTGACTCATCTTAGGATCTTACTACTAGCATCAAAGAGTACTAGTTTTTATTTCATGAAGTTTTGATGACAAATCAATTTTATTTTTAAGCATTTGCACAAATGTGATCTAGCTTTTTAAATTGTTAATTTTTTTCCTTTTCATACACAAATGTGTTGGCCACATTTATATATTCAATACATAATAAAGTTCTTCAAAAGCAGGACAAAGAAGAAATAAATTGAATCTTATAAAATATCTTGGAGTTAATATACCAAGACATTTGTACGCTTTGCATTAATTCAGAATTTTAAAAATTGTGGGAAAAAATTTGAAGAAATACCTAGAGAGATATTCAATGCTCATGATGGACCCTGCCAATAACATGAATATGATGATCCTACTTAAACTTTTTACAGAATTAATTCTATACCAATCAAATTATAGAACAAGATAAAACTAAAAAGAAAATTCATTTGGAAGAACAAAACATCTAATACCTAAAGGATAATGCTATCTCCTTCATCAGGTTTCCCTCTCTTAACATTCCTGCTTCTCAATTACTTTCAGTCTCTCCCTACTTACTGATTGGTTCTCTGCTTCCTATAAAATTGTCTGTCTTTTCCATTCTCAAAAAATCATATTCATTCTCTCTATCATTACATATATCATCTATCCTTTATGATTAAACTGCCTAAGAAGCCCATCTCCAATGAGTGTCTATACTTTTCACCTCAACTCTTTTCAACCTTCTTTCCACCTCACCATTCAATTAAAACTGCTCTCTTTAAAGTTATCAGTGATCTCTTAATCACCAAATCCAGTGGTCTTTTCTCAAACCTCACCCTTCTTGACTTCTCTGTAAAATTTGACACTACTGATCATACTTTTCTCCTTAATATTCTCTTCTTTCTAGATTTTCAGGATGCGAATATGTCTTTGTTCTTTTCTTATCTTTCTGAGCTCTCAGTCCCCTTTGCTTGATCTTAATGGAGGTAATGTACACTCATTGTGGGTATCCCAAAGGACTCTGTCCTTTACCCTCTCATGTTATCCCTCTATACTAGTTCACTTGGTGATTTTATCAACTTCCAAAGATTTAATTATCATTTTGGCATTGATTATTCTCAAATCTAATTATCCAGTCCTAACTTCTCTGCTGATCTCCAGTCTTACATTTCCAGCTATCTTTCAGAAAACTAGAATCAAATGTCCCCAAACCACTTCAACTCAACAGGTCTCAAACAGCTCATTATTTTTCCTCTGAAACAACTATTCTCCTGGGTTCACAACCTAGGTATCACCCTTAGGTTCTTACTATCCCTCACCCTTTATCTCTAATCTCTTGCTCTGTCAAATTCACCTTTGTAGTATCTCTCCAATATACCTCTTCTTCTAATACTGTTCAGCCTGGTGCAGGACCCTTATCATATCATGTCAGGACTGTTACAATAGCCTATTGGTTGATCTGCCTGCCACAAGTCTCTCCCTATTCCAATTCATCCTCCATTCGGCCACTAAAGTGATATTCTTAAAATGTAAATCTGACCATGTTACCCCTCTACTTAGTAAACTCCAGTGGCTCCCAGTTATCTCCAGGATCAAATACAAAATTCTTTTTTTTTTTTTGTTATTCAATATTCCTTAAAACCTAGGCCCTCCTACCTTTCCAGTCTTCTTACATCTCACCTTTCTCTACTTCTCTCCTGCCAAAAACATATTGCCTTTACAGGAAGCCTTTTCTAATACCTCTTAATTTTAGTTCCTTCCTTCTGTTGATTATTTTCTATTTAACTTGTATAAGGCTCATTTGTACCTAGTTATTTGCATTTTTTTCTCTCCTCATTAACTTTTGAGCTTTTCCAGGTAGGGACTTTCTTGCCTTTCTTTATATACCTAAAGGCTTAACACTATTCCTGGCACAAAGTAGGTATTTAAAAAATTATTGTTGACTTACTGACTAAATAGCATCTTAAGACTCAAGCCTTATTATAAAACATTAATAACCAATAATATTTGGTAGTAGTAAAAAAAAAACAGAAAAGTGTGTTGGCCAAATAGTTTTGATAAGCCATATCCAAGATAAACAAAAAGTAGTATAATCATTTAGGCTAAAAATATTATACTGTATTAACAAGTAACTTATAGTACTAATCAAAATCAGGAGGAAATCATGAGAGAAATCGCTTCAGAACTGAAGAAACCAAGTCTTAAAAAAAAAGAAAAAATAGCTATCATGTAAAGCAATTTCCTTTGAAATAAAGGTGACCAAGGAGTTATTACTAACTTATGACCCAGAATACACTTTTATTGCCTCTAAAAAATATGTAGAGACACATAATTTAAATTCCTTAAAGGTTACTGTTGCTAAAGAAGACAATATAAAGGCTCTAAAACCATTCACAGATGACCTCCCACCTAACTTAGTTAATTCTGTAAATAGCTTTATGGCACAGATACCATTAGAAAATACATCTAATTTGAATCCAGAAGCTGATACCTTCCATCCAACAAGGAGTTATATAGATAAGGAAACATTAACTGAACATGAAACTTAAATTACTTTTGAAAGTACTTATCCTCTTCAAAGTAATGGAGGTGTAATGACAATTAAATTTGAAGAGGGAGTATGGAATGGAATTCTTACCAACTGGAAAAACTACCATGCATTCAAAAGACAGGTCTGAATCCAACATTCTAAGGGGCAAAGGGGTATCTGGCCAAAGCAACCCTGGTGATTTAGGTTCATGTTCCACTGTATTAGGGAATACAATCTCAAGTGTAGACTTCAAAGGGAATGAATCAAATAGAGAAGAATTAACTGGGTTACATATGCAACTGGCAGAGAGTAGCAAAGACATGGACACTGAGACAGTGGGTATGAACACCTTAGCTACAAAGCCAGAAACAGATATTTGTTGTGCTGTGGGACAGAATGAAGTAACACATTCTGATGATGCAGGGGGAAATGTAGATGTACCAATATTGTTCCCAGAAGAAAATAAAATAGAGGGAAAGATTCCTATCTCTACATAGTCAAATAGGATTGAAGATAAACATAAATCTCAGACTAGTGGTAGAGTAGGATCTATGATTATTAACAGTATAGCAGATCTGCATGACACCATACCATCAAGAATAAAGCTTAGTAATGACAAACTACCTGAAACTGATTTGAGAAACACAGAAGCTGGTGACATAGGCTTAGATCAAAACACAAAGCCAGAGTTACCAACATCTGACAAAAGTTTACATGGCATTGAGCAAAATCCAAAGAACATAGTGATTGGATTCAGTGATTCAGATTCAGACACTGAATCAGAAGGAATACCAGAAGGTGTGATAATAATGAATGAAGATGATTTTGAACAAATGACTTATCAGTTTTATAAGCTTTATGAAGAGGTAGATGAAGAAAGGGATGTGTGGGACACTAGTGAGAAGATTGAGTACCTGGAATCAGTGCAAACAAAATCTTACCAAGACTATGATGAGGGATTGCTCTTTGGGCACAAAACAAGTTGCATACCATTAGAAGAAATTTATGTAAGCTTAGGGGTTGATAATGAAGATGATTTTATAGATAAGTTGAATTACATGGCTTGTTCAGATACAAATTTTAAATGGGAAGGAGAATATCAAGAAACATATTAAGAACTGGAGGAGGAGAGATAGATACACAATTTCATTTATATTCTCTGACTTCAAAAACATAAGACAAGTACTGTAACAGTGACATGCTGTAACAGTGAAATCAAGATTTGTTGGAGTGCCATTGGGTAACATACTACACAACACCTTATGTAAATGAAAACTAGTCTTGGGGTAGCATAGAGAATAAGTTATTCCAGCAAAAGAAGAACAAGTAATTCAACAACAAGGACACTCCTAACCTTGTAACATAAAACTCCATCTTCATAACTAGGACAAACACAAACATCTAGAATGCTAGAGAAGCATGGATTCACATTGGTTGAATTTGTTATAACAAGACTAACAGCAAGTTGTATATTGAGACCTGAAAGAAAAGGTTATCCATATCTCTCAACCTTCATCCTAAAACAGTCTCTGACAGGAGAAGGATGAGAGAGAGGGTACACCATGAAGATATTATTTCGTAGTTTCAGTAACATCATTATACACAACAATATGATCATGTCATCAGTGATGATACATATAGATGACTTATGAAAAAAAAAAGTCCTAGTCTTGAAAAGCAACATGAATAGCCCAAGAAGAAACTAAAAGCAGTCCTTGTGAATAAAAGCCTACTGAAAGCACATAAGAATACTTGCCACCAGACTACTGAAAAGAGAACATATGTTGATATAATAAAAGGATAGCACCGCTGAAGTAAATAGTACAGTTCCAGTAAGAAATAGAGCCAGTAAAACAAAAGGAAAAATGCATTTGAAAGTTTAGCATCCATATAGAAGCCTCTATATAATTTTTATACCTAGCCTCTGCCTGTCACACAGTAACAAAACAAAAAGGAACAATGTTTTTATAAATTAATACATAATTTTTCTATATTCTATCTCCAAGAAATGAGTATAGTAAACAGTCAATAAATCTTCTAGTGAAAGGTGAAATAACAAGAATTAGCAAACTTGAAATCCCTATTCGTATGCATAATGCTCACACCCATCCACGAAAAACACATGTACAGCTTACTTGCAGCCACGAAGACATACATATGCAAATCTTACCCCCATGCATGAAGAGAACACATGTAATTCTTACTTGCAGACATGAAGAATGATTGATAAATTCTGACATTCATGAAGATTTCAACTTACTTCCATGCAAATGTACTTTTCACTCTTACTTGCACACACACGTAAAAATATCACATGCATACATGACTGTGGTTTCTTTGTGTATTCCTGGTTCCTGACTGATTTTACCAGTGGATCCTGATTTGAAGAACACGTCTTCAATCAAGGCTGGAATATGAAGAGTGTCATGCTGACCAGAGAGGAAGACAGAGTTTACAAGCAGCATAAAAGGGCATGGAAGGACTTTGGAACTTTGGAATTTTGGAACTCTTGATCATGAGGATATGTTAGAGTGTGTCATACATGTTACATCACATATATGCATGCACATCCTAAATAGAATTACACTGTAGAAAGATATCTCATGGATTGGGTTAGTATACAATGTGCATAGTTGCATAACAAAAAGATACAATGATGAAAATTTCTGTGGAAGAAGATGTTTCTTATCTGCATGAGTTTGCACAGAAATTTAGAATAATGTACATATGTAAATCTGTACTGAGTACAACCTATGTACACATTTAAATACTAAGTTACTAACAAGCTAACTTTTTTAGAGTAATTTATTAATATTCTAACTACTAACATTAGTGACAGCCTAGTGAATTTGTTTGTCTTAAGAAAGTAGAGACATAGAAATTCTGAAGTATAGAAGTTAGATTACATTATTATTGTAGGTTAGCATATGTTAGTAATAGGAAATTTTTCTTAGTGACTGTATAGACATTAGGAAATAGGACATTTGCATATTCTTAATGTTAGTGGAATTGTTGAAATGATTTGAAAATTGTTACAGGATTTGTTTTATAAAACTATGTTCATGTGAACCCCTTACCTAAAACATTTTCCTATAACCCATTCTTAGCTTAGCACCTAGGTAGATAGAATAGCTAGAATAGCTAAATTAAGTTAGGATTTTGTTATTTGGGGGTGGTGGTGGTAAGAGAATGTTTAAGATAGCACAGGGTGAAGAATAGATAGATAGAATTATAATAAAGGTAAGTATCATTAAAAATGCAAGGTGCATTTTTATAGGATAAAAGGGGGGATTGTGGAAGAGGCATGAAGAAAGAGATGATTTACAAGACAAGACAAGCATGCAAGAAACAAAGCTGGGGGACCTGATCTGCAAAACAAGGTGAAGATTCCAAACGGAATGTTCCCAGGAGAGTCAGTTGGAGCTGGCCAGGGAGATAAACTGAGGAGATTAGGGCTCTTTGGGTTTTCTGACTAAAGGAGAGAGACTGGCTTTTCCTGACTTGGGCAGAGAGAGATCTTTGTGGCTTTTGACAGGGTCTGGACTTGAGTTACTCAAGCAGAGATTATCCGACTAAAGAAAGAACCTGCAAACTCTCTGATTGTCCCCGAGTCACAGCTGTGACTGGACTGACATTTCCCAAAACCCTCATAAGCCTTCCTTGAAGATTAGGGACAAACCTCATCCCTTTTACCTCATCTCAATCCCATTCCTGTTGTTCCCAATAAATCCCATACCTGAGAAAGGAAAAGAAAGGAGTTTTCCCTCATAAATCTCATAGTCCACTCAGGGGGTAGGGGCAAAGCCATAGGCTTCAGAAGAAACTAGGAGGTTAAGGGAGGTGAAGGGAGGAAGAGGGCAGGAAAATATCTTGATTTATTAGCTATTAGTGATCAATAGGCAGCTCCGGAGTAATCCCCTTTAGCAGCATCTCTCACTATCTCTCATCTATCTCCATTGTAACTAGGCAGCCCTAGTTTCCTTTAGTAGCTCTCTAGTCTGCCAGAGTATCTAGTTATTACAGCCAGAAATAGTTCCACACAGATTATCCATTCTTTATTACACCATGAACACATCAGGGCCATCTTGGTTAAAAAGAAGAGAACCATTAGATTTTTGTGACTTTCCACATACTTGTTAGGTCATTATTTTCTATGAGGAAAAGGAAGTAGGATCCCAGAGTTACCTAAACATTTGTAAGTCAATTAGCACACAGATATGGAGGGGTTGTCGTGTCCTCTTAGGGCAGCTCTCCAGCCTCTGACCCCCACATGACACCCAGCTCTCACTTGTGGCTCCCAGTAGCTGCTAGCATGCAGCAGCAGCCACACCCAAGGCAATGGCTTCGACAGGTCAGCTAAACCTTGTGAGGGTAGCCATCAGGTCGTCGTAGACCCCTGGTCAACCAGGGCTTTGCTCACACAGCATGTGAAGACTGTTTCAGCTGAACAGGCGGAAGAAACCAACAAGAAGGTTCAATGGCTGAGATGGTGACGCAGCAAAGCACTGTGGAGTGCTTAGGGCGTGTTGGAGCACAAAAGACAACACGGCCACCCAATGTAGCTGAGGAAGTCTCCAGGTGTAATGACTTTTCGTGCCACTGGACCCAGGTTTCCAACGCCGAGAGAGTGGGACTGTCTCTGTGCATCGACTTTTCCACTTAAATCTCCTTCACACACAAGTGTCTTTGCGCACATTCATCTATCATAGATGAAAACGCACAAAGACAATTGTCATCCTCAGTTACCGAGAGACTACTATTATAGCAGACACTGAATGAAGGGTACATTCCTGGGAGTGGCAATAGTGTGGTTTAAGCCATGATTAAAAGAATTGATTAAAGGTAAGAAAGTTCAGAGATTAAAAGAGTCCTGATTATCCTGAATAGAACCCACTACAAAATGTCCAAAATTAGGAAAAGTATTTTACTGAATATGATCTCACCTACCTACTCTCCTTTGGACTCCCAGGAACCTCATCATCTATTCAAATTACATAGGATTATATGATAGACTTCACTACAAAATTTGTTCAACAAGCCAAAGCCATTCCTCAGTGTCCTAGAAAATGTTTTCTTTAAGTTGTAGATGAAAATAATATTTTCTATCTGTGATATTGTACTAATTTTATTAAACCTCTGAATAATCAAAATTCTCAATGAAATCTGCAGTATTATAAAGGGAAAAAAACTGGTCACATTAGGGAAAAAAATAGACAAAAGTGCATATTGCCCGGATTGTGTCACAAAGATGGATTGGACATTTATCAAATTAGTGTTTTTTTTAAACCCTTACCTTCCATCTTATAATCAATAATGTGTATTGCTTCTAAGGCAGACAAGTGGTAAGAGCTATGCAATTGGGGTTAAGTGACTTGCCCAGGGTCAAATAGCTAGGAAGTGCCTGAGGACAGATTTGAATCTAGGACATCCCATCTCTAGAACTGGCTATCAATTTACAATGCTCCCCAGCTGCCCCCCAAATTAGCTTTTTATGGTGTCTGTCTTACACAAAAATTTCAGAAGAACAATCAATTTAATCTCTGGTTTATTTTTTTAGCAAAGTATTTGTTAAATTATCTCATACTACTTGAATGGAGAAGATGGAACAATGTGGACTAGATGGTTATTTAATTAGATAGATTTGGAACTGTTTGGCTAGACTTAAAGAGTATTCATTGAAGATTTGTTGTCACCTTGGCAGGGATTTTCAAGTGGAGGTCATCAGGGAACTATGCTTAGCTCAGTGCTCTTTAACATGTTTATTAGTGACGTGGATAAAGGCACAGATGGCCTGTTCATCAAATCATATGACATAAAACAGGGTTAGCTAACACACTAGATGACAGTCAGAATTTTCAAAAATCTTGACCGTCTAAAATATTGATCTAAAAAAAATGAAATGAAATATAGGAGGAACACATTTAAAGTTTTTGCATTTGAATTCAAGAAATTCACTTCCTAATTCAATATTTAGGAGGCATGGTTAGACATTTAACAGAAAAAAAAAATCTGTTGGTTTTAGTAGACTTCCAGTTTAATACAACAACAATGTGCTATGACAGCCAAAAAGATAATGGGATCTTGAGCTGCATTAAATAAAGTATAGCTTTTCACAATGAGGAGATAGTTCCTTGGCTCTATGTTCTAGTTAGACTTTGCCAGTAATATCACATCTATTTTTATAATATCACATCCATTTTTGGATACTAGTTTCAAAAGTATATCGGTAAACTAAAGAGAGCAGCCAGAATGGTAAAGGTACTCCAGCCCATTGGGATCAAACTCAGATAGAAACATAGATCACCACCAGTAGGATATTGATTTAGAAAAAGAACAAATTAACATATCTATGTTTTATTATATTTTTATTTATTTTGTTAAATATTTCTCAATCACATGTCAATCTGGTTTGGGCCACACTTGGGAAAGTTGAAGGCCATTCTCTATATGAGTAGTTACTGAAGAAATTAGGAATATTTAGTCTGGAGAAGAGATGTAGGGTCATGATAGCTGTCAATTAGTCTTTAAAGGCCAGTCAACTAGAAGAGGAAATAGAATTATTCTGTTTCTTTACAGAAGATAGAACCAGGATTAATGTGTAATGAAGTTAAGGAGCTAAACTCAACTAAAGTTAAGGAGAAATGTGATGCTTCAGGAAGTGGTGAGTTCTTTCCCATTGGAAATATTTGAACAAAGGTTGGACGGCATTTGATGGTATATTGTTGTATATATATTTTTTTCCTCGTACAAGTAGGGCTTTACAGTACTTTACAACTTTAAACCTTGTGATTTTGATTTCTATAGGAACATGAGACTGAGAAGGGTGGCATTTGGGAAACCACATAGTGTTTTTGATGCCCCTAACCTGCTCATTATTGTAAGAAATTTACTTAACACTAGTATATAGCTCTGAATATTAGACCACCAAAAACTTTGCAAAATTAAAGTTATGAATAATCTAAAAGGAAAACAGAAAGGTGGATGCTTGGGCAACATAAAAAGGCTTCAGCATTTTACAAATAACTTGCATTTAAGAACTGATATAGAAGACATACAAGGATATGAATGATTAGAAAATAAGGTAAATTTTTCATGTAGCAGAAATTAGAGACAACAAATAACATGTGTGTCAAATCTTTATATATCTGTTATACTTTGTTAGATACTCTATGGATAATTGTTTTGGGAAACTTAGAAAAGAATGGAAAATGAAATGATTAAAGGGATTTTGATTTACATTGATGGAAGGGCACCAACACTGATGAAATCACTAATCCCTTAAATACTTGAGTAACAAAGGTTAACACAGGTTAACAAAATCAATTATTTTTTCAGAACTAGCCTTTAAGATAACCATCTTTAGCAAAAATCCCAGGGTAGGTGATACATAAATTAGTATAGTCTGTATGTCAGAAATATCTAAGAAAAAAATAATTTTATTTCTATTAAGAAGTTAAGTGCTATAGTCAAAGGGTTACTCTGAAAAATGAAACAAAATAATAACAAAATTCATTTGTAGGAACAAAAGGCATATAAGCATTAGTAAAATATTTTTTTATAAGTAGGAATGAAGGTGCATAGCACTTGCAATGTGAATTAGCATTGCAAAAGAAGAGGCAAGTTTGATATATGTCAGGGTCTGGTGTTTAATTCTCAACAGGCCACAATCTATTGTGGGGTCTCAGTTTTCTAAACTACACACATACACACACACACACACACACACACACACACACAGATGCTATATCTATAGTATATCCATCAAGTTGCCAAGAAAGTACTTTATAGAACTAGATAAAAATCACAATATTCATTTGGATGAATAAAACATCTAAAATCTCAAGTAATAACAAAAATGTAAGAAAGAAGAGGAAATAACATTCAAGATCTCAGACTTTATTACAAAGTAATAATTGTCCAAATTATTTGGCAATGGTTAAAATCATAGAAAATTGCACTGGGGAACAACTTCGATAAGTCAGAACTAGAAGAAATCAAAAGTTCATTAGAAAGAAATCAATGTTCATTAAACTCAAGAACATAATACTATACTACATAGTAATCTACAGTATAAACTAAACTCTGGAGGGAATGACAAAAGAAATAAAAATAGAACTGAAGAAATGAGGGATGAGTCTTAAACATGTGGAGCCTGACTAGGAAGGAAAGGAAAGGAGGAATGAAAAAAGGATGGAGGGGAACAAATATTTACTAATCATTTTCTATGTGGTAGAAGTGAGGAGCAAGTGCATTCAAGACATGATAGAGGCTAAGAGATGGGAGATGAAATCTCTGCTATGAGGAATAACAAGTTGGACCATATAGTTCATAAAAGAAAGTGACATGAAATGAGACAGAGAATTGCAAAGGGCTTTCAGTACCACAGAGAGGAGTTTGTATTTTATCCTAGAAACAGTAGGGAGCTTCTGGAGATTTTTGAGAAGATAAATAGTATGGCCAGATTTGTGTTCTGAAATATCATTCCACTGTGATATTCTCATCAGGCTGCAATATGAATTCCTCTATCATGCCAAAGAAAATTCTTCATTCTAAAAGCTACTTCAGCACTGGAATTCAGAATGACCCCTCCCCTGATTAGAAAACTCTTCCCAGAATTTTCTTTAAAGGAGGGAACCCAGACCAGCCATCTCTTCATTTTTCATAGGAGGAAATCTGGACTCCATCATTATCTTCCCTAATATCTTCCCTTCCCCTCTCTCTGGTCTCCTTTAATGTTTCATCTTTCCCCATTCCAATGTAAACTCCTTGAGAGAAGGGACTGTCTTTCTTTTTCTCCTATTTGTATGCCCAAAGCTTAGCACAGTGCCTGACACATAGTAAATGCTCAGTAAATGTATGTTGTTCTTGATTGACTGTATAAAAGATGGATAGGTGAAGGGAGAGAGTTGGGATAGGGTGACTAATTAGGAAGTGAAAGGTGATGAAGACCTGAACTAGTCTTGTAATATGAATGGTCACATGTGAATCAAAGACAAAATAAGCAAAATTTTTCTGATGCTGAGAAACTTTTCAAGCATGTCCTATCATCTTTTCCCCACTTACAAAGGAGAGCTCTGATGACAGTAATTGTCAGATTCATGCAAATTGAGGGATCATCTTTTCTATTTCCCTGGCTTTTATTGGGACAGCACCTAAACCATCTCAGAGGAAGGCAATAGAATCCTCCTGAAAAAAAAAAAGATTTCCAAGAAGGAAATCCAAGGCTCTTTTAGAATTATATCCTAATAACTAACATATTCCCGGTCAGGAAGTTCTTCCTTGTACCTAACCCAAACATCTCCTGCTGTTGTTTAAAACCACTCCTTGTTCTGACATCCATGGAAACAGAGAACAGCTGGTCACCATCCCCTGCATTATAACCCTTCATATAAGGAAATGAAACACCCCAAACCAGCTTCCAAATCTGTTCAGCTGTAAAAACATGCTCTTCTTGAGCAATAACAAACAATAAATTAAATGGAATTGGGAGTTGAGAAGAACTCCATATTTTACTCTGGGGAAACACCTCAGGCCAGGTTGTACCCGAGTCAGCCATCCTGTGATCAAAGGCACTTTTCCCCCTGGAAACAAATTAGTGGACTGGAGCAGATGGGATTATTAATCAAATCTGTGTTCCTATTTTAGATTGTCCTAAAGAACATCCTCAAGGAGGAGGCCTGGGCTTTATCTTGTTCTGCGCTTTGTAACCATATTGTATGATGTTGGTAAAACACACCACCGAGTTCGCCAGAGCCACGGGGCTCACTTTGAACACCATGCGCAAAGACTAAGAACTTTTTTTTTAATTATTATTAAGGGGGGAGCTTATGGGGAGGGGTGATAAATCAGGGCAGTTGCACAAGCCACATCTTAGGTGGTATCAATTAGTCGGGTGGAAGCTAGGATACAACCTAATTATCAGGGCTACCCCACCCACAGCTTAATGTTAGTATTCCCATCTTTCCCTGAGGGGCTGGAGAGGAAAGCTCAAGTTTGGGACTTGACAGAGCAGCCCTTCCAGCCAGACATGAAGGAGAACGGATCACTTGGGGGGGTGGGGATGGCAGGGATGAAGAGAAACAGCAGCAGCCAACTTTCTTACCCATTCATTCATGGCCAATGGCACAGGGGAAAAGGAGTAAAAGAGGGAAAAGGAGCTGGGTTGCTGGAAACCTACAAAAAGTCCACTGGAAGAGGATAAGGAAGAGTTTGCTACTCTCCCTTTATTTCTGGACTAAGTCTTAATTTCTGGCATTCTATAAGGAGACTTTGAAGTCTCAGGACTCTCGAGGGTTCCTGTTTTATTTCTGTATTCTTACTAGAGCTGTCAAATAAAACAATTTCTGATCAGAGGTGTTTTGTGTTCATTTAATTCCATGCAATCTGTATGGGCTCATTTCTCTGTTCTGTCTCTCCCTTTCTCCCTTTGTATCTCTGGATCTCTCTCTTTCTCCATTTCTTTCTATTTCTCCTCCACCACACCTCTTATAATTCTATTCCACCTGGAGTCTTCACATCCAAGCTTTCGGAGTCAGACTCAGCCCAAACCGCCATGTTTGCCCTGGGTTCAGGTCAAACCCCAGGAAAAAACCCACTGAGTTTCCCTTGGTTGGGTCCCAAAACCAGACATTTCTCACTGGCACCTGAAGCTTAGCCCAGCTTCCTTCAAAGGAGCTTGGGAAAGTCTGGATCCAAACTTACCTCAGGACCAACCCCTTTCCAGGTACTCTTTGCCTGCTTTGACATTTTAGTGGGAACGTTTTGCCCTCACTCCCTCAAAAACTACTAAAATATTGAAAAGGAGGATCGATCTAACATTCAGTGGTTCTATGTAACATAAATGTCATGTAGATGTGCACTTGCAGACACACAGAGACATAAGCCTGCTACAGACTCATGTGTCCTGAAACAATTCGATCAGAAAGTTCAAATGTAGATGCTTCCTAACTAATGGCATATAAGAAAACTAGAAACAAAGCCATCAAAATATGCTATATCCATGGGTAACCTGAGCAAGGGCTCTGTTCCTTGTCTAGGGAGGTTATATGAGTCGGGCAAAGAGAGGGGAGCTCCTGGGGGCCCTTGGGCAGCTGGTTCTCTTCTCCTTGTGCTGAATTGGAGTTGATAGCTTTTGGTGGGAAGGCTATGACCTGGAAGTGAAGGTCTGACATTTGAGATCCAGCCTTATGTGAGGGAAGGATTCTTTTGAACTTGGTAGAAGAATCAGCCTGCTAGCATCAGAGTGAAAGGAAAATTCTAGTTGGGAAATTGTTCTCCATCTCTTGGAAGTTTCCTGTCTTATACCTGCCTCTTTAGTGCTACACCAGAAGGTAAAAGCATCAGTATGACTCATGTATAGATATGTATTACAAGGGATAGAGTGCAGGACTTGGAGTCAGAAAGCTGTTATAGTTCCCTTGTGCCTGATTCTTTGTGGATCATACTGTCCATAGGGTTCGTTTGAAAAAGATTCAGAAGTGGTTTTCCATTTCCTTTTCTAGTGGATTAAAGGTAAATTGAGATTAAGTGACTTGCCCAGGGTCACATAGCTTAAGTCTTCTTGACTACAGGCTCATTGCTGTATTAAATTGTGTCACCTAGCTGCCTCAGGAAGACCTGAGATAAAATTCTACCTCAGGTACTTACAAGCAGTATGACTCTGGGAAAGCATCTTAATATCACTCAGCCTCAGCTTCCTCACCTCTAAAATGGAGATAATATAACATTTTATATTATTATATTTTAACTTAATTTATTTTATATTATTTACATTATAAAACAAATCCCAGGATTCTTGTGAGGATCAAATGAAATAATATATGTAAAGCTCTTTGCAAATTTTCAAGTGCTATGTAAATAACAATGATGACATTGATGATAATGAGTCCAAAGGAGGTAGCCCTATAGCAATAACCTCATACTTAAAGCCTATGCATGACTTTCTGGGGGCTCAATTTTCACCTTCAGGAAGACTTCTCCAGCCTGGAATGGCCACACTAATTTCCATCTTTAAACTGCTTTAGCATTTTCTGTCTGCAACATTCCTTTTGGTACTTATCATATTCTAGTTTGTTTGTTGTTGAACTTCTCATGTGTTTTCCCTTAAACAAGACTGCAAGCTTCTTAAAATCAGTGATTATGCCTTGCACCTCTTTTCTTTTACCTTTAGCATACTGGATATATAATCAATACCAAGGATTTTGTCATATATGATCATAATTGACCTATAACAAGATATATATTGATATTAGAGAGTCCCTGTGGTTCAGAGAGGTGAAAAGAGTTAGCCATAGTCTCATGGCTATAAGAATCAGAACCAGATTTTGAAGCCAGGTCTTAACTCCAAGACTATAACTTGACCCACTACATTGTTCTGTCTCCCAGGAACAGACTTGAATGAATAAATGAAAACCTCAGTTCTAAGCTAAAACCAGTTTCTAAAACTGGTCCTACACCAGTCCTACTGTCTTCTGCAAGAGCCCTGGGCACCTCTAGAGGGACTGAATTTGAAGTTATTCATTCTCTCTATCAATCTCATTAATTCTGGTGTCTTCTTTCAATGTACTGTACTCTAAGACTTTGATTTTGCCTCCTTTGTTTTCCAATACTTCTGACCTAAAGACATTCATAACAACTGTTCAAAGAAAGTTGATCTAACAATCAGTTAAATCACACAGTCCAGGGTCCTTGTGCCCAGTCAAGCTGCTGCATTTGAGGTAGACAGAGATAAGGAACAATGTGCCACTTAATCAGTTTTGAGCACACACAAAGTCCTGTATAAAACTGGTTCACTTTACTAGGTCAAGTGATACCCTAACTACACAGTAACCTATCAAATATACTCAGGAGAAAATGAGAGGACGTCAATTTAGTAGGGAAAGAGCAGGAATGTTGATAGTAAATATATTCCCAAGCATTTCATTAGTAAATCTCCAGAATATAGTTATCTCATTGAGCTATATTTATCCTTTGATTCACTTAGCAAATTCTAAGCATCATATTGGCATTCTGTATGGGGATTTGGGATAGGAAGATGTCAACCCATAAATCAACAGGTGACAAAAGGTTTAATTTGTTCTTGATATTCAAATTCTTTTACTTTGGGCAATAGTCTCTTTTTGTACATGATTATGGTTATTTTATATGATTACTATTTTGTTATATTATATAACATTTAATCAGAAATTATTCTTTATAGAATGAAATATCCTATGTAATTAGATTATATAAATATTTCACCCACAGTCAAAGGATGAAAGGGACCCTGTACTTGCACTGATACTGAGATCCATGTCACAGGAATTGTTTTGAGCATGCATTCATAGGCATAGGATACTGTAAATGTTAATACATTCTCACCTCAAACCTCCTCAAAATCCTTCCTTACGCATTCAAATTGTTTATCAACCAGCCAAATAATATGTACCCAGAGTCTAGCTCAATATGCTATTATGCCATATAAATACTTCAGTGGCACAGTCCTTCTCTAGCTGACAGTGTAATACAGGAATTCCTTATGTGTGCGTGTGTGTGCGTGTGCGTGTATGTGTGTGTGTGTGATCGAGAGACACACATCCCACTGGCAGTCTGGTGAAGCCTATGTAGCCCTTCTCTGATTAATGTTTTTAAATGGATAAAATACATAGGATTAAAAGGTAAACAGTGCATTGAAATTAAGATGTAAAATCTTTTTTCTCATCTAACTTCACAGACCTCCCTTTCCCCCAAAATCTATCTATAGATTGTAGACCCCAGGTTAAGAATCACTGGTCTAATGGAAGTGACTCAGGGACCTGAAGTAATGAGAAGTAAGAGATTTTTATCCAAAATAAGGAGATCTTTTAAAAAGAACACTTATTTTATCACTTTCAGATTTGGGTCATAGTTCTAAACGTTTGTGAATTGGATATAAGGGCAAATAGAGAAATGAAGGAGCAAGGCAATAGGTGAGGATGACAAAACATTAAAGAAATTAAGCAAGGAACTAGGAAAAAAAGAGCTTAGCTCGTGCCATATCAGATCATTGTCTTTTCAGGAGACTAGAAGGTACACATTCTGCATCCTGATATGGTGCCTGTAGGGCATAAATAGATCATGCTTCTGGGGCAAAGAATGGCACAAAGATGGTAGAGAGAGCAATTTCCCAGGGTCAGTCCCATTTGTAGGTAGAATAGGTAGTCACCTAAGGAGTTGTATTTACATAATGTTCAATGAAACTTCTGCCCCAAAGAATCTCTTTTTCTGATCTGCTAGTGTTGGAAATTTCTGCCATTTGATTTTTGAATTAAGGCATTCTGTCTACAGGAAGCCCCAGTCAGATTGTCAGATGAGCTCTTTTACCTTGGAAAGCAGGGCTTTTAAGAACACAGAGAAGAGGAAGAGAGAGATTTAGGAAACATGTGGAGTAGGAGGTGCTCCTTACAGAGACCTGGCCTGTGGAGGAGGCTCTATTCAGAGGTCCTTGGCAACCAAAAGCATGATAAGGAAATGGGGCAGTGATGTGTGGCAAGTGCCCACCTAAAGACTTGATCTGCTTCACAATGTTTACCTGGTAGTTACCCATTATAACAGAGTACCTTGCACACAATAGGTGTTATGTGATTTTTTTTTAATTGAATGATATTAATTTAAACTGAATTCCCCTTATGCCAATGATGGGTAGAACCTGACCAGAGAGGCAGAGACCAAACCAAAAGACAGTGTTCTTTCTTGCTGAGTACTTATGTTGCCATGCCATGACATATTGCACACCGAGTCTCAACAGTCAACAGGACTCAGAAAGGCCATTGTTTGTTCAGAGTTGAACCTACTTGTGATACCTGCAACCAGCATCCCCAACATTAGCCAAATCAAACCATATCAATTTTACCCCTACTCCAAGGCCAATTTTAAGTGAAGTATTTCAAAATACTTTACTAACACAGTGTCCTGGATAGAAAATTCTTTACGGGTTGAGGTGAGGAATGAAAAATTAAATGTTTAGAGGAAACATATGTTTCATAATGAATTGAAATAATGATAGGGGGCCTGTTCTGAAGCTACAAAAAGGGGAACTCTCCAAGGCAAAGGGGTTGCCCCTCAGTTATGACTTGTCTTGTTATGCCAAGTTGTTGGATTAAAATATAATCTCTTATATTTCCCCAAATATTTTGAGGATTCCCATTCAATAGACTCTTAATCAGCACAACACTGTTCATGATTTCCCTTTACCTCTCAACAATGCTACTTCTTTCCCAATAACCTTCTGGTCATTCTTCTAGGTTTGGGGCTCCTTTACAATGCTAAGACATAACTGTTCAAAGAATTCAATGAGCTATAATATCCAGTTCATCAAACCGCTGGATTATACCAATTTGTACACACATGCATGCACAGACTTACATATACTGCAAGCAAACATACAAAGAGTAAGTAGAAATAAATGATCAGACAGGAATAAAGCTGTACTACTCAGAATTATAGGAGGTTACATATTTTCCATTTTTTAGCTTAGGGAGTAGGATAGAATCTTTCCATGGCTCGTGGCTTTAACCTTTTATTATTACTTATAATTGTCCATAATGTTTCAAAGAAAAGATACTTTGTCATTCCAATGCATTTTGGATAATAAAACCTGAAAGGATTCTAGAAAACATCTCCCCAAATCCACCACTGTCTTAAGAGTTAAATTTAATTTCATCCATTTTAAGGTGCATGAAGAAAGCCACCATTAGAACAAGTGATTCAATAATATTATGGTAACCTTGTGCAGCAACTCCTATAATGCAAATGAAAGAAATTTACCGTTCCCTTAATGACCAATCGGCTAGTCCCAATCAATTAATCATCAAGCATTTTTAAAATTGAGAATCTACTAAATCCCCAGCAATATATTAGTAACAGAGAAATATGAGACACATCATTCATCACAAGGCCAATTAGATAACACTGAGTCTTAGATAAGAAAATGCCAAATGGTATAATACCCTTGTGAAAGCTTCTCAACTAACCCCAAACCTTTCATGTCTATCTATTTTCTAGCATAATAACATGTAATAACATTCCATTTTTGATGTGACTATATTTAAATGGAGCTGTGATTTTATAGATTGAGATATTCCCTCCAACAATGCACATATAACCTCAAAAGACCCGCTCATAGTTCTTTTTAATAAATACTTTTTAAAAATATTATTGCCAAGCAAACCCAAGCTTCAAGTGAATTCTAAAGGGAAAAATTCAAGTTAATATTGTTTTTAATTAACTTGTGCTCAAAATTATTAACTTAATCGATAATTTTAAGTGTATACAACTAGTAGATGACTACCAATTTATTCCACTGACTAAAACAATATTTCCCCTTGAGGGATGAGTAATTTGTCTAAAGATAGTCTGAAGTACAAAGGCCTAGTTTTGTGCTGTAATATGATACAATACCATAAAACCAGAGCAGTTAAGACAAGATATGGTACATTGGGAAGAAAGTAAAAAGGGGGCCAAACAATTTAGCAAATAAAATACTATTTGTGTGGGGGTGTTTGGGGATCTTGTATGATAAAAGGCTATTTGTTGAGGCCTGTCAAGACAGACTTACTCCCCTAAAAGGCTAAAAAAAAAAAAAAAGCAGAACCACTGTGTTTTAGCAGGTTAATTACTGAGGAGAGTCTATGACCCTTTTTTTTTTGTTTTGTTTGTTTCTAGGCAGCTTTTAGAGATTTACGATAAAACATTTTCCTTTGACACTGTGCAGGGCTCTGTAGAAGCCAGGTTTGGTGTAATCAGGTGTGTTCCTAGTACATGACCATCCCCCATACAAAGGCCCCTGTGTATGCCAGCAGCACACTCAAGGGAAGTCTATCAGTGGGCAAGACCAGAACCAGGCCACTGTCCCTCCACTCCTGTGTGCTCTTGTAATTAAATAAAGGTCAGGGCCCTTAGCCTTCTGAGAACCATATTTATCTTTGGAGAGGCGGGGAGGGAGTGAGGGCAGGGAACAAATACAGACCACTGTTGACAACTAGCAACATGAAACCCGAATTTCAAAAACTATTCCTGGGCTAAGTTAATCTAATAAAAGTTCTTGACATTAATGGGTCTTATTAGTGGGAAAAGGTGGTTAAGGTTCTTTGTTGTAGAGAACAGAACTTCTTGGGGGATTATTTTTTTTTCATCTGGACCCAAATATTCACTTCACACTAGTTACCCCATCATTTCAAGCCACTGCAAGTCATTAGACCTATGACCTCTTTGAGAGAAGGGACTAAGTCTTTGCCTTTTTCTTTGTGTACACTGGGCTTGGCACAATGCCTGGCATGTAGTAAGTGTTTAATAAATGTTTGCTGACTTGACTGAGATTGAAATAGTCTTCCATTTCAAAGTTTTGGTTTTGATTTATCTACCAGGTAACAGGTAACAAGACAGTATGTGGCTGGTTGTTAAATCAGTCATATAGAGCTCTTGAGATCAATAATATCCTCTAATCTCTGAAGAGTTAAGTTAGTTTTTATAGATTATGGAATTTCATAGTTGAAATGTACTAGTCCAACCTATATCTGAAAAATAATTCCCTTGACTAATATCTAGCATTGGTCAGGTCATTCACGTAGTCATTCAAGATTTGGCTGGAGCCTCCAGTGAGGGGAAGCCTTCTAGGGCAACCAATTCCAATCATAAATAGTTCCAAGTGGAGCTATATTTTCCTTCTCTTCCAATCTAAATTTGTACTTTCCCAACTTCCATGTAGTACTATTAATTCTGCCTTCTCAGATTAATGCTTCTTCCACATGAGAGACTCTGAAATACTTTAAAATAGCTATCATGTCCTCTCTTCTTTTTTTCAGGAGAAATATTTCCAATTCCTTCAATTGATTCTTATAGGGCATAGACTTGAGTCCATTCACCTTCTCTGTGGTATCTCTATCTGGATGCTCTCCAGTCCATTAATGCACATCTTAAAATATGGTGGCCAAAACTAAGCTTCATGTTCAGTTTTTGCTTTTTGTTTTATTTTTCCTGACAAGGGCAGAGTGCAGCAGGACTACCACATGCTTATTCTTTGAAGCGCTGACTTTCTTAAGGCTGCCTACAATCATGTTCCCTTTCTTAGCTGCTATTTCATATTACTAAACTGTGTTGAGACTGTTCTCTCAGCATGCCTTTCCCAATTGGGTTTGGGAAGCTGATTTTCCTCCTCCATATGTAAGATGTCACATTTATCCCAACCGAACAGGATTTTATTTATTTATTTATTTATTTATTTTAGTACTGTGTTCTAGACTGGAAAGATAATTTCAAATTCTTTGTTTTGATTTTTAGTTAAACTTGGGAAGCTCTCTGGTGAATGTATACACATAGGAACCTGGGGAAAGTCTGTGTATGGATGGCACACTTTACTCTGTATTACATTTGTGTTTTTTTTTTTCCTACCTTGATATGCTAAAAGTTCCTGGTGGTCAGAAACCATGTGTTACTTGTATTTGCATTTCTCCCAAAGCTTAGGACACAAAAGGTACTTAGAGAAGTGACTTTTAAATGATCAATTGGTGTCAATAGTGCTATCTCTGTTAAAAACACACATGTAGACAATAATCATATTATATATAGTGGGTTCTCTGGAAACCCCCTACTTCTTGTCCCCAGCAAGGAAACTACCAAGGAAGTTGTGAACACTATTCCTTCTTCTCTGCCCTCTCTTTCTCTTTCCCCTTCTTATCCCCTCCTCCATTTTCTATTCTCCTCCTTCTCCTTTTTCTCTTCTTCCTCTTCCTTTTCCTTCATTCCCAATCACAAACTACTCAGGCAATCTCAGTCAAGGGTTCTAAAACCTGGAGTCAACTGAAAGAGTCTTAAATTCATTTCCCCATTAATTTAGAAAATAGCCTAAGTACACAGTTGTGAATTTATGCAAACCAGTCATCAAGTAAACTTAGTGGTGATCCTCACTTTCATAATTCTACAGTGATAGGGAAATCAAGTGGAAGTGACTGTTTGAAAAGTCTCCATCAACAGAAATCATAAATCAAATCTGGTGCTGTTTCTATGATTTGTTGATGTCTCCACCCTTACTTTGAGACAATTTGGGGCTGACAAATAACAGATAGGAGCAGAGCTGCTTTTCCCTACAAGTTCAATTGTTCAGATCAACTAAAAAGAAAGAGAGAAGTAATTCAAACAAGGAGCAGCACAAATGCTGCTACTAATAATATGAGCTGATGGTAAGATTTTTTTTTAAAGGCTTTCTCTTACATTGTCAGTTTTGGCAGGAGGCAGAAGGCAACTGAAACCCTGATAACATGGTTTATTGTTCCTGTAGGTTCTAACCTCCACATGCTACATCTGTATCTTCTGTCTTAAGAAGTCGCTTTCTTTCTTTTCATCAAACACATTCCAGAAGTCAGCAGTAAAAGCACTGACAAGACAGCCGATTGATCCATTAACTCTCACTCACTGCTAACAGTTCCTTGGCTGAACCTTAGCTTCACATTCCATTTGGGAAGTTTTCGTGAGTTTGAAAACAGGAAACATGGGCTCAGCTTCTGTGGCCTGCTGCTACTATTTCTTATTCCTCACTCCCCCTCCCTCCCAAACCCTCACTTCTGCCCACCACTGAGGAAGAAAGGATTACAATTTAATTAAATTTAATAAGAGTCTACAATGTGTAAAATAATTCTAGGATGGGCTTGAGGGAAGAGAGGAAAGAATACAAAGAAAGAGAAGTTGTCCTTGTCCTCAAGGGACTTATATCCTTTAAGAGGTGGGATAGGCAGTTCACATCCAGAATATTGTGATCTCTTTGGGGCACCACATTTTAGTAAAGACAATTATTGAATGTCCAGAGGAGGGCAACTAGAATTCTTATTCAATTACAAGACATACTAACTGACCTCTGAAATTCCTTAAAATTTTGAGATTTTCAGATAGTGAAGAACCTCACATCATTAATGATTCATGTTAACACAGAAGGTCTCCATTGGATTAGCCCAGGGATCTGTCCTTGGCCATGTTCTAACAGCTTTATCAGTGACTTGAATGAAAGGATATGTGACATTTGGGATTTGCCATCTTAAGATCTTTCAATAGAGACTCCTGTTCTAATTAACTTTCTAGCAAAAGAGTAGTAGATATGGAGCCAGAAATCTTGGCTGTGTTATTAATTGGACAGGTGACTTTGCATAAGTCACATCACCTCCCTGTTCCTCAGTTTCCTCATCTGTAAAGTTTCCTACCTACCTCATAGGGTCAAAAGGAGACTCAAATGAGATCATATCTATGTAAGTACTTGGTAAACTAAAACTCTACACAACTGTCTTGCTTTATTAAACAGCATAAATAAATAAATAAATATATATATATATATATATATATATATATATATATATTTATATTTTAGATCACTTCCAAGATACCTATTTTATGCTAGGCCAGGAAAACATGTTTATTGTTGCTGTTGTTCAGTCATTTCAGTCGTGTCTAACTTTGTGTGACTCCATTTGGGTTTGTTCTTTTTGACAAAATACTGGAGTGGTTTGCCATTTCTTTCTTCAGCTCGTTTTAGAGATGAGGAAACTGAGACAAATTGGGTTAACTGACTTGCCCAGGATGAGATGACTAGTAAGTGTCTGAGGCCAGATTTGAACTTGGGTCTTCCTGACTCCAGGTCTGGAACTCTGTCCACTGTATCACTTAGCTCCCTACATGAACATATTTATATGGCAATTCAAAGTTTACAAAGGAATTCTCCTGTGATAGCCTAATATATTAGGTTATATAAGCATTATTATCTTCATTTTATAAATTAGAAAGCTCATTTTCAGAGAGGCTAATTAATATATATATCCGGGGTCATTTAGATAGCATCAGTAATTTGACTCCAGTTTCTCCTGACTTCATGTCTATCAAGCCCTACCAGCTGTTATTGTGTATGAAAGCTGGAAAGTTTTAGAGAACATAAACACCACATTCTCACCTACTCCCTTCACAGTTACAGCGAGCAACTATGTCTTCCGATTTTTAGAGAATCTGGAATCTCTTAGAAAAAAAGGGTCTAAATGATACAGTTTCATGAAACTGAAATGAGGCAGTATGTAAGGACTCTGGAGACAAGATTTCTAACTTCATCTGAATTCCAATTCAAATAGAAACACTCAAAATTCTCCAATGCAGATGGGATTTTTTTTTTGGTAGGGGCAGAAGCTATGGTCAAATGGTATCATTGGTTCCTTTAAGATAACACCTTCTACCTGGATAGCCTGTTCAGGCTACCCTTCCATCTGATTAGGGTTATGATCACAGTTCAAGATCAGAGCACATGGCGGTCTAGCTCTAACAGATCTAAACATGTGGCTAGTTTTGCCTGACAGCTGCTCCATAAGAACATAGTCCAAGTTTCACATTTTTTTCTTATATAGTGATCTTAAGGTTGCTTTGGAATATGGCTTTAGTTTTCTCTAAGTACAACGTTTTCCTTTTCTTAAAACTTCAGGATTTTTTGAGAGAGGAGCAATTCCATTTCCATTTTCTATTTCTTGGAGTGGGGGTGGGAGGAGAACTTTGTCCCCTGGGCAATCCAAAGTATTATTTCTAGATAATGGTCACTCTTACCATATAAAACAGCTTAGCTTCTAAGGGATTACTTTCCATAACATATTTCAACTATGGGAAATATCATAAAAAAGGTACACATTATTTTGACTGTCTTAGAATGAATGCTTAATTCTTCTGAGTTTAACATTAGGAGAAATGAATTCTTTTCCATTTGAATTTTTTAGGTACCAAAGAACTTATTAATATTCCAATGAAGTCTAAATACACAAGAAGCAGTTATTGATTTTCCACTAAATAGGGAAGTGACTAGGGTATCATGTCAGATAATACATCTGGTAACTCAAAGTAAGGGAAAAGTTATTTACCTTTTCTCATAAGAAACTTGCAAGTTAGTTGTTATGATGGTAAGATACATCCTTTTTTTTTTACTTTTTATTTTTATTTTTTGTTCATGCATTTTTACTTCCTCTCTCTAAAAAATGTTCATTTTAGCAAACCAATACCCTCACCATGACTACTGCATACTTTCCAAGTAGCCCAAACACAGATTTACTAAGTATGGAGAAAGCATCCTACCTGTCTTCATGATTCTTGCTTCACAGTTACGAAATTCAGAAATAATTGCTGGCATGGCCTTTATGATGAGTTCAGCACAAAGTAAAATTGTGGACATCGTAGTAAATTCTGGTTCCCTAAATCAAGCAGATGACCAATGACCCATATCTAAGTATTTCTTCCCCTTAAGGTGTTAGTTAAATAGGGCTCCATCTTCACAATAATTTGGTTCAAATATTTGTAGGTACGACATTTAGATCCTTCTAAAGTATGCCAAGATTGTGGAATTAACTGAGCAATCTCATCTCACTAAAACTTTTACATGGCTCCCAAATCATATTTTCTATAGAATTCCTGAGATGTAAGAGAACTCAGGGGTCATCTAGTCAAATCTGTGTCTGTATGGGAATTCCCTCTATGAGGGAATACACAAGTGGAAATCCTGTTACTCCAGTTCTTCAGAGAACATTGTTGTAGGTTATTTGTTACAACACGCTCACACAAGTATACACCACCATGCAACTCTCCATTGCCCTCTTTCTGATACTCATCTTTGGCTCTTCACAGGTCATGGTGTTCCATGTCTCGTTATTGTACTGCAAAACTAGGACAATGATAATACCAAAAAGATGCGCCCTCCCTTTCAGGGGAAACTTGAGGTCAATAAAAGAGCCCTGAAATTCCTTAAAAGCAATCCAGGCTGCATTCTTCCTTTTCAACTCAGATCATTGTCTCAGTTCTGTGAGTATATATATATATATATATATATATATATATATATATATACACATACATATATGTCTTTGTGAAACACATGTTTGTTTCACATGTGTATTTATACATAGAGACGTGTATTTATACATAGAGAGGGGTGTGTGTGTGTGTGTGTATGTGTGTGTATGTGTGTGTGTGTATACATACACATTCATGGGGCAGTTAGGTGAAGCAGTGGATAGAGGTCTGGCCTTGGAGTCAGGAAGGGTTCAAATCCACCCTCAGAAACTTACTAACTGCATGACCTGGGCAAGTGACTTAATCCCATTTGTCTCAGTTTCCTCATCTGTAAAAAAATGAGTGAGAATAGGAAGTGGCAAATACTCCTGTTATCTTTTAGTCCCAAATGGAGTCAGTCACAGAACTGGAAAACAACTGAATTGAACACATGTTCTGGTGTGAAAATGTAATTTAAGAATATTGGGTTTATAGATATATGCAAATATTTATACATATATGTACAGGCAGCATATAATATATATATATATACCTATATAACCATATAGACATCTAGAGACATACATGTATGTCTATTTGTATATGAACATGAATGCATGTTAGATGCAATAATAAAGTTGTATCCACTTGGGTCAACCACCTCTGTTTGATTGCAAACCTTTTTTGGAAGGTTCTGGAATGTCCTGGGACATGATGCAATCAATACAATGTCATCTTCAAATAGGGGCATACATCCATAGGGAATCCTGTCCAACCCAGACTCTATGCCGGCTCTCTTCCATTACAATAATAAATACCATTGGGGAGCTTCCTCTTTTCCTCTCCCAGGTGTTTATCATCAGAGGATTCTTAAATGGTACATCTTCTGTTATATTTTCTGGAAAATCCTGAATGATTTTGATGTATGAAAGGCAGGCATGTTTCTATAACAGAGTTTATGAGACAATATTTTGTTCTAATAGAACAAATGCTTTTCCATTATCATCAAAAAGTAAGTCAAGGGGAACATTATATTTTATTTTAGTTAATTGTGGGGTAACAAACCTTCAGTCCACTTCTGCTACTTCAAAATCCTGCCTGTTATCCAATACCTTCTTCCAAGATGCTTGCAATTTGCATGCAAATTACTTTCATAAGGAATTTTTATGGCAGGAGAGCACAGATAGAAATTCTTAGATATTGATTTTCTTGTTATCAACTTTTTACTTTTTTATTGTTTTTGTTTCTTTCCTTCCTTCCTTCCTTCCTTCCTTCCTTCCTTCCTTCCTTCCTTCCTTCCTTCCTTCCTTCCTTCCTTCCTTCCTTTCTTTCTTTCTTCCTTCCTTCCTCTTTGTTTCTTTATTTCTTTTTCTTTTTTCTTTCTCATTTTCTTTCTCCCTTTCTCTTTCTCTCCTTCCTCACTCCCTCTCTCCCTCCCTCCCTCCACCCCTTCCCTCTCTTCACTCCTCCCTTCCTTCCTTCCTTCCTTCCTTCCTTCCTTCCTTCCTTCCTTCTTTTCTTCCTTCCTTCCTTCCTTCCTTCCTTCCTTCCTTCCTTCCTTCCTTCCTTCCTTCCTTCCTTCCTTCCTTCTTTCCTTCTTTCCTTTCCTTCTTTCCCAAAGAGAGGAAAATCAACCCAATGTTGCTAAGAGGAATTTTGGCCTGGATGCAACATGGTTTTGGAGCCTTTGAGAGACCTATATATAATATCGCTGAAGAAAGGGAACTATGCCAAAGACACTGGAATACAGAGGTGTTGGGGGGGGGGGGGACAACAGCCCCTGCCCCAAAGAAGCTTACCTTCTATTGGGAGAAACAACATGCAAATATTTAAACAAATGCAAAATACATAGGAAGAAATTCAAAATAATTTTGGGAGTGGGAGGGACGGACATTAGTACCTGGGGAATCAAATAAGGCCTCAAATAAGAAATTTTTCTTATGCTGAACTTTGAAGGAAATCAGAAATTCTAATCAGGGATGAGGAGAGAGAGTGTTCTTGGTAAGGCTGTAAGACCTGGGCATGGGAGATGGGGAGTCAAGTGTAAGGAACAGTAAGTAAGCCAGTTCACAATATCACAAAGTTCATTAAAATTACTAATATATGTCTGGTAAGATAAACTGGAATCAGATTGTGAAGGGTTTTTGATGTTAAATAGAGATAAAAAGGAGTCTTTGGAGCATTTCTGAGTAAATCAGTGACATAATCATAGCTAGGTTTTTGGAATTTCACTTTGCCAGATGTGTGGAGGATGAATTGGAAAGGAGAGGTATGGAAAGCAGGAAAATCAGCTAGGAGGTAATGACAATAGTAGTTTCAGTGAATGGGAATAAGAGCCTAAACTAAGGCGGTGACTAGATTAGTAGAGAGAAGAGGATTAATGATGAAGAGATCTGTGATGGAGGGAGAATTGACAAATCTTTACAACTGATTGGATAGGTGATGTCTTTAGATGGTGAATCTGGGTGTCTGGAACATCATTATCACAGTATTTACAAAGTGCTTTACAAAGAGTAATTCATTTTTTTTCCCCTCACAATGTTCCTAAGGAGATGGGAACTATTATTTTCCCAATATATAGAGGAAGAAACTGACAAAATTAGATGAAGTGATTTGTCCAGAATCACATAATTTTAAAAATATTTGAGGACGAATTTTAACTCAGCTCTTTGTGACTCTAAATTGAGCTCTCCAACTGCTTATACCACCCTCAATAAAACCAGAGAAATTAAGTAGAAGTGTGGGTTTGGAGGGAGAGATAATAAGTTCTGTTTTAGGCATGTTTAATTTCAGGTGCTTACAGAACTCATCTGGAAATCTTAAAGGTCCCTGTCAGAGCTTTATCAACAAAATCAAATAGTTCTTGCAATACCCAGTATGGTGATGAGAGGACATCTAGGTGCTCTTTTACTATTCTTTCTACTGATTTGGAGTTTCCACTCTGTATTAACCATCTATATTGTTTCCTTTCAGTCAAAGGAGTATTTTCCTTTGTAGAGGAAATGGGAGCAAAAAAAAATTTTTTTAACGAATAGTCCATCTTCTGTCTCTAAATTAAAATGATCACATTCACCTTGAGCAATAGTTCTAACTTTTCTTTAAAAAAAAATAAATGGGTGCACACATATGCTTGGCTTCCCATTGTAACCCCCTGGATCTCTCTTACACATACATATAGGAGTAGCTGGGTGGCTCAGTGAACAGAGTCAGGACTGGAGAAGCGAGAGCCTGGGTTTCAAATCTAGCCTCAGACACTTCCTAGCTGTGTGACCCAGGCAAGACATTTAACCAGAATTGCTAGCCCTTATCCTCTTCTGCCTTGGAACCAATATTTAGTATTGATTCTAAGAGAGAAAGTAAGGGATTTTATACATATATAATATATATATATATAATTTTTTATTAAATATAAGGGTTTATATATACATGATCTTATCATAGATATGATTTTTAAAGGAATTTTTTCTCATCTTTAGTATCCATCACCATCACATTTTCAATTTTATCATTCCTGTCATTGTTCTTTTAGAACCATATCACACTTAAACAAACAAACAACTCTAAGAGCACTAAGAGCTTAAGTGACTTGCCCAAGGTCACATAAGCTAGTATATGCCTCAGAGGCAAGACTTGAAACTAAAGTCTTCCCTAAAGCCTCCAAGACCAGCTCTCTATTAACTAGGTCATGCTACCTCTAAATGTACATATTCGTGTCTTCATAAACATATAGCCATGCAAATATATGCCCAGAGAGAAGCTTCTGTAAAGATAATCCCTATCCTCATCCCCACCCATAGATTTTCTATGCATCATTTGTAGATAAGTGTTGTTGGATGCAACTGGAATGAATCTGACTGTTCTAGAGGATGACAGCTTCTGCTCCATGATGACCTGGAAAGGGAGCTAGGAACAAGTACCACATTTAGTAAATAGCCTTGCTTTTCTCCCTTTTCTCTCTTCTTCGCTTGCCCACCCCTAATCCACATGTGTTATGCAACCAAACAATGCTAGAAAACTTCTGTATTTTCCAACTGTGGTCGCGAAGACTAGCAGTAAAAGCATGCTCACAAATGCCCCTCTTTTCCCCCTGCTTTCAGCCCAGCCTTGTGCTGGATGTCCAAAAGGTTTGTAAAGAGATTTGGTAGGGAAAGCTTGGAGCACTTAGTTTCACAAGTGAGATAATTATTTACGAATCATTATTATCTATGTTAAAACCTTCCTGACAGTGAGTTAAACAGTTTAGACACAAGGGCATGAGGTCGGAAGCATTTTATCCTGGTTTCTTTATTGAAGCTTTCAAATCACTACCAAGACCTTTGCATAGTTAGGGAAATTTGACCCTAGAGGTTAAATAGGTTGTTCATTCACCTAGTCAATTAGAAATGGAATGAAGCATTGAATCCAAGAGGAATGTAGAGTTCTTAAAGCAGAAACTGTTTAATTTTAACTTGTACTGCCAGCATCTAAGACAGTACCTGGCACATTGTAGATTCTTAAAGAATGCTCGCTGATTGCTTCATTTATCTTCCATTTCCAGTTCAAAAATCAGACAATAGCATTCTCTGGTTACACACAAATTTTGGAAAAACTCAGACTTTTAAGGAATAGAAACATAGAGCTCAATGGACAAACTATTTACTTTTTCTCCCCTAAACTATGTATTCCATGTTTCTGAACCCTGATTCTTAGACTACGGAGAATGATTGATGACCCCAAATAATAATCTATTTTTTTAAAGTCCTCTGCTGTTCCTTAAACAATTAAGGAACCAGAATTAAACAGATTGGTTGCTTTGCCAACCCACAGAGGTCAAATATAACAAGGCAGCAAATTAGAGTAAACACTTAAGGATTCCTCGCATGTGGCACACGACTCCACCCACTCTTCTTGGCTCAGGCCATGATGGTGATTATATAGATCCCGCTGGCATTTTGTGTCCTCATGCAAGTCATACAAAGTATCCTCCTCGCTGACGAACCTGGACATGACCAGACTCATTTGAGTCATTCAGCATGTTGCACTGATGACTCAAAGGTGTGAAAGGCTGGGAAAGACCCAGCTAGTGAGCTACTTTTCTCAACACCCCCAATTTCATACACTACTATGGGCTCTGGCTTTCCAGGTAAAGCAGAAAACACTTATTGTATCAATTGGCAGGCTCTATCAATGGTCTAAGTTGAATTTGTATTAAAGAATAAAAATTAAACCCAAATAGAGATGGGGATCAGTGGTGAAGATCTTCTCCTGGAGATGATGATAACCAGCTAAGAGGAGTTGATTGGCCTTGGGCCATTAAAATCAAGTGGTTATTAATCCCTAGGAAATTCAATGTAGCCAAGCAATTTTAATGTAAAAAGGTGTGTGTGTGTGTGTGTGTGTGTGTGTGTGTCTGTGTGTGTGCATGTGTGTGTGTGTATGCAGGAATTACCTACATGTCCATGTTTGGGGCAGAATTTATGCCCCACATATGCCAATCAGATTGGCCAATTTTTCTGACATTCCATTCTGCTGATTTTCTCTCACTGCTAGATATAGCAGGGGTTTTCACAGGGTACTCCCCTCTAGAGATGGGAGTTTCCCCACAAAATTTCCCTGAATTCAGGTCAAAGACCTACTTTTTAAGTCTTTAAAAAGTTTCTCTCTTATGGCATTCCAACGCCCTTTCATCTTTTCTTATGTTGCTCTCTACTGAAAGAATAACTGCTGTAGAAATAGCAAAATTCAGAGTTAGGGTAAGGGACTTCATATCATACCTTAGGGCCTCTATGAATAACTAGCAGAATTTTATTTACTTTGGCATTTTGCCTTTCCTTTTCCCTTTCTTTTCCTCTTTCCTTTCTTTCCTTTTTCCCTCTTCTCTTTCTCCAAACCACCTTCTTCTTCTTCTTCCTCTTCTCTTTCTCCAAACCACCTTCTTCTTCTTCTTCTTCCTCTTCTCTTTCTCCAAACCACCTTCTTCTTCTTCTTCCTCTTCTCTTTCTCCAAACCACCTTCTTCTTCTTCTTCCTCTTCTCTTTCTCCAAACCACCTTCTTCTTCTTCTTCTTCTTCTTCTTCTTCTTCTTCTTCTTCTTCTTCTTCTTCTTCTTCTTCTTCTTCTTCTTCTTCTTCTTCTTCTTCTTCTTCTTCTTCTTCTTCTTCTTCTTCTTCTTCTTCTTCTTCTTCTTCTTCTCCTTCTCCTTCTCCTTCTCCTTCTCCTTCTCCTTCTCCTTCTCCTTCTCCTTCTCCTTCTCCTTCTCCTTTTTCTGCTCTTCCTCCTTCTTCCTTCCTCCTCCTCATCTCATTCTCTGAGCGTCAGTTTCCAAGGCATCAGTGATTATAAGTATTTAACACAGCTTACCAACCATGCCTAACAGAATGTTCAAGATATCTAAAGCAAATATGTAAAATTTTTGCTTTAAATTTTAATTTGTTTTCATTGTGTCCTTAAAGTGTTTCATATTTTGTGTCATAATAAGCCAGAAGTGGCTCAAGGGATATGAAGTATAAAGAAATGGTACAGAGGTAAAGTGTCTGTTATAATATAGAAGGAAATATATATTCGAGTTCAAATCCTGACTGCAATACTGCCTGACCTTGACCAAATCAATTTACCCCTTGGGTTTGTTTTCTCATCTTTAAACGAAGGACTCTATGATTTCTAAGCCCCATTCCTGCTTTACCCCCAAGCTCCTTTCCCACTTTAACCTCTAGGATCCTAAGCTAGTCAGTAGCACAATTTGGCTAAAACTACAACCTCCTGATTCCTAGTCTATGCAAATTTGTTTTCCTTGAACTGTTGCATAGAAGCTCTTCTAGAGAATGGATGACTCATGAACAAGGTGACCTTGAGACATGATAGAACTAGATGCTCAAGGCCTAACAGCAACCATTCTCTCCAGGGCTCTTCTTTTAATTCAAATGACTATCTACTGTCCCATGCACTCAGAAAACAAATTTGAAAAATAATAGTTCTTCATCTCAAGAAGTTTGTAAATGAATAAATCACATGATAAAATATTAGATATGGTAAAGACAAAAAGGCTGAAAATTCTCTAATAAATATAAGTTGGGAGAAATCAGCTTCAGCATAGGAAATCAGAGAAAGTTTCCTGAGCTGACTTTGAAGGAAGGATTTCATTAAGTTAGAGCTACTGAGAGAATTCACTCTAGGCAAGGTAGATGGCTCCAGAGAACAGAGGAGGAAAAAGCAAGACAAGATTGGGGAACATGATATTGGTCCAATTTGGCCTCTAAGGTAGAAAATGTGAAGGGTAGTAGAGTAGAATGAGGCTAGAAATGAATATTAGGAGCATAATATGGAGAACCTTAAATGCTAGTCTAAGGAGTTTATATATGATACTATGGAAACAATGGAGGACCACTGAAGGTAGGTCTTCCTTCCTTCCTTCCTTCCTTCCTTCCTTCCTTCCTTTCCTTCCTTCCTTCCTTCCTTCCTTTCTTTCTTTCTTTCTTTCCTTTCTCTTCCTCCCTCCCTCCCTCCCTCCCTTTCTTTCTTTCTTTCTTTCTTTCTTTCTTTCTTTCTTTCTTTCTTTCTTTCTTTCTTTCTTTCTTTCTTTCTTTCTTTCTTTCTTTCTTTCTTTCTTTCTTTCTTTCTTTCTTTCTTTCTTTCTTTCTTTCTTTCTTTCTTTTCTGGTGTTGATATGATCAGACCTGTGTTTTAGGGAAATTAACTTGGTAGGTTGTGAAGGAGAATGGTTAAGGGACATCTTCCTAGCACAAGGGTGACAACAGAGATTGGGGTACTTAGGTTGGGAAAGGAAGTGGTTTATATTTAAAATATTCATCTTATATAAAAGAAGTATGAATTATAATATCTACTTTCTTTTTAAAAATTATTTGTTTATTTGCTAGATTAAATTACCCTTTTAACTCCATCCCTCCCTCCCCTTCCTCCATTAGAAAAGGCATCATATGACAAAAAGATTTCAGTGTATATAAAACTGTCTCACTCCTTTGTATTTATCAGTTCTTTCTCTGGAAGCGGACACATACAAGTCATTCTTCAGATAATATTCCCATCGTTTTATGTAATGTTCTCCTGGTTCTGCTGGTTTCACTTTTCAGAATTTCATATCAGTCTTTCCATGATCTTCCAAAGTTAACTTGTTCATCATTTCTTATACTTTGTAATATTCCACCACAATCATATACCACAATCAAATTTATTTAGCCATTCTGCAATTGATGGGCATTCCTTCAGATCCTAGTTCTTTGCCACTGTGAAGAAAATTGTTAAAAATATTTCAGAACATATAGATTCTTTTTCCTTTTCATATGATCACCTTAGGAAATAAACCTCATAGTGTTATTGCTAAGTCAAAAGGTATACACAGTTTTATAACTCTTTGGGCTAATTCCAGATTGTTCTCCAAAATGGTGGATCAGTTCACAGCTCCACCAACAGTGTATTAGTGTACCAATTTTTCCATGTCCCCTCCAACATTTGTCATTTTGCCCTTTTATCATCTCTTTCAAACTTAAAGTAGATTAACTAGAAGGTAAGTGGATTGAATACATGTAAACCACCTCATTTCATTGATTGGTGGATCCATGTAATCAGAGAAAACTTTATATCATATGTAGTTTCTTTCAATATTTAGTTACAATTTTTAAAAATAGTTCAATATCTCCTCTAGATAGAAACCCATGCAAGGTGATAAGGGAAATGAGAAGATAAATCTCTGTCCCTAATTTTGTAGACCTTAAAGTCTAGCGCCACATAAATTCTAGATTGTGCAGTACAGACATCTCTAGCAGTGTTATATTTTTCATTATATATTTCAAGAAATATTAACACACACACACATACACATGCAAGCAAGAACTAGCTTTCTACTGAGACAGCATTCCAAAAGTTACAATTTTAAAATGTGGAAAACATATGCATCCATATAAATATACACAGATACATACACAAAAGATTAGAAAAAGCTATCATAAGACTAAATTATGAATTTTCTGGGATTCTTGTTAATATGGAGGTTGGAAAAGATGGATTCTGAATTTCATACTCTCAGATTCTATGAATGAAAATAGAATAGAGTCAACTCAAGTCTCTTCCAGGAATAATTAGACATTTAAGGCTCCTTATGTCTATGCCTTCCCTATCTAGGTTCAAAGTTTTTTTAATGTTTCACTGTTCTTTACTATCTCTACCAGAGATAGTACCAGAAAGGAGCTAAAAAGAGCTAAAATTCAAACCAGTGCATTTGTTTCCTTGTTAAGGGATCCTGTAAAAAGTTTGTGGGAGAGCAGTTTGAAACCTGGGCTGAACTGAAACATGGTATTAGGTTTACTTTTTATTTCAATTTTCCATGCTATTATCCTTATCCCTCATTATCAGAAACAGCCAAGATTTAACTATAATTATCCATGCTAGTAAGGGGGAGAACACAATACTCATTGGTAAGAGGATCTTTATGTTGCCTGTGGGTAGAAAAGAGAGGAGGAGCACAGATTTGAATGGCAACATAGGAGAAAAAAAGAGAAAATATATTTCAAGATAACATCATGTTTTTAAAATTCAACAAGTTTTAAATATCTGTAGCATGATTTGGTGAAAAGAAATAGTCTGTTTTTACTATGAACTATCTGCATGACCTTTAGTAAGTCATGCATTCTGTTTTGGGCTCAGGCTTCTTGCCCCTTATCTATAAAATAATGGGATTGGATTAAAAAAGGTCTCTCTTCTCTTCATCTTTAAAAAGTATATAATTCTGTGTACATTTTGGAAGAGTTTTGAAATGGAAATTCATGACCTTGATGACACCCATGGGAGTTACAGCCACTATGCTGGGTAGGAACTTAGTTGACACACATCAATAATACAGATCAGAATAACCCAAAAGGTGTTTTCTGGGAACTGTGTAGAGTGACCTCTCCTTTTCTAATTTTTTAAATTCAGGGAAATGGAATAGTAGTTGCCTACCACACTGTTAGTATTAACGGAGCACATGGTAAGTGCCTAATAAATGCTTTCCTCGTCGAAATTTTCCCAGCTCACTTTGAGGACCTCATTTAACCTGGAATTCATTTGAGTATTTGTATATGCTGGAAGAGTTTTTTTTAATTTCTTGAGAAAAACAATTAAATGTGCACACAGTGGGGTCCAGCTTGTTTCCTATTTTAATATGCATCAAAGAGGCAAGTGATAGATTGTCTTATCATCTGTTGGGAGTAACTTGAACTATGTAGGTGCTCAGTTAGACCACAGTGAATTTGTGTACATAGTGGGGAAATGATCTATTTGTGTTTATTCTGCAAGGACAGTTTGACAATCAGTAGAATATATTGTTTGCTGGAGACGGTTTGTTTGTATGTTATAAGAGAAAGCCTGTAAATCAGAGGGTTGAGAATATAAATGTGAAATTCTGAATGTAGTATTCATTGAAAACTCAACCTTGCCTCTAAATTGTGGAGGCTTGAAAAATTAATTCATATGTTGGGGATAATAATATAATTTTAATTTTTAATCACTCAGCTAGCATTAATTGAATGAATGTTTATTATGTATTTAGTACTATGGGAATACAGAGGACCTATGAGCCATGGACCTTACCCTTAAGGGGCTTATGATCCAGTTTGTAGAGAAAAAGAAATTAATTGCAAAGAAAATGAGATATTACTATCTTGGCCTTTTGTCATCCCCACCCTGCTAATCCTCCTCCTTGGATGAATTCCCTCATCTTCCCCCACCCCTACCAGGGAGTAGCCAAATCCTGCTAAGGGAAATCATGAAACTTTGCTGACTATATCTAATACAAATTTATGCTATTTCTAACCATAACTTCTATAAGACCATGGGGTTTTGTTTGTTTGTTGTTAACCTCTCCCGGTATCTATTTCAAACTTTCTCTTATTTCTTTAATATCTTGACTTCCCTCCATATCATCCCCAATCCCCCCATACCCAACCTTGTACTCATGTGATAGTATAGTTGGAAAAGATTTTATGAATGATTTAAACAATTCTTTCATTTTACATCTGAGGAACCCAAACACCAGAGAACTTAATCAATTGGCTTAAGGTCATATGTCAAATAAATGTAGAGCCAGGATTTGAACTCAAGTATTCTGTCCAATTCTAGTGTGTTTTCTTGTATTCCATCCTTTCCCCTTCCATTGCCTTTTTCATCAAAGCATCCTCTAGCTCTTTCATGTATCATTAACCACATTATGTGCACTGACTCTGTTATGGTTAAAATCATAATCACATCTATTTCTAGTCTTCCTTTCACTGCCATACATATAGTAAGAAAACCTTTACTCCCTGCTTCTATTTTCTATCCACAAGCTTCCACTCATTCATTTCTCAACCCTATGTAATCTGATTTTCAAGTTTATAACTCTACAGAAACTATTGTCTCCAAAGTATCTGATTTTCTTCTATAACCAAAACCAATGTTTTTGTTTTTTTTTCCAATTCAAGTTCCCCTCAATACTTCTACAGACTATGACACCCTTTGCCTTACTCTCCTACTTGGCACCTTTTCCTCCCTTGATTTCCATAATATGCTCATGATTCTCCTTTGCCTCTAGGATTATTCTTTAATGTCTTTTATTGGATCCTTCTCCTTCTCTGAACTCAAGTGTGGAGCCTCTATCTCTATCTCTCTTTACCCTTCCACCCTGGTAATTTCATCTCCTCCTATCACTTCAACAATCACTCCATACCCTTTATGCAGATGATTCCTAAATCTTTATCTTCACTCCTGTTATATCCTCAGAGATTCAACTTCTAGTTCAAACTACATATTGGCTATTTCCATCTGGGTGTCTCATAACATCCTTAAAATCAACATGTCCAAACCCAATTCACCATCTTCCTCAGAAATTTGACTTTCCCTCTAAGTTATTTATTTCTAAAGAAGTCACCATTGTCCCAGTCATTTAAACTTGAAACCTTAGGAATATTTTATCACTCACTATCCTTTAGCCCTAACATCTGATTAAGTATAAAGTCAATTGAATCAATCAATAAGCATTTATTCTAGACCTATTATATGCCAGTCATTGTGAATGGTGCTGAAGATATAGGGGAAAATAGATTTTGCACTCAGAAACCTTACATTTGATTGTGGTAGACAACATATACATAAATAAATATATCAAAATACCATGTTAAAAATTAGGGGAGGTAGAGAGCACTGAAAACTGGGGCACCATTAAAGACTTTAGTTAGGTAGCATTTAACCTGAACTTTAGAGGAAACAAGACATTTTAAGAGATGGAAATAAGATGGAATTACATTTCAGGAACTGGGGGAGGTGGAGAGTTAGATGTGAGAAACATAAGGAAAACCATGGAATAAGTGAAGAAGAGTAATATGAAATAAAGTTAGAAAGGCAAAATGGAGCCAGATTGTGATGCACATTAAATACCAAATAGTAATACATCTAGAGTTTATTGAGTAAGGAAGAGGATATATATATATATTCTCTAGAATATATAAGGAATACTAGCTTTTTAGGAAAATCATTATTTCAGTTGGGTGGATGATGGATTGATTGTACAGGGAGATTTAGGGAATGAGAACATGATTGCAATAACACAGTGAGAGGCTTCAGGGGTACTGAACTAGGATGGTATGTAAAGAGAAAATATTGTGAATAGAGAAAGAGACAGAGGAAAGAGAATTTGTGGAAGTAGAGACCACAAGACTTGACAACTGTTTTGATATGGTAGGAGTGTGGGGCAAGTTGAGAGAGAGAAGTTAGGGTTGACTCTGAGGTTGCAAAGTTGCATGATGGGAAAGAGGTAGTACCTTTGACAAAAATGGGGAAATTCAGAAATGGTTTGAAAAGATCATTAGTTCTATTTTTTAGTAAAGATGAATGTGAGATACTTAAAAGATAGCCAGTTCAAAATGAATAAAGGCAATTACTGTTGTGAGAATGGAACTCAGGAGAGAGGCCAGTTTGGGATGTAGGTCTATTAGTAATCTGCATAAAGATGATCAATAAACTCACAGGAACTGATGAAATCAACAAGAGAAAATATAGAAAGATCAAAGAAAGATATTCTACGGAGGAGGAGGTCTTCCAAAATGCCTTTTTTTTTTTTACAGATGACATAGTACTGATTGCATCAAGTTTACAAACACTACAGGTCTGTTACAGAAAAAAAAAAGAAGTGTTTGAAGCATGTCTATTGTTTAGTCTATGACATGCACTTGGATGGGAAGCCCACTGACTTAGTCCAATAGAACACATATGTTGGACAGGCACTAGTTCAGAAATGAATAGGAAGAAACAAAAGTGACCTCGATTGCATATGGGAAATTGTGTAGCATTTTTTTATAGAACGTGCTGTAACACAGCCATATGCATATAAATTCTTTTTTTAAATTAATATTCTCCTGGTAATTATATATATAATGTACATAATATGTAATAATAATATATAATATTATATATAACAAATAATATACATACATATATGAGAGAGACAGACAGAGTGAAAGAAAGATAGAAAATAATTCCTTCATTGGCAAACATTTTCAAGTTCGGGTGCCCAAATCTACAATTTCAAGATGCCTGTGACACCCATCCCCCCACACATTACCTCAGAGAACAGAGGGAGGAAGTGCTCATTTTGGGCAGCTGGACAGAGGGATGGGGTACATAAAAATGCCCTCCAGCACTGGGAAGAGGGGAAATGGAGCATCTCCCCAGAGCTCGCTCAGCACAACGCTGCTATAGATCATAAAATACTACAATTTCCAAAAATTCAAATTGTGGGGCTCCCCACAAGTGAACTTGTGCTTTTAGCATTTTTCAACAGTAGAAAGAGATTATTGCTCAACTTTTCTGTTTTTGAATAGCACTATTCTTTAGGGAGATAACTAATTATGACCAGAGTTGTATTCTTTGTATGTATGGCTAACTGGTCATGTGTCAGGATCATACCTCTAAATTGAGTCTTGCTAGAACCCAAGTCTACTACAGAATTAATTTACCCTATAAAGGTAATCTGAAGAATATTTTTAAGTAGAGATATTAATGAAGCATAAAAGATTATTTGGTAAATATGGGTAGATCTGAATATAGGTGTGCTTGTAAAATTATACTTTTCATGACTGACTCAGAAATGAACATTATTTGAAGGGTATTCTATATACTCTGTGGATATTCAGTCATATTGGAGTCTACGGAGGTTATTTTTACCAGTCTTGGGAAATTTGGTTAATTCCAGTATAGACAAATTATCAATTTGAAAATAATGTGGGCAGAGCTGTGATTAGGAATATATACATTTGAGACAGAAATCTGTTGGGTCCTTGGAGGAGGGAAGAATAATACAAAACAAAGTCTTAACATAGGTATATAGCTACAAGCAGAAAGGGAATAATCTAGCCCTTTCAATCCAGTGAGGATCCAAAGGGAAGGTAGATTCCATAAGTAAAGTATACCACAACAATTGTACCCTGAGAAGTGCCTCCTGTCTTAGCTGGGGAAAAGCCCCATTCTCTCCATGTTAATTATGACATTAGCTATCAGTAATGAGACAAATGGCAAAAAAAAAAAGAATATAAATTTAAAAGAATAGGTGATATATCTGGAAATACGACACAGAGCCAACTATAAATGTAACCTCTATATCGTGATGATCAAGGAGATAAACTTTGTTGCTAGAAGTAAGTGGACATATTTACAGATTTTTATTTTTTTGAATGTTTCATATATTTTTTAGTCTTTTATACTTCTATATACTTTGTGGGAGAAGGCTATAAATTTGTATGTACTTTGAGGGTAAGATTGTAAATTTTTATGTCCTTTGGTGATGGTTTTAAAGTCTGTTCTGACTTGCAAATAGAGATTTCTTTTATAAAAATAAGTCTTTGGGAAGATAGTAAACTATACTCAATACAAAAGAAATTCATTCAGGAAGTAGTTTGCCAGAAGAGTCAAAGAATGAGAGAACCTGTCCTTCAGAGGTCACTTTCCATATCCTTCATTGACAAAGCAGAGGAAATACTCAATACTGATCTGTTCAATCAAACCAGGGTTTGCAGGTTTGGTTGATTCATGTGGGAACCCTATTCATCTGGCTTCTTTTAACAGAAAGAAAATAATTTCATAAAAACCCAGTACTTGTTAACATGAGAGTTTTTTTTATTAGAATATGAATAATAGTATACTTATTTTAAAAGATTCCATAAGATTATATTCTACATATCAATCCTTTTTCTCATTATTAATACTGGCTAACATTTACATAGTAGTTAAAAATTTACAAAAGACTTTACATATATTGTCTCATTTGAACCTCACAACAATGCTGAGAAATAGGTGGTATTATCACCATTAATTTATAGATAAAAAGACTGATTCTAAGAGAGTGATTAGATTCTAAGTATGCCTTGCCAACTATTAGTATATTATATTACATACTCATATGATATATTATTAGTATATTAATATGTGATATTAGTAGTAGAGTTTGAACCCAGATCCTCTTGGCCCCAAGCCCACCATCTTTCTGTTACCTAATGGTACATGTTCATTGACATTGATCATAGCACTGAAAATGCTGTGTCCTTGTGGAAAAAAATACACAGCCCCACAATGTAAACCAGGACCGAGATACCTATTGCCATCTAACCTCCTGCTCCTGTCCCTTGCTGGTAATCCACCTGGCTCAGGTCTATACATAGCCTGGCAAGTAAGAGGAGAAAATAAAATTAACCTTTTTAGCTGGGGCCTAGAACAGAATTCTTAATGATGTCCGGAGGATAAATATATCAACCACATCTCAAGTCTCTATAAGGAGAAAGTGATCAAAAGTGTTAAATGCTATAGTGAGATCAAGAAAGATAAAGAGAGAGAAAAATACATTGTTTTTGGCAGCTAAGAGGTCATTGATAATTTTTCAGAGACCAGTTTTTGTTGAGTGATGATGTTGGAAGCCAGATTGCAATAGGTTGGCAACTGACTGAGAAGAAAGGAAGTGTAGGCAATAAGTGTAGGAAGCTTTTAGAAAGGGTTTGGCTGTGAAAGAAAGGCAAGATTTAGGATTATAACTTGAAGAGAAAACAGGGTCAATTGAAGTTTGTTTTCTTTAAAGATTTGGGGAAATCTGGTCATATTTGTAAGCAACAGAAAAGAATCCATTGGATAACCATGAGATTAAAAAGGGAAAAAAAAGTGATGATGGAATGGTCCAAAAAGAGAGAAGGGGGCAGGATCAAGGAAAAAAGTGGAGGTTTGGGATTTGGCAAGAAGATTCATTTCATACCACAAGCCTGGAAATAAAGAGAAAATAAAGGATAATGTTAATAGAATAAAAATTAGGAACAAAAGAGTGTTCATTCTGGATGGCCTTGGAGACACTGACATCTACTGATATGAAAGAGAAGATTTGGAACAACTATAGTGAAATGTTTGATAACAAATCAATTATGGAAGAGCAAAAGGATTATCAAAATTCTTGTGGAGTAATGAGGGCACAAATGAGATTGATGTTTTTCAGTAATATCTGACTCCCCTAAACTCTATAAACTATATGGGGCTTTCTTGGCAAAGATTGGGGTGGTTTGCCATTTCCTTTTTCCAGTTCATTTTACTGATGAGGAAACTGAGGCAAACAGGGTTAAGTGATTTTCCTTGGGTCTAGTACATGTCTCAGGCCAGATTTGAATTCAGTTCTTACTGATTCCAGGGATGAATGAGGTATGGTATATGGTTGTAATGGAAAACTATTGTGCCATAAGAAATGATGAATAAGATGAGTTCAGAAAAACATGGAAAGACTTATATGAAATGATGCAAAGTGAAGTGAGAAGAAACCAGAAGAACAGTAATAGAAATATTGCACAATGATCAATTGTGAAGGACTCAACCATTATCAGCAAAACAAAGTTCTAAGATAACCTCAAAGGACTCGTGATTAAAAAAAAAAGCTATCCACAGCCAATTTTCATTTCCTTCATGAGTTTTTTATTGTATATGTGATATATGTCTTCAGGCACAACATGGAAAGTATAGAATTCATATTGCATGAAAACCCTGGTAAAACCTTTATCAGACTAATCAACCACCTCAAGGAGGAGGAAGAAAGGAGGGAGAGAAACTAAACCACAAAATGTCAGAAAACAATTGTCAAAAATTATAAAATATTAAAATGTACTTAAAAATAAAATTTAATAAAAAACCCAAATGAAAATATACATTCAAATTTTTATTAGAACATTGCAACATACTCTAAATTTAGGGTCAGAGGATTTGGGTTTAAATAATAACTCTGCCATTTACTACTTGTATGATTTTGAGCAAGTCACTTACTTATATGGACCCCATTTTCTTCAACTGTAAAATGAAGGATTTGGGATAGATGACCTCAAAAATCCCAACCAGGATCTAGCTTTGTATGACCCTGGGCTAATTATTTAATATCTTAAAAGCTTCAGTTTCTTTATCTGTATAATGTTGGGTTTGGACTAGATGACTCTACAGTCCCTTTTGCATTTGAATGTATATAATTATTCGAATTATTATTATTATTATTATTATTATTTTAACATCAACTATCAGGGAATGCTAGCCACTTTAAGAGATAGTACAATGGGTATGTGTGTGGGGGAAGGTGGGAATCAAGTGGGGGAAGGTATAATTAGGAAGTGACTATGGTATAACAAACATAGAAAATAAAAAAAAATCAAAAATACAATTAAAAGGATACCACTTTGCAAAATTGGTAGTTTGGCAGAGCCATCTCTAACAGGAAAAGAATGCAGGACTGGAAAACTAAACTGAATACTGCCATCTACTGGAAGAAGAAGGTACACCTGAGAGGAGAAAGGAGAGAGAAGGAGACTTGAGTGATGATGGAGGCAATGAAAGTTGGGTTGGGATGAAATTGATTATAAGGAAAAGCCCTTAAAAATATTAGGAAGATGGATGGAAATAGTGCAAACAAAACAAGGCAATAGGAGGCTGAACCATATATAAATGTAGGACAATGAAAAGAACGGATGGATTTTCATTAGCAGCATTTCCAGATGGGAAGCTATATGTAGCATGAATGGGATTCTAGAGAGTAGTGGCCATGAGAGAGATTTTGGAACAGAGGAGAAGACAGAAAACTGATTGAACTCGGTCACAGGAGTATTGATGCAACCTAATTCTTCAGGGGAAGCACTTCTTTGGAAGAAGTTATCTATCAGTTTCTTCAATTAATTCAACAATGATTGAAGTGACTATGATTTACAAGTCACTGTTCTAGGCATTGAGGAAACCAACAAAAAAGGGCCCAACTTCAAAGAGTTTTCTATTTACTGGGGAAGATATGGCAAGTCAACCCATAAGCATGATGCTTGGCATATAGTATATGCATAATAAATGCTAGTTGACTGGTGCCTCTACACTGGTATGAATAGAATGTGACAGAGCAAAGTAGAGACCCACATAAAGTGTTCCAGGGAAACACAATGAAGGAGTTTCAACTTTATCAGTTCTTTTTCACTGCCAAGTGGTGGTAATTTTAAGGCTGAATAGCAAATAGCAGCCATCATTTCATACTAGTGAAGGGAAAATAATGGGAGAACCAGAAATGGAGAACAAGGTGCAGCTTTTGGTGCTTATTATACAAAATACCAAACAGTTTAGTTCTCAGTGTGATTACAGAATGTTAGATTTGAAAAAGACCCTTAGAGATAACATAGTGTAACCTTTCATACAATACTGTATGTACCCTACTCCACTTAGAATATCCTTCCTCTGCTTGAACATTTCCATTGATTTACTACTTCATAAGTCATCCCATTCTAGTTTGGACATCTTTAAATATTAGAAAATTCATACTTTTATTGATATTCATGCCCACTTCTTTCTACTGGCTACTAATTGTCCCCTTTGGGGTCAGGTAGTCTAAAATATAATATTCTTCCTCTTGGAAACACTATAAAAATTCAAATGTATTTACTAATATTCCCTAATATTTTGTTTCAAGTCCAGTTTCTTCAACTATTCCTCATATGCCATGGATTCAAGCCTTTTTAATATCCTGGATAATGTTTGTCAATGTCCATCTTAAGATGCAGTCTGACCACTTTAGAGTATATAGAGATTGTTTGTTTTGAGGGGGAGATGGGAAAATAACTATATTTTTATTAATAAAATCTAATATTAGTTTTTTGGTGGCCACATTATATCACTGACTTACATGGAATCATGTACTACACCAAGCATGGAATTTAGAGCAAGGAGATAGAAATAGGTTCAGCTCCTGGCTCTACTATTTGCCATATGAATGAACTTGGGCAGGTCACTTAATCTTTTTAGGCTTCCATTACCGTGTTTCTAAAATGAGGGCACTAAACTAAGAAACCTTTAAGGATTTTTTCAGCTCTCAATTAATTATCATTTGATATTATAGAACATGTGTGAACACATACACACACAACCATACTTACCTAAAACCAAGCTATTTCCCTATGATTACTTCCATTCTGTACTCATCTAATTGATTTTTTAACCTATGTGAAATTTTACATTTATCTCTATTAAATTTCAGTTTGCCAGGTATAGCTGTAACAGTTAAAATTTAGGAATATGGGGAGACTGAGGCAGGTAGAAATTAGTTTCTCTCTGCAAGGAGTATTATATTTTTTAGAGATTTATTAAGGATTAAGGATTAAAGAATATACAAATAAGAAACATGTGCCTAGGCCAGAGGCCTAGACAAAATAACCTCACATCATGGAAGAGACACCTCTGCTCCAAAACGGAAGTCCAAAAGAGAGCCAAAAACCTTTGCCACCAGCTTAAATCCTTCCTTGATCTCAGCCCACCTCAGAATTCCCGTGAGATTACAAAGCATTTTGGGGAAGTGGAGCAAAGGCTTGTGGGGATTGTAGTCCTGTATTCAAATCTATTTTTTACATACCCCCATTTGATCCTCTGGGAAGAAGTCCTTCCCCAAAGGATCATAAAAACATAATCAATTTAAAGATTACAATAATTTGAGGATAAGAAAAAAAAAGAACAAAACCAATAATTACTGGACACTCGGGAATGTTTTCCCAATAGGGAATTTGTTCCAATGGAGGATTCCTCAATGTGGAAATTTTTAACATTCACAAGTCTGAGAAATTTCAAGATTTACATAGCCCCCAGTTCTAGGCTGTCAGAAATGCTTGTAGTTCTCATTCTGTAATTTAATATATTATGTACTATCCTAACTTTGTGTCAGTTATTAATCTAACAAAACTAATACCTTTACTTCCAAGTCACTAATAACAATCTTAAACAGAATAGGCCTAGGATAGAGCCTTTCGGTGTGCCAGTACAAACTTCCTTACACATGGACTTTGATTTAAATATCAAGACTCTGAGGGTGGATTTCAATTGACTACAAATTAATAGAGTTAGACTATATTTAGCCTGTATTTCTCTATCTTGGTCAAAGGAGACAAGAGGCACTTTGTCAAATTGATTGAAATTTTCAAAAATAGATATACCAGCTAGGTGGCACAGTGGATAGAGCATCATGCCTGGAATCAGGAAGAACTGAATTCAAATCTGGCCTGAGACATGTACTAGACCCAAAGAAAATCACTTAACAGTTTGCCTCAGTGTCCTCATCTGTAAAATGTGCTAGAAAAGGACATAGCAAACCATTCTAGTTTCTTTGTTGAGAAAGTCCTAAATGAGGTTACAAAGAGTCAGACACAACTGAAGAAAGGCTGAATGGCAACAACATATCTACCACATTTGTATCATTTGTCAGATCAATTCAGACAATCAACCATTGGGTACCTCAAAGTGCCTCTGTCCTAAAAGAGTTCACTTTTTATTGAAGGAATACAATTTGTATGCAAATAAGCAAATGCAAACTAGCTTGAGGAAGAAGGCAACACCAACAGCTTTTGAGATGTGGGAAGATTTCCCAGAGAAAGTGACTCCTGAACTTGATCCTTGAGGTAAGGTTCAATTCCAATATGAGAAACAGCTTTTATGAAACTGATCAGTCCTTGGATAGAGATATAATACAAAAAGCACCACCAAGTAATTAAATGCAAGGTGGTTTTGAAGAAAGGGCATTATTATTTTTTTTTTTGCATATGGTAAGGCTCCATGCAAAAACTGGTGCTTGAGCCATGTTTGAGGGAAAGCATGAAGATAGCAGGTTTTATGTTGATTGGGAAAGACCCTGTAGTACAGTTTGCCTGAAATGTTGAAATGCTGAATTCATGAAGCTGAATAATATGAAATAAGGCTGGAAAAGTAGGTGGGAACTAGATTATGGAAGAGTTAAAATGTCAAACTAAGATGTTTTTAATTTATGACAGGCAATGGTGAGTCTCTGAAGGTTTGGTTTGGTTTTGCTTTGTTTGAAGGAGCAATATGATGACTCAGTTGAAAGAACTGGGTTTTTTTTTCTGGAGAAGAGAAATCTTAAGCACGACATGATTTTTGTTTTCAAGTATGCAAAGAGCTCTGATGTGGAAATGGGATTTCGTTTGCTCAGCTTGTCCCCAAATGGAAGAACTAAAGGCTATTATGAGTGCCAGTTACAAAGTGACAAATTTAGGCTTCATTTGAGAAAAATAAGAGTCATCTAAAATTGGAATAGGCTGCTTCATGGAATCTTTAAGCAAAGATCAGCTGACCATCACTTCTAAGGTCTCTTCCAACTCCAAGAGTCTGTAGTTCTGTCAGATCTCTGCCTTAAAAGATCATTTTGGTAATGCTATGGAAAATGGGTTGACAAAGGCAGGTAATGAAATAATGAAACCATATGACATATATTAAGGGATTGTGTGCCACGCATTGTGCTAAGCATTTTAGAAATATCTCATTTTATCAATTGGAAGATGTTTATAGAAATTCATATGAGCAGAGATGAGAGTATATATCCAGACAAACGGCAAGTAAAACCAAGCAAAACCTAGGAGAGCAACTATCAAAATGAAAAGGAAATGGATGCCAAACATTTTGTAGAAAAGAAAATGATTAATATTTTCCACATGGTGAATTTGTGATGTTCAAAAAGTTGTTGATGATATGGGACTAGAAGTCAGGAGAGAAAATAAGACTGGATGTATATGGGTCTGAAAAATATCCTCATAGTACTGATAATTTAATCCATGGAAAATGGTATTGCTAGGATTGAGGCCAGGGAGTTTACTTCTATCCTTGGCAAAACTCTAGAATTTATTAAAAGGACAATGTGTGAATAATCAAAAAAGAAAATAGTGATACTAAAGTCAGCATGAGGAAACAGGTCATTCAGTCAGGCATAGTCATGCATGTCTGTGATTCCTGACTGGAAAGGCAGGGGCTGGTAGATCAACTGAGTTCACAAATTCTGAGCTACAGAGGGATTAAAGTAGACTGCTGTCCACACTAATTCCAGCACCTACATCACAAGTCTCTGAGAAGAGAGGATCACCACAAGGCTGCCTAAGGAAGGGAGGCTTAGTTCAGCTCTCATCTAAAATGGAACAGGTCAATTTTTGTAAAAGTGGGGTCAGGCTGTGAATGTTTGTTGCATTTGAGAAGGTGAGGGAGATATCCAGCTTAGAAAAGAAGAGAAGAGAAGAGAAGAGAAGAGAAGAGAAGAGAAGAGAAGAGAAGAGAAGAGAAGAGAAGAGAAGAGAAGAGAAGAGAAGAGAAGAGAAGAGAAGAGAAGAGAAGAGAAGAGAAGAGAAAGGAAAAGAAAAGAAAAGAAACAGACCAGACCATTCCAGACCAGACTACCTTCATTATCCTTCTGTTTTTCTTATTAGAGTTTATCTAGTCTAATTGATTAGGAGAATTCTGATAGTATTAATACTACCTACCTAACAGGGCTATTGTAGAGAAAGTGACTTATAAACTTGAATATTTTATATAAATGTGAATTATTGTTAGAGTACTCAGAATGAGAGAGGTCTTACTTGGGCATTGTCAGACATTATCTGGTATAGGCAATGGTTTTTAGGAAAGATTTAACCAAATTGAATCATATCCAGAAGAGGGAGACCAGGATTTTGAAAGGACTGAAGAACAGTTCATGATTAATTTTAAGTTCTTTGAGGGCAAGGACTGTTTCAGCATTGTCTTTACATCTCCAATACCCAGAAGTGTGCCTGGTACCTAGAAGCTGCTTAATAAATGCCTGCTGGATGAGTAATTTATTGACCAGCTACAGGAAGTACTTATGTTCAGCTTGGAAGGAAAAAAAATTTTTTTGAAGATACTGAAGATCTTCAAATATTTGCAGCATTTGAGGCCAAAGGATTACACTTGTTCTCCTTGGCACAAGAAGACAAAATGGGAAATCAAGGAGTGGAAATGACAAATAAATACATTTAGGCTTGATGGAAGAAAAAAATTCTTATTTATATCTATCCAAAAGTCAAATGGGCCACCGTGGAGATTACTTACTAGAATTATTAATGTTTTTCAATAATAGCTGAGTACCCTTTTCAGAGAAAAAGACTCCATAATCACATTCTGTTGCTAAATCAAGAGAAGAAAGCTATGGCCTCCATTAAACTACCCTTACGTATAAATCTACATTCTTCACATTAAGATAGTTGGATTTTATTTTTTTCTATCTTCAGTGGAAATAGAGAACAGGTGATTAACATTCTATAGTTAATCCTTATCCCTGGGTAAGCAACACCTTGTTCCTTGATCCTTACTTCTGGGGCTTGAATATCCTGAGAGAAAATGCACAAAACCAGGCTGATTTCACTCACCACAAATTTATGGTGTATAAATCTAGCCAAGGGCTAGGACCTTGATGTTTCTAGCCAGCTTCCTATCTCATTTCCTATTGTGACTGTTCTAAATCTTACTTCTTTCCTCAAGTTTCTACTGTCCCCTTTCTCCTTTCTCCAATCCTTAGAGCACATTATTTGGCCCCTTATTTTAATGAATAGATTATGACCATTTTACCTGATTACCCTCTCCTGAAAACAATAATTGCCCCCACAACCCCAAAGACCTTTGTATATATCTCCTGCATTTATCATGTATTATTTTGTTTTATAGTTATAAATGTATGCATCAGATTCTCTTACCATACATCAAAGTCCATAAGGGCAGTAACAATGCTTAAACTTTGTATCACACTTTTGCTTAGGACAGAGCTGCATACAGAGACCACATCTGATGATTGCTCAGTTGAATTGATCACTTCTATAGATTCCTTTTTGTATACTAAGATTATGACTTTCTTTTCAGCTGAGAAAAAAAAAACCTATTTTTCTGTTTTATTTTCATCATGTTTGGGACAGATCTGAGCTTTTTCATTTACAAGTTTAAAGCATTGCAATAATCTACTGTTCAATTTTGTGCAACAAATTTCTCCTTGCTCATGTCAATCTTCCACTCAGCTATCAAATCATTCTTCCTAAAATGCAAGTCTTAAACTATGTCACCTCATTGTCTCTCATTCATTTAACTCCACTGGCTTCCTCTTGCCTCCAGGATCAAACATAAAGCCCTCCGCAAGCTGGGTTCTTTCTACCTCTTTAGCCTTCTTATATTTCCAACCCCGTTTCCCACCTCCTGTACATTTGCAATACAGTGTCTCATGCTGTCCCTCACATCTGTCTCTAGGCATTTTCATTAACTGTCCTTGATTCCTGGAATCTCTGTTTCCTAGTTTTTCTGGCTTCTTTCAAGTCTCAGTTAAAAAACCTATCTTCTGTAAAAAGTCTTTTCTGATTGTCTTTAAAGTAAGTGCCTTTGATTTTCTCCAATTAAAATCTCATATCTTCTTGTACATAGTTGTTTTTATGGTGTTTCCCTCATTATACTTCAAGTTACTAGAGATAGAGGCTATCTTTTATTTGTGTAATCAGTTCTTAGCATAGTGACTGGTACATAGAAGGCTCTTAAATTCTAGGTGACTGACTAGATGCACTAGACTAAAATTTTGTGATTATATACAAAAATATTGCATCAATATAATTGAGACAGGATCAGATGAGGAAAGAAAAATAAAATAATTCTGCTCAGGCAGATCCTCTTCCTTATATGGGGTGTTAAAAAGCAAAAAGAATTTAAATTTGGAAATCAGAAATACTCTCATTTACCAAAGGGCTACTCTTTGATGCTCTTTATTCACAATATAAAAGACTTGATGATACCCTTTATATAAAATACAAAGTCTGATGGAATTTAAAATGGGCAAAATAATAACTTTTCATTATTATCTTGGGTTTTCTTCCTATTCTGATCTTCATAAGTATCCCTCCCAAAGACCTGTAATGGACCCCTTTCTTTTGTCTTTTGGGGTAATCTGAACAGATCCCATGGGTTCAATGACTATTTCTATAACATTTGATACTCAGGTCTACATACAGAGCTCTAGTGTCTCTCCTGAGCTCCAATCCAATATCCCCAAATGCTCTGTGGACATCACAAACTTATTTTCTTCTCTCTCCAAAATTACCTTTCATCCAAACTTCTCTCCTACTGAGGAGTATACAATCGTTCTAGACAAACCAGGCTAGCAAACTTGGTGTCATCTTTGACTATTGACTTTTATTTATACCACACCACCAAAGTGTCATCAAGTCTTATTGTCTATAAGCTTTAAAGCATTGTATAAATACTAGTCATTACTGATGTTTTTATAGTTGTTATTATTCTAGTTTCATAACATCTCTCCACTTCTCTATTCATATAACTGCCACCCTGGTACTGGTTCTCATCAACTTACCACCTGAATTATTATGACAGTCTTCAGTGTAATTCTTCTTTCAATCAATTCTAGCAGTTTCTTATCCCTTATAGGGGCACTCCAATCCAACCCTGTTCTAATCCAGCCTTCACTCAAAGTTGCCAAAGTGATTTTCTAGAGCACGAGTGTAACCATGTCACATACAACACTATAATCCCTAACTTAAAATCCTATGCTGTTTATTAACTCCAGGATCAACTATAAAATTATTTGTTTGGCACCTTTCACTACTTGTCCCTGATCTGTCCACCACACCTCTGTGACCTCCCAGACTAAAATACTGCTCCCTGTCTATCATTCCCTTATGTATGTCCTTCTCTATTAGAATGTAAGCTCATTGAATTCAGGGACTGTCTTTCTTTTTGTATTTGTATCTCTACTGATTGACACAGAGCCAGACACAAATGCTATTAATTGGTCATCTGTGTCATATATGTTATCTCTATTCTCATCAAAATACTTGGCAAAAACATTGAAGTGAGCAGGCCAAAGCATAGATCCCTGGGGACATTCCACTGGAGTCTTTTATTCCAATTGATTTGGTCAATTGGGTCTGAATCTAATTGCACTATCATGTAACCCCCATCTCTTTATCTTCTCCACAAAGATGTCAAATGTCTTGCTGAAATTCATGTATAGTATGTCTTTGATATTCCCTAATTTTCCAGTCTAATTACTCTGTCAAAAAAGAAAATGAGGCTGGTCTTGTATGAATTTTTCTCAATGATTTTGGCACAAGGTGGCCACTGCTTCCCTTATAAATATTTAAAATTATCCCTTCCATATTTTGTCCCCGAATTATGTTAGGATTCAAAGTCAACCTTACCAGCCTATAGGAACACATTTTCTTATATACATAAATATATATGAATGTGTATATATTAAATATAATATGTAGATATACATAATATATATACAAACAAAACAAAAAATGATAAGACATCATTCATATATTACTTTTAGACTTACAAAATGCTTAACAAATACTATCTCATTCTATCCTCATGACAATTCTGGACTATAGGTAAATTAGTATCCATATCTTATAGATGAGGGAATTGAGGCAGACAGAAATTAAGTGATTTTTCCAGAGTCATAGAGCTAGGGAGGGTCTGAGTCTAGATTTGAATACAGGTCTATCCTGATTCTAGGAACAAGCTCTATCCATTGTGCCACTTTATAATCTTAGCTGACGAAACTGAACTCTTTCTTTTTATGAAAACTGGAATAATATGGGGCCATTTCCAAACCTGTGATACTTCTTTAATTCCTTATAATATTACAAATATTAACAATGGCTCAGCAATTAAATATACAAGTTTTTAATTAGCTCATCCAGATGACTTGAATCCATTAAGATTAGCTAGGGTTTTTATTTATTTATTTTTTTTTTGCCTTCTCATGAATCCTGGGTTTTAACCACCTATTAACAATCTTTGTTCTATTATCCAGTTTTAGAGCATTTTCCTTGTTAGAAAAAAAAAGAGAGAGAAAGCATTATCTTTTTGTCACTTGTTATCATCACCAAATCTGCCCTTAACCCTTTTTTTATCTTGCTCTTCACTCCATTTAAAGACCACATTTAAATTAGAGGTTCTTAAGCTGGGTTCCATAAATTTGTTTTAAAAATATTTTAATAACTGTATTTCAATATAATTTTCTTTTATATTTTTAAGTATTTAACTTTATGTATAAAACATTATTTTGAGAAGGAATCTGTATGTTTCACTAGATTTGCAACGTTTGAGGGGGGAGGTTCCTAAATTTAGGTTGCTTAATTTAGAACCCCTGATTTTAAAGTTCATAAAATATCTTAAACATTCCTTATGTGATTTTTATTTAATAACTCTGTGAGCTAGCTATTATGTGTTTTATCATCACCATTACATACCACGAAGAAGCTGAACATCAGATAGATTAAGTGGCTCAGAACTAGAAAGCATCTGAGGCAGGATTTGAACCCTAATCTCCTGACTCCAAGCCCAGAACTCTGTCTACTACAACTTGTTTAGGTAATCACATATGACAACCACATCGGTTTTTGTAATTCTTGAGACTCTGAGTCAAATACAAAGTCAACATTTATTGAATTCTCATTAATATGAGAGACGCAGTGCCAATCATTGAGAATACACACCTCAAACCCTCCAACTAATCAGCAAACAAAACAATCCCTATCACAAGGAACTGACTTCTTACTTCTCCCCAATACCTCCGGCACAGTGTCAAAATAGAGGAGGAAATTTAACTGGGCATCAGTAGCAGTGGTTTTAGCCTTGGCACTGCCATTTGATAGCTTTGTCTTTGTGGGCTTCAGTTTCCTCATGTATAAAAGGGTAGCTCTGAAGTTAATGATCTCTTAAGGTTCCTTCTAACACTAATAGTCTGTGATTGAACTTTCCTAGAGCTAAGCCATCTAAATAATTAGAGAAAGGTTCTACAAAGGGATAGCGTGGACTGTGCTGGGTGTTGTTGTCACCCCTCCAGACTCTGTTCTTGACCTACTTAGAAGACAGAAGCAGGAGCCACACCTTTCACCCCTCCAGGGTTCAGAGAATCTCCCTATATCCAACACGGTTCAGTGTTCAGCATGGCTGCTGACCTGCTTGTGGGAAGCTGACCAGCCCTGTTATGGCATTTCCAAAAACCCTTGGGAAGGCTGCTCTTCAGGTCCTGTAATTACAGGCTTGGCTAAGGGATGGGGCAGGGTGGGGCTGAGGTAAGGTGGGTGAGGTCCATTCGGAAAAGGAAAAGGTGGTTAGGTATCTGTGGCTGCAGAAACCAGCCACTGGACAGATACAAGGAACAATGCTTGGCAGACAGTGAAGGGTGAGGCTAGTATGGGCTGGCAGAGGAGGGCCAAGTGTCAGATTTGTTTTTTAGAAGATGGTCTCATCAATGACTGGGTCACCACTCTCCCCTTGGCAATAACTGACCCTTCATGGGTTACCATGAACACCTCTAAATACACAGTGGACAATTGCCTCTTTTCTGCATCTAATTACACATATTCAAAGAAGTTCAGGGAGCTTAGCCTTTTACTCACCAGCTATTTTCATAATTAAATTCTTAGAGAGATCCTTGAAGAATTCTAACCATAATGTTACTTATACCCGTAGTCTTTTCTTTGAACACAAAAGAAATACTTAACTCTGTCATCATGCAAACTTGACCACAAACTCAACTTTTGGCCTTTACTAACTATTCTGAGATGGTTCTCCAATTTAGAGATTATACAACCACTCTTTTCCCCCTCCTTCAACCTACTGCTGTGCATCTTAGAATCATCAAACTTCAAAACTTATCTGTTCCACTTAGCCCTTTCTCCAATAATAGTTCTGTCTATAATTTCCCTAATGAATGATCATATGATCTCTCCTTCTCATTTTCCAATTATCTGGAATTTAATAATAGTCAGAAATGTATATAACACTTTAAGTTTTGCAAAGTACTTTGCTCAAATTATTTCACTGAAACCTTTCCACAATCCTATGTAGTAAGCACTATAGGTATGATTTTCATATTTACAGCTATTAAGTCTCAGAAAGATTTAAATCCAAGTTATCTTGAATTCTGGTACTTTGTACATGCATACATGACTATACTATACTATATTGAGCTGAAGAATGGAAAAATAATATCAAGACATATTCAAACCAGTATCATAATCTTACTGATTAGTCCTTTCTTTCTGCTCATCCCCTTTGAATATAAATTGCTTGGGTGCAAGCCGAGTTTCAATTTTGTCTTCATATTCCAGGAATCTATCATACTGCCTAACACAAAGTAGGTATTTTTGAATTGAATTGATCTCTACCATATGAGAAGTAGGAAAAAAGTAAGCTCAAATTGTCAATTCTGCTTCTCTTTGGTAGTCATTTTGTTAGAAGGTGTGGCCAGAGAGGGATTACCCAAAGCCTGAATTAGTGAATGACAATATATCTTTCTTTTTGAACACTAATAAGTTATAATCTATCTTCATTCCAATTGCTTCATAATGCACCATGGAGGAAGATGATTCTTAGTCACCAGGAACATTGGAATGGCAGGGTGGTATAAGGTAAAGGAAGTTGAATTCAGAGTTTGATGTCCTGGATATTGAATGCCAGCTCTTTTTGGAACGAGTGTGACATTGGCCAAGTCAATCTTTCTTGGTGCGTGCTGTAAAATAATGGGGCTAGACCAGATGAAATTTTTCAGGTCCATTTGAGGTTCTAAATCTAGATTATAATCTTGCATTTTAACATAAATTGTTATAGATTCTGCTTAATGTCAAATGATAGAATATAGGAATATCCTTGTAGAAAATATTTTTATAAACTATTTTGTAACCCTTGTTGCTTAGAAATCACTGTTGTTAGGATTGGAACCAGTCAGGGGTAATCTAGTCTAACATTAAAGATGAGGAACTACTGAGTCTCAGAGAGTAACTTGTTTAAGGTCTCCCAAGAAGTAAATAGCAGAAGTATGATTTGAACCTCCATGGAGTTCTGGACTTGGAGTCAGGAAGACCTCGGTTCAAAACTAACCTCAGTCACTTATCTGTATGACTTGAGGCAAGCCACTCTGCCTCCGTTTTCTCATCTCTAAAGAGGAGATAATAAGAGCACCTTCCTCCCAAGGTTGCTGTGAAGACCAGATGAGATAACATATGTAAAAGCACTTTGCAAATCTTAAAACACTATATAAAAGTTATGACTGATATTGTCCAGGTTCTTTGACTTCCAGTGTAGTGCCACCTACCACATTGCAATCTGTTTTTTCTTTTTCTTTTCTTTCCAGGTGTACTTGGTTTGATTCGAAACAATTTACATATTTTCTTAATGTCTTAAACCTCTAAATTGTGCTATTTGCTATCTAGAAGACACATAGAATGGTTGAAGAGTTTTTTGTTAACTTCCATTCTAACACAGGACCTTCACAAGTTACAAATGCTGTTTTTACTTTGGATATATAGTACTATTCTTATGGAAAGACCTGCCCCTTTGTATAGATAGGTGTGCCAATGACCCAACAGACTCAACCCAAGATGAGGAAACTATTTAAGACCATTCAAAGCCCAATGAATAAACACATACACACATACACACTCACTTTGAAAAGAGGCTGTTAATGATGTAAATGCCAAGGTCCTTAGGACTTGAGCTAAACAGAATAAACAAACCAGCAAAGCATTAGATGTACCTGTGAGAGCCCTGAATACTTTGCTTTGATGACTGGGAAAGGCAGAAAAATGTAGCAGAACTAGCTCCCACTGGAGCAAGCCTTTGTTTATCCTGTCTAGTTCAAGTCAAAGATAACAGTCCTCATAGAGCTAGCTCCCAATTTGGGCAGGGCTCATCTGTCCATTTGTAGGCACTGCCTGATTTAGATCCTTACACAACAACACCTTGCATTGGTGCAGCCCTTTACAATTTCCAAAGCCTGTCAACACCCCCATTCTACCCAATGTGCAAATAAGGGCTACCTGGGAATAGTGTGATGCAGAGTGGTGTTAGAATTAGGCACCCAGGGCTCAAATATCATTTATTACTATATGTTATATGTATATATAATTAAATAAAAAATAAATTATATATAATATATATATTACTATATAATCTATGTGACCAAGGACCAATCTCTTAATAATACCAATCATTTATCTAGCATTTTTAGATTCTTGAAGAGCTTTATACATGTTAATTAATTTGATCCTCACAACAACCCTATGAACTAGGCAAGATAACTATCCCCATTCTATAAATGAAGAAAGTAATCTCTCTGGGTCTCAGTTTCCCCATTTGTAAAATGAGGAGGTTGGACTAAGAGACCACTGAAGTCCCTTCCAACTCTAAGTCAGAAATCCTGTGATTTGTGATCCTCAATGAATGTGGAGATGAAACCCTATGGAGATTATCTCTTTTTTTTTTTTTTAACAATGAAGAAACAAACATAGAGAAGAAATGGGAAATATGACTTAGGTGTCTGGAGAATCTGTAAGAAGGCCAGAGGTAAACTTTACTTCTGGAACTTCTTTGATTACACTAACCCTGCCTATTCAAACCAGATCCATTCAATGATATTCCAACATTCAAGCTAAAACTATTGAATATTCTTTATGCTGCACAAACTTGGGAGATAATTATAGCTGCATGTGCATATGTATGTGTGTGTGTGTGTGTGTGTGTGTGTGTGTGTGCTAAAAAGAACTTCCATTCATTCCAAATTGGTCACTTTGGGCCCATTTATAAAGACTTTGGCACCAGGCAGTAAGACTGGAGAAGGGTGAGCAGTCTGATTTATCCTTCTGGGAAAGGATCAATTCAACAGTGAGACATGATTGAAAGTTGCAATGGTTCACATATCTCATGGTTACTTATCCAACAGCCTGAGATTTCTAGAACATAGCTGAGAACCTTCTGTAATATTCCTGACATGCATATATATAGAATCTCTTCTGGAATAGTTCTGTTAATGGGGGAAAAGACTTTAAGCAGTTCTTTCAATTAGGGGAGAGGGAGAACAATTTTAATTGTGCTCACCATTACTACATAAATAAATTATTTATAACTTTTGTCCTCCATCTTTATCTTTTTGACAGAGGATTGACCATTATTTCTATGTCCTTTTTTTCCTATACCTTCAACTTCTTTAAAAAAAAACATAATTTTTTATATCAATTTACTGTCTGGAATAGTGCCATCCTTGCCAATAGGTATAGGTGACACACCCACCACTTAAAAGTATTTAAGGTTTCAGTAAAACTCCTAGAAAGGTTGAAATTCCTCCTGGATGCTTGAACTTCATTCTTCAGTGGTTGACATCAATGATATAAGCTTAGTTATCTGCCCAATGTGGTGTAATGGAAAGGTCCCTATCTCTTGAATCAGAGGGTCTGAGTTTGAATTCAAGCTTTCTTGAATTCATATCTGCATAATTTTGGTCAAGTCACTTAATCTCTCCATGTCTCATTTCCTTCATCTTCATCATTAAAGGTTTTGAATGGGATTCTTTCTAAATTCCAAATCTACCAGTTTTTCAGAATCTACTTAGTTTACTTTCACAGAATTTGTGAAATTTTTTAAAAATCATCCTAGGATCAGAGATTTACAGCTAACAAGAGGTTTCATGAGTTAATTTAGTCCAAATGCTTCCTTTAACACATGAAGAAACTGAGGCCCAGAAAACTTGTAACTTGCACAAGGTTACACAGCCAAGGAGTGGGCAAAACTGGATTTTTAAGCTAGCTTCTCTGATTCCAAAACCAAAACAATGTCCATAGCACCAAACTGCCTCCCAATTTAAACAATAACATAAATGAGGATTTAAAAAATCTTTTTATATATGAGGAACAACAACAAAAAAATTATATAATCAAGTCTTAAAAGAACCCAAAGTCCTAAAGTACAAATGGCGGACCTGTTCCTAACTTTAACTCTAATCAGCTTCTCTAAACATTGGCTTGTTATCTTTCTCCCAGGGCCATTTTCACTTCTAGCCAACCCATGTGTTTTAGCTTATACTCAGATGCTTGTTAGAGAAAAGGCATTAAATTAGCAACTTTCTGCTACCCACAACTGAACCCTAAATGTCCTCAAATGGCTCTTAGATTCTCCTCACGTAAGCTCTCTTCCTGGCCATCCAAGCTCTGGTTCTGCTCTCCAGCTCATTGCTGTTACTTAGCTCTCAGCCTGTTAATCTGTTCTTAGTACATGTGCCTTTTCTCTCTCTCTCCATCCCCCCCTCTTTACCTCCTTTCCTCTCTCTCTCTCTCTCTCTCTCTCTCTCTCTCTCTCTCTCTCTCTCTCTCTCTCTCTCTCTCTCCTTTTCTCTACACCCCTCTTTTTTCCCTCTATAGTGGCTTTGAACTGTCTTTTAAATGGGAGATACTGTGTCTGTTCCAGCTGTTCCTAATTCCACCATTCAGAGCTGCTCTTTTCAGCCAAAAGGTGATAAAACTAGCTTTTTAAAGGGGCCAGGTCCTTATTCCTGTTGCACAGATTGAAACAAAACAAAACATGGGTTTAAACAGTTCAGTTTCTTCCCAACAACCAGGAATCAAAAGCCTCTTTTCATCTGAGAGTAAGAGTATAATGTTCTTTAAATTATGCCACCATTTTTCCAAGGGAAAGTTTCTGTAGTGCTCAAGTTCCCCCTCCCCAAAAGTAATTTATGGCTGCAGGCCTATGAAGCCGCATTTATTTATAATTCTCAGCCTTTGGGGCCTGGTGCTATCTAAAGAAACAAGGCTTTCTTTGTTTTTAAATGAAATATCTTTTGAATACACATTTTATGCGTATTTGTCCAGATTTATTCAAAGTAATACAAATACTAGGAAATAAGGAAGTGTACTCTAATGTACAGTAGTTAAAACAAACACCAGTTTGACTCAACAATAGCATTTGTGGCATATTGTCAACTATTAAACATTTACAGTATGCTGTATACAATAGCAGCTTAAAGCTTTTAATACCAGACCTTGTAATCAGACCTTCCATCTAGCCACAGTTTCAGAAGGGGGAGTTGGGGGGGGGGGGTGGAGAAGGGCCTGGGAGGGAACTTATTTTGCTCTCCTCTCTGACATAATACATGAAGGCTTGTTTCTAGGTCTTGCTCTGACTCTACCAGTTCCCATGAATGGAAAAACTCTTGGTTTCTAGAGTCATCAGTTAAGCTTTCAAGTTAGAGGGAGACCTTTGAGGTCAGAATTCAAGCCATAAAAGAATTCTTCAGTATCTCCAAGTCTGTCCAGTGAAGCTTAATTTATGGAGGGGAGAAGGGGGATTCAAGTAAGAGTTGGCATATCAGCTTTCTAGCAGCACTGTTGATGAATGATACAAGTCTCAATGTGAAGACTGTAAAAGTGTGCATTAAAAGAAGATAGGTAATTTCACCAGCAAAGTTAAATACAAGCCAGGTCTACCATTTCAAGGAATTCTCCAATTTTTCTGTTTTTATCTTTTCTTTTACCCAAGCCTGGAGTCAAGAAGACCCAAGTTCAAATCCACTCACCAGTTGTATCACCCTTGGCAAGTTTCTTAAACCTGATGCCTCAGTTTCCTTATCTGTAAAATGAGCTGGAGAAAGAAATGACAAACCATTATAGTATTTCTGTCAAGAAAACCCCAAATGGTATCAAGAAGACTAGAATGTTTAAAGGATGACAATAATCTTTTCTCTTGGGGATGGGAACAATCAACTTACTACCACACATTTTGAAAATCCACTTTGGTGTCTTCCAATTTTTGACCAAAGTTCTTCTGGGAGAGGAGCTGCTAGGTGGCACAGTAGATAAAATGCCAGGCATACAGTCAGGAAAACTCATCTTCCTGAATTCAAATCTGACCTCAGATACTAGCTGTGTTCTGGGCAAGCCACTTAACCCTGTTTGCCTCAGTTTCTTCATCTGCTAAATGAACTGGAGAAGGAATTGGCCAACCACTTCATTATCTTTGCCAAGAAACCTCCAAATAGGGTCACAAAGAGTCAGACATGAGTAAATGACTGAACAACAACTTCTGAGAAAGACTAAATCTTGGACTAAATTTTTTCTGAAAGTCCCATGTAAGCTTTTGGTCTCATAAGGATGTCAATGGTATATTTAGGAACATTTTACCATCCTGTTTTCTTGAATAATGAAATCCAAATCAATAACTCCTCTCTCTTCCTAGGTTGTAAGATTAAAGTGAGTATGTTCTCAAAAATGTATTTATGGATGCTTGAAAGGACTCAAATAACGGGAATGAATGGGTGAAATGAATTTCACAGGCTGGTGAATTAAGAGGTAAAAGAAATTGTAGTCTCTCTAATCCAACCCCCTTATTTACATATAAAAAACTGAAGCCCAGAGAGATTAGTGACTTGCCTCCTCACATCCATAGTGAAAGTCAGGGGGGCTTTGAACCCAAGACCCTTGACTCAAAGCTGGTGCATTTTCTATTGCCATTTCCCAAAGAATATTAAAGTTGGAATAATCCTCAAAGGTCATGCAGTCCGAGCTATCCTTGAATAAAAGATCCCTTCTGTAGCATCTCAGACCATAAGCAGCTGTATGGCATCTATCTGCCTGAAGACACTAGTGATAAGAGATTCACTCCCCTATGAGGCAGTCCATTCCAGTTTTGTACAAGGTTCAGGATTAGAAAGTTTATTCTTTTCCCCTATCAAAGCTAATTCTCTCTCTCTCTCTCTCTCTCTCTCTCTCTCTCTCTCTCTCTCTCTCTCTCTCTCTCTCTCTCTCTCTCTCTCTCTCTCTCTCTCCACCCTCTCTCTCTCTCTCCCCCTCTTCACCCCTCACTCCTGGTTTTATTCTCTGGTGTCTAATAAGACAAATTTAGTTTCTTTCCCACAAGACTCATTTACTTTAAAATACCTAATCCTTCCCCCACGCCCCACCGCACTCCACCAAGTCTTCTCTTCTCCAGGGCTAAGCATCCTCCCTTCCTTCAACTGATTCTTGATTGCTCTAGCTATGGGGACAGTCACCATTTTAGCTCCTATTGTCCTTGTCCGTAAGTAATCTAGCTCATTCATTCCTTTGCTACACCACTTGTGCTGTGCTCTACCCATACAAAGAACTGGGACAAGCATGGCCTAGAGAGAGCTTAAGACGTGCACATAATGGAGAAAGTCAAGCATGGGGAAGTAGGGATTGAGGGAATTTAAAGAGTGACTGAACTTGAACTTAGAGCAGAAGGCTGGGAAAATGGTTCCTTCCTTGTAACCTCTAAAGCCTTCCTCCCCAAATCCCTCCACCTGGAGTGGCAGGATTATGATATCCAGGAAATTGATATCTCGATGGGGGAAAACCTCTTCAAATTGCCTGAGATTACAGGGACAAAGACATAATTAAACCCACGTACCTAGCGCAAAAGAGGCTGAGAGACATAAGTCAGGGACCAGAGTCATAATCTCCTGAAAACACGTACACACCCACTGCTAGCCTGAATGCGCCTACGGTGCCGCTTCTGGGAGAGTCCAACATCTGTGGTGAGCCCTGAAGGCCAACTCTGCTTTTTATCCGCTGGGAACGACAGGAATCTGAACTTCCCTGGGTCAGCCCTGCCTGACCCTTTACGTAGGCAATTGGAAGAGCTGGAGATAAGTGCACAAGGTGCACTGATCTTAACCTGCTTGATTTATTTCTGTTTCTCTGGTTAAGACCTTTGTCTTTGTAAGGGAATGGCGCATGGATTTGAAGGAAATCTTGCAAGAGCTGGTCGAAGGAATCAGGTTTTCCTAAGATGATGAAGTCCAAGCTATTGGTCCAACACCAGCCCACATTCATAAACAGATGAGAAAGTGATACCACCCACAAAAGGGAGGGCTTAAAGGACAAAAGGCAGCCAAATTCTCAGCGATCCCAAGAGAAGCGTATGGAGCTTGGGTGTTGATCCTGAACTGCTGCTCCCTCTGATACTTGGGTAGTACACCTAATAGATGGGGATGAGCCACATGCCCAGGGTCCTAATTTCTGGATAGGACCAGGTCTTGCTATAGTATACTTTACCTGCCATATTACTAAAACATGCTGCACAGAACCAGTGAGACCATTCCTGATGTGATATGTCTATGACATTAGAAGGGAGATCATAACCTTTTTCTGAATGCTGATTCTATTAATGCAACCTATGGTCTCATTAGCTTATTTTTAGTTTCACTTACTGTGATTGCAATTCATTAAATTTAGTCTTTCCTCCATGAACTACTGCAAAACCATATTTTCTGTACCTTTAATCAAATATTACTATATGATCATATAATTTTCTTAGAATATATAATATTTAAAATTTTCCATAAAAAACTATGTAAAAGTCTCTGTGGTATTTTAAAGATATACTTAAGTTCATCTTAATTATTGCTTTATGTATATCTATATCTATATCTATATATATCCTTGAAAATGAAATGTCAGGGGGCACCTGGGTAGCTCAGTGAATTGAGAGCCAAGCCTAGAGAGGGGTGGTCCTAGGTTCAAATTTGACTTCAGATACTTCCCAGCTGTGTGACCCTGGGCAAGTCACTTGACCCCCATTGCCTAGCTTACCTCTCTTCTGCCTTGGAATCAATATTGATTCCAAGAAGGAAGGTAAGGTTTTTTTTTTCTTTGTTTGTTTTTTAATGAAATGTCATAGAATTTCAAAGTGTTCGAATGGGATAGGATTTTGGGGATAGTTCAATAATTCAATTCCTCTGGATTTACTGATGACAAAATTGTGTCCTCCTGGAGAAAGTGAGTGATTTGAGTGAGATAACAAAGTCAGCAAAATTAAATTATCCCAATATGATGTAATAACTACTAGACTAGTAGTTAGGACACATGAGTTTAAATGTAATTTCTGCTTCTAACTAGTTGAATTTTAGCCTATTCATTTCTAAAATGAAGGGAATAGACAAAATGATTACTAAGAGCACTTCAAGCTACAAAATTTTACATAAGACCCATAAGAAAAATGAAAAGTTTCTTCATAACCTAAAATAAATTTCTGGAACTTTGGTATTCTTTGGGCAAAAAGTGGTCACTTATGCCTTTTAATCTCTTCTGGGGTGTGCATTTCCAGAACACAAGCATGAAAACCCTTAATGATTCCTGCCACAGGTCCCCAAATAGAAGTAAAAATTGGAATAGACTTTCAAGTTCCTCTCTGAGACCTCAAACAAAGCTGAGCATAATAAGATGACTAAAACTGGGCCTGTTGGGCATCCATGTTTCATTTTCTTGGCAATGGGAAACAAAATGGAATGTTGATAATAGATCTGTTTAAGAATTTTCTAAACTACAAGGTACTTCTCTCCCATAGAGGTTGAGTCAAGAGGTGAACCCCTCAGCAGTAAAATGAGAGGGCCATAAAATAATGGACAAACTTATTAGATACTTTTGAGTATTATTTCTAAAAAAATAGATTTAGTTTTTTTCAGTGAAAGTAAAATTCAAATCAAAGCCAACAAAAGCAAGACTAACATGGTGAATTTGTTCCAAATGACAGTGAATACAGCTTAGTGAGTATGTAATACTGTTCAAGCACATGAAGTAAAATTTGAGTTAGTATGTGTCAAATCTTGACAGACGCAGTCTGAAACCTTCACCATAAGTCTGTGTAGGATCATGACAAAGATGAGTTGTGTCATTGAACTCCTTGGTGCATTTGAGCATAACAAATGTGCTAGTTGAATATTTGAGCAAACACATACTTGATCTTTGAGTAACAGTTAAAGAACCAAGGTATCTATTATATTTTTTAAGATCATATATTTTTGTAACCACAATGTACTAGTATTGATAAAAGCTTTAATTTTTAAATTGTTAAGTATATAAATAGTATTAAATACTATTATTGTCAGAGAGGAAAGACTCATGTGTTTAATTTGTCCAAGTGTTCTAGCATGACAACAAATAAACTAAAACATCATCTTAAAATGGACACTCAGAACATGTTAGGAAGACAAAATATTTTTCCCTGGAAATAGATGCTTTTAATAAGCAAACTAAACTTTTGAAACAATGAACAGAACATCAAAAGGATAGCTCGTGCTGGATAAGTTGCTTATAGAATTACTAACAAAATTGCAGAAAAGGGAATTCCTTACATGACATACCAGACAAATGGCCATCCATTCTTTGCTCAAAGATTTTCAGTAGAGGTAAACTACCAACTCGCAAGCCAGCAAATTTTATTTTTGGAGAGCTCTGATTATTCTTATATTAAACAGAAATCTGTCTCTTTGCAAATTCCACACCATTTTTCCCACTTCCACCCTCCAGGGCAAAGCATAATAAGCCAAATTCTCCCTCCATGTGAAAACTCTTCATATACTTGAATACAACTTTTACATGACTCCTGATCTGCTCATCTCCAGATCTTCATAATTCTGACAGTCCTGTACCCTCTCTCCCCTCCTCTGACATTGTCTGCCTCCTTTACTATTCCTCCTTCAAGTCTTTCTTATAAATTAACAAAAGCAATTAGATCACCAAAGGTTCAGATCTTAATTTTACCTTATGTTCACTATTCACTATTATTTTTACTGGCTAGAAAGTATGAAAATAAGGTCATAGCAAATAATTCCTTGAAATAATCTACTTTGATTCTTAACTTTAGTCTACATAATTGATTCAATGATTTTTTGATTCAACAACAATTTATTAAACATCTACTATGAACAATACACTGTTTCAGGTCCTGATGGAGTCATGAAGAAAATTTTTAAAAAGTCTGCATTCTGGTGGCACTTAATAATCTAAGTGAAGACCACATACACTTACATATGTATTGCAATACAATAGTGTACAAAAGAAGATGAGCCAAAGATGAAATCATAAGAGAGATAATTTTCTCTGAGAAGTTAGAATAAAGAAAGCTTACCACAGAAGAGAGTAAACCCCTCAGAGTTTGGCTATTTGTATCGTATGTAGTAGTGGTAAGAGTACTGCAGGCTTTGGAGTAAGGAAGACCTGGCTCAAGTCTGAAATCTAGAAGCTACTGCCTGTGTGACATTATACAAGTAACTTATCTCTTTGAACTTCAGCTTCTGTATCACTAAAATGGGTACAATAATGGAACGACTACCTTTCAAGGTCATAATAAGGAAAGTGCTTTTTGAAACTGTTAGTACCATGTAAGCCCTTGTTGTAATCTTGCCAAGCAGTGAACATTTTTTTTTTAATGTTGGATACTCTATGCGCAGAATATTCATTTGCTTTTCCCAAAGAAAACAGAGCTCTTTTTACATCATGCAACTATTGTTCCTAAAGGCAAAAGTGACACTGGCATTTTCACCTTGAAGAAATCAGATTCTGATTTACCTAACCCAGACATAATGCAATAAGTTAGCAGCCAAAGTTGGTCACAGATATCATTACACATAAAACATTCTTGCAAAAAAAGCATATTTTGTGGAATGGTGAATATGCTGGCTTTATGCTAGAATGCTTTATGCGGACATGAAAAATAGCACTCTAAAGCTTGATGTCAAAAGAGATAAACATCGGTGTTTATTATTTATTCAGAAATTGTCCATCCTGATACTTTGTGCTACATTGCTTAATTTCCATATAAGTTGGCTTTTCAGGGGTGATACACATATACACACACATACACAATGGGGTTTATTTTTAACTTCAATCACTTTTTGAATTTCTCCCCCACTCAGACATAATCTCAGCAGCTACTGGTACTTGATGGGTTTTTTGCCCCTTGTTGAAGGAAAGATATGAGAAACCTTTTTCCAAGGTGGGAATGACCTTTTCCCCACCACTGCCCATGGGCAGTCTCTTGCCAAGAGTGTCTAATCCTGACTGCACTCAATGTGTGTTGGAAGAGAGGGACAAGGGAGAAAATTCCTCTCCACACTTAAGCAACGCAACACCTTTGGGTCATATTGGGTCAAGGGAGCAGACTCTGCAGGCAATGAGGAAGCACTATAGATTCCGTCCCTCTTCACATCCCAGGAATTCATCAGAGTTGGAGGCAAGGACATCATTCAATCAGTATTCTTTCTTTCTTTCTTTCTTTCTTTCTTTCTTTCTTTCTTTCTTTCTTTCTTTCTTTCTTTCTTTCTTTCTTTCTTTCTTTCTTTCTTTCTTTCTTTCTTTCTTTCTTTCTTTCTTTCTTTCTTTCTTTCTTTCTTTCTTTCTTCTTTCTTTCTTTCTTCTTTCTTCTTCCTTCCTTCCTTCCTTTCTTCCTTCCTTCCTTTCTTTCTTTCTTTCTTTCTTTCTTTCTTTCTTTCTTTCTTTCTTTCTTTCTTTCTTTCTTTCTTTCTTTCTTTCTTTCTTTCTTTCTTTCTTTCTTTCTTTCTTTCCTTCTTTCCTTCTTTCCTTCTTTCCTTCTTTCTTTCTCTCTTTCTCTCTTTCCTTCTTTCTTTCTTTCTTTCTTTTTTTTCTTTTTCTTTTTCACTTGAAATCTCTCCTCTATCAGTTCTCATCTCTATATCAATATCTTCCAAATTCACTTTCAGTTCTTCTCTTGAATTCCTGATATGCATTTATTACTCATTGTTCTTAATCTTAATGCCTCACCATTTCAAAATCAACATGTCTGAAAAAAATTTCCTTTCTTCTTCCTGACACATTTCTATTAATAGCTTCACAATATTCATAGACTTTAAATTCCTAAATTTTCTTTGGTTCTCCCATCTCCTTTACCACCTGTATCCAAGAAGTTGCTAGTGCTGTTGATTCTACCTTCAAATTCTTTCATATTCACCCTCTTTTCCATTTTTACTTATCTCTCACCTCTACTAATCTAAAAAAACTCCCTCATAGTCACCCTGCCTCTGATTTTTTTCTTACCTCTAGTTGTTCATATGGATGCCAGACAAATCATTCTGATGGCATAGTTCTGATTGTTACTCCATGACTCAAAAAGCTTCACAGGTTCCCTGAGGCTTATTAAATAAAGTTTAAACTTCATAGTTTGTAATTCAAGTCCTCCTAAGAACACTTAAATAATCCATCAACTGTAATAATAATTTTATTAATATCTAGCATTTATATAGAACTTGGAGGTTTACAAAGTACCTTACAAATATTATCTCATTTGATTCTCATAACAGTGCTAAGAGGTAGATACTATTATTATCCCATTTTACACATAGGGAAATTAAGACAGACTGAAGTTAAGTGATTTACATTTTCAAGTATGCCTATCACTAGGCTCTTCTTGTTGGTTCAGTTGTTTTGAGTTGTATTTGACTCTGAGAACCCATTGGAGTTTTCACTGGAATGGTTTGCCATTTCCTTTTCCAGCTCATTTTACAGATGAGGAAAAATAGGGTTAAGTGACTTGCCCAGGATCATATAGTTCAGAATTGTTTGTGGCCAGATTTGAATTCAGGGAAGAAGTCCAGTGCTCTATCCTCTGTGCCACCACATTGCTTACTCTATACTCAAGCCAAATATTAATATTAATATTATATGAAAACATCCTGTTCTTTTTCTACTTCTACACTTTTGCTCATGTGATATCGTCTATCTAGAATGATCTGTACTTTCTTTCTACTTCTTGAAATCCTGTCCATCCTTTGGGACCCACTCCAAATGTCCTTGCCTTCAAGTATGCTCCTTGTGCATTTACCAAGGTACACCTTTTCTCTTTTAACATAATTATGTGTTATCTTGACTATTGGAGAGAATAATAATAGCTAACATTTATAAATAACTTTAAGGTTTACAAAGAAATACATCTCTTTGTACGTGTGTGTATATATAGTCATTTATAGTTAGAATATATTTATATAGTCTTATTTATTATGTATTTATGCAAGTTTAATTTATAGCTAGCATTTATTTTATCACCACGTCCACCCTAAGAGGTAGGTGCTATTATCATCAATGTTTTAGGCATAAGTAAACTGAGGCTTAGTTAAATGACTTGCCCAGTCATCTAACTTTACACATGGTAAGTGTCTGAGGCAGGATTCTTACCCAGATCTTCTTGAGTCTGGTTCCATCACAGCATTCACTATGTCACCCAGTTAAAGACTTAATGTGCTATTTTTCTTTGTAGCTTTCTTAGCACCTATTATAGTTCATGCTTAATCATTGTGTACTGAATAGATGAATGCCCATGATTGTGCTAGGTAATATGAGTAATACAAAGATGCTTACAGTCTTATTGGGAGAAAGGATTTTGACCCATGCTATTATTTAAGAACACAAGACAGAATATAATAGAGCACTAATTTTAATTTAACAAAATGTCAAGTTACACAAGCAACATATGTAATGGGAAGCCCAGAAAGGTCAGACATCATTTGAAACAGTTTCAGGGAAGAAATAGGACTTGAGCAGTTCCTTAAAGAATTTGGATTTGGCTAGTCAAAGAGGAGGGAGTAGGTCATTCCTAATGAGAAGAGCATAAATCCAGGTCTAGATACAGGGAGAAACCTGGTATATAAGGCAATCAGTCTGGCTGCAGCATATAATGATTTGTGCCGAGGAGTCATGAGATATAAGGTTAGATAAACAAAAATGGGGTAGATATTTTAGAGGCTTGAATGCCAAGATGAGAGGTTTAGACTCCCCATTTATCCCAATTTCCTGGAAAGTTGTCAGTGTCAGATTGTATCACATGAACCTTATGGACAGAGAATGTTTAACTAGCTTTCTAAAAATAAGGAGAGTAGGATGTGGCAAGGATAGGGTACTCTCCACCGTTTGATCGAGTAACCCTATTGAGATCATGGATCAGTTAGAGTATTCAAATATATGGACCACCTACGCTACCATCTGTAGCTTGTCACAACAAAGAAATTCCACTCGAATTAATGGGAAGACTGATACTTCTTTAAATGAGACACCAATGACGTCATGTCTGGCATTTATCAAATATCTGTAAAAAAGTCATTCATTGAGGCCAGAAACTAAACTATACATATAATTATATCCTATATACTAATATTACAAAGAGATTTGTCCATTGGATCACATGGAAGCCTGAGGGAAACAGCAATAGTAGATAGATATAGTAAAAATCAAAGAGATTGTCTTATTAATTTCTGTTGGACATGCCAGAAGTAAAAAGGAAATAATTAAGTTAGTAATGCAGATAAGCAGTGATGGACAGCCCCAATGCCCGTATAGCAAGTCGTATATTGGGCAAGTAATGATTTAATCAAATTTGAAATTAGAATCCATAGAACTAGGTCTGACTTCCTTTAAATGATAGTTAGGGTGCTTGAATAAGACATTGAGTATCTTCAAAAAATTGCTGAGCACAGGATGAGCTGGTGGAAGTATGCCAAATCCACTTAAGGTTTAGGTTAGTTTGCAGGTTTTCGGAACCTATTTCGATAGATGATTTGATTAAGCTGCTATTTTTCTACCACCTCACTGGCAGTAGGGCTGTCCTGCAGACATTCATGTACAGGGTGTTATCTTCTCTTCCCAGGAGATCTGATCTCCTGAAAATATTTGGCAGAATGTCAACATTTAAGTGAGACCATCATTTTTAGGATTATTTGTGATTTTTTCAGTTGTGAGCTGCTTAGAAGCTCAACTCCTTAAAAGAATGGGAGTGTCTCCCATTAAAAAAAAAAAGTATGAGAAAAAAATAGTCTTCTGACTACAGAAAGCACAGCAAAGTTCTCACACTGGTTTGTTAGTTTAGAATTTTATGAAGGTAGATGAGGGTGCCGTTATGATTAAAAAAATCTGGGCCCTGCTTAGTATTTCTCATATATAAAATTTTATCTTTTGTCTCTGCATTTGCATGCCAGCAATGGTTCCCTTCTTACCTTTGTCTCTTAGAATGCCTGGCTTTCTTCACATTGATCAGATGAAGTTCTCTCTCCTATGTCTGGCCTTTCTTAATCCCTTCAACTACTAAACCACCCCAAAATATGAATTTATAATTATTTTATATGTATCTTGTATTCTGCTCTTTTCCTCAGTAGAATTAATTTCCATTTAAGCCAAAGACTGCTTGATTTTGTGTTTGGATTCTCATTCTTCTAGCACAGCATGGGGCTAGATAGTGTGTCCTTAAAAAATACTTGCTGATTGATTGATTTGGTGAATCAGCTTATCTCTCTGTGCACAAAATGTAGCTCATAATCCCAGTCCCTTTGTACCTCACAGGGCATTTTTAAGGGTAACAAGGGCACAATTGATTCAAATTCATGAGGTACATCTACTCCACATATAAACCTTCACTTAGAATTATTCTTGGGTCCATTTTGTAAGCTTTGATTAATCATAAATCTTGGAGAATGGAGTGAATTTTTTGATTAATTAACTTAAACCCTTGTTGAAAATCCTATTAAAATAGTTTATTCTTCTAAGATGAGTCTTCCTTACTCTAAAATAGGTAATCTATCTAACAGGCCACCTAGCTCCCTTGATCAGGGTATCTTCAGCTTAAATCCACGTTGAAAACTCTTCCAAAACAGTCTATTCTTCTATTTTTCCTAAGAGTCCATTAAAAAAAAATATTACAGAATTAGCATTCTAAACACCAGTTCCCATTATACAGTACTCTTAGCTATAGAAGGTATGAAGCAGAGTATTAAAAAAGCTCAATCAAGGCATGGTCAAGTAGTGTGATAGGATATAGGGTCTGGATTCAGGAAGATTCATCTTCCGGAGTTCAAATCTAGCCTCAGATACTTACTAGCTGTGGGACCCTGGATAGGTCACTTAATCCTGTTTGCTTCACTTTCCTCATCTGTGAAATGAGAAAAGGAAATATCAAATCACTCTAGCATCTTCCAAAACCCCCCCAAAAAATGGGATTATTAAGTCAGACATGACTGAAACTGAACAACCATCCTCTTATCCAAGAAAAGCTTTAAGAGTTGGTTCACTAAGTTGGACCCTGATATGTTTCCTATAATTTGTCTCCTCCTAAAAGTTATTTAATGAATGTGGTGGGTGTAGAGTGGGGAGGGGTGAAAGATAGGACCTGTAGATCTAGTTAATCAGGACTTCTTCTTCTTTGGGTTAATTACAGTTTACTCATCTGCTTGTATAAAGTATTATTATTGTTCAGTAGTTAGTGATAAAGGATAGTTGGAGTTTCAGAGGAAAAGAGGATTCTAGATAAGATCCGTGCCATACATAAGAATAAGCATTTTAATTAGGCCAAAATGTTTAATCTGACAAATCTGTGGTTTTTCATTTCCTACTCCTCTGCCAAAAGACATTTAAGAAAGACTTTGGGCCTGAACATTGGAATTTAAAAGATAGTCATAGGGAGGCAATGTGTCATAATGGAAATAATGTTGGGTTTGGAACCAGAGGATCTGATTTTGAATCCCAACTCTGACATTTAAGTGATTCTGGCTTACTCATTTTATCTCTGTGAGCCTCAGTTTCCTCATCTATAAAATGAAGGTTTTTGGCCTCTACATATTCTTCCAGTGCCAAACCTATGATCCTGTTTTTTGAAGAAAAAAAAATTTTTAAAGAGTTCACTGTCTATTTATGCTAATAAAAATAGCATCAATTCTACACTTTAAAGTGTAAAGTACTTTACAAATATTTCATGTTATCCTTGCAATGGTTCTGGGAGTCAGGTGATTTTATTATTCCCATTTTATAGCTGGAAAGTGAGGCTGACAGAGATTAAGTGACTTGGCTAGGGTCACAGAGCTAGTAAATTTGAAAGTAAGACTTCCTAACTCCAGCCTCCTAGATGAATCCAATATTTTAAAGAATATATGACCAAGTTTATCTGTACCAAATTTACATGGAAAATCCAGTATCATGGGAACCAGGACAAAAAGAGATAATTTACTCCTCAGGTAGCCATCAAATGTCATTAGCCAAGAAATTCAACCTTATCTCCTGCCTTGACTTTTGTGGGAGCTTGCTCACAAGTAGCAACATTTATTAATGTGAGTTTTCATTTGAAATTTCTTATCTACTCTCTGATGGCTTGGTGGGGGGGGGGGAGGCTAAGGAGGGAGAATAATATGAACAAAATAACTCATCAAAAGAAAAAGATAATGACAAAACAGATTCCCCAGATTATGTACTGGATTCAAGAGATCTAAGAATTTAGGACCCAAACATTTTTGGTTCAAATCAGTCACAATATATGTTGATGATAAAAGGTCTCTCTCTCTCTCTCTCTCTCTCTCTCTCTCTCTCTCTCTCTATATATATATATATATATATATATATATATATATATATTTTTTTTTTTTTTGGTAGGAAAGAGCAATATAGTTTAAAAAGGACCAGATTGAAAATGAGGAGACCTGGGCTCTCATCTGGCTCTATTCCTAACTAGCTATGTGGCCTTGGGTAAATCACAACCTTTCAGGGCCTCACTTTATTAAATCTGGAAAAAAATGGGGCGAGGGGCGGGGTGGACTACATGACCTCTAACAGTAACCAAATGTTCGTAAAATGGTTTGGAACAGCCTAAGCTGCCAAGTCATTTATTCTGCTAACCCTGGGTGGTGATTAAATAATCGAATCACTAAGTCCCTAAGTAGTATTTTTAAGCAACACAAAATACCTATCAATAGTATTTAAATAAGCAGACTAGAAAACTAATTCAATCTCAGATGGCATTCATTGTGGGAGGGGTAGTGTCCAGGACTAGGGAGGTACTAATCATGCTCTACTCTTTGTTACTCAGACAATATTTAGACTATTTGGTTCAATTATGGGTGCTCATTTTAAAAAGGACCTTGATAATTTGGAGACTCTCCAGAAGAGGGCAACCAGGATGGTGAAGAGCCTCAGAAGTAAGCTGTGTAAAGATAAGTGGAAAATACTAGCAAACTTTTAGCCCAGAAAAAAAGAAGGGTTAAGGAAACAAGAAGCTATTTTCAAGTAATTGTCTACTGTAAAAGAAGAATTCAAATTATTCTGATTAGCCTTGTATAGCAGAATGAGAAGAAATGGGGAAACTACAGAGATTAATTAAGCTTTATGCAAGGAAAATGAAAAACACTTCCTAGCAATTAGATCTCTCTTCCAAAGTGGAAGAGGCTGCCTTGGGTTCCCCCTCCCTGGAAGCTTTTAAGTCAAGAGTGGATAACTTGTCAGACCTGCCACAGAGTGTATCCTTATTTGATTGAGTACTGGTTGGATCAGAGTCATTATTCAGAAATTCTGTGATTTTGTAAAAGAAATGTTTAACTAAGTTCCTCTAATGAAGACAAAGCTAGAAAAGGCAGAGCATCACTTCTCAATGTAAAATGACACTGGAACAATATTATATAATTTTATATTTGAAGGGCATATTATAAACAGCTGGACAGCATATAAGAACATATTCCTGGGAATCATTATTTCAAATTTCATATTGAATTCTCATGTAAATTCAATTCAACCAACATTTATTAAGCGTCTTTTGTGTTCAAGGAACTGAAATTTTACCCAACAGGAGGAAATAGGCATAGATAATCGTGTGAGTAGCTTAAAGTCATGTCATTAATTGATAGCATTCTTTGGATCAGGGTTGATTTTAGAATCTTCTTGTAGCAGAATATCTAACACTATTTCATCTTATTGTGAACATGCATAGGGGGCTATGCCACTTATTTAAAGAATATGAAACAATGATGGATTAATACTACCGCAGATAAATTTCTGTCATAGCTGGGGAGGGAAAAACCCAACATCAGTGAGTTTGAGTGAACTAGCCATGTGACATGCAGCCAAAAGGAACTATGAAATCTTGGGCTGTGTTAAATGAAATATGGTTCCCAGGACTAATGGAGTAGTCGTCTGTTTATAATCTAGTCAGATATCATCTAGAGTATTTTCTTATATTTTTGTTGCCATGTTTTAAGGACATGGATAATCTAGAGAGTAGCTAGCTGTGGACAACAAGGATACTATAGATGCTTTAGTCCTTTTAGTATGAGCATTGATTGAAAGAACAGGAGATGTTTAGCTTGAAAAAGGGATACCTCAAGGTTTCATACGAGTGATATTCAAATATTTGAAGGGCTGTCACATGAAAGAAGGATTTGATTTGTCCTTTTTCTCCCCAGAGAAGCACAATGAGCAGAAGTTGCAAAAGGACACATTTAGGCTTACTTTCAGAAAAACTTCTTGACAATTAGAGCTGTCCCAAGATGAAATGGATTATCTTAAGAGAAGATGAGTTCTCCCTTAATATGGAACTTTTAGCAGAGGTTGGTTGAGATACTTGACAAGATGTCATTCAAGGGTGGGTCTCTTTTAGATATTTGATTGGGTTAGATGATCCTTCCCTTCTAGGACCTACCTAGACTTCAGTTCAGGTGCCTCAACTGTAAAATGAAATGTTTGGACTAAGTGACTTCTGAGATTCTAAGCAGAAAAATTCTTATAAATCTATGAAACAATAAATAAGTCCAGTAGGTAAAAATCTCTCAGGCAGCATATTTGTGCCTCTATGTCTTTTAAGTTTCCAGTAAATGAGGAATCTTTAACCTGAAGCAGATACTGTATTTTTTCCATCTCCTAAAGGGCATTCTTTCCATAGTGGTTTGCATACCACAAGAAACACGATACTTGTTGAGTTCAGTTTGACATGATCATTGAAAACACTGAAATGTAGCAGACTGGCCTCTACTCCTTCTCCCCATGACTATTCATTTAAGCCTGTTTACCTTTTTAAAACACATTTCCTAATACACAGCTTGTCTTCGCAAAAGTCTGTTCGTGGAATCGGCAATAGTTGAGAGTGTTCCATGACCTCTTCTTGACCCACTGACACAGCTGTAGGTTTTGTCATTTTCTGAGGACAATGCCTTGTATAGCATTTCAAATACACAGAGTCACAACGTTTATTGTTTGCCAGATGGACTGTGAAATGTATGCTAATGTCCATAATAGGATTATACAAGGTTGTTTATTGTCTGAAAATAATATGAGCATTATCCTCTCTGCTTTTTATTTTTAAAAAAATGGGTTTTCCCTTTAAAAGGAATTAGGAAGTCCAATTTTTATTACTTTAAGTAAATATCAGCTTTCAGCCTTACAAATGGTGGTTCACTGAGGTACATACTTTAATGGTATTAAGGGTGGAAAACAAGAAGAATTTGCTAGGTAAATGAAAGCACAAAGAACATAGTATAATATGCAGCCATTCGTGGCAACTTACTGCACGTACATATTTTTCATTACAATTGAGTGCCATGATTCAACTTCATTATAATGAAAACCATAGGACAAAATGCCTGCTCACAACCTATCTTTCCAGCCTCACTGGATGGATGTTCCTCTCCCTCCTGGTCTCTTTGATCCAAACAATTTGGTCTTCTCTCCGTTTCTCATTCATAACACTCTAGTTCGCCATGCTTTTACCTTGGCCATCCATGTGTCTGGAATGCACTCTACTCTACTTTCACATCACATTCCTTTATGTGGAATCACCTTCAACATCACTTCTTTCCTGATCTTTCAGATGCTAATGTTCTCCCTCCCAAACTACCTTGTATTTAATTTCGTGTGTGTGCATGAATTTTAGATTTATACAGTATATATTTTTATATGTAACAATTGTCTCTCTCATTAGGATATAAGATTATGGAGAGTAAATGTGGTTTCATACCCTGTATCTCTAGTACCTAGCCCAGTGCCTGACATAGAGTCAACACTTAATAAACTTGATGATTGATTGATTGATTGCATATGGAATTCAGAAATAGAGGACATGGTTTATGCCTCCAGGAGCAATATCTAAACCATAGACTTTGTTCTATTGTTCATTCCATTTTTTAAAAGTGACTGTTATTTTAGGGTATGACCAAGGATAAAAAGATGTGTGAAGTCTTTCCTGTCCACCAAAAGCTTTTCAAGAAATGGATTAGAATCAGTTGAGTGATAGAGCAAAAATATGTTTTTAAAAACTACATTTATGACTGGAAAAATCAAGGAAGGAATCCTGAAAGAAATGGTCTTGGCCTGCGCCAAGAGATAGGTTTTGGGAAATCATTCCATGTCAAGGGAATATCATGAACTGTGCGAGGCTGGAAAACACAAGGCACAATTGAAAGAATACCCAATAGATTAATTTGGCTCTAGTGCATTGTTCTCTAAAGGAAATTTGTGGTAGATAATGAAAAGAGTTTGGGGAAAAGTATCAAGGACATTGAATTCCAAGATAAGAAGCTTGTAGTTTACTCTATAAGAAATAGTATATACATTATTTTGTGCATAGATATATAAATTAATAATCAATAACCATAATACTGATAAAAGCAGTCAACATATTTTCTTTTAACCAAAATTTTGTGATGATGGTGGAAAGAATACTGAATCAGGAAACCTTCATTGAGTTGTTCATTCTGTAAACCAAGGCCCAAAGAGATAAAGTGATTAACCTAAGCTCACACAAGTTATTAACAGAACCAGGAAAAGAAATGAATTTTCCCAACTTCCAAACCATTGGTCTTTCCATTATATCACAATGGTTTGTTTGTTTGTTTGTTTTGTTTTTGTTTTATTAAAATTCTTACCTTTCATCTTGGAATCAATCCTGTGTATTGGTTCCAAGACAAAAGAGTGGTAAGGGCTGAGCAATGGAGGTTAAGTGACTTGCCCAGGGTCACACAGCTGAGAAGTATCTGAGCTCAGATTTGAACCTAACACCTCCCATCTCTAATCTTGGCTTTCAATCTACTGAGCTACCCAGCTGCCCCGACAATGTTTTTATATACTAGAAAGAACAGTAGCATGTCAAGAGATACATGGAATAAAATTCTACCTCAGATACTCAATAGCCATATAAGCATGGGCAAATCACAACTCTTTGAATGTCAATTTTTTCTATAAAATGGGAATGACATATATACGTACCAATGTGTATGTGTGTGTGCGTGTGTGTGTGTGTGTGTGTGTGTGTGTGTGTATGACCTACCTGACAGTGGTGCTGTGAGGCTTAAGGTATACAATGCCCACCTTAAAGTGCTATATGTTAGTTACTATTTTTATTGCTGTTCTTTTTTCTTATCTTATAATTAAGATCAAATTGAAACAGTTCTTTGACAGCTTTTTATGTTTAATATTCAAGAGACTATTTCAATGGTGTAGAAATGATTGCTTTTAATAATCATATTAAAAGATTTGGAATTTAAGCTCACATGCTAAAGGCACATTAAGTGCATCTTCTAGAAACTCCAGGAACAGACAGGATAATAGAAGTGATATATTTTTCTTTTTGTTGATACATGGTTTTGGTTCCTTTAGTTAAGTTTCTATGTTTTGAGAACTGTTCATTCCACATAGATTGGAAGTTATAAATAAATAGCTGATTGATAACATCTCTTTACAAACTTTGTCTTTAGATTTTTATGGTTCATTATGGATGAAAACAAAGCACTATATTACATCTAAAGTATGCCCATTATGATCAAGTATCTAAATGACACAATCTCTTCTTATCATGATTCATTTTATAGATATTCCTTGAAAGGCATCATTATTTGGAGAAAAAGTATCAAAGAGATGAGAAGACATTAAAAATGTTAACTTTTTTTTTCTTATTCCTTTAGGTGAATAGGTGAATTTTTTTTTTGGTCAGTAAATAAAAATTTATTAAGTGACTATTATGTGGCAGATATTATGTTAAGCTCTGAAGATGCAAATAGATAAAAGGGCAGTCTCTACCTTAAAGGAGCTTGTAGGGAAGGCAACATCCCCCAAAAAGATGAAAAGAATTGGGGAGAAGGGTACACAGCACAGGAACATAATGAAGAAAAGAGTAGTATAATCAGGTGCAACATGAAGAAGTATCCATATCTTTAAGAGATGGTCCAACTTGTTATGTTTTTTAGTTAGCTTTATTGATGACATGCTTTTCATGTCACCATAATTATCCTAATTATCTCTCCCGTCTCCCTTCAAGAAAGCCATCTCAAATAATAGATGGTATTCTCAGAGAGGAAAAGTAATCAGCACAATTATTCAATATGTTGAAAAAGTCTGAAAGCATACACCTCCCACATTCATGAAAGGGTGTGTTAGGATTGCCTTCTCATGTCTCTTCATTTGCATCCTGCTTGATCCTTAGAATCTTGTTCAATTCCCTTTTTTATTTGTAGTTGTTCTTTCTGTTTACAACATCATAGTTACTATGAATCTTGCTTTCTTGGTTCTAATTGCTTCATTCTACATCAGTTCCTATAGATCTTTCTTTGATATTCATCCCATACATCCCTTTTCATAGTGCACTAATAGTCTATTCCATTCACATATGAAAATTTGTTTAGCCATTCCTAAAGGACTGGCATCCACTTTGTTTCTAGATCTTTGCTATTACAAATAAAATGGTGACTTTTTCATAAGGACACTTTCGAATATATAGGTGAAAACAGAAAAGCTTAAATATTTTACCACCATTTTCCCCCAATAATTGGTCTCTTTTTGAAATGATTTGGAACTTTTATCTTTAAGCAGATAATGGATAATCTTCCCTATTTGTATCAGTCATCACCAATCTGTTCTTCTAGCTCTGTACTCCTTTCACAAAGAAATTACCCTGGATAATTGTAAAATAGGTCCATCACATGAAAAAATGTCAGCCAAGCTGAAAAAAAAATTCACTTTCACTTGAGAGTTTTATTTCAGAAAGGCCATTGCACTCTCCACAATGCCAGCTCTCCTTATAAAATTAGATTATTCATGTCCTAGCTTTAGTTGACTGGGTACCATAGAATTAGCTTCCTTTTAGTGCCAAAAGACCTCTGGATGGCCAAAAAAATGCAAGGAATGAAAACAAGAATAACAAGTTAGAGATGATAGCAATCACCATAGAAGGAGATTAAGATACTTTTAAAAAGTATGCCTATTAATTTTTTAAGTGAACTAGAAATTTCAAAGTAATAATAATGTGTTCCACAAAAAGTATATTGAATTATGGTGAATCCATTTTGGGCCTTGTTCAAAAGGGTTTAGTTAAGTACCACAGTGTCAAAAGAACTTTGTGGAAGTTAAGCACAGTGCAATAATGAAGTTTCAGTGTAACTTCTAGCAAAAGATTAAAAAATGAGTATAGGGGAAGGGACTCACATCAACAGAACAGGCAACTAAACTGTGAGTTTATCAGCAACAAAGGTTTTTTTTTTTTCCTCCAAATGAAATGCCAAGATATAAGCATTTTATTTTTCCTTAGAAGTGAAATGAAGCCAAACCATGCCGACTAGCATTTAACGTGTGCTTTCTATGTACCAGGCACTATGCTTTACATTAGGAAGACAAAGAAAGATGAAAACATTGCCCTTGCTCTCAGTGAACTTCCCTTCCAATGGGAGACCCCATATGTAAATAACTATGTAAAATCTATAATATATTTGTATATACATATATATAGAGACCCACATGGGCATATGTGCCCATCTATGGATACATATATGTATTTCTTTGGGTATAAATATGCATGTTCATATCTAAGTATACACACACCCATATATATATATATATATATATATATATATATATATATATATATATATAGAGAGAGAGAGAGAGAGAGAGAGAGAGAGAGAGAGAGAGAGAGACATAACATCCAGTGAAAGTGAAAAATATCAAAAGAAAAGGGCTGGGGAGGAGGAGGGGGAGAGCAAATGGAAATAGGGAAGAATCTCTGCAAGGTAACAAAATCAGGTGTGAGCTGAGCTTTGAATGAAATGAAGGAAGCTAAGAATGGGAAATGAGGAAGGACAGTATTCTAGGCATGAGGAATAGGTGAAGATTAGGTCTTCCGTGAATTTTTCTCTAGTGTAAGCAATACATGTCTTCTTTCATAACTGAAGAATATGGAAATATGTATTGTATGATAACTTACATATAATCTATATCACTTTACCTGCCATCTTGGAGATCATTGATCACAAAATGTCAGAAAATAATTATTAAAATTTATCAACATGTAAAAAGAAATACAAATGAATAGAAATAAACATTTCAAAGGATAAAGATTAGGGACATAAAGTATTGTGTCTGAGGAAAGGTAAGTAGGCCAATAAAACCAGGAGAGTAAAGTTTAAGAAGATTTGAAGACTCCAGGTTAGAGTATGGCTTTAGATGAGGGTGCATATCAATAAGACAAGAGACTCACTTCTCTCTTTATATATCTGAACAAGTGCTGGCAGTATTTTGAGATGAAAAGTCTAGAATATTATAACAACATAATAATTCACTCTTTTCATAGTTCTGTCCTCAAAAGACTAATAAAGTAGTAAGACAGGTATGTGGGTAAAACCTTCAAGCTATCCTACAGAGATTTTTTCATTAAAGTAAATAACATGGAGAGACAAATAGAAATAAAGAAATGAGAGAGGGAAGGAAGGAGAGGGGGAGACAGAGACAGAGAGAGAGAGAGAGAGAGAGAGAGAGAGAGAGAGAGAGAGAGAGAGAGAGAGAGAGAGAGAAAGAGAGAGGGAGAAAGGAAAGGAGGTAAAGAGGGGGATGGAGGGAAGGAGGAAGGGAGGGGGAGAGAGAGAAAGGGAGAGAGAGAGAGAGAGAGAGAGAGAGAGAGAGAGAGAGAGAGAGAGAGAGAGGAAAGGAGGTAAAGAGGGGGATGGAGAGAAGGAAGGAGGAAGGGAGGGGGAGAGAGAGAGAGCAATTGAAAGAGAAAAGGAAGTCTGTAGCCAAATTTGCCAAGGCAAAATGTGGGACCTAAAGTGATTAGAAAGGCATGGAACCATGGAAAAGGCTTAGGGGAGGGACTAGGAGATATTTCAAAACTCTCTCCTCCATATGCAATAGAATGGAAGGATTTGATAAGCCTTTGAACTGCACTCTTGAAAACCGGAGCCTTAGATTTTGTGATAAGGAATCAGGCCAGCATCTCACACTGTGGAAAGAATGGGTCTGTTGTTTAGAAGCCCTTTAAGAACAAATTCCAATTCATGAAGCCAGAATTCATTCTGGATGATGAGGACTCCAACCAACTTTCCAGCTGGAAAGGGGAGCCCCAATTTTGGATGCTGAGTTCCCCATGAATCAGCCTACACAGATATCTAAGGACAACAGTCCCTTTGGCCATTTTTCTACCACTGACCAACCTGGAGCTGTATGGCAAAATATCAAGGAAGCTATTGGTCACACAGGCCTGGCCTTAAACCCTAAACTTTGTTACTGAGCATACTGGTCAATTCCTTCATCTGCTACGGTCCTAGAATGACAGAACCTCTGTTATCTGAACTTATATAACATTATTTTCATTAATTCTGTCCACTTCACTAGTTTTAGGTAAAAGCAAACTTGTAGCCATCATCACCCCTCTTTCCCCTTTGTTTCTACTCTGAACACTTCCTTTTTGCTAGGATTTGGAGGCAGGAAAAAACTAGAGCAGGATGTTTTAGGAAGAAAAAATTGGCTGCCCCCTTGATCAAACATGCTCAGCCATACTTTTGTTTCTCCATTAAAATTTGCCTGCCCTGGGTCACACTTCCTCAGGATTTTGTAAAATTTGAGGTCTTACACATTTGCTTTTATGTTATCTATATCAGGTAACATTATGAAATGTCAACACTGTTGGGATGCTAACTGCAATAGCACATCATCTCTATGAAGGATATCATGTCGTAAGTATTATCAACAATCCTCCTTTTTTCTTTCCTCTTTAATTTCTCCTAATAATAAATTTTCTTCTTCACACTATTTTCTTTTCCTCCTTGATTCATTTTTCCTGTTCATAGGACCACTGTTCTTTCAGATATAAACTTGAAAACCCTTTTTTAACATCTATTTTTTAATCTCTTTCTATTACTGCCTTGATTCAATCAATTTACCAGATCCTTTTATTCTGCCATTACCATCTCTCTGGAATACCTTCTTTTCCATTCTTCTTAATATAACCATTATTCAGGTTATTATTACATCATGAGGATTACAACAAACTCCTTCCTGATATCCCTACTTCTGGTTACTTTCCCTTTCTAACCTATCATGCATATTATTTCCCTATTGATTTTTTTGAAGTATAACTAACTGTATGTCACTCCTTACACTTTAACATCTTGGTTCTTTTACTTATATAATTCTCTCTGCCTATCCCACAATCTCTGCTAACTTAAATCCTACATATCCTTCAGACCCAATTTAGATAGAGACCCCTTCCAGGAAGTCTCCATGATCAGTCCAACCAGAAATGACCTTCCTCTTAACTTTCTTACTATTATGACCCGAGTGTACATTATCATACATTTTAGCTACACGTATTCCTGGTTTAATCCTTGGTTAAAATGATTTAAAAGGGAGCAGCTAGGTAGCTCAGTGGATTGAGAGTCAGGTCCAGAGATGGGAGGTCCTGGGTTCAAATTCTGGCCTCAGACACTTCCCAGCTGTATGACCCTGGGCATGTCACTTAACCTCCATTGCCTAGCCCTTACCAGTCTTCTTTCTTGGAACCAATATGGAAAATAAGGGTTTAAAAATGATTTTAAAATTCTGTAGTTAAGAACAACTTGAATATTTGTTTTCCTATCTCTTACAAGAATTAGGATTCTGCTTTGGTAATAGTTGAAACTCTGGACATTTGTTGAATGGATGACTTAAAAAAATACAAGATTTTTATTGTATTAAACTAGTCTCCTTCCAAGAACCTATAATCACAGAAACTTACAGTTGAATAGTCCCTTAGAGACCAGCCACTTAAATTCGTATCTAAGTTGGAATCTTCTCTACCACACTTCTGACAAGTGGCTATTTGGATGCACTTAGATTTCCATTAATGGGGAAGCCACTATAATATAAAGACAGCTCATTACACTCTATAAGATCTTGATTGTTAATAAGGCCATTGGCAGAGACCCAGGGAAGCCTACTAAAAGCTTTATTCTAATTGACATTGATCAATATTAATACGTGTGGTTCCAATCATTCAATCAGTTTGGAAATCCTGAACTCTATAAATAAGCATTCCATATCTCTCAGTCTTATACAAAAAAAATATTTTGAAAGACTTTTTGTTGAATACCTTGTTGATATTCAAGTGTACTTTTTATAGTATATTCCTTTTATATGTCCTATAGAAATAGTCTCAAAGAAAGAAATGGAGTTAGTCAAGGATGACTTGTTCTAGAGGAATCTATAGTGGACCACAGTGATCATGACTTTTTTCTTAAAGGGCTCAAAAACTATCCCTTTAATAAAATGGCTTTACCACTCATTGAAGTCATAATACATGCCCTATTATTGAAGAATCCATATTCTATCTTTTGCTTTAAAAAAAAAAACCTTACCTTCCATCTTGGAATCAATACTGGGTATTAGTTCTAAGGCAGAAGAGTGGTAAGGGCAAGGCAATGGGGGTTAAGTTAAGTGACTTGCCAAGGGTCACACAGCTAGGAAGTGTCTGAGGTCAAATTTGAACCCAGGACCTTCCATCTCTGGCTCTGACTCTCAATCCACTGAGCCACCCTACTGCCCCTTATCTTTTGCTTTTGAAAATCACAGCACTTGATTTTTCTTCAGTCCTACAGCTTCAACTTTCCCATTATAGAAGATTTTTCAGGGCCACCAACAATAATTTAATAATCATATTAACATTATTATTCTAGGTTATAATTTGAACTCTAAGACTTGACCTCATTGAGGAGTATTAGGTGCTCACTTATCATGTGTATTGAATTTCAATTCCCTATTAACAAAATTCATTTGTCTCATTTATAGTCTGAAGATCATATTTTTTAGCAGAGTAAATAGAAATGATATAAGAATTTAATCTCTGTCACCTATTATTTTCATCCCATCCATCTTGATAGTGGTCCTTTCCATCTCTAATTTTCCTTTTGGTCCTAACAAAGAGTAACTGTAAAATCCATTAGCATTTGTCATAAGCATTGGCTTAGTTCAAATTTTAGCTTTCTTGACATGTATTTTTTTTAAAAACCCAAGCCACTCTTTAGTCTATCTCTTATCCTTCTTTCTTTTTATGTGTATTTTCAAAATATAACTAGGTCAATGAGTTCCTTCTATATGCACACCTCCTTTTTGGATGATACACACACACATACATTTTTTCCTTATTTAAATCTTTTGAGTCTGCAACATCAGAATTATGTTTAAAAATATATTTTTTTGAAGAACCAGCTCTATGAAGCTCTTAAGTTGATGAGTGAGGAAGAACTAATTAAATATTTACACTAAAATCATTGGAGTTATAAATGTTTTTACAAATGGTTTCTGCCTTTAAGGAGTTCATAGGAATGAGATGCAATAGATCTTCTAGCTGATGATATTTTTGAATTTTACACTCCCTCGATACAGGGTAATAGCCCTGATTTTCCACTTTTTTCTATCACTACTTCTAAGGTAGCAATCCTTCCAAAGTTTGTATAATAATATATTTACTTTACCAAGCTTGATTACAATTAAGCCTAGAATAGCAATTTCCCATCATCATTTCTTCCATGCTTGGTGAGAAATAAATGATCATTAAAACAAAAAATTCATCAACTATGAATTTGGAGAGAGAGACAGAGACAGAGACAGAGAGAGAGAGAGAGACAGAGACAGAGACAAAGAGAGAGACAGACAGACAGACAGACAGAGACATACAGAGACAGAGAGACAAGAGATGGAGACAGAGAGACAGGAGAGACAGAGACAGACAGACAGAGAGAGAAACAGAGACATAGAGAGATAGGACAGAGACAGAGAGACAGACAGAGATGGAGAGAGAGAGAGGAGAGAGAGAAAGAGAGAGAGAGAGAGAGAGAGAGAGTGCTCTAACAGATGTCCAGATAGCTGAAGTCCCCTACTATGTCAAACTTTCATGCCAAGTTTGTGATGTTTCCCAAATTCATCATCCATTTCCTCCTTCTGGCCAGAGTCTACAGTACTCTCCCACAACAATATTGCTTCTGTTTCTTGCCCTATTCATCCTTGCTAAAATAACTCCCTCCATGTTTCTTCCCCCTTTCTAGTTCATGGATTTCCTTATTCAAGTATATCATTTTGTATGCAGTGTTCAACTTTTGTATTTTATCTCATCTGTCATTATTGAATAAAATGTATTGTTTCATTTCTTTACTACAGTCATAATTCATAACCTACTTCTTTTCAGTGATATAACTATGAGATAGAATATCTCTCTGCATTAAGATCACTGGTTAACTTTATTAGCTACATTCCTACATATTTGTATATATAATCTGAGGTTATAAATTTGACTAATTGCCGTTAATAATAAATATTATCTTCTTTCAATTGCCAAGATTCTGTGATATTCTTTCTATTTCATACCTGTGGTATTTAGCTGAGTGGAAGCACATCAGCAATTTTCTACCTCTTCATCCATTTTCAGTTTCAAACTATCTTGATGGTCACTGTAAGTTGCTGGATATTTTCTTCCTGGCCTTATTTGGGATTTGGAATTATAAGAAGAAAATGTATTTCAAACCTTTCCACTTTATAAGCTTATTTAATGTTTGCTGTGTTCATTTAGCAAAAACATGATTCTAGTGTTAAAATGTTAATAATGAAATTTAAGCTGTTTTCATTAGATTTGTTTAAAATAAGCTGTTGGACTGAATTTGAACTCTTTGCATGTTTAATAGCAACATTACAGTTATGTTTTACATAACTTTCATCACTGTCAAGTTTAGAAATACCAGTCTATACTAGTGTACCATTTTTCTCCAATTAATATTTGGTTTAGGATTTTTGCATGTTTATCTGTAATTTTTTTTTTCTGTTTTACTCTTCTTGGTTTAGATATCAGAACCATATTTGTTTCTTAAAAGGAATTTGGCAGGACTCCTTTACCAATTGTTTTAAATAATTTATTTAATATTGGTGTTAGCTGCTATTTAAATGTTTGTTAAATTTCACTTGTAATTGCATTTGGTCCTGATGCTTTTTTTCATAGGAAGTTAATTTAGCATCTGTTCAACTTCTTTTTCTAAAATAGGTTTATAAGATATTCTATGTCCTCCTCTTAGTTGAGGCAATGTATATTTTTGTAAGAATTCTATTTCACTTAAATTGTTAAATTTGGGGGCATAAAATTATGCAAAATAACTCCTAATAATTGCTTTAATTTCATCTTTATTAGTGGTAAATTTACCCTTTTTGTTTTTGATGCTAGAAATTTGGTTTCTTCTCTTTTAAACTTTATATTACCAGTGGTATATCTTTTTTTTTTTATAAACCAAATCAGGTTTATTTATTAATGGTTTTCTTACATCCAGCTTTGTCAATCTTACCTTCAATTTTTAGAATTTACTATCTGGCAATTAATTGGGGATTTTTAATATGTTCTATTTCTACTTTTTAAAATTGTATACCCATTATAGATTTGTTCTTCCTCTATTTTATTGACAAAAACATTGAGAGATATAAATGTTCCTCTAATTACTGCTTTTGCTTTATCTCAGGTTTTTGGGTGTTATCTCATTATTATTATTTTAATAAAATTATTTTTTGTTTCTATTATTTGTTTTTTATCCCATTCATTCTTTAAGATTGTTATTTGGTCTCCAATTAATTTTTATTCTGATTTTACATGATTCTGTATTAAATATATAATGATCTGAAAAGAATGAATTAAATATTTCTACTTTTTTATATTTAAGTATAAAGCTTTGGAATTCTCATATATGGTCAATTTTTGTAAAGGAACCACGTCCTGTTTTTAAAAAATATATTCTAGTCTATTCCCATTCAGTTCTCTTTAGATGTCTATCATATTTAGATTATCTATGGTTTTATTTATCCCCTTGATATTTTTCTTATTTACTTTTTTATTAGATTTTTCTAGTTCTGAGAGGGGAAGGTTAAAAAACCCCAATACTATAGTTTTATTATCTATTTCCATGTGCAAATTCTTCACATTTTCCTTTAAAATTTTTTGAGGTTATAACATTTGTTGCATATAGGTTTAGTATTGATAAAGTTTTATTACCTATGGTACCCTTTAACATAAGGAAGTTTCACTGTTTATCTCTTTTAATTAGGTCTATTTTAGCTTACATTTTGCCTGAGTTATAATTTTTGTTACCCTTCCTTTTTTGTCAGCTGAAACATAACATATATATTTCATTTTCCTCTTATTTTTATTTTATTACTTTTTCCACTTATTTTTATTCTATTTATGTCACTTACTTTTAAACGTATTACTTATAAACAATATATTTTGGGGTTTGGGAGTTTTGATTCATTCTGCTATTCATTTCTGTTTTATGAATGAATTGATTCCATTCACATTCAATGTTATAATTATTAGTTGTGCATTTCCCTCCATTCTATTTTTCTTCACTGCTTTTCCTTCTCTGCCTTTCTTTTTATCTTATTCTTCCTCAAAAGTCTAATTTTATTACTGTGCCAAAAGAAATGATGAACAGCTTAATTTTTAAAACATCAAAGACCTACATGAAGTTATGAATAGTGAAATGAGAAGAACCAAGAGAACATTATATATAACTGAAATATTGTTTGAATGACTTATGTATATCCACCTCCAGAGAAAGAACTATTAAATAGAAATAAGTATGCTATAGTTTTACATGTACATATATCTTATTGTCAAATGATGCTTTCTTTAATGAGAGGAGAGGGAATTGCTTGAGTATTTTAATGTAACAAATAAATAAGTATATTTAAAATAAAAAATAAGATGTGCCTTAAGAAGCTTCTTTCCATAACAACTAAAAACACTTGAGTATTTTAATGTAACTAATAACAAGAATTAACTAACAGCAATAATAATTCACAATATCCTATAACTTTGGAAAACTAAAAATAAAAAAAAAAATTTGTATGAAAATACTTACCAGAACAAGCTTCAGACAGAATCTAGCTATGAATTGGGAATTTGTAGATATACTCAAAGCCATAAATAGGGTGGGGCCACTAGATTTTCCCCCAGGGCATCAAATTTAAAGGATTCTGACAAGAATTGCAGTTCTTTAGCAGTGAAAAAAATAAAAGAACTTGGCATCTAGTCAGAAAATTAAACTAGGAAGCTACCAGTTGGGGGGATGGAGGCCCTTTCCTGGCTTCCTTTCAACCACACACCATGTGTCAGCTTCCTTAGAAATGGGCAATAGTATCCCACAGCCTGTTTCTCCTTTCCTTTTCTCCTTACCAATAGTGAAGTATACTGCACCACACTCATCACTAGTTAACCAGGAACATATATTATGTCATTTGCCTTAGGCAGAGTTTCTGGAATCTTACACAAGAGAAAAGATTCCTAGTGAATGGTTTTGGAAGGGCTTAGAGAATGTCCAGGAGGAGAAAGTTGGTTAATAACCTCAAAGGGTCTACAGAGGACAGAAAGGATGACAATTGAGCAAAAGTACTCAGAATTAAGAACTAGAGATTGTTAATCAACATAGAGGAAACAGTCTCAGTTGAGTTGCATCAGCAGCCAGAATGAAAAGAGTTAAGAATTGAATATGGGCTAAGGAAATTGAGGCAACAACTACTGAAGGGCTGTTGGTTTTTTTCCCCTGGCATTTAGCTGTGAAAAGGAGGGCAGCAGCTTTAGGAAATGGTAGGGTCACATGCAAGATTTTAAGGATAGAAGAGATCCATGCATGTTTATAATATTTATACTCAACATTAGACTATCAATCAAGCTAAAGTACAATTTGTTTTTTATATTATCAGTCACATCTCTACATAATTGTGGATGTACATGTATATATTTGCATATATATGAAATATGAATTGTGATTTAAGACATATATAAACAATGTGAATTTCAAGTGTCTCAATAGAATAGAAAAGATGAACCACCAATAAAATGTAGATCTCAAGAGGTGCCCCAAAAGAATTAAAAGGTAAGCCTGCCTGAAGCCCTGAGCTCTACAATGAGCCAATTTCTTTCTGCCCATTTAATATTGAATTAAATTGCTATTTGGTTATGAGACTTAGGACACTCTGACTTCTAAAAAACTAAAAATGTAGATCTCCCATAGGACAAGGGAAAAATACAAGGTAAATAAGAGTAGACATAAGGAATTATAATTAATTACTAGAATAAAGGATGTCATCAGAAGAATTGTGTAAGTGAAAAACAAGGGATTGGTCAAGTACTAGGACAAGGAATAATCACAGAAAGTATAAATTTTGACTACACTCGTCTCTTTCTTTTGATCGTTTTTAAAAATGATCAAAAATTATATACTTGAGTATATGGTGAATACTCAGGATGATTCCTTAATCATCTGTACAATTTTTCAAACTTTTTCATTAACCTATTCCATTTTCTCATAAAAATAGATAGCCTCCAAAACTTTCCTGATAGCCATATTTATTTTTTTATTGTTGCTTTTTGGAATGGGGTTGTCACATTTGTTACAAGCTCAATATCATTTCCTTCAAGAATTAACTCATCTTTTAGGACATAAGGAACAGCATAAGTAAAATCTAATTTCATGTGTGCTTTTCTGATATATTTTTCACCCAAGAAACTTCAGATTTAAACAAGTGAGCCATTATCTTGAATAATTATATTCCTAGGAAATGAGCACACACAGACCTCATCTTGTACCAAAACTCAGAGTAATGTCTTTGATCACGTTTTGCATGTGACTATAGATTGTGTGAACTGTTGCAAGTTCCTTTCAACTTCCCCATCACCTGTCAACTCAGAGCCTTTTTCTCTTCTTTCCAAGGAGCCTGAGCTCAATATTGATATTACCCAAATCTCTTTGTGGGATTATTTTGGGGATCTTCACAATAATTGTCCAACCCTTTAGAGAGATATTAACATTTTCTGGACTGTCAACAGTTGGGTTGATGAGGCTGGCTTTTACTCTTGTTGTGGATGGGTGAAAGATCCAAAATGTTTTCCATGTCAAGAGAAGTAAAGAAATCCTCTCTAGTATCCTGGATGGACTCATGGCAAATTTCTAGGAGCAGCGAGAGTCTCACAGGAAGGGCAGACCTATATGTTTTTCAGATAGCATCCCTGGAGAGCAGATTTAAACCTATTCATTGTAGCATTTGAGTATGGAGAGAATTAAACTAAGTTCGTTATAAAATGGGGCTTTGAAGATAGTGAAAATACTAGTTATGAATAGGAAGTTCAACTTGAAATAGGTGTTTATTTTGGTTACAATATCTGTCATTAATATAGTGCTTAAATGTACATTGTGACTATATCTCATTGTAGACTCAAAACACCATTAGGAAGTGCTAGAAGCCTTTTCATCCCAATTTTACAGATGAGGAAATGAATTTCTCCAAAGCTGTAGTTTTTGCTAATATTTAGACCTGAAAGTTTGAGAAACAATATTTGTAATTGTAATAGAAATTTGTGATGGAAAAGATAGCAAGGTAGGTTAAGGACTATTCCAGGTGAGAATAGGAAAATATGATGAATTAACTTACACAGTCTATTGATATGAGCCAAATAGTTGACTTTACTATACTCTCTAGATACACACACACACACACACACACACACACACACACACACACACACACACCTATTCCTATACATGAACATCTACATTTATGCAGAGAGACTATATTGGAATAGCATGAAAATAATCAGAGTAGGGGGCTGATAGCATGGGTACTCCGAAAAGGAAATGCCAGAGAAAGGTAAAAAATGTTTATCATAGATAGATGGAATTGTGGTGTAATAATTAAAATTATACCCATTATTACAAGAATAAAGGAGATTAACTCTTTGAGAAGGGAAATTGGGATAGACTCTATATCCAAAAAGTTATAAAATGAGATATAACATTACTAAATTAAGCTTTTTAAAATTTGTTTTGTGGGTTAGAAGAGTAATGTGCAAGAAGGGTTGGCCTGTAGGAAAATGCCAATGTAAGTATTTTTTAACCAATCAGAAAAATAATTGTAACAATGTTGGGAGAAGGTAGTTTCCATTGATTTAATTCTCTGTCCAGCCAGTTGAAGACCCAACAGACAGCCTTGACCATCTTCTATAGTCATTAAGTATATATTACTCACTGATTGTACTATATATATTTATATGTAATATATGTTGTAGAACAAAGCTGGATTTCATGTAAAAATTACCATTGACTGTCAAGTAACTGATAGTCTAATTAAAGAGTTTTAAATCTAACAGCTTAGAAAAATCATAGCCACTAAAAACAATGTGTTATTCTCCGTACTTGCTATATATTTCTCCAGGTTTGAGACTAGTCAGCAAGTCAGAGTTTTCCCATTTCACAGTTGTGAAGGTTAAGCATGAGCAATATGATTTCCACACTAAATCTAACATGTCACACCCAAATATTGTATATATTGGCTCATAAATTCCTTTTTAAAGTAGCATCATCTGTTTCTTCTCATACTCACAGCATATGTACTTTGCTCTAAGTCTTATAAATATTATTTTATCATTCTATTTCTCCAAATCCCAAAGTCATCAGGAATTAGTTGATTTATTCCATTCTCAACATGTCTATTTTCAAGGAGTCCCTACATGTTCATTCTGATATTGTTCAGAGGAAAAGGCCCGAAGCTTTCAAATAAGACAAGAATTAGTCAGCTTAGAGAATTCCCTGTGTGAAAATTCCCTCCAACAACACAGATTACAACCTGTCTCTGGCTTAGTAGATAAATCCAAGAGAGTTTGTTGCCTGAAGCAGAGAAATGTTAAGTAATGTGCCCAGGCTTGTGTAGTTAGTGTAAGGAGGGATTTGAATTCAGATCCTTTTGACTCAGATCTCAGTACTTGGTCCACTACTGCAAACTGACTATATGAAAAAGGACATAGGTAGTTTCAAACAGTTAGCTTTGTTTAATGATATTTTCAAGAGGGCAAAGTTTCAATAAATAGAATAGCTAAAAAAGACAGAAAACACCTTTTAAATTTCACAAGACCATGAATGGGCAAGCCACTGACTTCTGTTAGCATCAGTCTCCTCATCTGTAATATTCTAATAACAATAACACCTGCCTCACAGGGTTGTTGTAAAGATAAAATAAGACAAAAATTGTAAAGCTCTTAGGCTGGTAAACAATAATTATATAGATGTTAGCTATTATTTTGCTGTTGTTATCATTATCATATTCATTGTATGCAATTCTTATTTTGTCATTAATTTATCCCTCCTGAGTTTTCGTTTTTTAGCTGTAAAATGAAGAGGTATTAAAGAAGCTGATAGAATCCACCAGCTCTATCACTCTGTGACTAGCAAACATGAAGACTTGATATGCATAAAGAGAATAAAGGGATGATGAGAACCAAGCAGAGATACCTTTTACATTCAACTTAATTACTAATCATGCAATTTAGCATTTATGCTTTCTATTATTTCTCCCATTGTTTCTCATGGGTCAACCAATTTAAAAAATCAATAAAATGACAGGCATTTATTACTTGTTCATTAAGTTCCCATCTCTTTGGTAATCAAACTCTATTAATCAAATTCATGCAACATCAGTTTATATTCTCTATTAAGCAATACAAACATTAACCCTATAAGAAACAAATCACCAATCTGATTTCTCAGGACTTCCCAGGAAGCATGTCTCATAGTCATCTTACTCTGTGACACGGTTCCCTCTTGGCAGATCCAGACGTCATGCATCTCCCTCTGAAGAAATTAAGCCTGGTAAGTCAGCAAATCTTAGCTCATCTAATAGCACCACACTCAAGTGAATGTGACTGATGCTTGAGACTCCAGAGAGAAGACATGGAAAACTCCCTTAGAGGTAACTCAAGTCAAGTCAGAGGCTGGAAGTGCCCAGTGGGTTTCTTTTAGTTCTAGCTAGGAGATTTGGCTGGTAGCATCCAAATTCTGGTGGGTGGTTAATGACTCAATTTATTTATCTATTATTTTTTTTTAAACCCTTACCTTCTGTCTTGGAGTCATATATATATATATATATATATATAGTAGTCTCTCGGTGACCGAGAATGACAATTGTCTTTGTGCAGTTTCATCTACAGTGTACCCTCATGTGGCTTTGGAGTCCAAAGGCTGAGGCGCAGAGTGTGTGGCACATGGGGCATGGGACGCCACTTGTTACGGGAGGTGCGGTTGTGGCCTGATGTCGGCACGTAGCGGCAAGACGTCGACGTCGCTCATCTTCAAAGGTGGCGGCGGCATGGTGAATGTGGGTTCGCCAGCTGCTCCTGTCAGAGGCAGCGAGTTCTAGTTGCTTTGGTGTCATGCCAGCCCACTTCAAGTTGGACTTTAGCTGATCCTTGAATCTTTTCTTTGGTCGGCCTTGTTTCCTGAGTCCAGCTGACAGTTCACCATAGAATGCCTGTCTTGGTATTCGCTGTGGGTCCATGTGGATGACGTGTCCAGACCATCGTAGCTGGGTTCTGAGGACCATGACTTCGATGCTGGTGGAGTTGGCTCTGTCGAGGACTTCCTGATTGGTGATTCGGTCCTGCCATCGGATTCTCATGATTGACCGGAGGGAGCGTTGGTGGAATTGCTCCAGCTGTTTCATGTGCTTCCGGTACAGTGTCCATGTCTCACAACCGTACAGGAGCGAGCTGCGGACCACTGCGTTGTACACTTTGAGCTTCGTCGCAGTGCTTACACCTCTGTGTTGGAGGACTTTGGAGCACAGCTGCCTGAGTGCCTGGCTGGCCTTTTGGATCCTGGCATTGATCTCGTGGTCTAGGGACCCGTCGTTGGCGATGGTGCTGCCCAGGTACTTGAAAGTGTTGACGTTAGAAAGCTGCGTGCCGTCGATTGTAATGCATGGCTGGTTCGTTGGCCTCCCTGGTGCAGGTTGGAACAGCACCTCTGTTTTGCTGAGGCTGATAGTCAGGCCAAACAGTTTTGTTGTGGTGGAGAACCTGTCCACAATGGTTTGGAGATGATTTTCTTGGTGGGCCATGAGAGCACAGTCATCTGCAAAGAGAGCTTCCAGGATGAGTCTCTCTGTTGTCTTTGTTTTTGCAGTCAGGCGGCGAAGGTCGAATAGTGAGCCATCCAGTCGGTATTTGATGTAGACGCCCAGGTCTAGATCCATCACAGCATGTTGTAATACTTGGGTGAAGTATAGGTTGAAGAGTACCGGAGCGAGGACACAGCCTTGTTTCACGCCATTGGAGATGTTGAAGTGATCGGAAGTCTCTCCACCAGATAGGACTTCCCCTGTCGTGTCGACATGAAAGAGCTGGATCAGTTTGACAAATTTAGCTGGGCAACCGAGCTTGCTGAGGATCACCCACAATGCGTCCCTGTTCACTGTTCATGAAAGCCTTTGTCAGGTCTATGAAGATAATGTAGAGACTCAGGTTCTGCTCAAGGCATTTTTCCTGCATTTGCCTCACTGTGAAGACCATGTTGATGGTTCTGCAATCTGGTCGGAAGCCACATTGTGATTCAGGCAGGTTCTGCTCTGAAACAGATGACAGGAGTCTATTGAGTATAACACGGGCAAGGATCTTTCCAGCAGTGAAGAGTAGTGAGAGATGCCTCTGTAGTTGTCACAGGCTGCTCATGCTCCTTTGTTCTTGTATAGGGCTACGATGGAGGCATCTCTGAGTTCTGGGGGCATGTCTTCCTCTTCCCATATGCTGGTCAGTACTATGTGGAATGCCTGGAGTGCCTTTCCATTTAAGGCCTTGTACACCTCAGTTGGGATCCCATCTTTACTGGGTGCCTTGCCTGCACTCATTTGTTTGATGGCTTTTTGGACTTCCTCTATTGAAGGAGGGACATCAAGTTGTTCAATGGAGAGGTTTTGGGGGATTTGGTCAAGGGCGCTTTGGTTGACTGAAGAGGGTTGGTTGAGAAGCTGACTGAAGTGTTCTTTCCACCTGTTGCTGATGCTTTTTTTATCTTTTATGAGAGTGTCACCGTCAGAGGATAGCAAGGGAGTGGTGGTGGGTTTTGATGGCCCATAGACAGTCTTGAGGGCACTGAAAAATTGTTTGTAGTTTTTCATATCAGCAAACCGCTGTATTTCTTCTGCCTTTTTTCCCCACCATCGGTCTTACATCTTCCTGATCTCATGCTGCACCATGACTTGGAGAGACTTGATTCTGTCCTTTTTAGAAGCAGAGTTTGGGTTATTTTGCCACTCCATAAAGGCTTTGTTCTTCTTGCTCAATAGGTCTTCAATAGCAGTGTTGTTCTCATCGAACCAGTCCTGGTGGTTGCGTTGTTTTGGGCCTAGGACTGCCTTTGATGTTTCCTTCACTGCATCTCTGAACTGGTTCCATTTCTTGGTTGAGCTTCCAGTGAGTGGTCCCTTGGCAGACAGCTTGTTGTCCAGGCAGGATTGGAATGTTTGCAAATAAGATGGATCTCTAAGATGACTCACATTGTAAAATGCACGAACTGTCTGGGTGCGTTTTGGATGGCGAGGCGCAATGAGCATTTGAAGAGTCGCTCTAACCAATCGGTGGTCTGTCCAGCATTCAGCTCCTCTCATGGCTCTGGTGATCTTTACAACCTGGATCAATACTGTGTATTGGCTCCAAGGCAGAAGAGTGGAAAGGGCTAGGCAATGGGGGTCAAGTGACTTGCCCAGGGTCATACAGCTGGGAAGTGGCTGAGGCAAGATTTGAACCTAGGACCTCCCATCTCTAGGCCTGGCTCTCAATCCACTGAGCTACCCAACTGCCCCCTATCTATTAATTTTAGCTGATTCTTGATGACATAAACCAATGTTGAAGTTGCTTACCAAATTTTCTCATTAGTTGTATGTCTTGGTCCCATACATTTACCAGTTGTATGTGAATACACGTGTGTTATTTACCAAGCTACACCACATATATGTTTATCTTGATTTTGAAAAAGAATTTATAAAAGAACAAATATAAAAATCCTTCATCAAAAAATTATGGCTTACTACAAAAATAAAATCAGTTATGTCAAGACAACAAATTTATTCTCATTACAAGATGATTCAAATTTTGGCAGTAGAATTAACATATGTGTTTAAATACCATCAAATAAAGGACAAGAATTGAGAAAGAGGAATACAGTGACTTAGGTGCTGGACTACTTTAAAGAATAGGGAAGGGGGCAGCTGGGTGGCTCAGTGGATTGAGAGCCAGGTTCAGAGATGGGAGGTCCTGGGTTCAAATGTGACCTCAAACACTTCCCATCTGTTTGACTCTGGGCAAGTCACTTAACCCTCATTGTCTACTCCTTACCACTCTTCTGCCTTGGAACCAATGCACAGTTTTGATTTTAAGACAGAAGATAAGGGTTTATTAAAAAAAAGAAGAGGGAGAATGATCTATAAGACAATAAACCACAACATCTATGATCACACTTGGGTGATAAATTTTGGTAGACTGAACTTCAAAAATGGAGGGCTCCATGAGAAATGGTATCTAGGGGAAGGTGGGAAAGTGGCAATGAGGAGCAAAGGGTATGCTAATTGCTATTCCAGGACCAGTGAGATGGGAGATGTATGATGAACAGTATGGACAATGTTAGAGAGAATGACTAGGTATTCAGTGTCATCTAGGAGCCTTTGTCTCTTTGAGTGTAAGAAAATTAAAAGAATTCAAGAAGAAAGGTTTGTTAGTTAATGAATGGGAATCCCTTAGGGGAAAACAGAAAGAGCAGTCAGAGGACACCAGAAAAGACACTAAAGAAAGCTTCTGAAAGAATCTACTGCAGTAGAGCTCCATATAGTGGAAAGCTATTAAAATAATTTTCCTGAAGTGCAAGTATGACCCTGTCACTCGCCTACTCAACAAACTTCATTGGCTCCCTATCACCTTTGGGATGAAATATAAAATATTCTGTAATTCAAAGCTTTCCATGATCTGGTCTCTTCTTATCTTTCTAATCCTCTCATACTTATTCCCTGCTACATATACCATGACCTAGCTACACTGGCCACTTTGCTATTCCTACAACAGGACACTCCATATCACAACTCTTAATGTTTTCACTCACTATTATGCTGTCCATCTACACCTGTTACCTACCTACCCCTGGTTCTTTTAAGTCTCACTTAAAGTCTCATGTTCTGTAGGAAGTCTTCATCTGTTCTCCCTAATATTAACTCCTTCCCTCTGAGATTATCCCCAATTCATCCTGCATTCCACTTATTTATACATAGTTGTTTACTAGTTTCCCCCTTTAGACTGAACTCATTGAGAGAATGAACTATTTGGCTTTTGCCTTTCTTGGTATGCCTAGAGATTAGCACCATGCTTGAAATACAGTAGGCACTTAATAAATGTTGTTGTTGTCCTTTGGAGGAGACCCAAATGACATCACTGGGTGCATAAACTGAATTTAAGTGAGACAGAGTTGCATAGTCTTTAGACTCACTCTCTCTCCCAAAATTATTGAAGTCTAGTAGCAAGACAAAAGTCAAGACAACTGGCAATGCCTCAGAACACAGTGGACACCCTTGATTTCTTCAATGTCTAACCGACCTTTCAGCACTCCATGGTTCCTGCTTCAGCTACTTTCTTGGCCACTGGAACAATTGTTCACATCCACCCCTTTTGCCAGGGGTCTTCATATACTGGAGGAAACACCTCCACTAAATCATCAGTAGGTTTGAGGTCTATCAGTTACCTTAATCCTGTTTTTACCTGACAAAACACTTTTTACTGGGATGTGGCTGCTATGCATGCTATAGCTTCTTGGAGCTCGTGAGAGCTAGGAGACAGATGGACAATAAAGGAGAAAAGCAATGCAGAGAAGGACATGACAAGCCCTCGTAACATAGGTACTAGTTTTCCCTGAACAGTCCATATACCCCCTCTTAATAAATACTAGTTGACTCACTCAAAATAAGACTTTTTTACGAAAAGAATAATTTCATTATTCTTAGGTGATTTGCCAAATTTCTACCTTTACTTTTCAAGAGTAGAATTATACTGACTGTGATGCATCCTTAAGTTGGTTAATTTCTATCCTTATCCATCTCATGAATGGGAACACCTAAAATTTAGTTTTTCTTGTCAAATATCTAAAATTTTTAAAAATTAGAAAAAATATAGAATGACTTAAGAATAAAACACAGGGGGGCAGCTGGGTAGCTCAGTGGATTGAGAGTCAGGCCTAGAGATGGGAGGTCCTGGGTTGAAATATGACCTCAGACACTTCCCAGCTGTGTGACCCTGGGCAAGTCACTTAACCCCCATTGTCTAGCCCTTACCACTCTTCTGCCTTAGAACCAATACACAGTATTGATTCCAAGATGGAAGTTAAGCACTTAAAAAAAATAAAACACATATAAAATCAAGTTTCCCTTCTCCTGGTCCCAACAAAAATGTCATGATATTTCTCTTCCTGTACATTAAAGTCTTCTTTCTCTTCTTTTCCAGAAACTAGAAATTAAAAAAAAAGGAAAAGCAATAAATAATAGGCCCACTGAGATTGTCTCTCAAAAGAATTGTTGCTTTGGACCTAGAATTTCTAGGAATTAGAAGTAAAATGGTACCTGAATTGTTGATAACATTCAAAATTTTTATTTTTTAAGATCATTTTTTACTCTATGTAAAAGAAAACAAATTTGCTTTACAAACCAGGTCTTATTTTATGTTTCTTTAAACAATGATGGAACCTATATTTCTGTCTCTTTCTTGGGAAAACACACACACGTGCCTACACAAAATTTCTATTCCCAGAGACATTACCATTATAACTTGTTTCATACTCAAATGGGGTGTGGACCGGGTAAGGCCAAAAAGGTCTTTTATTAGTGCCAATTCACGCCAATAAAGCAGGTATCTTGCTCGATAGCAACACTGCAAGGCCATCTACTTGAGGTGGAAAAAGCACGTCCTTGCTTTGGTGCAGTGGTTTGCCCTGAGAACACTAACGAGTTAGACTTAAATGTCATTCTCTCCTCCACATGGACATCGCGGCGAAAAAAGAGCCTATTCAGCTCTAGGAACATATGAAGAGGTCAAAGTTCAAATCCCTTTCGCTTTACTCCTCCCTTGTAGGAGACTAGTTTAAGTAAACAAAAGAACATTAAAATCACAATTTAGTCATTTGTGTGCAGGCTTCCTTTGAAGTCTGCAATAAAGAGGCAGTCATAACTGTTTCAATCTTGCAACGCCCCCCCCCCCAGCCCCAAATTCCATCTCCATAACTACATCATTTTGGATAAGGGCCTAAGACTAAGCTGCTCAATGACAGGCATCCCAAAACTTAATCCAGTGGTTCTTAAATTTTCTTTTATTGGGGTGGGCCCCTCCACATGAAATGAAACTTCGTAGAAAAACTTGCCTCCAAACCTTATAAAATGGCCTTTAGTACCTAATGATAACAAATAATAGGATGATAAGTTAAGATAATATTTTTAGATACATTTTTCCAAATCTACCAACTTTGAAAAAAATGACTTCGTGTTTAACAAGAAAGTCACAATGGCTCACCATCAATATTCTGTATAATTGAGACTGCTGTACATGTGATGAATGATATTGAATAAGAAGTTTCATGACCATTTTCACTCTTCTTTATGTAATTGAGCATTGAATTATTTATTTGTTGAAATATTTTATAATATTTCTAATAATCCTTAAAATTGTTTTCTTGAGCTCATCATGTTTTTACTTAAATATTTCAAAAGTCTGACTTTTAAGTTTATAATATTTGTTTGTAAGTGCCTTTGAATGATAAACAGAATCATGAAACAGTTCTTAACATTTGGTAACATCATTCTACTGAAACTGCCACCACCCTGATTCTGGCTCTCATTGCCTATCACTTGTACCTCAACATAAAAGCCTTCTAAATGCTAATGATGCCTCCACTTTCCTGTGGTCTAGTTAATACTTTAGATGCCCAGTTTGAAACAAAGCATTTCCCCATTCAAAAATCTCCTATGTCCTTCCCATGGATAATCACCAGCATTTGTATAGTACTTCGAGATTTACAAAGGGCTTTACAAATATGATCTCATTTGATCCATATCCTATTGTCAATATAAATAAAATAGAAAGGTCTGCTGACTTTCTTGTGAGGCTTCTAAGACTTCAAGATCCTCCCCAAACTTGCCATCCCTAATGATTACTACCTAATTCTATAGGCTTATGCAATCTAGAATGCAAATGTATTACCAAAAAAAAATCTAGAAAATGAATAATGAAGTTTTGAGGAAGAAACTGAAGAATTTAGGAGCACTGCTATCTCTTGGGGGGCAAGTACTTTAGAAGAAAAAGAGATTTGGGAAGTGAACAGCTGGTTAAGATCATGAAGTCTGAGAATGGAATTTGGCATAATGCCTGGCACATGGCAAGTGCTTAATAAATGCTGATTGATTGATTGATTGATTGATTAGGATTTCTGGAACTTAGCTCCTGGGCTCTTGGACATAGATGCAGTGCTACAGTTTAAAAGGGCTGATAAAAATGATTTTGTTAGGAATATTTAGCCAGCAAAGTAAGATGGCTGAATAGTGGTTTTCAACATACCCACACCTCACTACCTTGAAACCAGGGACACATCAGATGTACAATAATTAAAACTGAAGCAAGAAAAGGATATGGGAAACATCTCAGACATATTGTAAAGCCTTATAAAACAACAGCAAGGAGATGTAGTGATGGAAAAAGATGGGAGAAGAACATTATAATTCTGTATGATGGAGGGAAAAGCAAATTTGACAGTCAAAATCATTAAAATGAACTAAAGCAACTTGCTGATAAAATGATAAAATAGTAGAATGGTTCTGAAAGAAAAATACAAAAATATGTTTTTAACAAATTCATTTAAAATAATTATTGTTTGAATACGCGTTCAAAACTGAGGTTTGGAATAGAATGTACTACAACTCTATATTAATTCAGAAAACAAAGTGGGAATCATCAATTAGCTACCATTTATCAACAGTACTATACTTTGTAGAGTTACTTCCATTGTGTCACACCTCCTCCTTCATGAATTAATATTTCTAAAAATGAGGCAAATCAATAGAACCCTTGCCCTCAAAAACAAAAATGTAGCACCAAAAGCTTATTTAAAATATGGATCCCTTAGAAGCCTCCTCAAGTTTTATATACTTTTTTACTCAGAACATCCTCCAATTCACAGCTCACAAGCTCTCGTCAGTGTATGCACTTATTCTTGTTTATTCGAGTATATAATTAATTCAAAACAAAGGCATTTAGTAAAACCTTAGATATGAATGAAAAGGTTGCTGATCTGTGCTCCTGTGGACATCTCTGGATCAGCCTGCAAGCAGCCCTCTGGACAAGAGTAGATAGGAGTGTCCCAATTACCAATCACCCCTCCAAATTAATATTGTTATTTCGGTATGCATGCACAGGAAATATATCTAGCCAAAGCACTCCGATAAAGGAACAACTCATACTTTAAACACTTACATAGATTGGTCGATTCTTGCAATGTCATCATTCAATCTTTTGCATCAGCTACTCCACATTGGACATTGTTGCTTCCCACACATTACAACTCAACTGATCCCGAATGGCATTACATCTCAGCTTTAGCTTGACTTCTACTGTCCAAATATCCTTAGAATCACCTAAAACCCTAGCCAACTACAGTTATTTTCCTCCCATCCAAAAGATCGTCATTTCTTTGCCCCTTTTCAGCACCATTATCCACTGGGAAATCAGGGGAGTGGAGCATGCTGTGTTTAATACATCTCTCCCCTATAAAGAGAGAGGTATAACTCTTTCACCTTACTCTTTTGGCTTCCAGTTGATGACTCGGTGATAGGATTCAGTAGAGAATCTATATTAAGGGCCAGAGACAACTCTTTTCCTCCACTGGCTGGTGTTTGCTATGGTTGTTAACTCTTTCCCATGCAATAAAGCCTGATTCTTTTCCCAATCATCCCTCTTGGCCAATATGAAGCTCTTCAGTTAGATTTATAAACCAATGACAATGAAATGTTTTTCCTTTAACAAATCTATTCACAGAAGGTAATAAATACTGAGGCTTAAAATATATCTACTCTTTGAAGTCTTCTTAGAACTTTCCTGTGAACTAACTAACCTTTCCTTGCTGTCTGTTCCTCAGCTCAGCTATAATTTGCTTTATGGTCAGAAACTCAATAAGGAAATAATTAGCTTAATTAATCATATGAATAAAAAACAATAACCATGTATCTTTATTGATATATGCAAGGAAAAAACATTTTCATAAAATATTATAATCATTTAAGAACACAAAAATAACACATGCAAAAGACTCTCAATATAATATATGTACATTATATATACTTATATTACATTGAGTCAGTATTATTTGCAATTGAGAAATATTGCAAGTTTCCTCAGTAAGTTCAGAAGGCAAAGCAAGGGTCCCTTCTTTCCTTCTCTCATTTGACAAAATACTAGAAATGCTTGCTAAAGGAATAAGTGCAAAGAGAGCATTCAGGATATCAGCAAAAAGAAAGGAAAAAAATCCTAATTTGCCTATGAAATATATATATATATATCCACATATATTTTGGAAACCCCTATATAATGTAAAAAATGTCACAAGTCAACGTGACTAATAACTTCATTAAAATAACAGGATACAAAAAATAAAAGGGACTCTATGCAGACTAACAAAAATTAGGAGGAAATGATGGAAAGAAATTTGTATGTAATATCTAGGAGTTAAATTACTAAGATAGACTCAACCACAAAAATACTCTCATAAAATTAAGAAAATTTAAGTAGTCTAAGAAATAATTTTTCATAGTTAGGTTCATTACACTGACAAAAATGACTATACTACTTAAATTAGTTTACAGATTTAATACTATACTATTCAAAATGTCAAGGTGTTATCCTATAGAACTAAACAATGTAATAAAACATTAATTTGTTGAAGGCCTAGAATCTATGGACAACAACAAAAGATTTTCCATATTTCTGACTATATTATAAAGCAATGACCACAAAATTATTTTGTTCTGCCTAAAAATAGAGAAAGTAAAGCATTCAAGAGAAGCAAAATATACAGATAATAGAATATAAGCAATCCATTATTTGATAAAGCCAGAGCATCAACCACTGGGGTAAGGGCTATTTGACCAGAACTGTAGGAAAACTGGAAAGTAATTTGTCAAAATCAACTTTGTTTCAGGATCTTAAACCAAATATTACAATAAGTCCCAGTTGTATACTTGATCAAATAAAAATATGACAGCATACAAACAAAAGAAGAAAATTGAAGGAAAAGAGTAGCCTGTAGTGTTTTAATATCATCTTAGGATATAATGGAGAATCCCAAGGACCTGTACTTGGCTTAATTTTATTTACAAACTTAAACAGGGATTTGAATAAAAGAAGAAATGTCATGGCAGAAGTGAGACCTAGAAAATTCTGAACATGATAGAATGTTAACCAAATCTAATAAGATTGAGTGATGAATATAAAGTTCTTACACTTGCATTCAAAAAACCAATTTCACAAGTATTAAAGCATATATATATATATTTATATATATCCCCAGACTATTGATAATCATAAAACTATCTAGAGATTTTGATTTGCAAGTTTGACTATGAGTATGTTATGATATAACTAAAAAGGTATCCTACAAAAGGAAACTGATAGTCCCACTATAATGTTTCCTGATCAGAACACATTGAGACCATTATATATACAGTTTTGGATATTACCTTTCAAGAAAAACATGACATAGAGAAATAAAGATATATATCCTTCTCATTTAGGATGTAGCGCCTAGGTGATGTCCTATATGATGCTAGTGGTTCTAGGAGGGAGAGAATAAAGAAATGCATTTCAGAACTGGAGGATCACCTTATAGTCAAAGAGGTAGGAGATGGAAATATTGCATGTACATACATACACATGTATCATTTTGTTTTCTGTGTCTTTCCACTCTCTCAAAGAGGTGAGTAACATTTTGTCATTCATTCTCTGGATTTGTAGTTAGTCATTATACTGATCAAAGTTTCTAATTCTTTCAAAGCTGTTTGCCTTTATCATATCATTGTCTTTGTAGAAATTATTCTCCTGATTCTGTTTTCTTCATTCTGTGTCAGTTCATACAAGTCTTCCAAAGTTTCTCTGTAATCATCCCTTTCATCATTTCTTAAATCATAATAGTTCTTAGATTACATTTATGAACAATAATGTACTCAGTCATTCTGAATCTTTGGACACTCCCATACTTTGCAACATCAGAAAGAATTATAAATATGTTCATATATCCTTAAGGCTTATTTTGCTTAGAATTAATCCCTTCCTAAATTTTTTCTCCCTCTCATTTCACCTCCTTCTCTTTTCTTTTTTCCTCCTATTTCCCTTATAAGTGAAATATATATCTGTAGCTAATTGTATGTATGTCTATTCTAAAATACGGTCTTCTTGACCTAGGTTTTATGAATGTGTTTCTTAAATTACTTTGAAAACTACATTTAAATTTATTTATCTTGTAATATGTATTTTATTTTGTAAATCAAAAAAATTATTCTGAGAAGATGCCCACCCACTTTACAGGATTGCATAAGGAATCCATGATGTAAAAACACTGAGAACATCTCTTCTATAATTAAGTAACAAAGATGGTAAAGGATATTGTGATGATAGGTACATGGATTTCATGGCATATCAAAATAAGTTTGTTGAAGAAAATGAGTTATTCAGCTTTGCTGAAGAAAATACTTAAGGTAGGAATTCAATTCAACAATATTTATTATATTATGTTCAAAGCATTGGATGAGGAACTGGCTAAATAAAGACAAAATAAAACTGTTCTTCCATACAAGGAGCAACAGTCCACCAAAATGACACAACATATACATGAGTAAGTATAAAGTGATTTTAAGAGAAACAGAGACAGAAACTGAGAGAGTCAGAGAAAGAGAAACAGAGAGAGAATTCTACAATGGAATGAAAAGGTTAGGCTTCATGTGGAAGGGTAGCATCTGGATTGTTCCCTAAAAGAAGTTAAGGTTTCTAAAAGACAGAGTGAAGGCATTCATTTTAGACATGGAGGAAGTCAAAGAGGCAGGAGATGGAATGTTATATGTGGGGGACAGTTGGCAGACCATCTTTCCTGGTTCAGAGAGAATATAAAGGGGAATAATGTAAAACAAGGATGGAAAAGCAAGCAAGAGCCAGATTTTGAAGATCTAGAATTTTGGTAGATTAACTTAATAACTTTTAAAAAATTAAATCTTCCATCAGTTAAGCTGCTAGCCTAGTTTCTTTTTTTTTAATTTTAAATATTATTTTATTTGGTCATTTCCAAACATTATTCACTAGAAACAAAGATCATTTTCTTTTCCTCCCCGCCCCCCCTCCCACCACCTTTCCCTCTCCCATAGCCGACGCACGATTCCACTGGTTATCACATGTGTTCTTGACTCGAACCCATTTCCCTGTTGTTGGTATTTGCATTAGAGAGTTCATTTAGAGTCTCTCCTCAGTCATATCCCCTCCACCCCTGTAGTCAAGCAGTTGCTTTTCATTGGTGTTTTTACTCCCACAGTTTATCCTCTGCTTGTGGATAGTATTTTTTAGATCCCTGCAGATTGTTCAGGGACATTACACCGCCACTAATGGAGAAGTCCATCACCTTTGATTGTACCACAACGTATCAGTCTCTGTGTACAATGTTTTCCTGGTTCTGCTAGCCTAGTTTCTGATGCTAACTCAGTGTCTATTTTCATTGTAGCATTGAATTTTGGGTTGAGATGCCTTTGAAAAACAGATCTAGAAGGAAGGAATTTTAGTATCTATATAGAAACAATCTTCAGTCCTGGTTTTAAATGATTATGCCAATCACAACCTAGGGAACAGAAAAGTGGATTCTAAATTTCAGTTTTTCATATTTTCATATTTTTAATTGAATTGTGAGGGAAAGTCTACTGATAGGTCACCACTAATATTGTACATACAGGCCATGATTCTAGATCCTAAAAAGTCACTTAATCTCTGTTTACTTCAGTTTCCACACTTGTAAAAACGGGGATAACCTGGGGTTGGCATGAGGATCAAATGAGATAATTTTTGTAAAGAGCTTTGCATATTGCCTGCAAATAATGAGCATTATTGCAATGTTAGTTGTTGTTTTGGGAAAATATTTTTCCAACAATTAGAGCTATCCCAAAGTGGAACAGATGACTATCAGAAAGTAGCCTCACATTGGAGTTCTTCAAGAAAACATTGGAGGATTATTCAACAGGGTTGATGTTCTGGTATAGACTAGAATAAATGACTCCAATTCAGAGATTCCATCAAATGGTAAAATCTGGCATTGTCAAATGGTTGGAGAATATTGGTAACACTAAATTATACTATTCATTTTCATACTATTTCTTTGCCTTTTGTATTTGTCATTATTGGTCTCATTCCTTAAATGCCCAGTTACAGAATGCTTTCATGAATTATCTAAGGTATGAGGGAAAGTAAAACCTGCCTTTATGGTGACAAAGAGTTCATAACCAATGGAGCTATCAATGCCATGAGGATTATATGTATGGCCCATTAAACAAACTTTGGGCAAAGATTTTCTGGTCGGCTCTACCATAAAGCCAAGGAAAGGCAAAACTAGTCAAAAAGTAAAGATCTGGGGTGGAAATGTTGTAAGGCAGTCAATGTGTGAATTCTTGGAGAAGATATGGGAAGATGGATGATATTGATATGTAGAGGGTAAGTTTCTAGTTTTAATATGTTTGAGAATGTAAGAACAATATTGCATTTCTGAAACACTGAATCCCACAGTTACCCTTCATATGGAGCCAGAGACATACTGAATCACTAGGAATGAGAAGGTCCTTCAACTGATTGGGTATTAACCCTTTAGGTGACCAAATGAGGTCAAACTTTGGGTATGTTTCCTTGGTCCTGGTCAGATTCACTGATCAGTTGGCTGATCTAGACACCTCAAATATTTCAAAAAAATTCATGGCTTGGGATTTGGGAAGTACAGTGGTAGATAGATGATGGCAAAAACCATAGGCAACTTTAAAAAGACAAAGTGTTCCAAAAGTCTTAGTGCATCCACTGCACTACCATGTAGGTAAGATGGCAATGTATAAAAGCATATGCAGTTTCACCAGATGTCATATCATATACCTGTAATTCCTGTTACTGGAGACAATGAGACTGATTGGCTCAGGAGTTATGAACTACAGTCGGAAAAAGTTGATCATGTATCTGTACTAATTTGGGCATCAATATTCTGAGTCTGTGGGAGTAGAGGTCACTATCTTGCCTAAGGAGATCAAAATTGCTTAAATTAGAAATGGAGCACTTCAAAGTTCCTATGCTAATCAATGGTGGGGTTGGTAGAGACCAAATGTAAAAAAATAAGACCAAATAGAATTAAATTCTACTTATGTGCTTCACTCTACTCTATGGTACCATGATTAGAAATCATTGAAACAGAGAAAAATTTAAGGAAATTGATCCAAGAATTTATTTGGGTAAAACCACATAGACCACATCCCTAAGTTAATGGGATAGACCCTGGCACCCACAAAAAAGACAGCATCTTTCAGTCACAGAGAACTTGGCATTTCCCTGAGCATCCTCAGCTGAAATGCATGACCTGTCGCTAAATATTAAATAGTCAGCACCTTGACTCTCATACTTGAATAAAGTCAGATACCCAGAAATGCATGCTGATAAGTTAAATCAGAATAATATTCTAATAGAGAAATGGAAGATATCCTAAGGGTCACAGATAATATGTGAAACAAACAAATAAATCATAAAAACCTATTTGCTTCTGCTCTAACCAAATGAAATAAAGAATTGCATTTTGATGATTAGTAACAGTTTCAAGGTTGAATCATGTTCTCTCATCTCCTTTAGAACCAACCTTTCCAGTGTCTATCCGTCTTTTGTTGCTATTGGAAAAAAAACAAACAACCCAAAGTGTATGCTTGACTGAATGTGGGCTTAGTAGCAATCTTCATAGATAACATCACATTCACAACTTTAATAGACCAAAGGATGCCACATGACTTGATAGAAGGAACAATGCAAGACTATAAGAATAAAAATTTCTGACTTCTAGACCTCTTATTTCAGAAATAAGAGATATAATCATGAACAAGTAAGCCTACTTCTCTTTGGGCCTCAGTTTCCACATTCATAAAATAAGGAGTTTAGGCAAAATGATCTCTCAGGCCCATTCCAGGTCTAAAATACTGTCGTCTTATGTATCAACTCTATTACCATTTGAGAGAGATTTTTATTTTCATCACCAATATATTTAAGTAAAAAGCAAGTATTCCACACAGGGTTCTACTTAACTTTCTCAACCTCAAAGGGGCATTTGTGGCAGTGGGTGGATCGGAAATATGGATCTTATTCATTGTTCAGTAATCACTGGGTGGAGTAACTTGTAATTTTTCACATATGGGGCTTTTCCCCCACATAAGTGCTTCAGTCTTGTTTAATATAATTTTTTAAAAGTTAGATTATGGACAGCTTATCAGTATTGTGCCCATCTTTGAAAACATATGTGACTCATATATACTATTAAATGATGAACTTTGTCTTCCTTCTCTCAACCTCCCAGCCTCTGCCAACTCCTCTCCCATCACCCTGACATGGCATAAACATAATAATGGGGGTTTTATAGGCTTGGTTTGCAAGATAAGAGACTTGTGACCACTTGATGTCAATGGCAATATGACTATGTGGAAGGAGAGAATAATATGGCAACAGATTTCAGCTGCCACCGAAAAATCCTTTGGAAGAACTGATATTTCTTTCCTGAGGCTGCTTCTCACGTTCTACAAACAGATCAACTCCCTAAAACCAAACTCAATACAGAGTGCTGGATTTAAGCCTAGAAGAGTCTACCTCAATTTCATCCCAAGGTTTTCAAGTTTCATTCTACCCTTCTCTCCCCACCACACACACACACACACACACACACACACACACACACACACACACATTTTCTTTTATCAAAATCAGGAAGTCCATTTTTCATTGCCCTGCCTTGGAAGAGACGGAGTCTATGTTTGTGATATAACTCTAACTTGGGAGATAGTCAACTTTCCCACATTTGCTTTCCAAAGTACCTCCGGCACTCACTGAGACCCATAATAGCTTTCAGTTCCATTCCGGTAGCTCTGAGACAACTTCACAAAGCCCTATGCAGGAGACGGAACTCAACATACCAAGTTCCTACTTTGCTCTGTAGACAAGGGAAAAAAAAATCATCTCAGTGGGTAGAAAACCACATGAACTCAGTCTGCTAAAATGGTTCAATGCATCCCAGACAACCTGAAAGTAGTAAGCACAATGCAGCTCTGATGATTTCTAAGGCACCCTTAGAGAGACAAAGACTTGATGCATCTACAAAGGACATGCCTTGTGCCTCTCTCTGCTGCTGGTCCCAACCTCTACCACGCGTGTTCGATGTTCCAGGGCCATTGTTACACATCTGACATGCCCAATGCTCTGATGCTTTTCAGCAGCTCTTAAATCTGCTGCTGTTCAGGCATAAAATATCTTTGGGTTTCATTTAGAAAAAATAAATGTGCTAACAAGCTGTTAAACCACATTTTACAACAAATGCATCAAACCGGTGACTTAACTTCAAAAATATGGACTAACCAAAATAATAAAGGCTTTGTAAAACTTGGATAAATGAAGTGATTACCTCACAGTGAGAAAATCTGTGGGGCACGTCATCACATAATCAAAAAAATAGGCTTCCAGTCCGTAGAGGGGCGTTCAAAATGACTCGATTTGCCTCCCAACAATGTTTGAGCACAAAGTGTTGGGACAGAAGGAAAAACAACACAGGTAAACCCCCACCACTCCATTTAAAAAAAAATCTAGTCAGCTCTTTGATTAACAAAGCTTCTTGCTGGAGTTAAGTACAAACAGCTGCCTAGACTCCAACTGCAAAGGCTAAATCTAAACACTCTTCTGTTTACATAACCCAAACTTAATCAAGGGACCATATAATCCACCAATTTGAAGTATCCCTAAGAGTTTCATTGAAATACTGGTTTTCTCACAAGTCAGTCAGTCAACAACCTGTTTTAAAAAGTCAAGCTACTGCTGCTTAGCTTCTATTCTCTTCCCATTGGTCCCAGTTGGAAATTCTATAGGAATGTTAGTAGAGGATAGTTTTTGTGTCATGAACCATTTCCTTTTACGCCTTCCCCACTGTTGGTAGACGATGCAGTCATTGCTCAGTATATCCAGAAACAAGGCTGTCTTTAAAATAACAACAAAAAATGACCACCATATTTGATAGAACATTGTTAATACAATAGAAAATGGTTTGAATCTTTGTTGACAGAGTTATTACACATTTTTTGGAATACATAGACTTATTACTGTTAGAAAAAGAAGTAACCTCTGAGATCATCTTGTTTATGTATCTTATTTTACAAATGAAGAAACTCAGGCCTCCAAAGGCAAATCTATGATTTGAACAAGGCTGTATTACAAAGTCTAAGAGTCAAGTTTTAAACCCAAGTCTGTTTTCTTTCCTTTTCTTTATATTTCTATAGCCTAGAACATGCCTGGAACATATGAAAATATTCCTTATTAAATTTTTACCAACTGATTGACTTTATACTTGATACACCTTGCTGTTTCTCTATAATATAGAGAACAGAAGAATAAATTACAAAATTCAGAAAAGGGAGAGAAAATATTAAATATCTAATAAACTATAATGGCAAATATGTCAGAAAATATTAATGTAAGAGTAGTAAGGACATGAAAAGTAAAGTTTGGAAGTAGATTAAGGTGAAGAGAGTGGAAACCAAGCTTATCTGTGCTTAGACAATAGAAAAGAAAAATTCTGAAAGCCTGAGAAAGAGACAGAATTGGGAGGAATGAGAATGTCATTTGACCTGTGATAAGGAAGGGCAAGCCCCAGATTCTGAAAGGAACTCTGAAAAAGAAAAGCAGCATGATATAGTAAAAAGGGTACAGAATTTAAGTCCTAGTTCCAAAACGTGCCTCTAAATAAATGTCTCTACCACTTACTAGCTAGGAGATCATGAGCAAATGACATCACTATCTGAGACTTAGGTGTTTTTTTTTTTCAATTTGTAAAATGAGGATAATTCTAAAGGGTTGTTGTAAAGCTCAAATAAAATCTCACACATATATAAGTAATTTCATACATATATTACACACAAATATGAAATGTACATGTACATATAGATTTATAAACATATGTAACATTTTATATTATTTATATGTGAGATTTTATTTGAACCTTACAACAAACTTAATGAAACTTTCCTCATTTTATAGATGAAGAAACTGAGACTCAGAAAATAAGGATTATATGTATTTCATTGGGTTATTATGAAGGTCAAATAAATTATCATGTAAACAATATGAATATTATATAGGTGTGTGAAATTTCAAATAAGATTTCATATATGTATAATACACATATATTATACATGTGAAATTTTAAATAAAATTGATGTGACACATATGATATATTTATATTATATATGAAATTATATTTGAACCTGACCATTCTATTAAATTCATAAAGAGCTGAAAATTTTAGTGTTATATAAATACCAGTTATTAATATACATCTTAAAATTTATTAAAAACCAGTAATAAAATTACATATTTTTATCATTTTCAAGTAGTAATTTGTTTTCAGGACTGAGAAAAATTATCAGGTTCTTCTGGCCTCTGAAATAGGCCTGCCTAATAGAATTGAGAAAGGTGGAGGAGGTGTTAAGAATTAAATTGTTACTGACCAAACCTGTGACCAACTTTCCTTATTCCTCAAATAATTAAGCATGCTCTATTTCTAAAACCTCAGGTTGCTTACAGAATGGCTTATTAGAGAAGACTTCCCCATAGATAAATTCAGAACATGGGAACACGAAGACAAAAGAAGAAAAACCACCCAGAAATCATGTATAATCACTTGGGACTGCACATTGCTACTAAGAAAAAAAAAATAAGTCTTAGTTACTCCCTAGTTTTTTCTCCTTCCACAGCAATGGGGCTGCCACAGCCCTATTGAGTCTAACAAATACAAGTCCAGAAGAGCTATTTCTAACTGTTCGTCTGCTTCCTACAGGCAGTTCCATTATTGGGAGAAAGCTACAATAGTCCTCAGAGCTATTGTCTGCCTTTCTCTCTTGTTATACCCTCTACAACTGCCTTAGTTACCTTAATGTGCTTTCAAAAGTGACAAAATAAATAACAATCCTTAGTCCTCACAGATCTCTTTGTGAGACTTCAGTTTCAGCAGTCTCATGAAGGCTACAATAACTTGAAAGTTCAAGATGTCAGGGTTACTGAAGAAATTGGAAATATAATTAGAATGTATTCATCTAGGGCAAAATGGTAGAGAGAATGGGGACAGCGTCAAGCACAGAGAACAGTTGGTTCAGTTGCTTTGGGAGAAATGCCCATTCGCTATGAGAGAGGCGAGGCACAGGGCCAACTTTTGCTTTGAAGAAGATAAATGTCTTACCCAGAAGGAACCATGATCCCACCAAAATACTGGCATCCCTGGGACAGTTCTTCATTTGCCACAGGCTAGTTATAGTATTTTTTGTAGCTTATTCCATTCTCCAGCAGATCAAAAAGATCAGATGTGACCCCTTCTTAAACAAGAATCAATAGTGATAGTGTTACTTGGTTATAGGAAGGGAAATGTCAGAAAGGAAAAAAAAAGTAAAAAAAAAGATAAATAATAAACCCAAAGAATAGAAGAATAGAATACTGGGGCACTTTTGAAAGCCCAATGGTGGTACCTTCTATGACCCTGATCAAGATTCTATTGAGTGAAAAGGGTGTTCTAGTAATGATTTTCACTGTGAACTTAGATAGTTCAGGAATCCTCTTTAAGCCACAATTCCTATATCCATGAAATGAAAGGATTTAACTAGATGACCTCTTAGTTCTCTTCTAGCACTAAGAGTCTGTGATGCCAAAAACAAGACAAACAAAAACTGTGTTGAGAAGTTTGAGAAGTGCTGAGGGGAACTAGAATATATTGAATACCCAGTCAGATATGATTAATATACTGCCTGGTTTTGCTGAAATTATTTGGTTCTCTGTTATTTATTATTTATTTGAGCTGTTATTTATAGTTATTATTTGCTTGCCAAGTAGGGTAGTGGATAAGGGAATTAGAAATGAAGACGTTAAAACAAAAAAATCAATAAATGAATTTGAAAAAGGGAAATGTCTAATATTTTCCTCAACCAACAATCTATAGCCCAGCCTTTTTTCTTTAGTAGATTGAATTGAGATCAGGGCCTATGATATTTTCAGCTTTATATTTCTAGCCCAAGAAATAATTTTTTGTATAGGGATTATGCATGAGCTTAAGTAGGAGTAACTAGGTGACAAAGTGAACAGAGCCTTGGGTCAAGTCATGAAGAGCTGAGGTCATACCCCAACTCAGACACGTATTAGGTGCTTGACCTTAGGATAATTACCCTATTTCCCAGGGTTGTTGTGAGGGTCAAATGAGATGACTATAAAGCACTTGGAAAACTATAAAGAAATATATGGATGTTATTGTTATCATTATCATTAGCCTAGTAAATATTTGCTTAATTTATTTTTTGAGCTCAAGGAAGGCAAATGGGATACAACTGGCTGGAATCAACCAATCAGCTGGATGCACATAGTGATGCTTAGAATCACAAAACATGTGACCTCAGTATTAAAAGAGAGCTCAGAACCATCTACTCCAACCCATACTTGTATCCCCTAACCCACAGAAAAGTATGACAGGCAAACTAATTTTTGTTTCCCTTCCTTTAAGACAAACACATCAAAAATTATCTTCCTGTATTAATTTGTTGATTCAAGACTAGAAAGCTGAAAGCCACCAAATTCACCAAGAGCCATTGCCTTGACAAAGTTGAAGAGATCCTGAGTCCAATAAATAGTAAGCAATATTTAGGACCAATTGGAACACATTACAAAAAGGTAAATTTAGTTGCAAGGATGAGCTTACTAATAATTAGGGCTGTCCAAAAGTAGACTGGATTGCTTTGGGAAGTAATAACTTCTCCAAGATGCAGAACTTCAAAGCAAATTCTGATTAAAACACTCCGAATGGGTGTTTTAGAAGGGTATCTTATTGTGAGAAAAGATTATACTCAAAAACATCTTTTTTTGGAAGGGATCTAGATCTATAATTTTATCAATGTAGAGAACTCCCTGTATGAAACCTTCTAGCAATGTAATTTGAAATTTTTGTTATTGTTGTTGCTTTTTAATTTACAGCTAAATATTTACTAAGAGTCCCTCCTTTCGTCACATATTCTCTAAGCTTGAGTCCGCTTTTCCTTGGATTCTGGACTATTTGATGTTACTTGATACTCAAGGGAAAAGGGTGCCAGTGTGGTGCTGATGAGCTGTAATAGAAAAATATTTCCAACTTCTCATTGTTACCTCTAGAGATTTAAGAGGACACAGACAGGGGGCAGCTGGGTAGCTGGGTAGCTCAGTGGATTGAGAGCCAGGCCTAGAGACAAGAGGTCCTAGGTTCAAATCTGGCCTCAGATACTTCCCAGCTGTATGACTCTGGGCAAGTCACTTGACCCCCCATTGCCTAGCCCTTACCACTCTTCTGTGTATTGGCTCCAAGACAGAAGGTAAGGGTTTAAAAAAAAAAGGACACACACAGCCACAAGGTTGGTACCTGATTTGCCAGTGGAAGTGGGTATAGGGAAAGCCTCTGAATTTGTGCTACATAAATAATTCCTGTATGTAGTACATAGTAGGCACTTATTAAATATTTGTTAGATGCTTGTTGAATTCCCAACATCATAAACGTTATTTACCTATTATGTTGTCTTCTTTTTCAGCTCTTTCCAAAGGGAAAGCATGACAACTGTACCAAGAAGAAAGAAGTTTGGTCTATTTGCTTGATAATGTAAAAAGAAAAATTTAAAAATCTGTGGGAATTTTGATTATCTGGACATACTGTGATTTCCTGGATCATTAACTAACTTATGAAACTAAAGTTTATTGATTTGGGAAATAGCACAATATAAGTACTTAATAAATAATAGTTTTTCTTGACCTAACTAAAAACCACAGAATTTTTCTAATAGCTGTCATTTTTCTTTGCTTCTCTAATGAATATAGAATTTTATCTCCATTAATCCCATTTTCTCTTTAATTGTTTCTAATTCAATTTAAATTTCCTCCATCTCTCTTACTAGAGACCTAGCATTGTTGTAATTAGTGGTGAACTGCCAAATTGCCTTCACAACCCTGGATTCTTTATGGTAACTAACTCTGCTCTTTCACATTGCATCAGTCTGCATATCCAACAAGCCTGGATCCCACATACTTGTCTTGGGCAACCTGAGATGATACAGATCTGTTAGGTCAATTTTTCCACTAGCGTATATCATTCCCAGTTGATTTCTTTTACCTCTAAAGGATATACTCTGCTACTAGTTGTGTCATAGATGATAAAATAGGACAAGTAAAAGACTGTGGGTAAATTCTCCTGGACACTGTTGCTGGCTTAGGTGCTGTGATGATTTAAACCTTACTCTTTTATTTTTTACTGGACTATATGAGAGGGAAAATAGCAACATTGTCCCTACTCACATACAACAAATCACTTCACCTCACTTCACCTCAGCCCTATTAAATCAGAATATTGATACTTGCACAACCTACCACAATTCAATTAACAACAAAAACATTGAGTGCTTAATAAGTTCAAAGCATTGTGAAGAAAGTTCTTCTTCAATTTCTAATTTAATGAGCTACAAAGGGTTCAGTTATCATCTCCAGGCAGATGATTCTCAGATCCACAGATCTACAACCAGTATCTCTCAGGTTCTAATTTCATGTTACCAGTGGTCCTTTGGACATTTCAAACTGCATGTCCCATAGGTTTCAAACTCAACAAGTATAAAACTATATTTATTATTTTTCCCAAAACTTACCCTTCTTCCAAACTTTTTTATTTCTGTTCAAGGCACCATCATTCTTTCCTGGAGTCACCCTCGATTTCTTATTTTAATTTATTCAATATATCTGGTTAGTTGCCAAGTTTTACCATTTCTACCTCCAAAACATTTCTTGAATCTCTCCTCTTCTTTTCATTCACACAACCACCTCGATCAGACCTTCATCATCTCTTGCATGGCCTATTTTATAGTCATATAATTGTTTTCCATGCTTCAAATCTCTACTTTCTCTAATATTCCTAAATAAAGGTCTCAAAGTACTTTTCTAAATCACAGGTTTAAATTATGTGGCTATTCAAACTCCAGAGGTTCCTATTAGCTCTAAAATAAATCAACTCCTATCGTATGAAAAGGCTTCCATAATCTAGTTCTTTCTAGCCTTATTGCACATTAGCCTCTTTAACTCATAGAAAGACCTAATCAAGGTGGCCTTCTTCCCATTTTTCATACACAGAGATTCTATATCTCCCATATCTTTGCCTTTGCACTTGCTTATCCCCATGCCTGAGTTGTACTCCTTCATATCCACTTCTTTGAATCCCTAGTTTAGCAAGTGAAAGAGGTGAAACAAAACTATCTTGTTGATCTTTTGGAAACTTTGTTAAAGGAAAAAAAAAAACCCGCTGGAGTTTCCTAGCTGAAATTAAGTTAAAAAAAAAAAAAACCAAAAAACCGCTACTCCAAATGTTCTCAGATTCAAAGTTTCCTCCTAGGGCCAGGACCAACCAATCCCTCGCCTGGAAGTGTGGGGCGTGGCCCTTTCCTAGCACAAGATTGGTCCAATTCAAGACCAATCCCACACTAGGAAGTAGTAGGGAGGGACCCCTGAGACACTCTGTGGCATGTGGTCCCCCACCCCACAACATTTTAAAACCCACACAAGAAAAGCTCAAGCCCTTTCTTCTAAATGAAGCTTTTTCATACCTCTCATCTGCTAATGCTTTCCTTCATAAAATTGTTTTGCAGTGATTGTTTAATCTATTTTTTAATATGGCTGCAGGTGTATAAGTCTCCTTTGGATTGATTATAAGCTTATGGAGGTCAGGACTCTTTCATTTCTGTCTTTGTATCCCTAGCCCCAAATACATTGCCTGGTACATACTAGGTGTTTGTTGACTGATTTATTGACTGAATTCATTGAAGTGATATTCTTTCTTGTTATCTTTCTAAACTTTGTGACAGTTTTCATAAATTAGTGTATCCCCCCCCAAAAAAAAAATCATCATCTCCTCACCAGCCTTCTTATGAAGAGATCTTAAAACTTAGGTAGGTTCTTTTCTAGAAAATACATAATTATAATTCTGAAAGGGAATTGGTATGTTTTTATAAGTCACCAACTCTACGGAGATTCATTATAACATCTTCACATTTAGGAAACTCAGAAGTCTTCCAGTCTAATCTTTAAGCAAGACATCCTTTCCATCTACATCTCCAAAGAGGGGTTTTCTACCTTCTTTTTTTGTAGACCTCCAATGACAGAGAATTTGCTGTCACCTGATAGAGTTCATCTAATTTCATGGCAACTTTAATAATTACAAAGTTTTTCCTCATATTGATCATTAACAGATCTCCCTCTATTGTCTGTCCATTGTTCCCAAGTCTGTCCTCAGATGCAAGTAGAACAAGTCTAATCCATTGTTTATATGAGGACCTTTCTCTCCTCTACTCCAAATGCCATCTTCAAACTAAGAATTCCCAATTCTTAAAAACAATCCTGACATAGCATTTTTTTTTAATCCTTACTTTCTATCTTAGGATCAGTACCATGTATTGGTTCTAAGGCAGAAGAATGGTAAGGATTAGGCAATGGGGTTTAAGTTACTTGCCCAGAGTCACACAGCTAGGAAGGGTTTGAAGCCAGATAGATTTGAACCCAAGACCTCCTGCCTTTGGCCTGGCTCTCAGTCCACTGAGCCATCCAGCTTTCCCATGTTACATGGTTTTGATTGTCCTCACAATCATATCAATCTTTTGTATTTAATCCACTTTGTCAATATACTTGGGGATATTGTAGTGGAGATCCCTCTCCCCATCCTGGACAATGTGGCACCAAGAATTAATATTCTTTATCCTCGAAGTGTCCTCCCTTGATGAAGCTTCTTGATAGCCTCTGGATGTATTGATAATGGCTGGAAGGTGGAATCTAGTGGCTAGGGGCTTTCTGGTCATATTTTCTAAAATAGTGAGCAGACTTGCTTTCTAGCACAGGAAATGGTGACGCTTTCTAGAATAAGGAGCAGACTCCTGCTGATGTGGAACAATTAACTCTGAGGTACCAGAGAGCATTCCCTGGTCTATGTTAGTCATGCTGCAGAAATTGGTCTGCCAGCATAATGAGACTGAAAATCAATTGCTATCTATTGCACCAACCAGGTACAAAGTTCCCAGCTTATGAGGATAATTCATTGAATACCTAATGCAAGAAAAGGGATCTCTCCTGATGGAGTTTGTGACCTGAAAGGTTACAGCCAACAACCCCGGGTCTGTGGATGGAAAGAAGATCTCTGACTTAGAAATTGTGTTTCATTCATCCTGCTGAGCTGTAAGACAAGAGAGCCAGTCAAAATGAACTGGTGGTAAGACAGTCTTGGACTGACCTTATTACTAGTATGCTTTCCTCCACTGATGGAGCAGAGGGTAAGCCAGCTTTTACCACCCAAGAACTTTTGAGGTTACGAGAAAAGTTCAAAGAGCAACCTGATGAATAACTAGAGTAATAGCCCCTGAGGGAATAGTCTAATGGAGCCAATTAAGAGAATTTCTCTTCAGCAGAGTTCCATAGACTTCGAGAAATCTATGAGGATTTACTTCTATATGGTCAGCTAAATCAATTAGAGGATCCAGATGGCATTCACCATTTATCTTTTTTTTAGGTGGCTAAGGTAGGGAATTACTCATACTTGCCCTCATAAAGATGAATTCTCATTGCACTTAGCTCACCAGTGGGGTTCTCCAAAAAAGCAAAGGGGAATGGACTTGAGAGATTGGCTCTATCTTGCTCCTCCACCAGCTGCTGTAGTGTATGACTAGTCTGCCCCTGTAGCAATTTGAGACTTTGACTTCTGATTGGATCCACACATCAATAAAACCAGACTTTAGCTGTCAATCTTCCTCACCACACAACTATACAATGGTGGGCAGATCAAATGGGGAAATTTGAGTGGGAGCCTTGGACAACAGGGGTCAGGGAAAATACAGCAATAAGAGCAAAGAAGCTCTCTGAGAGTGATGGAAAGAAGTCCTACTAGCCTACCCCCCACTTCCCACCAGAGAGGCAGAGGTTGATGTCTCTCTATCACAGAGTGCTTTGAGTCTGGTTTCTGAAACATGGGATTGAAAAGAAAGTAAGTGATCAGCAATTTTGGTGAAAATGTTTTCTACTATTCAGTCCTTCCCAAACTTTAGGCATCTACTTAGTCTCTCACACCACTTAGTAATCCTAAGTGACTCAAATTTCTGTATTTAGACTTGAGAAATGTAGGGAATGCATCCATTTAGAGCCAAGGCCAAGGTTCTCCTGAGCTTTAGATCACATTAACTTAGGTTCCCAAGACAACTAGAGGCCACATACCTGAATTATAGTAACCTGGAACAGGGTAAAGGGATGGACTTCAATGATACAAAGCCCTTCCAGGCACTGACATCCAGGTTACTATCATACCAAGGGACTCCAAAAAGATACAGAAAGGTTCTCTATTTTACCTGGAGGGGCCCCACAGGACAGACCACCAGAAGGGCATCTTTGTTCAAATCTTCAGAGGACCACCTGTAAGGACCACCAGTGGTGGTGACTAATCACAGGTATGAAGTGTGGGAATGATTCTAAGATGGATAAGAATTTTTTCCTTGATTTCTTTTTGAATCTGACAAGTATTTAAATGGTAAAAAGTCCCCCAGAACAATAGCCTCAAATTCACAAAGAACTCGGGCCACTACTATCTACATAATGACCCCTACAGACCACTTCTTGACTTGGTTTTAAAATGTAATTTTTTCTTTGCTTTTTTATATTTTCATTCATCTTGTTTATATTTCCCAAGTTCATATTTTCTAGAGCAGTATCTTCTCTTCAGCCCTTACTATCAAGGGGTGGTATATGATAGGACTAATATCTACCAGTGTTTCTCATGCTTCATACACCCATTTTTCCACATATGACATGGATTAGACCTGTATCTCTCCTGGACAATATGAATTAATTTTCACTAAAAGGCAAAATAAAACTAACCCCCAGGACCTTATTATCATATCTTGCTCTATTGACAGGGTTTCATGATCACCTAACAATATAAACAGTCCCACCCACAAGTTGACTGAGAATTTCACACTGGTGGATACTAAGAGACAAAAGGAGGCTTTATATCCTGCTCTGATGGCAAGGCATTTCCATAAGGAGAAGATGGAAACCATATTTAAGATTCTAAGCTGAAGTCGTCATTTCCCTGCAAGTTTCTCTTTTATGCCTCAACTGCTAACCAGGTCTGACTTGTTGGTGACCTTCACCAGCATCCCTAAATTATTTTAATATGAACTACTTCCTAATAATATTTACTCAATAGTAGTAAGATGGATAATCTGACTCCAAATGTCTTTTTGTCAAAATGTGTATAAAGGACATAATAGTGTGGTTTTTTTTTAAAAAAGAGCTCAATTGGCCTTGTGCATATTTACAAAAGGAATCTCTACTTTCCTTTCCTTCTCTACCTCTTTCTCATTCCTCATTCATAGAGCTTAACAGATGTCAGCATCTGCCCATGGCAAGTTCACCCAGAGCTCTACACATGGAATCCTATGAAAATGAATCAAAAAGAGAACTCAGGAGAGGGGCCAAGTACATGAAATTCCTTAGGGGGCAGCTGTACAATTGCCTTTGAGCCATATGCACATAGCCTGACATTTTCATAACCAGGCTGAAGAAGTAAAGAGGAAAGGTAAAATGTTGACCCTGGTAGGAAGATGTAAGGGAGGAAAAGGTCAGGGAAAGAGGGATGAAAGGAACATACCCCCAAGACAGGAGAGAGGAAAGCAATATGAGCTTAAAGCATTGCATGAGCTTTCTTACTTTGCATGCTAAAATTTTGGCTCGTATTTTCAAATTAAGTCCTCAAGCCTTTAAGATCACCTGTTGCCAATTTAAAAGAATTAATGGAGCAACTGTTTAGTTCCAAACATTCCTTAATAAACCAAACTCCAGGATGCAAGCCTGTGTGTGAGCTACCACTATTAAATATAAGAATGAAGTCTGCCATTAGAAGAAAGCAGCAATTTGGCTAATGTCCATCTATACTCAGATAAACTGGTGCTCCCCAGTTTGATTCATTTAGTTTGAAAACATTTTTTATTTTCAAGTCATTAAAAGGTAGCAAGGAGGATTATCACAATGTTTTGTTTGTTAAGTTTTAATAAAATGGGGTTCACTCTTTTAAATACTGATTACTTCTAGGCCTAGAATCAAGAGCATACATTACTTGTGGAGTAGATGTCTATTTTCCTGTTGAAGCATTCAGAGATTTGATTTAGAATAAAGGATGACCTTTCCTAGAACTGGTTGGGCTACGTAGCATTGAGAAGGCTACCCAACTGGACAGTTAACTTAAAGAACCACACTCAGAAGGATATCAATCAACATTTAGTGATCTTGTCCCAAGATAAGAGGGAAGAAATGTGCTAGAATATCAAAGCTCACCTAGCTCAATCTATTCTTGAAAAAAGAATCCCCACTAAAATGTACTCAATGGCCTTTGTTGGAAGCCAGTAAAGGCATTCCAATGAACTGGAATCCCCTGCCTGACTTCCAAAGACAACACATTCTACTTCAGAATCTATTTCCTTATATCATGTCAAAATTTTCCTCTTTGGAACTTTTACCAGTGGCCCCTTATTCTGGAACTCCAGGCCAAGCAGAACAAGATTACTACCCCTTCCTCTTAGACATAGCTGATTAAAATGCCATTCTAAATGTTCTCTAAGCCCTACATCCCAAGCTGTTTCATTTACTTTTCTTATAGAATAGTCTCTAGTCCTCTCATCAGCCTACCCACTCTCTGCTGTACTTGTTACAGCTAATCAGTTAGTTAACAAGTATTTATTCTGTCTACTATGCACCTAGCACTGTACTAATCTTCTATAGACCTAGTACTGGGAATACCAAGAAAGACAGAAAACAGTCTCTGCTCTTTGGAGGTTTAAGAGCTCATAGAAGGTACAACATGGAAACAGCCATGTAGAAATAAGATATCTTCATTGTTCGGTCATCTTTTAGTTGTGTACAAGTCTTTGTGACCCAATTTGATTGTTTTGGTATTTTTTTTTGGCAAAGATAATAGAGTGATTCACCATTTCCTTCTCCAGCACATTTTTCAGATGAGGAAACTGAGGCAAACAGATTTAAGTGATTTGCTCAGTGTCACAGAGCTAATAAGTATTAGGAGGCTAACTTTGAACTCAGAAAGATGAATCTTCCTGACTTCAGATGCAGCACTCTATCCACTGCACCATCTGGCTGCCCAGAAATAATATATACAGGATTAACTAGAGGTATTCTCCTAGGGAAGGCATTAATTAATTAATTAGTTAATTAATTACTTAAGGAGTACTAAGAAGGGGTTCTGCAGAAGTACTTAAGCTGAGACTTGAAGGAAACCATAGAAGTTGAAGATAAAGAGCAAGAGAGTTCCAGTTATAGAAAAAGCCAATGAAATGCTCATAATTGGGATGTGGAGTATCTTGTTCTAGAAACAAGAACAAGGCCAGTCTCAGTGAAGACAAAAATTGGAGGAGATTAAGGTGTGAGAAAACTGGAAATGAAATGAGGGACCAGGTTATGACGGATTAAAAAACCCAAACAGAATGTTTTGGATTTGATTTTGGAAGCAATGTGGAGCCACTGGAGGTTACCAGATGGGGGCTGTGGGGAGGTGATATGGTCAGACCTGTCCTTTAAAAGAAGATCAAATGGCTGAGCAAATTGTGGTATCTGTTGGTGATGGAATACTATTGTGCTAAAAGGAATAATAAAGTGGAGGAGTTCCATGGAGACTGGAACAACCTCCAGGAAGTGATGCAGAGTGAAAGGAGCAGAACCAGGAGAACATTGTACACAGAGACTAATACACTGTGGTATAATCGAACGTAATGGACTTCTCCATTAGTGGCGGTGTAATGTCCCTGAACAACTTGCAGGGATCTAGGAGAAAAAAACACTATTCATAAGCAAAGGATAAACTATGGGAGTGGAAACACCAAGGAAAAGCAACTGCCTGAACACAGCGGTTGAGGGGACATGACAGAGGAGAGACTCTACATGAACACTCTAATGCAAATATTATCAACATAGCAATGGGTTCAAATCAAGAAAACATGTAATGCCCAGTGGATTTACGCGTCGGCTATGGGGGTGGGGGGAGGAAAAGGAAATGATCTATGTCTTTAATGAATAATGCTTGGAAATGATCAAATAAAATATATATTAAAAAAAAAAAGAAGATCAATTTTCCAGCTGAGTAAGCGAAGTATGGATTGAAGTGGGGACAAGACTTGAGGCAAAGAAACCAACCAGCTGGCTCTCGGCAGTAGTGCATGAGTGTGGTAATAAGGATCTGCACCAAGATGGTGATACTGTCAGAAAAATGAAGGATGTGTGTACAAGGGATACAGAGAGGTAGAAAAATAGATTTGGCCACTGATTGGTTATGGGTAAGACAGTAAGTAGTCTAGGGTGACACCAGAGCTTTTGGACCTCGGTAACTCAGGACGGTTATCATTTAAGGACATTAGGAAGAGGTGGCCTTGTCAGTGTCTTCAAAAGTGGTCATCAGAATGGATCACAGCCTTATAAATGTGGACTGATGAGGACAGACATCTGTAACACAGGACTCTCTCCTCCCTTCCTAGTCTGGACATTATGCTTCTTGTAATACAGCTTAGGATAACAATAGTTTTTGGACTGCCATGTCACTCTGTTGATTCATTAAGCCCACAGACCAATAAAACTTCCAGATCTTTGTCACAGGTACTGTTGTCTAGACATGCCTTCCTATTCTGTACCTGTGAAGTTAATGGGTTGGGTTTTTTTTAAGCCAAACATAGAACTTTGCATTTATGCCTATTAAATGGCATTGAATTCAGTAAATTATGTCTCTCAGCTTTGTCATTTACAAATCTGACAAACAGACTTTCTATACCTTCATTCCAATGGCTGACAGATCTGCATCATTTCCTTCTGCAAGCCTGCCCTAAGGTGTTTGTGCTATTGAGCAGTGATTTTTTAAATTTTTTTAAATCCTTACTTTCCATCTTAGAATCAATACTATGTATTGGTTCAAAGTCAGAAGAGCCATAAGAGCTAAGCAATGAGGAGTAAGTGGCTTGTTCAGGATCCACAACTAGGAAGTGTCTGTGGCCAGATTTGAACCCAGGTTCTACTGAGCCACCTACTTGTCAGGAGCAATGATTTCAATATGTGTTCCCCCTCCCCTTCCAACATGGAGAATAATTTGAAAGAAAATGCTTCATCTTCACTCTTTTAAATGACTTGGGAAGCATAGCCTGCAGGGTAGCTTTTCCAATGGTATCTCAAGTCTTCTTGGCTTTCTTCATGCCATTGAATGAACTATAAAAATGAACTTCTTTTGTTTGGTGAACATGGAATGAAGAGGTTAAAGAATGGAATTTCATCTAGCACCAGAAAGAGGGGGTTTTAGAACTTTTATTTTTACCAATAAAATGCAAAGTATGAGATGCACAGCTCCGTTTAAAGTAGGTTTACATTTAAATAGAAATGAATTCTCATCCAAAAGTAAACAAAACATGGTTTATTGCTAATTAACACAGGGTGCCTTAAAAGTGCTAAATAATACTTATAATCAAATCAACACATGTATTTTTGCCTGGTTTCTAGTAAGTACTAACTGACATCGCACACAAAATCTTATACAGAGTTGATGCTTAATAACTGTTTGCTGAATGGATGGAAGAATGAATTAATGAACAAATGAATATTAAAAGTACTATGCTAAGTTTAGAGGACAGCTAGGTGATGCAGCAGATAGTCAGGAAACATGAGTTCAAATCCAGCCTCAGATACTTACTAGCTGTTTAACCCTAGGCAAGTCACTTCACTCTGTTGGCCTCAGTTTTCTCATCTGTCAAATGAGCTGGAGAAGAAAACAGCAAACCACTGAAAGACATAATTTACTGAATTCAATGCCATTTAATAGACAGCTGGAGAAGGAAATGGCAAACTCTTTTAATATCTTTGCCAGTAAAAACTCGAATGGGGTCATAGAAAGTAGAACACCACTGAAAAATGACTCAGTAACATCAACTTCAGAGCTAGAAAGAAGCTAGGTAATCATCTTTGTTAGTGACATAAAATCATAACCATTTACTTCTTTGATAAAAAACACTGAAGCTCTTGGAGATAGGGTGGGGAATAGAACAGTCTTCAATGCTAAATGCTCTTCCACCTATATAAAACACAAATTATAAGATGTGGGCCCTACTTCCCAGGAACTTAAAATATATTCTAGAAAACATACATTAGAAACAATGCAATAAGACACAAAAAGTTAAGTAGATATATGAGTTTAATATCAACAAAGAATATAACAATAATATTAATAACCAATATTTATTTAGTAGCTTAATTTTAATGCTTTACATATATATTATTTGATATGCACAAAAGCTCTGCAATATAGGTACAATTATTGTCCCCTATTTAAAGATGAAGAAAAAGATTTGCCTGGTTACATAGTTATCTACAAAGCCATACAGAATTGATGGCCAATTAAGTAGCTCATTCAGTGCTGAGAGTTCAGTGAAAAAGATAATGATTGGGTCCTGTGATGGATGAGCAGTAGTATTTGCTCAGATGATTGGGGGGTACTGGGGAGCGAATGTGAAGTGGAAGAAATAGCTTTAACTAAGGCACAGACATGTAAACATTAAAAGAATAGAGTGTTGACATACAAGACCAAACTGAAAAATTTCCAGTGGAAATATTTAGTCCAGAGAAGAGAAGACTGAGTGAGGGAGGTGGAAAATGGGAGGGTATGAGATCTTAAATATTTGCCTGGCTAATATGTGGGAAAGGTACTAGATTTGTGCTATTTGGTCACAGGGGAAGAACTAGGAGCAATGGGTCGAAGTTGCCAAGAGGCAAATTGAGTCTTGATGTAAGAGATTTAAAAAAAAAAATTTTAGCCATTATGTTTATTCCAAAATAGGGAAGTACCCCAGGAGGTGATAGCTTTCCCTCTCACTGAAATCCTTCAAGTAAAGAATGGCTAAAAAACTTATTACAGGACAGATGCTTCCTTCGAATGTGTGTACAACACATGGTTGCTAATATCTTTTTCAATTCCAAAATTCAGTCATTGCCAAGATTGTGAGAGTATCTTCTTTTTTTGTTTTTTAGGCATGTTGTTCAAAGGAATAAAATGTTTCTCCAAGCTATAGACTGGCAAAAGAACAAAACCATTTGAGTTATCTCTTACCGCTATCCAAAGCTAAGTTATCACCAATCCCCCCAAAAACACCACTGTAGTTCCTAATAGCTGCCTATCAGCCAGCTGACATCATCTAAAAATGGCCCAGTGCTTCAGCCTAGAGAAAGCAAGAGCCAGCTACAAAACAGGCTAGCAGCTCAGGAAAGTGGGGGTGAGGGAAGAAGAGAGGGGCTACGGGCAGACTTGTCGATGAGGGAATTTTCAGACGTCCATACACACTTTGTGATAAAATGCTTCCAAGGTGGTGTCATTTCCCTTGCCGACAACACCAGCTTTACTTAGCCAATATGGACTCAGTGCCCTTCTCTATATCTGGGCTAATAGAAGGCTGCGTCATTTCAGCAGGCGTGGGACAAGCTGAGCTCCAGTTAAACAGGGATAATTGAAGTTTCAGATTATGAAGGAGTACATGATTAATTGCTTAGGCTTTTCCTGCCAAGGCTAGGGTGCTAATGGCTATGCTTTTGTATCACCAGGTCTCTTCTTATCTGGCCCCAAATCGGGTACATTAGTAGGTGCTTGACTTTATCTATACACCACTGGAAAGGGAAGTTAGCATAGATATAGTCTATCAGTGTAGGCAGGCTTAGAGATCTGGTACATGGGAATTCAAAGATAAATAATCACCAGGCACCCTTCCTTTAATAGGAATTTGGGGGGAGAATTTTTTTCATTCGAATACACATTAAGAAGTCTGTGCATGGGCCAACCAGGCCAAGTATGGTAAATGGAAGGAACAGGGCTAATTCATTTGTACAAATACTCACTAAGTGTTTACTCTGTTCAGGGCACCATGCAGAGCTCTAGGGGACACAAAGAAGAAAAATCCACACACAGCCTTTTAGTAGAAATGAGGATTATACAAATAAACAGAAATAACAATTTGTGTAACATTGAATAATTAACTACAATAAGAGCTACAACTCAGTTCACATTGGGAGCTTACTAGTTGTGAACATCATGGAAGACATCATGAAGGAGGTGGTATTTGTTCTAAACAGGAAATGATGAAGAAGATTTCAAAAAGAGGAAGTTAGGTTGAGAGTTGAAGATGGGAAAGGAAGCATTCTAGGCACAGAAGAATATACACAAAGCTGTGGAGAAAGGGGCAGCTAGGTAGATCTGGGTTCAAATATGCCCTCAGTGTGATGTTGGGCATGTCACTTAACCTCCATTGACAAGCCTTGCTACTTTTCTAACTTAGAATTGATAAGACAGAAGAGGAAAGAACCTAGAGGGAAGTAATTAGCCTATTTTGGCTACAACATAAATCACAAATAGAGTGGTAGCTGGAAGTAAGATAGGAAAGATTTATTGAGGTCCTGTTTTGAAAGTCTGGAATGACTTTTATTCTGTCCACCTCACAGTGTTGTCATGAGAAAATCCTGAGAAAATTTGAAATTTTTGTGAACGAAAGTGATGGGCTCTAGGAAGATTAATCTGACAGTAATGCATGAGATTGATTAGAGGGAAATAAATGAAAGATGAGAGACCACTTAAAGGGTTATTGGAATAGTCCAAACAAGAAGTATTGAAGGTCTGTGTAAATGGAAAAGAATGTATGGATGAGAGAATCACCAACTCCCAGAGGATATCCTTTATATCTTTCATTCCACAAAACAGAACTATATCTTTCCCTCAAAACCTTCCCTTTCCCTCTTCCTAGCTATTTTTCTTTCTTTCAGGGTCACCACCATTTTGCCAGTTACCCAGGTATAAAATTTGGAATCAACTTCGCCTCTTCACTCTGCCCCTTTATAGCCCAAATTCAGTCAGCTGCCTAGTCTTATTCTACTACCAGAGAATCACTTGCATTTGCCTCTTTGTCTCCATTCACATTAGGGCTTTATCATGTCATGCCTTCACTGTTGCAGTAGTCTTCTAATTGGGCTCCACTGTTCTTTCTCTAATCCATCCTTCTCATTGCTATCAAGAACACATCCTTCCATTGGTCCAAAATTTTCCATGGCTCCTTAATGCCTCTAGGAAAAAATGCAAATCTTTATTTGGTCTGGCTCAAGGAAAACTACCCATTAACCTCTTTCATTCACTTTATGTTTCAGCCAAATTGGCCTACCTGTTTCTTCTGCACCACAGCAATTCATATCCCATTTCCATATATTTATACCATAATACATCAAGTCCTCCCTCTGTACCTCCTAAATTCCCTAGCCTCCTTCAAAGCTCACTTAAGTTTCTTTTCCTACAGGAATTGCAAGTGCAACCCATCAGAGTTCACTTTGACTAAAATTTGTATTTAATTATATAAGGGGAGCAGCAGAAAACCCCAAACTTTTTAAAATAACAGAAGACTTAGACTTCTCAAATGAATCACTTGGGAGTATAAAATGAGATTTTAAAAGTCATTTTGGGATTACTCAAATGATTTGATCATTGTCTGAAGGCAATGCCAGACAGGAAATGCCTTGTGATTGGCTGAAAGAAACAAACACATTTCTGAGATTATGTATGACATAGTAAGTCAGTTTCAAGTCACATGTTACAGCATTAGATAGATCATATGTTTGAATCCATGTCAAATGGTTCATGAGAGGAAATTACAGTTCTTGGGACAGAAAGAATGATAGAGTTTCTATCTTCCTGTCATTAACATGGACCAGATAACTATGTTTGGGTTCCCGTCAGCAGAATCTGCATTGGAAACTGAGAGGGATTCTGAGCACAAAAATTAAATGCACCAACCAAGGAAAGGTAGCTGCAGAACTTGAAAAGGACTCAAATCTCTTGGAGTCCAGGAGAGAACTAAATCTAAGAGAAACATCATAAAGACTCCGTGAAGAAAGAAAAGGACTTCCAGTTTCCTGAAGTTGGCAGCTCATCCTTTGGCCACATATACTGTTTAAGTTTGGTTCTACTATCCCCAAGGACCTCGTATGTTCAAAGGAAGAATATTTTGCAGGAGACAGGAGGGGCAGATGTGATATGTGCAACCACTTTTCTTGCTATATCTGCTTAGTATTTCTGCTTTCTAAAAGCAAATTAACTGGTGGGCGAGGTGTCCAGGAAGACTAACAACTGCTGTGAGAGCTTTCCAAGTCCTTTTCAGGGCTGTTTAGCTCCTTTAGTGTTCATCTGACATCTAACTCTCACCTTTAGTTCCAAGAAGTTGTAGCCTGTGCAGTGGCCACATCCTGGTAAAAATGCTATTCCAGTCTGAACCCTTTCACAAAAACATAAGAAAAAGTTATTTAGCCTAGGCTTATAAACCTCTAAGGAGGAGGATCTTGTTAAGGACAGTTCTAATTATTAGGAAGTTTTTTTCCCCCCATCATTGAGGCTAGACCTGTGTCTTTGTAACTTAGGGTTTACTTTAATTTATGTATGCTGAAAGTAAACCCTAAGTTGCTAGGTGTAGGGAACAGACTATTGAATATGGAGTCAGGAAGATCAGAGTTCAAATCCTGATTCAGACATTTATTAGTTGTATAACCCCAGGCAAGTCTCTTTACTTATCTCTGCTTCAGTTTCCTTAACTATAAAATGAGTATGTTGAATGCTATAGACCTTTAAGGCCCCTTCCATATCTAAATCTCTGGTTTGCTCTTATTTTTCTCCAAGAGAAAGATATAGTTTCAGGAAAATTCATAGGAAATACTCCCCAACCTTAAGGATATTGTTTCAGAAGATTCTGGTAGTCACCATGATAAAATTTCAAATTCTGTGACATTAGGAGACAGCTAGGTGACTCGGTGGATTGAGAGCCAGGCCTAGGGAAGCCTGGGTTCAAATATGATACTTCCTTAGCTATATGACCCTAGGCAAGTCACTTAACCCCCATTGTCTAGCCCTTGCTGTTCTTCCACCTTGGAACTAATACATGATACTGACTCTAAGACAGAAGGTAAGGGTTTTTTAAAAAATTCTCTGACACTGGAAAAGTCAACTGACCCTGTAGCTTTTTTCTCCTTGTTGTGAAAATAGGAATACAAATATCGACACTATCTCCATCAAAGAATAGGAAGAATAATGTTTTGGGTTTTTTTCCAAAGGAAACACCAATCCAATCCAACAAGTCCAATCCAATAAAACATTTATTAAGCACCTACTATGTGCAAGGCACTATGCTAAGCACTGGGGATTCAATTAATAATAATAATAAGTCCTTGTCTTCAACTAGCTTACAATCTAATGAATTCATGGAGTTTCCAAAGTCTTACTGTAGTATTGAGCTTTATAAACATGAGCTATTGCATTCATTCATGTGCCATGAAGGTGAGCACAGATTCTCAAAGGCTAAGCCAAAAGAATTCAAGCTCTGACAGGTCCTACCAAGCTGGAAAATCTTAGAATCTGGCTCTAGTGATAGACTGTTTCTATAATCCAAAGAATAGTCCATCTGAGGTCACAGAAGCTCATTACTAGAGGGCTGGACAACAGGTGATGAAATATTTTTGGCTCTGAAAACTCATGAAACTGTTGATCAGGCATTCAAAGGGTTATAATTACCTCACATATCCTCGAAATATTATTATTTTTTGAAGTAGCAATGGTAATAATTGTTATTAAAATATATTACTGAATGACCAGTTGAACATTGGGTCAATATCAAATGTTAACAATTCCACTCATTCTTGATACTGTTGAGACCATTCAAAAATGTAAATACTGGAAAGCCCTACTAGTGTATGCTTTAAAGGATATTTATTCTAGGACTAGGCTTTATCTCTATGACTCATAAATATATAACTGGAAGGAACCATTATGCTCATCTTTTCAAACTCTCTCTCTTCCCTCACATCATTTTACAAGTGAGGAGACAGATCCAGACTGACTTGACTAAGGTCAAATTAGTAATAAATTATAGACCCAAGATTTGAATATGGTCCTCTGATTTCTAGGATATTATTTTTTCCACTGACCCATATTACCTCCTACAAAGATTATATTTCAAGGAACATGATTATGTATGAGGTAAATCAGTATCTAATATTTGAAAAATCCCATTACACTCAGATGCTATACTGTTATGTAGAAGTTCTCAAATTTTGAATGGTTTAATTTTATGTCTACATATAAGTGTATCAAGGATTGTTCTTAAAAAGTTTTAGGTCATTATAAAACATCTAGGTTTATTGTTTCCTTGTTTTGTCTTGGCCACCTAATACAAAATTATTAGTTTAATTTTAAAAATCAGTCTATCTGACATCACACAGACATATAAAATGTCACTTAGTTACTTTTTCTTCAGAATAGGAGATAGGAGGAAAACAAAAAGGTCCCCTAAAGTGAAGATCTGAAAATGTTCCCTATACCTTATAGGATGAACAATGAGAATGTGAAAAGTTCTGGGGGCTCCTGATGAAATAATCATTTTCTCAGACGAGGTAGTCTCAAATCTCACCGAAACCTAGAATACTGTATACTAAACCTTCTTTCTTTGCTTAAGGAATTAGAGGGGAGAAAGATCTCTAAATTTATGAGGATGTCACCACTGTTCTGTTATCATGTCTTTATATCACTTCAAATATTCCACTTAAAATTTCACTTATACCTGCCTGAGTTAAACTTCCTTATTTATATACAGAGTAAACTATATATATGTATATTATTATAGTTGTAACAGTTAAATACATAACACATAAAAATGTGTTCTGGATATCTTTTAGCAGTCTCAAAATGGTAAAAACTCCTTTTGTTTTTGTACCATTATAACAGAATTCTCATTCTTATGTATTTTCCTTATAAGAACATCTTCCCAATTGAATTTAATATTTAGAAGCAATTAAGACAGGTGTTCTTAAAGTGAGTCACGATGACTGTGGATAGATTTCAAATGGATTGTGAAATTGGAGAAGAAAAAATTACAACTTTGTTTTTGCTAGAAATTTCTCATTTCCTTCAATTATTTACAAGCATCATTTGGTCTAAAGGGGTCCATAGACACGTCATTAGATTTCCAAAGAGGTCCATGCAGGGATGTTATGGAGCCGGTTTTAATTGGCTTGTAAAATTTAAATATTAAATTTGCTTTTAAAATATTTTAAAATAATATCATTTTTCATCAAGTATATGTAAAAATTTAATATATTTTTTTAAATCTTAGGTTCACAAAACTAGACATGGAAGATCCTACATTCAAATCTGGTCTCAGATATTTCCTAGCTGTGTGACCCTGGGCAAGTCACTTGACCCCAGTTGCCCTTATCACTTTTCTGCCTTGGAACCAACACTTATTATAGATTGTAACTCAGAAGGTAAAGGTTTGCAATTTTATTTTAATTCCAATTTTTTCCCTTCTTTTCTATTCTCCCTCCCCTCCCCCAGATAATAAGCAATATAGTATAGATTTTACATATGTCATCATATAACACATTTTTCCATATTAGTCATTAGATATCAAATTAAAAGAATAATAAAAAGAAAGTAAAATATAATATGTTTTGGTCTGGATTCAGATTCTATTAGTTCTTTCTTTGGAAGCATATGGAATTTTTCATCTTGAGTCTTTGGGATTATCTTAGATCACTGTATTGCTGAGAATAACTAGGTCACTCACAGTTGTTCATTAAAAAATATTGTTGTTACTTTTACAATGTTCTTCTGGTTCTGTTCAATTCACTTTGCATCAGGTCACGTAAGTTTTTCCAGATTTTTCCAAAATCACTCTGCTTATCATTTCTTATAGCACAAAAATATCCCATTACTATAATAGGCCACAACTTGTTCAGTCATTACTCAATATCCAATACTTTGCTACAACAAAAAGAGCTGCAATATATATTTTTGTACTAATGGGTTCTTTTCCCCTTAAAAAAAATCTCTGTGGGATATAGATGTGATAGTGGTATTTCTGGATCAAAGGGTATATACAGTTTTGTAGCTCTTTGGGAATAGTTCCAAATTGCTCTCCAGCTATTAAATTTTCAGTATGAGCATTTGCATCTCATAAATTGGCAAAAATTAAAAATCATCGCTTGATTTATTGTTTCTGATTATTTTTATCTAAGAAATTGAAGAGAAATCTTTAATAACTTTGAATTCAGATGGTGGAAGTATAAATATGTAAAACTCACACTTAATCATGCCCAACTCTGCATGACTCTGGGGTTTTCCTGACAAAGATACTAAAGTGATTATAAATTCATACATAGCACATGCATATATATATATATATATATATACATACATGTGTTCAAGTTTTCCTGGAGTTAATTGTTAAACATTTATCAGCATATGTCTACTTCTATGGCACATAAAAAGGTTAAGAAATCTTAAGCTAGGGGGATCCAAGATCCAAACAAGGCTCCAAAATTTATAAACAAAAGAGAAAAATAGACAATTTCATGGACAGGTTCATTTTGAAAGGCATTATTTCTTCCCCTGTGTCTTTACATAGATTCTTAGAGTCAGTATCTGGAACATTAAAAGTATTTAATAAATGTTTATCGATTAACTACAAATAAAAGAGAAAGGAAGAGAAGGGACTATACATTTGTATAGTGTCCACCATATGGCAGGTGCTGTCATAAGTCCTTTTATAAATATTATCTCATTTAATCTTCTTTCAAGGAAGAAGCCATCATTATTATCCTTTTACAGTTGAGAAAACTAAAACAAATGGCGATTAAGTGACTTGCCTAGGATCACACAGCTAGTAAATGTCTGAAAAAGCATTTGAACTAAGGTGTTTCTGACTCCAGGACCAGTGCTCTACCCTCTTTGCTGGTAGCTGACTCTGCAAAGTACATGAGAAATCAAGTGTTCCAACTCAATTATTTTATAAATGGAAAAATTTAGTTCAACAAACATTAACATGGATATAAAGTCAAATCCTCTAAAGTGTCATAAAGTTGAGTATTCAAAAATGAAACTGAAGCTTTAAAATGTTAAATGACTTGACTAGGGTAACTCAGCTAGTTAATGACAGGACTAGGAATAAAAGCAAGGTCTCCTGACTCCCAGACCAGTTCTGTTTCTATTATTGTATGCAGCTTTTCATTTAAACAAAGAAATGAATGAATCCTGTGTAATGGTCAGAATAAGGCAAACAATCACCCTGGTCCTCAGATGATTGGAGGGACACCATGAGAATGGATGCATAGTTTCCAGATGAGTATATTTGGTTTCGTAGGGTAGGGCGAGATGGAAAGACTGCACAGTGAGTGAGCTGGTGGATACAGTATGTACCCATTCAACCATTTTTCCATGGGGCCACTGGGTTATGCTTACAGTTGCATCATCTTTTTTTTTTGTTTAATATCTCTGGTAAGTCATCTAGGTGTGTTTCAACAGCAGTAAACTGACAGCTTGGCTAGAACTGTGAGAAAACTTCATGATATAGCAGTAAGCATCCTTGGCTTTGCCACTGTGTCCATTGCTGAGTAAAGTTACTTAACTTAGTAAGACTCAATGCAAATCAATAAGAATACATTAAATATCTACCATGTGACAGGCACTACTCTAAGTGTAAGGGATATAAAGACAAAAACTAATCATCCTTGTCCCCAGAGAAGTTACATTCTATCAGGGAAAACAATATATCCTCAATTAAGTAGGTACAATAGATACATGTGTATGAACCTATAGAAAGGGATTTTTTTTGAGGGAGAGAACACTAATAACTGGAGGAGAGAAGCCAAGGAAAGGTACACATAGGAGGGGTCTCTTGATCTGAGCTTTTGAAGGAGACTTGGTTTCCAAGATGGAAAAGGGCAAGTAGTATAGACATGGGAGGTAGCTTGTGCAAAGACACATGGGTGGGACATGGAATGTTGTATAACATCACACAGGTCAGTTTGGCCAGAAACAGAAGGTAAGAGGAAATATAATGTGAAATCAGTGCAGAGAGATTATTAGAGTTAAATTGTGAGTATTTAAACATTACAGGAATTTCTATTTTATCCTAGAAGTAATAGGGAGCTATTGAAATTTCATGAGCAAGGGATACAGACTGTGTTTTAGAAATATCCATTTGGCAACAAAAGTCCCTTCTTGCTCTAAATATCTTTGAAAAGAGAGAGGAAATGGTAATGACCTCCAAAATGAATCCTGTTGAAATTTGCAGAGGGTCTTTTGGCAAAGGAGGATATTAGGCAAGTGGAACAATTAATGGATGGGGACTAGTAGAATAACCCAGGGGCAGCTAAGTGGTAAAGTGGATGGAGTGCCAGGCTTGGCATCAGGAAGTCTCATCTTCCTGAGTTTGAAATCTGACCTCATACACTTACTGGCTATGTGACCACGAGCAAGTTACTTAACCTTCTTTGCCTCAGTTCCTCAGCTGTAAAAAAAAATGGAGAATGGAGAGGAAAATGGCAACACTGCAATATCTTTGCTAAGAAAACCCCTCTACTGAGCCAATTTAACAACAAAAACTGTAATGATCCATTGAGAGGTGATAAGAGCCTGACTTAAGGAAGCAGCTATGTTATGTGAGTGGAGGAAGAAATGGATATGAGAGATGTTTCTGAGAACAAATTTATAGGACTTGACAGTTAATTAAGTATGTAATGATAATAAATAAGTGAAAAATGGAAGATGACACCAAGGTTAACCTGGGTTAGCAGTCTGCCTGGGCATCACAGCCATGCCACCTCTGTCTCCTCTTTCTCAAGTGACATATCTGCTCTAAATATTCCCGATGTCATGAATCCTGGTATCTGGAAGTGGTTATGTACTTTACATTGCATATATTCCTACCCTATCTAATGAATACCTTGATTCAACCTGTTAAGAGCAAATGTGGCAGGATGTTTCTTGGCTCCTCCCCAACACCTGAGAGGCATATTAGCCTGACTGATACAAAAAGGTGACTGAGCTGCCAAAGTTGCCTTAATCTGATGTCTTCTACAGACTTCAATTTATATTTACTTTTCTTTTTGTCTGTTTATGCAAAGTATTTGGTATTCCCCCAAATAAAGGGAAGATACTTACTTGCATAAGACAATTACATCAGCCTCTCAGTTACCAACTGCAGTGAGGAAGTAAGGAATTTAGGTAAGACTCTAACTGTTTGATCCAGGGCAAGTCACTTAGCCTCTTAGCCTCAGTTATCTCATCTGTAAAATGGGGGTCCTGGTAGCACCTAACTCATATGATTATTGTGAGGATGAAATGAGTTAACATATTTATAGGTAGGTGGTACACTGGATAGAGTGCTAAACATGAAATCAGGAAAAAATCATCTTCCTGAGTTCAAATCTGGCCTCAGATATTTACTAGCTGTGCGACCCTGGGCAAGTTATTTAGCTGCATTTTCATCAGTTTCCTCATCTGTGAAATAAGCTAGAGAATAATAGCCAAATCTCTCACAAGTATCCTTGCCAAGAAAGCCCCAAATGGATTCGTGAACAATTGAACACCACTTCAAAGAATTCAACAATAATAGTGATTTGTAAACCTTAAAGTTCTCCAGAAATGCTGGCTAGTACTAATAGTTTAAATCATTGAAATCCATAGATAGTTCCTCAGTGCCAGTCAACATACAATTTTATTCACTATCAATCAAATCTGCTAAAAAAAATGACTAGTTAAAAACTATGGTAATAATGTTTTTTAACAAAACTCTTCCAATAAATCTTTCAACTAATCAGAACCCCTGGTTCTGAACCCCCCAACTCCTCATCTACAGCATTATTTCTGGAGAAAGAAGCAAAGCATATGAAACAAGACAAGATGAAGGGATCTATTCTTTTAAAATAACAATATGAACTCCTAGCACACGTCCAGCTAAAGTCAGTTCTGAAGGGAGATGATTATTATTTAGGGGAAGCATTTATATCTTGGAAGCTGGCCAACATTACAAACCAGGGCTCGGCTTTTTGTTTGTTTTGTTTTGTTGACTATTTAGTTATAATAAGGTGATGAAGAAAAATATTAAGAATTAATATTAAACTTAAAAGTATGTTGTTTATGCATCCTCCTCCACCCATGAGAGATGACTGTTAAACATTTACTAGTACATCCTTGGGTGGGGATATCCTAGACTGACTCTTGATGCTGCTTGATCTGTTATAACTACATCTAAATTAGTGGTCATTGCAAATTAATCAATATCTCATAGACTTTTAAATCTTAAAGAGGAATGACCTTATACATCATCTAATTTAATATTCTGAATTTTCACATGAAGAAACTTAGACATATGAAAATTAATTCAATTCAACTCAAACAAACATTTAAATAGCTATTATATGGACAGGAAGTAGATTGTCCTTGTAAATCTCCTGACCTGAGTCCAGTGGTTTCCCATAGTAATGACCTTTCAGGTCTTGCAAGATCCTCAGTGATTAAAGATTCAATGAATTATTTTTCTTATATTGTGCTGACTATAAAAGAAAAAAAAGTCTAATTTTTCAAAAGATTTATTTTAACAAACATTGAAACAAAAATACCTTTCTGCTTAATTGTGAACTATTTGGGAAATTAAACGAACTAAAACAGCCCGTTGCCCATGTTTAAGTTTTTGCTCTTCTTCCTGCCTATGCTCTAGTGACACTGCTAATGAGCAGTAAAAAAAATAGCCAAATGTCAATCTGAGTGAGGAAGGAGAATTAAAAGGTCCTGGAGTATCACCAAAGTGTATGTATAATTATGTTATGATAGTGAATAGGGCTGATCTTGACAAAATTACACTTTTAAAATATTGATGTTCTGTGGCAGACTTTTTCAACCATCCTTTACCTTTCCTCCCCCATAATATTGATTACCTCTAAGTGTCCTATGTTTTAATGCTTTCTTACTATTTTTCTTACCTTCAGGAATGAACTGGCAATGAGATGATGCTTCTTCACTTAATTTATCAAACATTTTTACTTTAAACCTTTTCTATCATTACATAATAAAGGCTTTGCTACTTATTAAAGGAATCCCAGTCATAGTGCATAGAAGTGTTTTTAGTAGAAGACCCCTAAAATCCCATTTTAAAATCACCTACATTTTTTCAGGAGATAGGTTAAACTGAACATATGCTCCAGAGGTGGCCAGTGCATAGGACTCCAAACCCAAAAAGCCAATAAGGAACAAGAAATTTTACCAGGGGAAAAAAAAGATGAAAAGAAAAATTGCTACCATCAGCATCATCATTTGCACTTATATAATACTTTAAAGATTTTTTATTTATTTATTTTTCTCAAATATGTCAATATAATAAAATATTTTTTAGTTTATTTGTTTTTAAATCCTTACCTTTCATCTTTGAATCAGTACTGTGTATTGGTCCTAAGGCAGAAGAGCAGTAAGAACTAGGCCATGGGGGTTAAGTGACTTGCCCACTGTCACATAGCTAGGAAATATCTCAGGTCAGATTTGAACCCAGGGCCTTCTGTCCCTAGGCCTGGCTCTCAATCCACTGAGTCACCTACTTGCATTCTCCCACCCCCACCCCCAAAAAGCATTTTATAAACATCACCATTTATCTTCATAACAATCCTGAGATGTAAGTTTCATTATCCACATTTTATAGATGAGAAAACCAAGATATATAAAAGTTAAGTGTTTTGCTCAGGGTCACGTGGGTAGTGAGTGTCTATGGCTGGATTTGAACTTCAGTCTTCTTGACTTCAACTCTGGGGCTCTATCCATTGCACTACCTGGCTGTCTAGAAGAAGCATACATGCCCAGAAGACTTATGCTGAAAGCAATACAAGTTTTAGGATACTGAAGGATCAGGGAAGCTGAAAAAAGGGAGGATAACAAATGTTATGTGGAGAATAGTGGGGATCATAGCTCATATTCCTCCAAATAATGGGGAGGGGGGAATAAAGCCTGAATTCCTTAAATAATTCAGTGGATCTGTGAGCTCATTAAAGTATGTGTGTCCTCCAACAATGCAAATCATGGCTTATCCATAAGTCAGTAAGATAAGAAGATTCCCAGCATGTTGGATGGATCCTATATAAAGGATTTATGGGAGAATATGGAGGAAAACCATATAGGATAAAAAGATATTGATGGGTTCCAATCCTCATCAATGAGATCAAAGATTCATTAAAATATTGCTATATAAACTATAGTTAACTTTGTGAAGATTAAATTTAACACTCCTCTGATTATAGCAATGAACATAGTTAACTCTCCTCAGATTGTAAAGATTAAATTGTAACCCCTGTCTATTTTTAGAATACAGTACTTAAAAGTTAAGTAAGGAGATCTACCCATTTTTAGATTTAATCACCAAAGGTGCAAACACCCCATTTCACACATTGAGTGGGGAAGGTCTGTGACCCACGTGTGTGATAGTGGATGATGAATCAGAATCGACTGACTGCCTTCTGGGCAGTCCTAAAACAAAGTGTCAACTGTGATTGGTAGACTTAAAATTAGGGGAAGACACAGGAAGTGACACAAAAGAAGCATTTTGAAAAGGAACTGTTACTTCCTGTGAGAGCGAGTTCTTCATTTTTTGGAAGTGGTGACTGGAGGGATTCTTTATGCTTTCCAGTTGAGGCTGGTGAAGAGGGGCAGAAGGATCTCCTGACTGGACCTGAGACCCTGTTTTCCTGGTGAGGCTGATAAAGAATCTGCTGACTGGACTAACATGTAGTGAGTGAAAGGCTGACTCTTAACTGCTGGCTTTCCAGAGTCAGGCTGAAACTAATTCTCCCTGCTGGGGTGGGGGTGGGGAGAATCGAGATGAATTACTTAGTGTTTAGGCTAGATATCTTACCTTATCCTCTCTCTGATTTTTCTTACTTCACTCTTTCTACATTTTGTGATGAAATTGTAGATAAGTTCTTTTTGGAATTAATTAAATTCCTGGTGACCATATTCTTAATAATCAAATCCAACCCTTTAAAAATTCACCCCATTTCCCCTTTACAACTTCCTTTTACCTACATTCAGAATTGTGAAAACAGGCTTTAACTTGCTTCTTATTTATTCTATTGGTGGACCATTCTGGATCCATGTAGGTCTTGTAGGTCTATGTGATAGGATGAATATATTTGTTTTTTATTTTTATAATGTGATAGACTCTGGACTTCATTCACTAAATTCTTCTTCCAATGAATGTCCATTTTAAGGAAGGGAGCCTAGGATTACAAAGTCTCTGTCAGTAGGTCATACTACCAAGTATGAGTCTGATGATGAACTGTATCCAGCCATCCCAAGTCCAAATTAGCTAATGTAAGAGGGGATCAATACCGAATCAGTAGCCAATGGATAATGGCAATTTTTTAGTTATTATCCTTTTTGAATGGTCTGACAACCAGAACAACAAGGAATTTTTGAGCCAGTTTGGCAATGCACATACAATGATCTCAAGCTATGGTTGGTTGGTAAGTTTGTTCTGTGCTATCACTTCAGGTAAAGAGACCCCCCCAGTCCCTGATCCCATCTTCTACTCTATGTCATCAGAAATCTTACTCAGAAATTAGTACAAATCTTTACATATAGTACATGATAATGCTTAAAAATGACAGTCTGAAATTTCAATTCAACAAAGATGTTTTGAGCATAATGCACTATAATAGGTACAAAGAAGAGAACTATCAAAATGTCTCAGTCTTCCCTCTCAAGGACTTCATATAAAAACATGTAAGTTTATAATTGCAATGTAAAACTAGGATCAGTGGGGACAAAGAAAATTATGGAAATTGTCTTAGGTATATTTGAGGAAGGGGAAGAGTTTTATCTAGAAGGACTGACAAAGGAAATTGAAAGAGGTGGTACCTGTGTTCACCTTTGAAGGAAATCAAGAATGCTGGATAGTGTTCATTCTGGGCATGGAACACAATATTCACAGTGGCAGAAGACATGTGAATTCAAGGAATGATTCATAAGCCAGTTGTTTTAAAGATTAAGAATACTGAAGGGTTGGGGGCAGCTGGGTGGCTCAGTGGATTGAGAACCAGGCCTAGAGACTGGAGGTCCTAGGTTCAAATCTGGCCTCAGACACTTCCTAGCTGTGTGACCCTGGGCAAATCACTTGACCCCCATTATCTGGCCCTTACCAATCTTCTGCCTTGTAATCAATACACAGAATTGATTCCAAGATGGAAGGTAAGGATTTTTTAAAAAAGAATACTGAAGGGTTATGTTATTAAATTAGTCATTGCTATAGGTAATTCCATATTTCTTTTCAAAGATGTGTGATATATCTCAAACATCATGATATATTAGAAAGAATACTGAAGAGTAATCAGAAAATCTGGGTTCTAGACTTGTTTCTACCACTTAACTAGTTATGTGATTTGGGTCTTACCTCTCTAGGTCTTATTTTCTACAATTGTAAAATAATGGAGCTTGACTAGCAGATCTCCTTCAGTTCTAAGACAATATGGGGAGAAGGAAACTTGTTTAAGGAAGATCATCATCATGTAGATCGAAGGGTGTTGGTATATTGTTTTGTTTTCGGCCATAGCAACTCATGAAGACCATTTACTAAAATATAGAAGTTTTCATCTGAATGGATGTGAGGAGTATTCACACCAAGGTAATTGGGTGTCCATAAATGTTAAGGATACATTTTAAAATAATGACAATTCTACCTCAATTCATTAATTAAGTTTATTTTTTTTAATTCTGTAGTGATCTTCAACAGTAAATCAGAATAAATACCTGCCATTTCCAAGAAAACATTAATAAAGATCTCAAAGCCCATGGTTATCATGAAACCAGGGAGACTCACAGGCTCTTGATGTGAACTATGCAAGGTTTATTGATCCTCTATGACCCACTTCACATTGGTGAGTCATCAAATGATGATTCGTGGGTAGTCATTTGGCAAAGAATGGCCAGGGTACTGGAGGATGACATTTTTGCCTTTGTGCCCCAGGATTCTGAATCACCAAGCGCCTTTCAAACCGCTCATCTGTCTCGTGGCTGTGAATGTGTTCCATAGAACTGAACCTCATTGTCTTGCCTCATTTGTTTACACAAGCCATCTTTCCAGGGCCAATTACTGTGTCCTCATTAAGGAGCCATGGATGCACATGTGTGAGCCCCAGACTTATTCACGTATTCCTGCAACCTACTCATATTGGGATAAAACAGGTTTCCTAACACAGGTCCCTGCTCTTGACATAATTTTCTTGCCCCAGCAGCTCTCCTATCTCTCTCCATGCTGAGTCCTTTGGGAGTATCTTGACTGGGAAGACAAGATCAATGCAGGGAGATCACTCCTGACAATTATATAAAAGAAGAGACTAGGGTTTCTGTGATTTAAAGTAAGAACCCTCCTTTCCTAACAGACACATGAAAACCCCCAAATGCCAGGGATACTACAGTACTAAAGTAAGTTCCCATGAGGAGGAGGGAAGCAAACCAAAAGGAAATAAGAATGGAGTGAATGGTGACCTACTAATGTTAACATCTTTAGTCTCTAGACTAAAGCCACATTTCATCATATTGGAAATGGACCATGCTTGGGGCAGTGTTCTGACCTAAAAAATCCTACCAAATACTAAAAAGAATTACTTTTATTATTCAGAAGTGTCAATGTATTATTTAATTTTGACTTCCTGAAGCAGAATTATGGTGAGTAAAGTTATTCAATTAAATAAGATAACCAAAGTCAAGAAGAAAAAATGGAGTCTACTTGCCACATAACTTGTAAATACAAATCAAATGAACCATTAGAATGGATTCCAGTACACTTGTGATTTGTATAGTATTCTGTGCTATTTGCAAAATATTCCTCATATAAAGCCAATCAGAATAATAAACAAAACAAAACAAAAGACTCGTCATCTTAAAAATACCATCATTTCTCTATTAGGCATGGCTAGTGAGATGGTGTGTAGGTAGGTTACACAGTGGATAAAGAGCTGGGTTTGGTGTCAAGAAGACCTGAGAACAAATCTAGCCTCAGACACTTGTCCAGCTATATAACCTTGGGACAAGTCACCTATGTGAGAGCCAAAGGATTGTCTTACTATACCTAAGAACTAAACTTCTCTAAAAAAGTCAGCTGTTATTATAAGCTTTTATGTGATAGATTTTAAAGAAATGAAGCTTTAAAAAAATAAACACTATATTTAGCTCATAGTATGCCATGGGGACTTTAGGATTCTGCCTAAAGACTCAAACCCCTTTCACTAGTCCTGTGTAATAAAAATTGCTCTTTGCAATAAAGACCCTAATATGTTTCAAAATTAGCAAAGAAAGATTAAATTCCCTTTAGTGCTCTGTACAGACTCAGGCAGAATTATAATTACTAATTGTGTGACCATGGGCAAGTCACTTAACCCTATTTGCCTCAGTTTCCTTATCTGCAAAATGAGGTGGGAAAGGAAATGGCAAAAAAATTCTAGTGTCTTTACCAAGAAAACTTCAAATACCATCAGATCATGAAGAGTCTGACACTACTAAAAGAACTAAACAATAACAACAACAAAAGTGAGCTTGAAATTATCAGTTGATTTGAATCAAGGATTTTTTCCATTAACTAATAAACAAGTATTTAAATATCTATTATATTCTCAGGGTTCTCAAGGGTACCAGGAAAGATAATGGTAGTGATAATGATAGCAGCTAACATATTCACAGTACTTTAAAATTTGCAAAGTACTTTGCAAATATCACTTCATTTCAGGTAGGTGCTATTATTATCCCCATTTTACAGATGAGAAAACTGAGTCAAGCTGAGGCTAAAATCATGCCCAGGTTCACATAGGTATTGAATTTCTGAGGCTAGATTTGAACTCTCATTTTTCAGACCCAAAGACAGTGTTCTATCTACTATGTTATTTAGTTAAGAAGCATAAAAATGGATTCTGACTTCAAAAGTTCTTATGAGTATAATCTATAAAGCATTATATAAAAGTAGGTAATGAGGGGAAAATATTTGCTTGTGATACATTTGCCTGAAAAGATGACTAATAATATAATCTTAAATGTCTTTTAGGCAATAAGGTTTACAAAGTAACATATATCATATCTCATTTGAGACTCTCAACAACTAACCAACCCATTTTAAGTAAGAGAGTTACTATATTACAGGGACTGCAGGTGAGGAAACTGAAACTGAGAAGATTAAGTGACCTGATCCCAAATCTAGCTGCAAATATAATATCAAAACTTTGTCTTATCTATGTTCATTGACATAGTACTGGAAAAGACTTTAGAGGTCTTCCAATCCATTGAAATCATTTTATAGGAAACTAAAACCTAAGAGGTTGAAGCATTGTGTTTAAGATTATGTTGCTTCTCCCTCATTAGAAGAGAATCAATGACATCATAGGGTGATACCTTGACTCATATGTGAATTGGATTTAAGAGAGGCAGAGTTGTGTAAAGTCAGAGACCTCCTTCTCTCTTCCAGAGTCATCAAAGTCTAGTGTCAAGACAAAAGTCAGGACGATTGTCAATGACCTGGGATGCAGTAGGTGACCTTGGCTTTTTCCATGTCAAGCTGGGAACCCTCCACAGTTCCTTTGTTGGCCACTTTCATGAACTTCCAAACAAATTGTTCTCATCTACCCATTGTGCTAGGAGAAGTCTTCACATGCTTGGGGTACTCAGCCTCCTAACTGACTGATGGGAATGGATGGGATATTCAGGGAGGATTTGCACCTTTGGGCTTGCTGATCCTTTTTTTTTAGAGCTGTTCATGCACCTTTGATGTGCACTTTTCACCCAACTCTTACCTGTGACTCCAACTCCAAGAAGCTGTAGCATGCACAGTGGTTACACTCTGGTAAAACTGTCATGGCAGTCATGGCATGGGATAAGCTAGGTTAAGGGTAAACAATAAACCTGAGATGATATATCCCTAATCAAGGGCAGAAAGACGATTCCAACACAGGTTTTCTGACTCAGACTCCAGGATATACAATTTAAAAAATTAGGGAGTTTGATTCAATGACTTCTAAGGTCCCTTTCAGTCCTAAATCTAGGATACTATGATCTCCCTATTGCTTCAGTATTAATGATAGCTCAGTCATCCCCTTCCCAGCATTCACAGGTTTAGGAATGGTGGCATGTTCAAGAGGTCAAACATAAGAGATATCTCTTGGGGTCTGCTCTTAGAGGCAATGAGCTCTCTTGTACTCTTGCTTCTTTAGGACTAATCTTTGATATGCCTATATAGAAAAAAAAAGGGCACAGAAAGGGCCAAGTGGTTCTTCAACCACTCTTTAAAGTGTTCCTTTCCAGACTAACCTGCTGACCCAGAGGGTAGACTGTTGCTAAATTTTATCTTTTCCACTGACAGAATATGTAGCATAGCCCTTTCTAAATTCTCTCATGGTCATTCTTCCCCTCCCCTATAAAGCCCTTCCAAGCACCAACTAATTTAAAATAGTTAGCTATGATGTATATATGATGCTGCCCAAGAAAAACTTTTGAACTAATCAAATCAGAACCCAGTTTGGTGCAATAGGATAATAAGTTCAAGAGGGTGAAATCTCTAGACTTGAAACCTTATCACTGTTCAAATAGCCCTCAAGATTTGGAAAAACTTAAAATAGAGAAAGCCATAGAACTGTGGGCATAGTTTTAGGGGGGTGGAGAGGAAGGGACAGCACCAAAGGCTAAGGAATGGAGAGGGAAGAGAGGACAGAAAGTGATGGAAAAGAGAACAGTGTTGATATATAGTTTGAACCATCTGCCTTTAAGAAAATAAAATGTTGAAAACATTTGTTGTTTATGTATTTAATCTACCAGAAGCAGAATGATAGATACACCAATCTCAACCAAACGAAACTCCTCTACAATAATTTCCCTTGTAATCAAATTGGTAAGGAAAGAACACAAGGTCAGAGGATACTTGTAATAAGAAGATAGAAATGTAAGATGTTATTCTTCAATTTCTTCTTAGACTGCAACTCATAGTAAGAAAAAAAAGAGGAAAAGGTAGTCTCTTAATTAAAAAAAATTTGTCTTTTAAACATTCTTTTCAAGAGGAATATATATATATATATATATATACATATACATATATAAATATACTTTTTTGTTTGAGAGGTTTCTTGTAAGGAAATAAAATTAGCAAAACACTTGATATGATGAGCATATCTAAGAAGGTACATACAATATTTTGCCTGGGTAGTTCCCTTTTCACAATGTTCAATCCAATTCAATTAATTAAATATTTATCAAGTGCTTTTTATGTTCTAATCAATGTGCTTAACAATAGGGACACAAGCACAAAAAAGAAAGACAATCTCTGAAAACTATAATCTCTCAAGGAGTTTAGTGTCAAATCAGGGAAGTCCACACACAAAAGGAAGCTGAAAATTGGACAGGAAGAAAGGTTGGAATATACTTAGCTCCAGGGCTTGGTGGAGAAGTCAGATACAAAACCATTTGCATTAGGGCATATCTTTTGGGAATCTACTCAAGTCTTCCCTTGATGCCTCACCATAATGCAACAGTGACTATGGGTTCCTGAATATTGCCAGTGAATCTCTGGAGCAGTTTCTCAAGTAAGATTTATGAATTTCATGTCTTTAAAAAATACATTTTGATAACTATATTTCAATAGAATTTATTTGCTTTGTAATGCTATGCATTTATAAACATTATTCTGAGATGTCCATAAGTATCACCAGACTACCAAAGGAGCCACGGCTGACCATGTCATTCCCTTCCTCAATAAACTCCAGTGGCTCCCTACTGCCTCCAGAATCCAACACAAAATGCTGTTTAGATTCAAAGACCTTCATAACCTAGCTTCCTCCTACTTTTCCATTCTTCTTATAACTTATTCCCTGCCTTCTGGCTGTTTCATAAATAAGAAACTTCAATTTCTTGGCTCCATACAATTTGTCTGGCTGATCTCCATGTCTGGAATGTTCTCCTGGCTCCCCTTAAGTCTCAACTAAAAATGTTTGTTTGTTTTACAGGAAGCCTTTCCCAATCCTTCTTAATTCTAGAGTTCTTTTCTCTGTTAATTCTTTCCTCTTTGTCATGTATACATTGTATATAGCTTGCTTTGAATATACTTGTTTTCGTGTTCTCTTCCACCCTTAGACTGTACTCTTCTTGAGAGCAGGGACTATTTTACCTCTTTTGTATTCCTGGATCTCAGCACAGTGCCTGGCACAAAGTAAGTGCTTAATAAATGCATATTGATTGAAAGGAGGCATTAACAGGGAGGGGTTGATGGTGGGGGAGCTTAAATATCTTTGCTCTAGAAGGTCTTCAAGTTGGAAAGAGTTCTACTATAACAAGCATGGTAACAGACAATGTGGAAAGTTATTTTTCAGAGAATATGAACAATCTAAGAGAACATCTGTTCTCACCTAAAAAAATATAGAAACAAATAACCCTATTCCGGGATTTATTGCCTTTTATTACATACTGAAATAAAAATACACATTTTTTGTTTTCCATATTCCTATTGACTCAAGTTATTCTAGCCTGTTGAGATATTTTTTGAATCCTGACCTGGTCAACTAAATTGTTAGTTATCATTTCTGGCTTTGTACAATCTATAAAATTTCATAAAAGTATCCATTTCTTTATTCAAAATACTGAAAAAAATGCTGGATACCTATGTGCTAAACATATATTCTTGGAATCCTCCACTGGATTTTCCCAAATGGTGATAACTATCAATGATTAATCATTGAAGTCACCCATTTAACCAGTTCTTAACCATAAATATGTTATAACCTCAATCATCTCACTCCCATCTTCCCCACAAAAAATGAGAAACTTCATAAAATGTTTTATTAAAATTAAGATAAACTTGTCTATCATGTTTCCCTGAGCTACCATTATGTTACCCCTGTAATAACCTCAGTCATCTCACTCCCATCTTCCCCACAAAAAATGAGAAACTTCATAAAATGTTTTACTAAAATTAAGATAAACTTGTCTATCATGTTTCCCTGATCTACCATTATGTTACCCCTGTAAAAAGAAACAAACAGAAAAAAATGAAATTATTTTGGCACTACCTATTCTTAATAAATTTGTTTTGGTTCATTATAGTAACTCTCATCTTCTAGTACCTCACAAATCATTTATTTACTCATAGGATAAAGAATTTTGTCAGTAATAAAAGTCAAACTCAGTGACCTATAATTTTCAGGCTCCATTTTCTTCCACCTCAATATTTTCTTTTTGAAAATTAAGATATTTGTTCTCCAATCATGTAGAACCTCTCTTATACTCTATAACCTTTAAAAGAAATTTCACTTTGTCTCAGTAACCACATCTGCCTATACTTTCAGTATCTGAGGACTTAATTCTGGACCTGATGACTTGAGTCACTTAAGTGCTTAGCAGAGTGCCTGGCACATTATAGGTTCTTAATAAATGTTTACTGATTGATTAAAGGCAGCAGTATGCTCTCTTTTTAGACTCCTACTTATCTAAGGTACATATATTCCCTATTGTCTATTTTTGTTCTGTCTTTTTTCAACTTCAAAATAATTCTCCTTGGCAGAGAAAACAGATGATAGCTGGGAAGCTCTGACTTTTCTCTATCATCTGTTATCATAATGCCATCTACTCTAAGAAGTAGACCTACTCCCTGTGATGATGGACAGCTTTAGTCCTCAGGTTCTTATCTTTTTAAAATAAGAGTTTCACTTTTTCCTCTATGGATGCATTTGAAGAGGAAAGGGACATGCTTCGGTCCTCTGGATAGAGATTGACCTTGGACTTGTGCCCAAACATATGGCCCTTTATTGCCTCTTTATGTTAGTTCTTTTTGATTTTAGGTTAGGAGTTCTTAACCATTTTGTACCTTTGATCCCAGTTTGGTGAAGCCTATGAATACTTAACAATAATGTTTTTAAATGTGTAAAATAAAATTCAGAGTATTACAAAGGAAAACCATTATATTGGAAGAGCATTTTAAAAGTTTTTTTTTTAAAATAAAGTTCTTAGAGCCCAGGTTAAGAATTCCCATTTTAAGTGAAGGAGTATTAAAGACAACTATGACTGTGTGAATTAGGACAGGTTGGAATAGCAAGCCACCTAGAGGTCTGGAAGCTAGAGTTCATACTAGATTTACACTCAGCTGAGATGATGAGGAGTGAAAATCTCAAGCATCCTGATTGACCCAACATAGATCCAAAGCATGCCAAAGAGAATGACAGTGACTCATCAATTAGCTATGCCACATTCAAAAGGGAACTCAGTAGGGCAAATATCTTGTAACAATCACTTTAAGCATGAGCCCATTATCTTTATGGACCAAGATGGTATTATAAAAAGTGTGTCCCCAGGAGTAGATATTTGTATTCCTATACTTTCTGTTTTTTAACTAAATACCCTCTTTTGTAAAAGAGGGAAAAAATGGAGGTCTTTAGCAAAAGAAATAATGATAAAAAAAGGGGAAAGGGTAGGAATAGAAGAAGGGATATTGTACTTTCAGACCTCAAATTACAATATAAATCTATAATAATCAAAACTACTGCTATCTGTAAAAAATATAATAAGTGAATCCATTATTTTGGATAAAGGACAAGGAAAAAATTGACAGTTAAATTCAACAACCTGGTTTTTCATAAGCCTAAAAATATAAAGTATATATGGAAGAATTCTCTTTATGATGAAAACTATTAAGGAAACTGGAAAGAAATTTGCCAGAGATTGTTGAGTACTACATATTACATCAAATACCACAATGAGCTCAAAATGGGTATGTAATTGACTATTTAAAGTCATATCACCTTATTGAACTCAAAGTGAAGGAGAACAAAATCAGGTACATTTTACAGTTATGTCTAGGGAAGGGGGATTCAAACTCAAATAAGTTATAGTGGTGATCACAGACAAAATTAATAATTTTAATTATATGAGATTGAAAAACTTTTGTAAGAGCAAAATCAGTGTAACTACAGTAACAAAGGAAATAGCCAATTAAGCAGAAATAGTTGTACCATATATCTGTGATTAGGTCCCAACATTCTAAATGTAGAGGAAACTAACACAAATGTTTAAGACTAAAAACTCTATCCCAAAGGATGGGTGATATACATACACACATACTTACACACAAGGGTATGTATGTACAGTTCTCAAAGTAACTACAAACTATAAACAACTATATAGAAGATTGCTGCGATGACTAAAAAGAAATACATTTCAAAAAATTTTGAAGTCATACATACTTTACAAACATCAAGTTTTAAAGATGACAAAAATGAGAATAACCAATTAAGGTGTTATACAATATCCATTTATATTTTTAAAAACTCTAAAAAACTGAGAATAATGGGCTTTTCCTTAATGTAATACATATTATATCTATCTGTATCCTGTAAGAGAAATGCTAGAGACCTTTCCCTGACACAGTCAAAGACAAAGCCAGGATGCCCATGGTTATCATATTATTTAATGTAGTTTTAGAAGTGCTACATATTGCAATAATACAAAAAAAAAAGAAAGTGGAGTAGTAAGAAGCATAGACAAAGGAGAAATTATTTTTTCAAATGATTTAAGGAACCCTTGAAATTCAAAGAAATTAGTTGAAACAACTAATAACTTCAGTGAAGTAACAGGATAAACAATTAGGTGGTCAGTCAATAGAAATTTATTAAATTCTTGCTATTTTCCAGGCAGCGTGTTAATACCTAGGGAAACTAAGCAAGGCAGCCACTCAGTCCATAAGCACTTATTATTAAGTACTTACAATATGTCAGTATTGAACTAAACACTGAGGGCACATAAAAATGTAAGAGCACTAAAAGAAGTCACAGAAAAGTATTATTATACAAAAACAGGGAAATACATGAAAAGAAATCTCATTCAAAGTAACTCTAAAACACATACAATTATTGACTATCCAGCGCATACTCGAGATTTACATTAATGCAACAACTAAAAACTTTTTAATTAAAAATAAGGCAGACAAATATTTAGAAAAATTAATATCTCACAGTTGGTCTATGCTAACAGTAAAAGTGACAGCACTAACTAAATTAATTTATAAATACAGTACCACAATAATCAAACTATGAAGGTAGTATTTTATAGAACTGGGCAAAATAATCACAAAATCCATCTGGAGGAGCAAAAAATAAAGAATTTGAGAGAAAGGATGGGGAAATAAAAGAAGATGAAAAGAATCTATCAATATTTGATCTCAAAGTAACATATCAAGAAGGACTTAACATTACTTGAAATTGGTTGAATAAGTGAGCAAATTAAATAAATAAGACCCAGAAGTCCCATAAAACCAATGATTCCAACAAGGTGGTAAGAATTTATTCATTGACAAAAACAAGTGACAAAAGTGGAAAGTAGTTTGGAAGAAATTGTTATTCCATTTTTATATACCACATATATAAGTTCCAGAAGGATATATGACAAAAAGGAGGTGACATCATAAAGCAAATTGGAGAAAGAAAATAAAAAACTTTCAGAGCCATCCATATATGGCATGGGTTCTTGAACAAACAACGGATGTAAGTGTCTACAAAAGATAAAATGAACAGTCTTAATCATATAGAATTGAAAAGCTTTTGCACAAGGAAAACCCATGTAGGTAGAATTAGAACAGAAACAATTGAGAAAAATGATTTGTAACAAATATCTCTGACAAAAGTCTAATATATAAGATATATGAGGAATTAATATAAATAAATATGAATAAAATCTAGCTCCAATAGATAAATGACCAAAAGAAAGACTAGGGAGTGTTCTAAAGATTATACCTCCCTCTGTCTTGTACATCCTTAAAACATCCCTCCCAATGTTCTTGACTATTCTCATTTGAGGTAGATGTATTTGTATATCAAGATGTTTATATGTGCAAAATAGTGTTTGTGAGTGTGTTGAATCTTTCTTTGACAGTTATCCAGGTCAGGTTAGTCACAGTTATCCAGGTCAGGTTTTTTTTTATAGTGTATACCTTATATATTCTTTTGTTTTTTAGTCTTTTGATTTCATTTTGGCCCATGGAGTCATTGCTTTCTATCTGACCTATTCCAGTTCTTATAGAGTTAAATTCCTGCATAAGAGTTACCACTATTGTAGGATATTAATTTCCCTTGACATTCTTTTTCCTATAGTTATCATTTCCTTTAATATTATATTTTGTAGGGGGCAGTAGATTGAGAACAGAGCTTAAAAACTGGAGGTCCTGGGTTCAAATCTTATCTCAGGCACTTTAGCTATATAATCCTGGTCAAGTCACTGGCTTAGCTCTTACCACTCTTTTGTCTAGGAACCAATACACAATTCTAAGCAAAAGGTAATTTGTTTTTTATTTTAACTGTTACATTTTGTATCTTTATTTTTTCCAGGTATTCTTACAGTCCTTTTGGCCAGGATATTCTTTCTCTGAAGAAATTAATTTGGAGGATAACCTCAGAGCTTATCTCTTGGGCTTTCTTCAGCCCATAGTTTTCTTCATTACATTTGACATATTCTTCTGTTTACTAATATCTCTAGCCATAATTTCTGGATTGGGGCTTTGTGTTTGTGTCTGATTATCATAGTCCTAAATGATGCATTGAGGTTCTGTTTGGTTCTAGATAATTCTAGAACCCATCTTCTGCAAGAATTCCTGGGTTTGGGCTTAGTATCTTTGTTAGTAAATATTTTGGCACTGGTACTTCCTCTGCTTTAAGATTAAAATTTTCTAAAGCCTGTACCTTAATTTATAATTATTTACTAAATAACAAAAAGGATGAAAAGGCACATATGTCCAGCTGATCCCTTCCGAAGCTTCCTCGTCTAGCCAATCTTCCTCAAGCTCACTGCACAATTCCTCTATAGATGCACCTCTTTACACTGTGATTCCAAGTCCAGAAAGAGTATTTCCTTCCCCCAAACCTCAAGCACATCCTTCCTGATGTCACTTTTCTGGATCTCTCTGGTTTCCTGGACTTGACCTCAGATGGGGATAGAGGTTAATCTTCCAGAAACCTGGAACATGAGGCAAATGTCTTCCAAGTGTCAGGTTGCTGCAAAGCTTCTGGTGTCCTAGAGTGCATATCACACGCCTCCCCCTTATACAGCTAAGCCTCAGACCTTATTCTCAATTCAACCAAAGGGTGAGGCTGAACTGAAACCCAATTCACTAGACAATAGGCTATTTCTAAATTCAGTATGAATTTGAATTCAGTATGAAACTTTCCTTTTAAAAAAGATAAAAGAGGGACAGATGGGTGTTAAATTCTTGCATCTGTATCCGTATTCTTTCCCAGTTCTATACCTGGAGTTGGCTTTATTCCTCTCTATGACTTTGGCAGATGTTGTTTCATTGTGCTGGTAATAGAACATCTAGATGTTTTCCCTTTTGATTACTTTCCTGGCTCTTGTCCTATAGTCCTTGCTGTGTCTTGGGTGTGAACTATATGGGTTCTATCCTGCCTAGACCTGGCTGCTAGTCTGGCTCTTTCTCCATTGTAACATGAGTAGAACTGCCTAGGTGATCTATTGCACATATATATATCTAGCCCTTCCTCCTTGTGTGCTCCTGGTATGTGTGTATGTGGGGAGGGGGCCGTGGATATAGCAGGTAATCTGTCTGGATACAACAATGTCTCTCTGACTCCGTCTCCTGTTGTGCCGCCTGTGAGATAGCCTGAATAGTAGTCTGGCCCCATCTCCATCCCTAGTTCGATACTGCTTGTGTGCTTTGCCTTCAGTCTACCCTAAAGCAGAGCTTCTTCAGGATGCTGATCATTTTTTTGCCTAGTGCTGAACTAGATTACTTTTTCTTGTTTCTTTTTTGCTTTTAATTATTTTTACTTCTAGTAAATTTTTAGTTTTAATGGAATATTTAAGGGGAATCTGTGTCCTAAATCTATACGGTTTTATTCTAATATCTACCAGGAAGTTTTCAAAAGAAGAAAGAGAATTCATCGATAAACATAGGAAAAATGCTTCATCACTTTTAAATAAATAAATGAAAAATAAAATGACTCTGAGGTTTGTTGATTGATTGTTGTCCTTCATACTTAAACAGGATCAAAATGGCCACACTATGTTAGAATCAATGCAATTTGTCCAACTGTGACTGATTATACCATCACAAACTTGGAAGACTCCAGCACAGGTCAGGCCGAAATAGCTCATATGAACATTTGGGATGGAAATTTATGCATCTGGTGTTTCTTTTAAGCTATTATGATTCTGCTTTGCTCATACAGCATAGGGCCTTCTTTGATGCAAGCATGCCATGTAGGCAGGTCCTGGGTAGTGTTTCCCATGCCTCCCAATCAATACTAAAGTTCTTCAGAGATCTTGAGAATGCCCTTCTATTGCTTCTTCTTTTGATTTCCTCCAGAGCACCTGTATGAGAACTAGGTGTGAGAGCCTGCCTTAAGTAGTAGTGGCAGAGTGGTTGAGGCAATGGACTAGAAATTCACTGGGATCTCCTTTTTCCATGTTTGAATGTTTCCAACTGGAAGTCTCTCTGGCACAATAATATTCTGGAGCTGCACATTAATTTAATGATTCTGGCAAATAATTTGAATTTTACCAAGAAAATGACTAAAATATCCATACTGTATAACCAAGAGATTCCACTAATAGACAAGGAGATCAATGAGAGAATAAAGGTAGAACATTCAATAAATACAAAGAAGCACTCTATGGAGTGGCAAAGAACTGGAAACAAAATAGGTCAGAAATTACTAATGACTAATTAAGGAATGAATGGCCAAATCATAGAATGTTAATGTAATCTTACTATGCAATAGCAAGCAGTGAATAAGACAAGTAGAGAGAGAAGCATGGTAAGCTCAAATTGAGGCAAAGTAAAGTAAGCAAGTCCCAGAAAGTGATAAAATAGGCTGATGTCAACATTTTACATGAAAAGAGCAATAATAATAGAAAATGCAAAGAATTGTATAAATATAATGACCAAACTTGGCCCTTAGGAAGAAAAGGAAAAGGGTCTTTATTACTTTTGCAGAAGCAGAAGTTCATTGATGTGGAACTTTGCACATTTTGAAGTATCAGAGCAATGGCCAAACTACTTTTTTTCTCTTTATTTCTTATTCATTGTTGTAGGGAATGGCATTCCAGGTGGATGCATTTAAAAGAGTGATATTAAAAAAAAGTTATCATTAACTTTGAATAAAGAAAAATGAGGGGAACTCTATCATTCCTTTCCAGCTCTATATTTATATTACTCTATCTTCTTTTCCTCAACAAAATGAAAAAAAAATTCTTATCATTCCTTAACAACTTAATTCTGAATTTTTGCAATCCCAACACTCCTGTCTCTTCCCAGTGTCTGATTTCAGTTACCTGTCTTTGTTTCCACCTCGCATAGATGTCTTTGAAATCGAAGTTGGCTTGTGTGTTTCATGTACATTTACAAAGGTCTCTTTAGACAACTCATTTAGTTCCTCCTCTGAACTGTTTTTCTACATGTTTCAACATTTTATTCTTAAGAGCTTTCTACACCTCCCAGGTTGACTTTACTGGTAGAATTTTTAGTTTATAGGTTCCTACTCTTTCTTTTCCGAACTCTTTTTGAAATCTTCTTTCCTGAAGCCTGAGTTATGTCCAAAGAGGTATATACCTTTACAATGATTTGTTTTTCAAACATAAAAACTCTTAAGGACAATCTACTAAGATTCAGAGGAGTTATTCAAATCAAAGTGGTGGGTTGTTCACCTACCTAAAACCACCAGGCATTGAAACATTAAAACAAGAACCAGTACTTAAAGTCACAATAAATACTATTAACATTGTCCAACTTGAGAGGTTATTAACAGGGTCCCAATGGCCCCAATATTACTTTAAAATCTTCATGAAGACTTCCGGGTAATCATGGCAGCAATCTAGATGCCACACGCTTCCTCTCCCCGGCACCAAACGAAATAGACTACATCAAAGGAGCATAAAAATCACCTTTGGAGGAACAGGACTCCCCAGTACTCCCCAGTACCCCACAGAGGTGAAGGTAAGTGGGGTTTGAACATTTCCACACTATAATAAGAAGGAGGAAAAGCTTGCACAGAAACGTGAACTGAGCCGCCCTTCCCCCCCCCCCACCTCCCCCACCAAACCAGAGTGAGCTACCGGAGTGCTCACTGGGACAGCGAGTGAGTGGGGAATGTCTCTGTCTGGGGGGGGGGGGCACTCCAGGGTCCTTGGGATCTGGGGACTGCCAGGAAAAAACATCTCAGGGTGGTTTCATGGGAGAATCCTGCGCTGAGCACAGGCTGTGGAGCCTTACTCAGGGTGTTTGTGCTGATTATCTGGGCGGAGCTGAACACCTGGGCAGTGTGGCTGTGATCAGGGACCCAGTGCTCTAAGAAACCTCAGAGGCTGGGAAGAACTAGTCTGAGGCAACCTAAATTCACAGAAAACCCACCCATATCACCCAGACCCCAGACCAAAAAGGAAAGGGGAATAAAACCACCTAGGGATGACTCACATGGCCCAAAATCAAGCCTCCAGGAAGAAAGGGAAAAAGGTGACTATTGAAAACTTTTATGGAGGAAGTACCCAAGGAAAAGAAGAGAATGAGGATGAAATCCAAAAAAAAAATCAGAACATGCCTCCCAAAATGGAAACTATCAACAAGCTCTGGAAGCTCTCAAATTGGAACTTGCCCAAAAGATAGAAACCTGGAAAGAAAAATGGGAGAAAGAGATCAGCAGTCTGACAGATAAGACTGCTCAATTGGAAAAAGAGCTCGAAGCATCCAATAGAAGGGCCAGACAAAGCTGAAAAGCAAAGCCAGTCCCTAACGACCAGAATTAAGCAACTCGAAGAAAGTGAGATCATAAAACAGCAAGAATCAATAAAGCAAACTCAAAAAATTAATGAATTAGAAGAAAACATAAAATATCTCACTGAAAAGGTCACAGACATGGAAAACAGAGGAAGAAGAGACAACCTCTGAATTATCGGTCTCCCAGAAAAACCAGAGATAAACAATAAACTCGAAATTATTCTACAGGAGATTATAAAAGAAAATTGCCCACACATTCTGGAGCAAGGGGGCAAAATAGAAATAGAAAGGGTTCATAGAACACCCTCTATACTAAATCCCCAAAAGACAACCCCTAGGAATGTAATTGCCAAATTCAAGAGCTTCCAAGAAAAGGAGAAAATCCTACAAGAAGCCAAGAAGAGGAGCTTCAGATATAGGGGGGCTCCCATAAGGATCACACATGACTTAGCAGCTAACACACTAAGAGACCGCAAAGCATGGAACATGATATTTAGAAAGGCAAGAGAGCTGGGTCTCCAACCAAGAATCAACTACCCAGCAAAACTGACTATATATTTCCAGGGGAAAGTATGGGCATTCAACAAAATAGAAGATTTCCAAGCATTTGCTAAGAAAAGACCAGAACTGAGTGGAAAATTTGATATCCAAGTACAGAAAGCAAGAGAAACATAAAAAGGTAAATATGAAAGAAAGGGAAAAGGAGATAAATCTTATCTTTTTCTTTAAGTCAAACTCTCTTCTATAAGGACTACAGTTACATCAAATTATATATATTAATATGTGGGGGAAATGTTTTGTGTAACTCTCAAAAATTGTATGCATCATAAGAGTAGTTAGAAGAAACATGCATAGGGAAAGATTGGGGCATTAAGAAGATTTGGGGAAATTGGGGGCAAAGAAAGGAAAAGGTAGGGGGGGAACCGCCGATAACACTAAGATTTACTTCAAGAAAGAGTGGGGGGACTTAATAGAATAATCTTTCCCATATAAAGATACACATGGGAAGGGGAGGGGAAGAACTCTCATATGAGAAGGAAAGAGAGCGTGAAGTGGAATTACTTAAACCTTACTCTCAGTGAAATCAAATCTGAGAGGGAAGAACATCTAGATCCAGTGGGATCCTGAATTCTATCTTATCCAATAGGGCAAGAAAGAAAGGAAAATTAAGGAGGGGGAGAGGGGAGGGAGTATAAAAAGGGAGGGAAGGAGAGGAGGGAGGGGAAGGGAGCATAAAAATGGAGGGGCTAGAAAGGGAAGCATCTCAAGGGAGGGGACTAGGGGGACTGACCTAAAGTAAATCACTGGTTCAAAAGGAGATAGCTAAAGAAGAAAGGTGAGAACTAGGGGAAGATATTAAAATGCCAGCGAATCCACAAATGACAATCATAACTTTGAACGTGAATGGGATGAACTCATCCATAAAACGTAGACAAATAGCATATTGGATTAGAACCCAAAACCCTACCATTTCTTGTCTTCAAGAAACACATATGAGGTGGGTTGACACTCAAAAGGTTAGAATTAAAGGTTGGAGTAAGTCCTTTTGGGCCTCAACTGATAGAAAGAAGGCAGGAGTTGCAATCATGATATCTGACAAAGCCAAAGCAAAAATAGACCTGATCAAAAGGGATAGGGAAGGTAAATATATTCTGTTAAAAGGGAGTATAGACAATGAGGAAATATCACTAATCAACATGTATGCACCAAATGGTATAGCATCCAAATTTTTAAGAGAAAAACTAGGAGAATTGAAGGAGGAAATAGACAGTAAAACCATATTAGTGGGAGACTTGAACCAACCACTATCAAATTTAGATAAATCAAACCAAAAAATAAACAAGAAAGAGGTAAAAGAGGTGAATGAAATCTTAGAAAAATTAGAGTTAATAGACATATGGAGAAAAATAAATAGGGACAAAAAGGAATACACCTTCTTTTCAGCACCACATAGCACATTCACAAAAATAGATCATACACTAGGTCACAGAAACATGGCACTCAAATGCAGAAAAGCAGAAATAATAAATGCAGCCTTTTCAGATCACAAGGCAATAAAAATATTGATCGGTAAGGGTACATGGAGAGCCAAATCAAAAATTAATTGGAAATTAAATAATATGATACTCCAAAATTGGTTAGTTAGAGAAGAAATCATAGAAACAATTAATAACTTCATTGAGGAAAATGACAACAGCGAGACATCCTTTCAAACCTTATGGGATGCAGAAAATTCATATCCCTGAGTGCATATATTAACAAATTAAGGAGGGCAGAGATCAAGGAATTGGAAATGCAAATCAAAAAACTTGAGAAAGAACAAATTAAAAACCCCCAGAAGAAAACTAAACTAGAGATCCTAAAAATTAAGGGAGAAATTAATAAAATAGAAAGTGACAGAACTATTGAGCTAACAAACAAGACTAGAAGCTGGTACTTTGAAAAAACAGACAAAATACACAAAGTACTGGTCAATCTAATAAAAAAAAGGAAAGAAGAAAGGCAAATTAACAGCATCAAGGATGAAAAGGGGGATCTCACCTTCAAAGAAGAGGAAATTAAGGAAATCATTAAAAACTACTTTGCCCAACTATATGGCAATAAATATACCAACCTAGGTGATATGGATGAATATTTACAAAAATATAAATTGCCTAGACTAACAGAAGAAGAAATAGATTTCTTAAATAATCCCATATCAGAAAAAGAAATCCAACAGGCCATTAAAGAACTTCGTAAGAAAAAATCCCCAGGGCCTGACGGATTCACCAGTGAATTCTAGCAAACATTCAAAGAACAGCTAACTCCAATACTATACAAACTATTTGACATAATAAGCAAAGAGGGAGTTCTACCAAATTCCTTTTATGACACAAACATGGTACTAATTCCAAAGCCAGGCAGGCCAAAAACAGAGAAAGAAAATTATAGACCAATCTCCCTAATGAATATAGATGCAAAAATCTTAAATAGGATACTAGCAAAAAGACTCCAGCAAGTGATCAGAAGGGTCATCCACCATGATCAAGTAGGATTTATACCAGGGATGCAGGGCTGGTTCAACATTAGGAAAACCATCCACATAATTGACCACATCAACAAGCAAACCAACAAGAACCACATGATTATCTCAATAGATGCAGAAAAAGCCTTTGATAAAATACAACACCCATTCCTACTAAAAACACTAGAAAGCAAAGGAATAGAAGGGCTGTTTCTAAAAATAATAAACGGTATATATCTAAAACCATCAACTAATATCATCTGCAATGGGGATAAACTAAATCCATTCCCATTAAGATCAGGAGTGAAACAAGGATGCCCAATTATCACCTCTATTATTTGACATTGTACTAGAAACACTAGCAGTAGCAATTAGAGAAGAAAAAGAAATTGAAGGCATTAAAATAGGCAAGGAGGAGACCAAATTATCGCTCTTTGCAGATGACATGATGGTCTACTTAAAGAATCCTAGAGATTCAACCAAAAAGCTAATCAAAATAATCAACAACTTTAGCAAAGTTGCAGGATACAAAATAAACCCACATAAGTCATCAGCATTTCTATATAATTCCAACACAGCTCAGCAGCAAGAACTAGAAAGAGAAATCCCATTCAAAATTACCTTAGACAAAATAAAATATTTAGGAATCTATCTCCCGAGACAAACACAGGAACTATATGAACACAACTACAAAACACTTCCTGAACAACTAAAACTAGACTTGAACAATTGGAAGAACATTAACTGCTCATGGGTAGGACAAGCCAATATAATAAAAATGACCATCCTACCCAAACTCATCTATCTATTTAGTGCCATACCCATGGAACTTCCAAAAAATTTTTTTACTGATTTAGAAAAAAACACAACAAAGTTCATTTGGAAGAACAAAAGATCAAGGATATCCAGGGAAATAATAAAAAAAATACAAAGGAAGGGGGCCTTGCAGTCCCAGATCTCAAACTATATTATAAAGGAGTGGTCATCAAAACAATTTGGTACTGGCTAAGAGACAGAAAGGAGGATCAGTGGAATAGACTTGGGGCAAGTGACCTCAGCAAGACAGTATATGATAATCCCAAAGATCCCAGCTTTTGGGACAAAAATCCACTATTTCATAAAAACTGCTGGGAAAATTGGAGGACAGTGTGGGAAAGATTAGGTTTAGATCAACACCTCACACCCTACACCAAGATAAATTCAAAATGGGTGAATGACTTGAACATAAAGAAGGAAACTATAAGAAAATTAGGCGAACACAGAATAACATACATGTCAGACCTTTGGGAAGGGAAAGACTTCAAAACCAAGCAAGAATTAGAAAGAGTTACAAAATGCAAAATAAATAATCTGGAATATATCAAATTAAAAAGTTTTTGTACAAACAAAACCAATGTAACCGAAATCAGAAGGGTAGCAACAAATTGGGAAACAATCTTCATAAAAGCCTCGGACAAAGGTTTAATTACTCAAATTTACAAAGAACTAAATCAATTGTACAAAAAATCAAGCCATTCTCCAATTGATAAATGGGCAAGGGACATGAACAGGCAGTTTGCAGCCAAAGAAATCAAAACTATTAATAATCACATGAAAAACTGCTCTACATCTCTTATAATCAGAGAGATGCAAATCAAAACAACTCTGAGGTATCACCTCACACCTAGCAGATTGGCTAATTTGATAGCTATGGAAAGTAATGAATGTTGGAGGGGATGTGGCAAAGTGGGGACACTAATTCATTGCTGGTGGAGTTGTGAATTGATCCAGCCATTCTGGAGGGCAATTTGGAACTATGCCCAAAGGGTGATAAAAGACTGTCTGCCCTTTGATCCAGCTATAGCACTGCTGGGCTTGTACCCCAAAGAGATAATAAGGAAAAAGACTTGTACAAGAATATTCATAGCTGCACTCTTTGTGGTGGCCAAAAATTGGAAAACGAGGGGATGCCCATCAATTGGGGAATGACTGAACAAATTGTGGTATATGTCGGTGATGGAATACTATTGTGCTAAAAGGAATAATAAAGTGGAGGAATTCCATGGAGACTGGAACAACCTCCAGGAAGTGATGCAGAGTGAAAGGAGCAGAACCAGGAAAACATTATACACAGAGACTGATACATTGTGGTACAATCGAAGGTGATGGACTTCTCCATTAGTGGCAATGCAATGACCCTGAACAATCTGCTGGGATCTAAAAATTACTATCCACAAGCAGAGGATAAACTGTGGGAGTAAAAACATGGATGAAAAGCAACTGCTTGACTACAGGGGTTGAGGGGATATGACTGAGGAGAGACTCTAAATGAACACTCTAATGCAAATACCAATAACAGGGAAATGAGTTTGAGTCAAGAACACTTGTGATAACCAGTGGAATCGTGCGTCGGCTATGGGAGAGGGAAAGGTGGTGGGAGGGGGGTGGGGAGGAAAAGAAAATGATCTTTGTTTCCAGTGAATAATGTTTGGAAATGACCAAATAAAATAATGTTTAAAATTTAAAAAAATCTTCATGAAGAATCTTATGAAGAAATTGTCAGTTGCTTCAAAAATATCCAAATTGTTTCCAAGTTACAATGGACTTCCATTTCTAAAATTTCTTGCATCCAAGTGGTTTTATAGAGAGTGGTGTAGCACCTTGCTCTTGTCCTCTTTTCGTTGATAGTAGGCAGTTATTTATGAAATTTAGTAGAATCTCAAGCTGCAATTCAAGGCATTATTGATGTTTCACACCTACAACTTTGCCCATCACTTAAAAAAATCTATTGAGACAACTACATTGAAAGATATGTACCTCATTCTCTAATTAAAAAAATAAATTATTTAAAATAATGGTGGGAGTAGAGACTCAGAAGAAAAACAACTGCTTGATCACATGGGTTGATGGGGATATGATTGGGGATGTAGACTCTAAATGATCTAAACTCTTGTGCAAATATTAATAATATGGAAATAGGTCTTGATCAATGACACAAGTAAAACCCAGTGGAACTGAGTGTTGGCTATGGGAGGGCAATGACAGGAGGAGAGGGAAAGAACATGAATCATGTAACCATGGAAAATATTCTAACTCAATTAATTAAATAAAATTTTTCAAAGCTAAAAAATTTAATGAAATAATTAAAAATTTAATAGTAACTTCCTCTTGTTGAGCCAGCTGTGACTCTCATTCATATTCAAGCCCCTCAAAGGCTTTTGTACTATTCTTTCACTCTGTCCTCTGGGTTTGTTGGGACATAAATACAAAAATTAATATTTTCTTATTTTTCACTGATAAAATAATTTGGAAAAAATAAATTTCCTAAATTTATTTTCTTTTTTCATTTCTCAGTTGTTGTTGTTTTAGAAAAAGGCACTTTGAAATTCCAGTTTTCATTAGCAAACAAATGAAAACATTATCAGGTCTTAAGATTACAGCATCTAGTCAGAGGGAGAATGCAGATGAGGGGTTAAAGCTGACATGGTGAAATGTGGTAACTGCTGAAGGTTTCAGTTATTTATACACCCATTAGAGGATTCTACAAAGACACACATCAACAAGGACAAGCCATTTTAGTGCATTGAGTGGCTAAATATCCATCAGTGGTTACGATCTATGCCAACATGTCTCCAGATTGACAAGATATCATTATTGTAGTGCCAAGGGAAAAAATGAACAAAGGCGGGTGCTGATCCTGTCCTAACAATAAGAGCCTATTCTCTTTCACTGCACCTGAGATCCAAGGTCTCTACACCCATGAACTTTTCATTGTTCAGGTAGCAGATAGCTTGTGGTCCGTCTCATACTTAGCCCTTGGTCATATAACCACACTATTTCCTTATGGGGGTGGGGAACTGCCCCTCATCACATCCCTTGACTACTGTATCATCTACACTAAATAAAAGGTGTCATCATGATCAACCAACCAAGGCTACCCATTTCTTCCATTCTCTCTCCTCCCCCTACTACCACCTCAGGTTGTTTGCTCTCATTGTTCATTTACAAAAAGAAAAAGAAGGAAAAAAGAAAGACTCAAATCCAAATCCAGCAGGCAGCACAAAAGATCTATTTGTGAAAGGCAAAGATTAGTGCTGCTATTAGCTCTAGAAGGTTTGTGAAACACCTGTCAGGATTCAAAGCCCTAAGAGGGAAAAGCTGAGAGCAGACAAATTGTTGACTACAAATGAGTACTCTATGAAAGAAAATGAAAACTGCTTTTGGTTTTCTGTTTTGCACAAGGTGGAGAAGAGGTGTCTGGACAGCAAAGGTAGCAAATTCCAACTCCTGCCATTATGAGTAAGCTCCCTCCCTTTTGAGCCAATTTAAAACAGTAGTTTCTATCCTTGCTGCACAGTAAAACTTCACTTAACTGGAACCACAGTTACCCAGCATGCCCTAGTAAAACAAAGCATTGGACTTAAGAGTTCAAAGATATGAGTTTGCATATGACACACTGAAACTCATTAGGCGAATAGTCATAGGTAAGCCCGGTAGTGCAGTAGATAGACCATAGGGAACGGAGTCAAGAAGACCCGAGTTCAAAACCAGTCTCAGACACTTTTCAGCTTTATGGTCCTGGGTAAGTTAATGACTGGAGAGCCAGCGAATTTTCTTACTGTAACTAAGCATTAACCTTCTCTAAAAATGTAAGTTATTATAATTTTCTATGTGATAAAATTTTAAAGAAACAAAGCTTCAAAAAAAGGTGATACTATTTTTAGATCACAGTATGTCTTTGGGAACTAAGGATTCTGCCCAACTACCCAAAACCCATATCTTTAGTTCTTTGTAATGTAAGTTCTCTTTAGAATAAAATGCTGCAAAATTATCAAAGAATGAATAAATTCTCTTTAATACTCAGCACAGACTCAGGAATAAAAGTTGACACATATTTAAACAAATTAACAGCTAGGGGTGGAAACAAGAACAGTTCTCTGGCTAACCTCCAATTAACCAAAAATACAAAGTAACCACAATGCCCTTTCCCTTGAGCACTCTGGTTAGTCAAGATCCTTCTGCATACATTGGCAAGTAGAGGTCATTATTGCTGATGTTGCTTCCTTTAAACAAACAGGTAGGATTATTTGAAAATAAAATGAAAACACTATCCAAAATGCAAATGAAGTCTGGCTCTTACTTTGAGAGAGATAGAGACAAAGATATACTCAGAGACAAAGATTGAGAAGGGAAAAGAAATTGGACAGGTGGAAAGGAGAAGAAAACTCACCTCTTTTGTCTCATAAATTATTAGATGTATTGTGCTTAGCCTCCATAAAATAGCACATTAACAACACAGAAAATATTGTGATTGGAGAGGAAAATTTTTCTTTAGCTAATTTCCACTTCTACCATTTGGAAAGGACCATTTGTTTTTTGTCTTGGTATCCCCAGTGCCTACCACAATATTGTGCACATTGTAGGTGTTTAATAAGTGCTTGCAAACTGATTGCTTGTTTGATTGCTCTGGATCATTGTTACTCTTTTGGGAAGGGTTATGGTCACCTTGTTTGGATAAAGTAATACAGGGTATTGGAAAGAGTTCCGGCCTTGAAACAATGAAAACTGTCCAAATCCTACTTCTGGTGCTTCCCAGGACTGGAATGACCCTAGATTTGTCATTTTACCTTGCTAATTCTTGGTTTTGTTTTGCTTTTTAATATCAGTTTCTTAAATGTAAAATGAGGATAATGATATTTATATTACTGACCTTAGCAGGTTGTTATAAGCAAAGTACTCTGAAGACCTCAAAGTACTATATATATAAAGTGTACTAATATTATTTAAGGCAGTTCTAAATCAGTTTTAAGCACTAAGAATTTATTCTCCCTAGAAAGTGAAAGATTAGATCAATTCTATTATTAAATCCCTGGTGATAAAAACTTGCCAAGAATACCACCAGGAAACAAATATTCAGAAATTCACCCTTTCCAGCCAAGAAAGAGTGGTCAAATTTCACTGAATCCTATGCATTAAAGATTCATAAATAAGTTCTCTAGCAATCGTTGTCCAGAGAATAACTTAAACAGCAACAGAATATTTAACAATGCAGAAATTAATTCTCCCAAATCAAATGCAATATTTTTTCTAGTACTGTGTGCTTATCCTTGGTAAAATATTCTATTAGCCTAGTGCCAGGGAAAGGACTTCAAAAGCTGGGTCAAATCACATACACACTCATTCAGATGAATGGGTTATCTTCATTTAAGGAACAGTGAAGTGCTAATGTACAGACCCACACGGTACACAACTTAATTGGCAGTCTTTTTTTCTTCCATTCCACTCCTCAAAAAAAGAAGAAAAGAGGATAGCGTGTAAAGGATTAAACACAAAATAATTTTATAAACAGTAAAAGTAATAAAATTGCCACGGGAGAGCTGTCACAATGAATTATCATCTGTTATTCAATCTCTGAAAAGAAAGGGACATGAAAATAAATGAATGTCAAATAAAGATGTGCTGAACAATTGAAAGTAAGCAAATAGTGCCATCATAAAATTGGCAATTGGGGTAAAATACACCAGGACATTCTTTGAGCCTCTGGATTGTGGATGTTGAAAACCCACAAAAGTTATGCTGATTTCAACATATGCTCTTATCCTAGAAATCTGGAAGGCCAATTATAAAGTCATCTTTCATGAATGAGCTATCCCACAAACATTACATTGCTGCTATTATTTCTGACAGTTGAGCCAACTTCTTGTTCAAAAATAGCCCATTTGTCAGTTTCCTCCTGTTACCCTGTTCCCATTTATTGTGAAACAGAAGGAATTGGAAGGATTCATTGGGATGCCAGTTGGTTTTCTTTGAAACTGTGCTCTTGGTTTGTGAGGGAGAGAAAGGAATGAGGACATGGAACACTGAAAGGGATATTGATTTCTACAGAAGGAAATAGCCTCTTTGGGGAATCTATCCATCGAGCTGTGGTTCTGCAACCCTTTGGCAAAGCAATATCCTAAACGACTTTTCTGTTATAACTACAAGGATGCTTTAGTGGGTTTTGGCTCATAATCTTTCTTCCTTACCCTCACTATTGATTTTTCCTTCCCTCCTCCTAATCCAGATTACAGTATTCACACTCTGCTATTTAGGTTAGATTAACAATTAATGAAAGCAAAAAGATAATTTTTTTACCATGATCTGCACTTCTCTCTTATCTCTCCTCAACTGCCTGATACATTTAATTTTTAAATTCTCAAAGCTGCTCCAAAACTATTATTTATAATATCAAATTGTTTCAATACATTTTCCCCAATATCAATTCTCCATACGCTAGGATTCCCAGGGTCTCTTCAGATGTTCCATTGAGGAGTTGAAGATACAATATTGTACTACGAGAGAGGAAGAATGGCCTCCAAACTCCCTTATTCAACTAAAGAATGAATAGAGGGACTCGCACAGTCCAGAAGAGATCTCTTGGAAGAAATTATAGAAGGGAATATTCTCCCAAGTCCTAGGAAAAGAAGGAGCCTGCAATAAAAACTTAGCAATGGAGTAGCCCTAGAGTCATTTGAAAAAAGTGAAGATGGGGTTAGTCTGGTCTACCATATTGAGGATGAGACAGGTCATACTTGTTCAGTTGTGGAGCTTGACCCAAATGCAGCCAACTCATAAGCAAAGGAAGGAAAACTCTAAATATAATAAGAAAATTACTTGTTTTAAAAGAAGCCCTAAGGGGAAACCTGTAAGATATTAGTAACCCCAAAACAAGTCTAGATAAAACCTCAGAGAAAAAAATGTCCTGGATATAGGTAATGTTCAAGATGACCCGGAGGAAATAAAAAGAGATAAAGAATGGAATAGCTAAGGAGGAAACAATCACAAGAAAAAATTACCTCTTAGATCAGTTACTGAAAAACCATGAAGATCTGTGGGGAAAAAAAAAGTTGTCCCTTTTATAAAATGTCAAGTTTTTCTGGAACACACACAAGAGTAGTAGGACCAATTGATCATCTTCACAACTCCTAGACCACCAAATAGCATGATAGTTATAACCTAAAAGTGGTTCTAACTTTTCTTCTGAAATTCCTCAAAAAGTGATATTTCTCTCCCTTAAAGTTCTATTGGGACAGATGGACAAGTTCCTAGAGTCATGATGCAGGAACATACTGATTAGGGAGAGAGGGAGGAAGGGAGGGAGGGAGGAAGGAAAGGAGGGAAGGAGGAAGGAAGGAAGGAAGGAAGGAAGGAAGGAAGGAAGGAAGGAAGGAAGGAAGGAAGGAAGGAAGGAAGGAAGGAAGGAAGGAAGGAAGGAAGGAAGGAAGGAAGGAAGGAAGGAAGGAAGGAAGGAAGGAAGGAAGGAAGGAAGGAAGGAAGGAAGGAAGGAAAGAAGGAAGGAAAGAACAAAAGGAGGGAGGGAAGGAGAGAAAGAGAGAATGAGAGAATAGAGAAAGGAAAAAATTAAGAGAAAGAAAAAAGGGAAAAGTTGCAGAAAAGCACATTGTTTCCATGCTGCAGTTATGTTCAGCTCCATTTCATAAAAATATGTCATCTTGCACACATAACATCTGGTAAGAGAGCAATTTTCTAATCAAGCCATTTTGCCATTTCCTAGGAATATCCCATGTGTACAATAAGTGCCGAGTGTTCTTCCATGCGTATGCTGACAAGTACGATCTATAGTCTATCTAGGAATTAAGGAATGCTGGGCACACTGGCAAGCCTTGTGCTCAAGCCAAATATCACCCATTTTAATGCATCTCAGAGAAGTTCAAGACCTATTTTTAAGCTCTGAATAAAAGAGCACACTGTTCTAGACCAAATGAGTCTGTTTTAAAATGATTATCAAGTCCTTGTGTATCCAATGTTATAGTTATTTGTAGTCACTGAATATTTTGAGAAGAGGGCTCTTCCACTATCCACCATTTGCAGAGAAAGGCAATGAGCCACATTTGAGAGGTTAAATGACTTGCCTGGCAAATCCAAAGTAGTCCTAGGATCAAAATAGACAACACATAAATTTCCATTTGGCTATTTAAATCTCAATGTTCCCTATCTGTGGGCATATAATGAATTGATGTTTTAAAATTCTTCTTTTCATCCCTAAAATTAAAAGAAACTAAAGCACATTCTCTTCTTCCCTAGTCAGGAGATATAGTGAGTCACTAAGAATTTTTCCACCTTCTTTTGTAGGAGGAAGATTAGTCCTCTGGTCTTCTCATTCACCTGGGGGGAAAGCTGAGGGTAACTTAAAGAATGACTTCTGTCTTCATTATTGTGATGAGCGTCAAAAATATGAACCATTGTTTAGAATCAAGGAAAAGGGTCAAGTGACAACATCTACCAGTGCATGTGTATATGTATATGTATATGTATATGTATATGTGCATGTGTGTGCAAATCCAGGCTTTCATAGACTAAGTGACTCATTGTCACACAGATTAACAGTACAGTAACTTTCATAAGCTTTGCAAGTAACAATTAACTCTATCTCTGCTATTTTGTCTCAGGTATTTTATTTTTCTTTTCTTTACAGATAAACCGAATATTTTGTCATTTCCTTTCCCAGGGTCTTTTTTTCCCCTTCCTTCTTTTCTTCTTCCTCATTAGAAAACTGTAGCTAGTCATTTAAAAAAAAAATTAAGTATTTGGTAAATTGTTTACAGGGGCAAACAATAAAATACCAAACATTTTGATGATGATGGTGATGAGTGCCAAGAAACATAATCAAGTTTTTGGTTGTCTCTCTCCCCAATACCATACATTCAGAATGATAGTTCCATTATAATACATGAGCAAATCATAAGGCCAACCTGCCACAAAGACTTGAATGAGTTTTTGAGAATCCTGGAGTCAGAGAAGTCATTGTGGCCTGAGTGACAAACCAAAAGTGAACCACTGAAGATCATAACTGAAGCTTTTTCCAAGGTCTTCTTCTTTTAATTAATTAATTAATTTTAATTTCAAAGTTTAAAATTCTGTTTTTATTGTCATGAAAAATACATTTCCTTATTGGTCGTTGTGGTAAGAGCCTTTACATAACCAAAATCCCCAAATAAAACCAAAGATACACTGATGTGAAAGATGACTCCAAGAGTTCTTTTTTTCTGGAGATGAATAGCATTCCTTGTCTTAAGTTTTTCAGGATTGTCCCAAGTTATTGCATGCAAGGCCTTCTTTTAATCATCCTAGTAGAGAAAGGGAAAAAATAGAATATAGTATCAGTCACAAATTGAATCAGTTAATGAGAAGAGCAGTGTGTCTAAATAAATCACACTACTTTTTTTATCTGAATAGCCTTTTTCTTTTTTTTTTAGTCAGGCAATAATATACTACTCCTCTTGGTGAGGAGGAAGAAAACTTCAGGTAAGAGAACCAACCAACAAATGAAAATGTTATTTCTAAATCTCTATTAGCAATTATCTAAGTGCTCTAAATCCAAAGTTTCCTTTGCAAGAAATCCATCAAAGGATTTCAAAGAATTCATTTTCTCTGGATTAACCAGAATTTCCTTACAATACCATTTGATTCAGATTGTATAATCATTAAACAGTTCCTGGCTATATAGACTTCAAAAAGTAGTCAATATTACTTTGGTGGTCTCATAACCATAATAATATTTGCTATCTTTTATATGATACATTAGGTATCCATTAAGGTTTGCAAAGTGATATATACATACACACACACACACACACACACACGCTATCCCATTCCTAATCTCATTGATATGTCAGAGACAGAAACAGAATATTGTTACCTATGTACATGGTATCTAATAACTTGTAGCCATAAGAATTAGTCTAAATTACAGTTTCAGGAATATTTGCCAACTTGCCAACAAGCCAAGGTCCAGTGTGCGATAAGGAAATTTTAGGCATTTAATACATCCCTCAAGAGAAACATCATGGTGCTGGGCTTTGGAATCAGCAGAGATCTGGGTTCTTATCACACTTCTGATACAATTGATGACCACAGGAATGCCATTTAAATCTCGCTAAAGTTCAGGTCACTTTCTTGTTTTTAAATTACAATAAATTTTTCCCAGATTACATGTTAATACAATTTTTAATATGCATTTTCTGATATTTTGTAATCCATGTTCTCTCTTTCCCTCCTACCCCTTCCTATCCCCAAGAAGGCAGTTAACATGATATCATTTTTACATATATTATTACATAATATGTATTTATTTGTTCATCATGTTGTAAAAGAAGACACATATTACTTTCACTAGAAAAAAATCATGGGGAAAATAAAGGATGGTATGTTTTAATTTTCTTTAGGATTCCCTCTGTTCCTTTCATAGTGGTGGATATCCATTTTTTTTTTATCATCATGAGTCTCTTGGAGCTGTCCTGGATCTTTGCCTTGTTGATAATAGTTAAGTCATTCATAGTTGATTAAAATACATTATTGTTGTTACTATATACAACATTCTTATGGTTCTTCTTACTTTACTTCTTGTCACTTCATATAAGTCTTTTGAGGGTTTTTTTTTTAAATGATCATCTTGTTTGTCATTTCTTTTGGCACAACAGTATTCCATTACAAGTCTACACCACAACTTGTTCAGTCATTTCTCAACTGAGGGACATCTCTTCAGTTTCCAGTTCTTTGTCACCACAAAAAATGCTGCTTTAAATATTTTGGAAGAGATAGGTTCTTTTCCCTTATCTTTAATCTCTTTGGGACACAGACCCAATAGTGGTATTGCTAGTTAGAAGAATATGCATGGTCTTATGGCCATGGTTCCAGATTGCTCTCCAGAATGGCTGTATCAGTTCACAATTCCACCAGCAGTATATTATTAGTGTCCTTATTTTTTCACATCCCATCCAACATTCATCATTTTCCTCTTTCCATCTTATTAGCCAGTCTGATGGGTATGAGGTGGGATATCAGAGTTGTTTTGATTTCCATTTCTCTAATCAATAGTGATTTGGAGCAGGCTCAGGTCACTTTCTAACATCATAAGTTATAGAGGAGTTGTGAGCTCTTTCCATAGTGATCAAATCCAAAGACATTAATGTGTTGACTATATCCCTGAAATAACAAGACAAATAAAAGGAATGTGATATAGCCAAGAGGAAAGAGGAGATGAGTCAGGCACCCTGTCATTCTCAAATCAATAACAAATCACTTCCTTTCTCTTAAAATAAAATGTTTCATTTAAAAAAAGTTATTTAGGACTCTTCCAATACTATATCTTCTAATTCTTTCCTTGTAGAAATTATTCACGTAAATCTATCTGTAGGCAAAGTGGATAGAGTACCAGGCCTAGAGTAAAGAAGGCCTGAGTTCAAACCATGCATTTTATTTAATTATATGGGTAGCTGGCCCTAGAGCACTGACACCTTCTGACAATATTATCACAAAAATCACTCAAGTATCTATTGAATCCATTAGCTCTGCAAGATCTTTCCTCTAGCCCTCAGGTCCCTGTGACCTGCCTAGATTGAATCACTTTAACTTCTCCTAAGATTTAATATCTGCTTCATACTCCAAAATGAATTCTCTTCTAGATATAAGATCAAAAGGAACTCTGGCTGTTGATCTTACTCTCAATTTCAGCTCCAGAAACTAGGGTGGTTTTTTTTTTTTTCATGATTCCACCCACTATCACCAAGTCTCTTTCTCTGACTCTATTTGTAATATGAGGTCCCTTTATTTCTCTTGTGCCTGAATCCTAAGGGCCAAGGTTCTTCTTTATCTTGCCATTTCTAGTCTCTCTAGGGACAGGGTTCCCTATCTAATCTTAATGGACTGGAGCTCATATCAACCACTACTTTAGGTCCTTTTCCCCCTTTTCCTGGATTTTGGACTAATTCTCTTCTGCTAGACATGCTCACAAAGTAGCTAGATAGCATAGTAGATAAAATGATGAGCCTGGAATCAGGAACGTTGAACTCAGTGAGTTAAAAACTAGTCCGAGACATTTATTAGTTGTATGACCCTGGGCAAGTCACTTAACCTATTTGCCTCAGTTCCTCATCTATAAAAGGAGCTGAATAAGGAAATCACAAAGCACTCCAGTATCTATGCCAAGAAAACCCCAAATGGATTTGCAAAGGGTTCTATATGAACGAACAACAACAAAGACATGCTAACACTATTCTCCCTCCTAGAGCTTCTGCTTTTTGCCTATTTCTAAACATCCTTTATACTGAAAACCAATCATGATACTTAGAACACAGAGTGCTAACAGTCACCCATTCCAATTTCCATGTTTTGCAATTGAGAAACTGAGGCTTGGAGAGATAATCTGATTTGTCCAAGGCCGCACAAGTAGTAACATAGATGAGATTTTAACCCAGGTCTTCTGAATTCAATTCTATTTTTTTTCCCAGTAGAGTATAGACATCTTCTATTGACCCAGTGGGAATTGCCCTAATCATCTACCCTTATCCTTGTAGTTTTTTTCTGGTCTTTGGGTTTGGCTACTAATTTTTAAAAAGTGATAAAAGGCATATTCTACCTCTGTTCTGTATGACAGGATACAATAAATATATTGAAAAGATGAAAGGAAAGAGTGCTGGATACATAGCAGAGAGATCCAGCCTATGTTTTCCATTCATCTATATGCTCTAGAGATTATTTTTCAAAATCCAAAGTATAAATTCATAGCTGATAGATTAAAGTCCAGGAAAACTCTTTTTGACTATTTATAAGAAAAAAGATTATGGATAAAATGTGTCAAAGGGAAATAATTTATATTTATGGGGCATTAAGGCTGCCTTCTAAAATCATATACTCTATTAGGTCAAATAGAATGGCCACTCAGATGCTCTCAAGTCTATTGCTGCTTGGGAAGATTTTATGTGTTTGTGGACCTCGGAGCATTCCTTATGTATTATGTTAGCCTTTCAGGTGCTACTTCAACAGCAGGCCAAATAATCTGATGGGCAGGCTGCCCATTGTGCCATCTCATCTGCTAACACTCCTGCATTTAGTCTCGTGGTTTGGGGGGATGAAGAGGTTAGACACCTGGATCGCTATAAAAACAAGTCAAAAATGCATTGTAATTATCAACCTTCCCTCTTTTAGGCAAACTACATTGTTCTCTACCTGCTTAAGTGGCAACAAGCAGATGCCACCCAGAGCAAGTAGGCAACATGAGAAAATAGGACACAATGATTGTTCCTGGTTTTACTTAAAGGAAGAAATTGAATAAAAAATAATACTACATGAATACAAATGCTTTAAAAAGTATCAGAAAATCTGGAAAGGGTGTTATCCTCACAAAACCTAAATCATTAAATCATAACCCTGTTACTAACACTAATATGACTATTTCTAATAGATAACAATGACATGATGAAGACAATGCTACTAATACTAGCCAGCATTTATATAGTACTTTAAGATTTACAAAGCATTTTCACATGTTTTATAAATTTATCTTCACAACAAACCAGGAAGGTAGATGCTATTATTATCTTTGTTTTATAGATAAGTAATCTTATAGACTCTATTTAGAGGTGAAGTACTCAAGCCCACACCTTTCAGTGACTGGAGGCAATAGTTCTCAGAGTATTCTGCCCTGGACAAGCCACACTTGGAATAGCATAATAAGAAAGATGCCAGCCCAGTTAATAGAGCGATAGATAACTTTGGGAGAATCTTGATTGGAATCCTGTCTCGGACACTTACTAGCCATGTTCTCACAGTGATTGTAAGGATCAAATGGGATTACATGTGAAGCCCTTTTCAGTCCTTAAATCGGCATATGAGCTATGTGTCATCATCATCCGTCTCCGTTTAGGGTGCCATATTTTAGTAAGACCCATAAATTTCAGAGTATTTAGTGGAAGGCTACCAGAATGGTAAACAACCCCAAGTACATGTCATATGACTAGCTGAAAGAACTAAAATGTTTAGCCTGGAGAATAGAAAATGTGGGATGGGGGAGCATAAAGAGAGATTAGGCTCATTTTGGACTTTTGCACTTCTAAAACCTTGCAAAAATAGAAGGAAACATTTAGGCTATTTTATAAAAAAAAAAAATTAAAATGGGAAACCTTGGAAAAAATAGTGGATTATCCTTCAATGGAAGGCTTCAAGAAAAGACTGAATGACCATCTGCCATATATAATACAAAGGGGATTTTCAGATCTATTTAATTAGTGAAAAACTTAGCTAATCTAACCAATAGAATGATTCAAGACAATTCCAAAGGTTCCAAAATTAAAAATGCTACCTATTCCAGAGACAGAACTGATGAACTCTGAGGGCAGATTGAAATAACACTTTTTCTTTTTCCTTTTTTTTTTTGGTTTCTAATGTAACATGGCCAATATAGAAATATTTTACATGATTTTATACATATAAATGTTATCATTTATTGCTTGACCTCAATTGGTAGAGGAAGGGCAGGAGGGAGGGAAAGAATTTGGGGCCCAAATTTTTAAATTTTATATTAAAAATATAAATAATTAAAAATAATTGTGTGGCATTGGTAATGATTGGTTTTTCAAGATTTATTTAAATTCTCTGTTAATAATATACTGTTGGCAGAGCTGTGAAATAGTCTAACCATTCTGGTGAACAATTTGGAACTATATCTGAAGGGCTATAAAACTGTATACCCTTTAGCCCAGTAATACCACTACTAGGTCTGTACCCCCATGGAGATAAAAGAAAAAGGACAAAACTTATAAAAATATTTATCATACAAAAATATATTTATAGCAGGTCTTTTTGTGGTGGTAAAGAGTTGGAAACTGAGGGGATAGATGCCCATTATATGAGAAATGACTGAACAAATTACAGAATATGAATGTGATGGAATAAAATCATACTATATAAGTAATTATGAAGGGGATGGTTTCTGAAAAACCTCCAAAGACATATGATTTGCTGCAAAGTGAAATAAGAAGCAAGAGAACAATTTACACAGTAATAGCAACATTGCAAAGATAATCAAATAAAATACCTGATAACTCTGATCAAAAGTGATGTCTTGCATAACTTCATATATATGAAGGACATATGAGGAGAGGTGGAGAAATGAGGGAGAAAACATGTAAATATAAATTAAAATGAAAATTAATCAATTTTTTAAAAAATAAGAGAAGAAAAAATCTTTGCGAAACTATTAATACACAATCCTGTATAGGATCACATAGTCAGTATATAGTCAGGGACTAAACTTGAACCAAGGTCTTTCTTATCTTGAAACCATCTTTTTATCCATGCTGCCTCTGTTGGTCAGAGACTGTTTGAATGGATAGAACCCCTAGATACAATCCAATCAATTGTCTTCTTTTTACAAATGAGAAAACTGAGGCCTAGAGAGGTGAAATTCAAAGTTTATTGATGTATAATTAGTGGTAATAACAGATTTGAGCCTAGGTTTAATACTTTGTGTCACTAATTTCTACTTTCTAATAGCTTTACTGAAAACTTCATAGTGCCAATGCTCCCTTTAAAAAAAAAGTGGGAAAAATCAATGTCTATGATTCAGTTATCTAAAAGTGGCCATTCATTTACATAAATGTTTATTAAGCACTTACTGTGATTGAAACACTCTATTATAGTTCAGCAACATGCAAAACTAAATAACCTAGTCCACACCATTAAGTAAGTGTGTGTGTGTGTGTGTGTGTGTGTGTGTGTGTGTGTGTGTGTGTGTGTGTGTGTGAGAGAGAGAGAGAGAGAGAGAGAGAGAGAGAGAGAGAGAGAAAGAGTCTTAGCTCCTAGCTAAGGGCACTTATCTCTTGTACAAGTCCCCATTATTCTTTGATCTAATATTCACAGAAAGATCAAAGGATGGAAAAAGTTAGAAATTGTGGAAAAGATTTACTGTGGGAATCTAGAACAAGATAGCAATGCTCTTTAATCTGTATTTGGGAATCATACATGGGGGGTCATTTACACTAAACTCACTATAATTTCCTCTCTAGTTAAACAGAAGCTTATTTTAATAAGAAAAATGCAAACATGATTTTGAGTACAATGGCTAGAAAATAGAGATCACAAAGAAAAGGTGATAAGAATGGAATGCATTTCCTATGGGCATTTATCTGCTCTCAGCAATTAAACCAACCTATTATCTAGTGAAATCCTAGGTGGACTTTGGTTTTCCCTTGCATAGTACAGCCTGTCCCACCATCACAAATGGCAATGGAGTGATGCCACTTCAAGAAGTGTCCATTTGTTATCTTCCTGCTTGTCTCCTCTCAAGATGTTATATAAGACTTCTTCTGGAAATATAATAGCCAACCTCAGGTTAATGCTCTGGTTCCAAATTTTTGGAGTAAAAATATGATGGATGAGTTAGGACCTTCCCAAGAAAAGAAGAAGCTCATTCAGGATAAAAATAACCAACTCTCCCACCCTTCCTTATATTCAAAAGAATAGAGAAGGAACTAGGAAACCAAATCCTTTTTGGGACATGGAAGTATCTTGCTTACCAGGAAATGAAAGAAATCATTCAGGAAAGCTACTTTCATGCAGGCATTCACACACACACACACACACACACACACACACACACACACACACACACGCGCGCGCACAGAGAATTATTTGTTTTTTAAATAACATTAAGTGGCAAAAGATAGGCCTGAATTCTAAGGCTGTAGGCTTGAGAGCTGGCAAGGACCAAAGAGTTTATTCATTTCAGGAGTTCTTAAACCAGGGTACATAAACTTGTTACATATATAAACATACATACACATACCTATCCTTGTATTTATGTGTATATCTATATTATGTATGTATAGTACATACTTCAGTATAGTTGTTTTGTAATTTTATGTATTTTTATTTTGTGCATTTAAGAACATTATTTTGAGTAAAAGACCATAGTCTTTATCTTATTGTGAAATGGTACATAACAGAAAAAAAAGTTAAAACACTTAAACTCTTATTTTACATCTCAAGAATCTTAGCACCAGAAAAGTTCAGTGACATTTTCAATGTCAGGAAGCTATCAACCCAACATTTGAACCCAGGTCCTCTGACTCCAAATCCAACCCCCCTTTGCTTCCCAACACATTCTGTTACATAGAAAGAACAAGATTAGGTTTTGTCTTCTCATGACAAATGAAAAGATTATTCACTATGGTGCCATGACCATACAGAGAATGGAGCTACCAACAGAAAGAGCTAATGGAATACGTATATTTAAAGACTTTTTCAAAGCATATGCACAAATGTCATTCATTTAAGAAGCATTTATAAAATACCTATGGTGTGCATGGCATTGTGCTCAGCCACAGAGAAGATAATAACTGAGCTAGGATGGGAAGTAGAATAAAAATTTCAAAAGGGAAGAAATGGAAAGCATTTGTTCTAGGCATGAGGGATAGCTCACATATCATCAGACAAATAATTTTAAATCAACTGACTCCTTACCACACATAGACCATAAGATTTTTGAATTTAGTATGAGAGACCTTACATGATATCTAAGTGAACTCCCTCATTTTTTTCCAATGAGAAAATCAAGGGTCAAGGTAACACAAACACTAAGTGCAAGAGTCAGGATTTGGATGGAGGTATTCCTCCACTAAATCCAGCATTCATACCTCACAAATTGTATCTCTTCATCTTTACCTCCTGGCTCTCCTGGCATCCATCAAATCTCAGATAAAAATTCTACTTTCTGAAAGAAGCCTTTCCTGGTTCCCTATCAAGCTAGAACCTTTCCTTTGAGACTTTCCTCAAAAACTGGTTTGTGAGTTGTCTCTCCCATTAGAATGAACTCCTTGAGGTCACTCTTTTCCCATTCTTTGTATTCCAAGTGCTTAGCATTGTGTTTTGAGCATAGTAAATGCTTAATAAGTACTGGTTTATCTGACTTGATTTAATTATCATCATTCATCAAGTTCTGCAGAGCATTAATTTTGATCATGACTGCACTATCCTAGTTTCTATATAAAATCATTTTACTATGAACCAAGGAGTTCACAAGCTAGTTGGAGGTTAGTCTATCCTGGCATTAGAAGAGTCAATAGAGGGTGTCTTAAAAAAGAAAAGAAAAGAAGGGATGTACCCCGATGAAGGGAGGTTTGGACTTTTGGTATTTTTTGGTATGAGAGAGAGAGGGAAAGATAGGAGAACCCCCTTTCCACAAAGCGCAGTTCAAGGGAGACAGCAGATGTTTCAGAGAGAGGAGAAGAGGTTTGAAGATTTTTCCCTTTCTGCCTTCCCTCCTTAGCTAAAGCTGCTCTCCCCAATTCACTCTTGTCCCTCTTGTCCCCCCTCCACTACTCGAGACCAAAAGGTCTCCCCTCAATCTGTTCACTCACTCTCAGCTTGGGGAACAGATGACTTTTAATGTTAACTCAATCAGGTAATACAAAAGGAATGATGGGCAGAAAAGAATGGGAGAATGAAAGTGGGGAAAAGGGGTCCCTGTATCTGTCTAAACAATTTTCCTCCCTCCTCGAGTTTGGGGGGAACTCAGGCCTTGGCAGCCTGAGCCCCCGGAGAGAAAGTCAGGTTGACTCACCCCTGGGCAACAGGAGTTGAGGTAAAGTCTGCTCAGGTTTCTCTTCAGAAAGTCCCTTCAATTGAGAAGTGTTGGGAGGAAAGATTTCCAGTCACCAGCAAGAAAAGTGGGTAACCCTCAGGAGAAAGTCCTTATCCACCTTCTCTCTTCAAGACCGAGAGACCCTCACTGCTCTCTAAGCCAGAGTCTTCTCTCTTCAGGATTCCCCTCCTGAGTCCCCTCCCCATAGAGGTGATCAATTTCACATACTTTTCAGTCTGGCACTTTTTCTCTAGTGCCAGCCTCTGTCACAAATCCTCCATTTCCTGTTGTTCCAGTGGTGCCACCTTGGCCCACGCCAGTTACTTATCTTCTATGTCTATTCTAATCTATCTATGCTACTTATTGTTCCCTTCTAACCTCGCCCCTCCCAAAATAATAAATTTTATCCTAATCTGCCTATTTGCTAATCTAAATTCCTATCTTATGCTAAGACTGAGTTGTGGGAAGAGAGTTAGGATTATGTATCAACAAAATTTTTTACAATATAACAATCTCTTAATAGTCATTCCTATTGCAATTAATATAAAATTTAAATCTTAAGTAAAATTTAACTATTCTATGCCTTATATAATGCTAATTCCAATGTAACAATTCACAACATTTATAGGTACATTCATATATATTAACTTGTATCTAATGAAATTTGATTTATTCTGTCCCAATGTTACCTCTCTAGTTACAATATTCCCTTTTCCACCCAAAACTACTCTGTCCCTGTCTATTAACGGTTAGTATTTTAACTCTTCTTTCTATCTATATTACTGGATTAGATCATTATTTTATGATATATATATATATACTATGTATATATATGTTATGTATAATCATATATACATATATATCTTCTGGTACTAGAGATCTATTTACAAATATACACTTTATGGGCTGTCCTTATTTACAGCACACACCCTAATGTCAATATGAAATTTGTTCATGTTCTAGTTGTGTTGTGGTGGATGCATATTTATTCCAATGTATATGTGGATGTACTTCCCTATATGTGAAGTTAATGTGATCAGTGATTAATCTCACGTGACCCATTTTCCTGAAGTTCATTCCCCATAATGTCTTTGATTCAAAGTTCTTTCCAGTTGTCTGTGTATCTTCTATCCTTTGATGTTGCTTGAAGTTTGTCACAGGCCCAGGGTGCCTTCTCCTTTACAGGATACATACTTGCCTGTCGTCTCACCTTGAAAAATGGTCTCAGGTATCTAGAACTACAGGATCATGCATATAAGATTAGTGCGTGAGTTCATGTAAGAGTGAATATTTTGATGCATGTGAGTGAGACTTTATACAGGATATTTGTGCCATCCACTTGAGTGTAAGTGAGATTTTTTTTTAATGTAATGAAAGTAACTTTCATAATGTGTAATTGTAAGGAGATTTATCCTATTCCTATGTGGCTGATTGTAGAGCTTAATGATATTTTAGTCCAGGCTTGAGATTGAAATCCATATATAGGTTTAATAATTCTAAGGGATTCTAAATCCACCCAAATAAACTTCCAGGTTCTGCAAGGAACCTCTTCTCCTGTGTTTCACAGGCTACACTAATCCTCTCTGATCTAACTAACCCAAATTTATACACTCTGTCTTGGGCTTTATTCTATTTCAGTTTCATTGTCTCTGTTCAGTAGCGCTCTTTTTTCTTGTGCGATTTTGTTGGATTCCTGGGCTCCATGTTTATTTATCATGGGTCGTTTTGGGGGCGTCTGTGTTTGAATGGATTCTTGGGCTTCCATTTGTCTTTTGGTATGTTTTCATGGACATAATGATGTTTAATGTGAGATATATGAAGCCAAAAATCTTTTCCTACTACTTTGATTGATGTAGGAGTGGTGAGAGCTACATCATATGGACCAATCCATCTGGGCTGTGTGGGTTTGTCTTTGGCAAAAGTTTTTACATATACTTTGTCCCCTGATCTTATGTTATACAATGAGAAATCTAATGGAACCCTTTGCACTAGTAATCCCAGCCTTCTCAGTTCTTCCAGCTTATTTTGTATCTGTGTCGATTTCACATACTCTTCAGTCTGGCACTTTTTCTCTAGTGCCAGCCTCTATCACAAGGGTAAGGTTTTCCATGGATATTTAAGCTACTTAATATCCAGTACAAATATTAAAATTGAAAGACAATTATTTATTGAGCATTTATTGTAAGCTAGATTTAAGTATAGAAAATACAAAAAAATTAAAATGCTTGCTCTCAAGTATCTTATAAGCTTTTTGAGAAAGTAGGAGATAACATACACACACACATATTATGAACAAAATAGGGTCATTTATGATAAGAACCAAGTAGACAGGATGGAAATCACATAAACACTTTAAGAATTCTGGGAAAGAAGAGATCATTTCCATCTTAGAAAAAAACAAAACAAAACTTGGGCTTTACTAACCTAGTCTCTCCCTGTACTATAACCTATCTATTATCTAGTCATGTCCTCTCCTCCTGCCTATTAACCCCTTTATTCTTCTTCTCCTGAACTTTTCCTTAAAAACTGGAAGCATCAGTCATATTAGTGTCATAGGGTACATTGGGCTGCCCCAGTACCCTTTCTTTGTTGTTTATGCTTCCTGTTCTTTTGATGTCTCCAATTAAGCAGCATGGACTCTCCTTTTAGAGCTCAAATATGCTAAATTAAAAGGCCTATTTTATTTTACGAACAGTAATGGGATAATTTAATTCTTCCTTGTAGTCCCATTAGTCCCAGCAATGGTCTTTGGCAAGTGATTAGTAAAAGTTTTATGAAGGAAGAGATATTTAATTTGAGTCTTTAATGAAGAATGGAATTTAGTAGGCATAGAGGAGAAGCTAAGATATTCCAAGCATGTGGGACAAGGCATAAACTAATGAAGACAGGTGACGAGTGGAAAAGTCTAGTTGACAGTAACATTAGTGAGGGTTAGTTTCTACTGCATTTCTTTCTTTCTTTTTTAAACCCTTACCTTCCATCTTGGAATCAATACTATGTATTGGTTCCAAGGCAGAAGAGTGGTAAGGGCTAGACTATGGGGGTCAATTGACTTGCCCAGGGTCACGCAGCTGGGAAGTGTCTGAGGCCAGATTTGAACCTAGGACCTCCCGTCTCTAGGCCTGGCTCTCTATCCAATGAACTACACAGCTACCACCACTACTGCTTTTCTATTGAATGAAATAGAAGATAAGTTTGAAAAATTGGCTTGGACAGACTGCAAAGAAGTTGAATGCCAGACTTAGCATTCTGGACTTTATTACAAAGGAAGTAGAGAGAGTAGTCTCTGAAATCTATCAAGTTGGGAAATGACCTGGGCAAAATACATCTAGTGATTTCTCTGGTGGCAATATAAATGGTGAAGAAGCATAAACTACAGACAGAAACTATTTAGGATGTATTAATCCAAGAATGAAACAATAAGGACTTACGTAAATATTTGGACAGTTATAAGAATAGAAAACAAAAGGGAGGCACTGTACATGATATATTAAGAGTACTTAAGGGTTGATTAGATTTGAGTTTTAAGGGGGAGCCAAAGTAAATAGAACAAAGAAAAAAAGTTGGAAGAGACTTTGGTGATCATATATCCATCCTGTACCTGAGTAAGAGACCCCTCTACAGCATCTGGAACAAGTGGTCATCCAGATTTCATTTGAAGATCTCTAGCCAAGGGGAACCTATTGTATAACAAAGCAATCCATTACAATTCTGATCAAGGTTAACCACCAGGAAGTGATATCTAGAACAAAAATCTGACTCCAGCTTCCACACAATGACCCAAGCTCTTACCTTTAGGAGCAAGGAGAGGGGAATCTAATCCCTCTTCACATAACAGTATTTGAACCAGTTTTCATTTCTCCAATAACTCTTTTCCCCCTCAATAATATGTGTCCCCAATTCCATCAACCCATTCTTATGCAGAGTGTTTTCCAAACCTCTCACTGTCCTAGTCCCTTTCCTCTAGATTTAATCTGTTGGATCAATGTCCTTTTCCATTGGTGGTGATCAGATCAGAACATAGTACTCAAAATAAGATTTGACTAAGGCAGAATGTAATAAAAATAACATTTTAATAAAAACACTGTGATTATCTTAATATGGATCAAGTTTCTGCTAATTGATTCATATTGATTTTATAGTAGACTAATAACTCATCATTTTTATGTAAATTATTGTCTAGCTTTGCTTGTATATTGTTTTTTAAATACAACTGTAGAACTTTATATTTATTAAGTCTTTACTAATTAGACTTAGGTCTAACTTTTAGTCTTATGATATTATTTTTGGATTCTGACCCCATCACTTAATGCTATTTATCCCTTCTGTCATCTGAAAATCTGATATACAGTATACCATTTTACCCTTCATCCAAGTTGTCAATAAAATGCACTAAATATCCCAGAGCCAATGGAAGCTCCATGTGACTGGCATTCTTTTACAGAACTCTTCCAGATTAATGTTGACTGCTCTTTAGGTTCAGCCATACAATTAGTTCTCAGTTTACCAATGTGTATTATTGTCTAGCCCACACTTCTCCATCTCAATAACAAGGATAGCATGAAATAGACTGTCACATGCCTTGCTTAACCAGAGGCACAAACTGTTTCTGTCATTTCCCTGAACTACTAGTAAAGGAATAAAAGGATAAGCTTCCTCTTCTTTTTTTAGACTCTAATTACATATGATTTTTTAAAGGATTATTTATATATGGACCCTTAACTTTAGGTATTAAATCTGATCCTAAACATGCTGATATATAAGCATGAGATATTAAGAGAGTTAGAGAAATACTGTTAGAAAAACACTTAGCCAAGTCATGAAAAAATACAGACATTCACAGTACCTATGAGGGAAAATCAAATGCATTTTGGAACCCAAACTATAGGTAGTTATGTAATCAATCAGGTAGGAACCAGAGACCTGCTTGACGATACAACACTGATAATAACTCACTATGACAAGATGAGTTATAAAATCTTTTTTCCTTGAAGAGTTTTTTTTTAAAAGAACCCTTAGCATTTTTAAATTAAATCATATTTTTCAATTATTAAGCATTAATATTTATCTTTCCCATATCTCCTAACTGAAAAAATCAAAAATAAATATAATAAAAAATAAAAACTCTTATAGCAAATATACATTGTTAAGCAAAATAAATCCCATATTCAGCACTTGTTTTGATAAACTGACAACACTGGTAATTAGGAATTCTAAATTCTGATGATGACTCTTCCAATGACTAACTGTATATTTAAGCAAATTGCAAATTATTTTCTCTCTCAAATTCTCTTCTCAAATTCATAATCTGCAAAATATTGGGATTAGTCTAGATGATTTCTTGTGTCCTTTATATTTCAAATCCTATTATCCTGGGCCAACTCCAATACTATTAAAATGTCCTTGAAATTCAAATGCTGTCATAATTTTATTTGTCCTTAATGAGAAGTTGCTGTCAATCCCATTTAATCCATATCCAAAAGCATTTACTAACCACCTATTAGATGAAAGCTGCTGTGTTGTATTGGGGCTACAAACACATACATATACACACATGAAAAAACAATTCTTTCCCATAAGAAGTTTATATTCAATTGACAGAAAAATAGAGACCCATTTTCAAAGTTCTTTGTAAATTTTCTTAAAAATATGAATGAATGAAAAATAAAATAAAAATAAATAAATAAAAATATGATTGGTCTGTGAAGTTATCAGACCAGAGTCATAATAATAGCTCCTTTCCTTATAATAAATTTATAAGATAAGTGTATAGGCATGGAGAGGTTGTGATGGGGCATAGTAGATACTGAGTCAGTTCTCATTGATCAAATGAGATAATTAATGAATAAATATATTTTGAAAAGGTATTAGAGAAGCATATAATTGTAAGGTAATATAGTTAATATAATATTTTGCTAATAATTAATTATATTTATTTGTTAAATTATATTTTAATATGATTACATATAAATTAAATATATTTAATTAATTAAAATTAATAAAAACAATTTTCATTGCTGTCTTGTGATACTTTAGAACTTAATCCAGAGTTTCAGTTAACCCAGGTTTATTAAAATAAGATTCTGCTACCTAATTAGCATAATGATTATTCAATGATACTTAACTTTCAATTAAAGAATCTCTGTCTGGGATCCCTAGTCTATTCCCAGCTCTTAGAGACTATTGTGCAATGCAGGGTATACTGACAGAAGGCCAGTTTCAATCTTGGCACTCATAAGCAACCTAGACTGTCCATCTTCATTATAGAATGCTTATAAACAGCTAAGTGATGTTAAAACTTCACAGTAAAAAGCCTGCATTTCCAAGGGTCCTGCAGGACTTTGCACCTTGCATTATCTGCATTACTCTGAAGAACCAGCACAATTGCAAACAAATTTTAATTTTTCCTCACTACTGAAACTTAGTCTGCAAACAGAAAGCTGGCACCAAGTACTTGGAGATATACCTTTTCCATGTCTATAAACATCTTTTTCTAGTCCTCTATGTCACCACCTGATTAGATCTCTGGCACAATCTCTCTTGCTTTGGCAACATGAAGAGCGTCATTTCATCTAACTTGCAATCCTGTGTTAAAGCTTGGACTTGTAGTCCTGGGGAACAAAAAGACAGAGTGAGAAGCAGATGGCTAAGATTATAAGGCTGTTTCAACTACAAATTGCTTTGTTTTCAACTAAGGGAAATCAGCAGGAGAAAGATTTGCCTCTAGTGTAACTCAGAGTTTCCCAAAGAGCTATTCCTTTTATAATTGTATTAATCTGCCCAAACATAATGTTCATTACTTTCAAGCTCCAGCCAGGAACATGGCACAGTATAATAGGAAATGCACTGAAGTTAGGTAGTCAGTTTCCAATCTCAACTTTTATCCATATTCTTCAACTATATGATTCCTGGCAAGGCATCTTCATTTCCTACTTAACAGAGACATAATCTCTGCTTTACCTATTTCAAGGTGAAATGAAAGGGGAGAAGAGGGAGGGAAATTCTCTTTTTAACAAAAACTTGTCTTTCCCCTGAGGATACATTTCTCTTTCAACCCTCTCTATTGGTAGTTACTTCTCTCATGGTCCCCAAATCACAGGACCAAAAGAAATTGGCACTCCTATGGGATTATGGTGTATTGTATTAATGTATATGTAAATATATATTATACCTTTTTTAGATAATAAACTCTGTGAGGCTAGGAAGCACCTTACATTTGAGTTTTGTATCTAACAGCCCTTAGCATACTGCTCTAAATAAAGAACTTAATAAATGTTGGTTGAATTTATTTGAATTGAAAAGCAGGTTAATAGAATTCCCCATCATCATCCTTGGAGGGCTTCTGGTACTTCTGATGATTCCTTGGGAAAAAGTCCAAGTGGGACCCTAAAATGTATTCCATGCTTCAAGGTTTATGCTATAGTAAATTAGCTCAAGTGTTTAGAAATAAATAATTATTTAATAAGTTGAATAATTTAAAAATAAACTTAACTGACATATATTTAACATTACCAACATTTCCCAGTATTGCTTCTCCTTCTCCCTGAAAGTCGATTTACATGACAAATCACATTTAAATGAAAAAATGAGAAAAATCAGCAAAATCAATCAATACACCAAAAAAGTCTGAAAGTATATGTACCACATTAATGGACATCTCGTCTCTATTAAGGAGTGAGATGAGAGAGTCTTCTCATAGGTGTTACTTGGAAATGTGCTTGTTTTATGTTATTCTGCAATATTCGGTTTTGATGGTTTGTGGTTGTTCTTTCCATTTATATTATTGTAGCCTGTGCATTTTGCTTTCTTGGCTCTGTTTATTTCACTTTGTATCAATTCAAGTAAACATTTCCATGTTTCTCAGTATATATGTCATTTCATAGAGTAGAGGTAGATCTCAAAAATTGCAAATAAAAAATACTATGGAATGATTGTTCAGATTTGCTTTACATATTTTCATTGGCTTGGGACAAATACGGATATTTTACATAATTGTAACTTTAATATTGCAAATTTGAATACATGTGACTACCTCATGGGATTCATTATCACACTAATAGGGACCTAGCTCTGAATATTTCAATGTATATGGGAGTTTCTTTTTATCAATGGCATCTTTGCCATCTGTGCTTAGCAGTGCAATTTATTTAGGACCTACTATGTGCTGTTTAAATATTTCAATTGTGTCCCACTCTTTTGACTTCATTTTTCTTTGCAAAGATACTGAAGTGGTTTGCCATTTCATTCTCTAGCTCATTTTAGAAATGAGAAAATTGAAGCAAACAGGGTTAAGTGACTTACTCAGGGTCACACAGGATTTCTGAGGCCAGATTTGACCTTAAAAAAGGAATATTTCTGATTGCAAGGCTAGTGCTCTATCTACATCATCTAGAAGCTGGTTAGCCCATCTTGGATGGAGATTTGAATCAGTATATCCTTTTTGGAAAACAATTTAGAATTATGAAAGTAAATAAAAAGTCTATGTCTATGCCCTAGAGATTCCTCTACTTCCTCCCTCCCTTTTTCTCTCCCTCCTTTCTTTTCTTCCTATGCTTCCTTCCCTGCTTCTTTCCTTCAGTCTTAACTTCTTCCATCCATATCTTCATTCTTAAGTCTTTTTCCCCTTCTTTTCTCTTCCCTTGTCTTCCTTTCTCATTTCTCACAAGATTTCCTCTATTAATATAGGTTTTACCAATCATAATTATCCATTATTCCTAGGAGTTCTGATTCCCCTTGTATTGAGATAGGATTGAGTTAATGGAGTTAGTCAGGATGTCTCTAAGCAATAAATTCCCATTTCCATTATAAAATATCCCTCTTTACTCATTTACTATCATTCTTCATTAGGATTCCACCCCTGAATTGAGATTTCTTCCTTTTTCATCTTTCTTTTTGTTTCAGTCTTTTCCCCCCCACATAATCTATTCTTCCATAGGCCCTTTTATTCATGAGAGACTTCAGGAGTCTCTTTTCCTTCATTGTTTATCTTTACCTTAATTATTCATACACACACAACCAGATAGGCTAGTATTGGGTTGATTCCATAATGTTTCAGGCCTATTGTTCCGCCATTGGTTCTCCCATTTACATCCTGCTTTCACTCTTGTGCAATTTCAGAAATCTCTCCCCCATTCTTTGTTGTTATTCTATTACTGTTGATGCTGTTGCTTTTTTTACTCCATGGGTATCTTTCTCTTTCTAGTTGTTTTTTCCCTCTTTTTTTTCTGGTATATTCTATTTGGTTACATGTGATTCCTTGATGTTGGAGTGCCTAAAATGCTAGCAATCTTCTCAGGTCTGGTTCATTGATAATTAGGCTCGTTTGCAGAGAATGTCACCTTGAGTTGCATTTTGAGTTTCATTTCTCTTCCAATTACATTCTATTCCTTTCTGGAGTTTCTGGTGGTTGCACACTTACTGCCTTGTGTTCAAATTTATTTTCCTCTGTATTTAAAGATCTTTATTATGCAAACTTGCAGAATAAGATATTATCATACTTATTAAATTTAACTATTAAATATCTTTGAAGTTCGCAACACAGGTTCCCCACACACACACACTTTTTTTTACAGGTAATTTGTGAATTCTTTAGAATGGTGCTTTGTTTTCTGTGTTCAGAAGTTCTGGACAGTTTCTTGTACAAATGTGACCTTTCATTTGTAAAGGCTGCATGACTAGGAAAGTCATATGACCTCTCAAGTTCTAGGAAACTCTTGCACTGAATTATTTGAGAGAATTTCCTTTTCTGGAAATTTCTCAAACCAAGTAAATCAGAGTTCTAGCCCTTATTTTATACCAACACTTATTAACAGTCATCAAAAGTTTTGAGCCTGACTATGCAAAACTGAATATAAGGCACTATGGGTCTTATAAACATGATCTATTCCTTTAAAATCTTATATTTTAATTAATCTAGTTAATTAAAATTAATATATAATTTAAAGGTAGGGGAAAATCCAATCAATAGCTTAATTTTTTGGAATAAATATTTTAAGAGGTTTACTATATTTTGTTCTCTTTTCTAAACCTGGGGAGAGGTATTCTACCACCCCACCCCCAAAAATCTGTGAGTTCACTTATATTCACTATAAACCTATTCTTATCTTTACAGTAATCTCCAGGCTCTTCACTCTTTAATGCTCCCCCAGACTATTGTCTGTCTGGCTTCACTTTTCTCCATTCCTATTCCTGATATCACATTCTTCAATAAACAATAATAACAATAATGATGATAGCTAGCATTTGTATGGTACCTACTGTATGCCAGGCATTATGCTAAGTACTTTTACAAATATCTCATTTAAACCAATTCAATTTTATTCTGTCCTCTATTTTTTTGTATCAACACTAATAAAGATGAAATCAAAGCAATTATTAGGAATAATTTTGCCCAATTAGATGCCAACAAATTTAACAATTGAAGTGGGATGGAAGAATACTTACAAAAATATAATTTCAAACTAACAATGGAAATACAATATCTAAATAAACATATCTTAGAAAAAGAAATTGAACAAGCCATAAATGAACTTCCTAAGGGGGGGGGGGGGGGAGGGATCAGGACAAGAGGGATTTATAAGTGAATTTTACCAAACATTTAAATATCATCTAATTCCAAAATTAAATAAATTATTTAGATCAATAATTTCCAAATAGCCAAATCCAATGCCCTTTTCAAAGTCCTCATGAGGTGTCTTGTACCTGGAAAAGGGTCGTTCACCCAGATTTCCCATATTATCTTGAGTCTCAGCCATACTGTTCACTTACCTTCTGGAAAGCAGCTCCATATGCCTTCAATAACTGGCCCCACCTCATACCAGTTGTCTTGCCCTCTGGGGATGATAATCTGCCTGAACTCATTCCTCAAAGATTAGCCACCCTGTCATAATCTTCTCATCATAGTGATTCTGAACCTTTGGCTATCATTGTATAAACCTCATTCCTTTATTAGCATCCCCCTCAGCCTGCCCTTCCGACAAAATCCCATTCCACTATGCTTTCTGGGATACCTGGTCCATATGACAAAGTTGCTTTCATCTTAAAACTTTTCCTTTCTTCTTCCATCTTTCAGTATTCATTAAGACCTGGTTCCTCTTAATGACACAGGATCCCTGGTTGCCATTTCCATTGCATTTTGCCCTTTTGATCATACCTTCTCCATGCCAAGCCATAATACTCTTTGCTCCCCATTCTCACTTCCAGATTCTTCCCCTATAAACATGACTCAGCAATCTTTCTAGCTCCAGGTTTCATTTAACTCATATTTATCACCTAATCAAGATTTCTGGTAGCTATTATCTATTAACCTCCAGGATGTTCCCTACCTTCCTCAATGAGTTTAATGCCTGGCTCATGGACTTTTCTCCTCTCCTACTTTCATGTTAGAGGACTTCATCATAAATGCTGACACACCCTTATATATTCAAAATTCCTAGTTTCTCAATTTGCTTATTTTTTCATGAACTATTCCACTTCTTGCATAGAGCTATGGTTAAAGAGGATCATACCCTTGAATTTGCCATCACCCGATATGTATTTACATTTCCATGTTCATGAATCCTAAAATTCCTTTATAATCATAAACATTTGTCATTCTTTCTTTCCCCCTGCTTTAGAACCCCTGACTCTGGTCTTCATTCTCACTGTGACCTCTACCCATTTCTGGTGGTACATGGATAAGAAGAGAGAAGAGCTCAGAAGTAAAAGATGTGGATTTAAGTTAGAAATGGCATGATTTGACAACTAGTTGGAGATATGGGGTATAGGAGATAAAGGACTCAAAGAAAATGCTGAAATTATGAACCTGGAAGAGTGGAAGAATGGTAGTGCCTTCAACAAAAATATGAAGGATCAGTTCTGTGGTAAAGATGATGATTTCTATTTAGAACATGTTGAGTTTGAGGTATCTCTTGGACATCCACTTTGACATGTCCAACAGGTAACTGGTAATATGAATTAAATTTCAGGGGAGAAACTTGGGTCAGATATTATAGAGTCATCAGCACAAAGATTATATAGTTAGACTTATGGAAGCTAATGAGGCTTCCAAAGCAGAGAGTATCAAGAAAGAGTATTAGAAGATCTAGGACAGGGCCCTTGAGAACATCCACACATGTATGCAAAAGAGACTGAGAACTAGCAGCCAGAAGGTTGGTTCTAGGGTACCCTGTGTTAAATGCTATAGAATGATTTGGATGATGAACCAGTAAGAGATTGAAGATTGACTAGACAAATAAGAAGAGAACTAGAAACGTATTATCATAAAAGCACATAGAGAGGAAAGTATTTGAGAGGAGAGGGTAGTTGAGTGTCAAATGCAAGATACAGATGAATAAAGGTAAGGGCTAAGAAAAGCAGAATTTCTGAGTTCATTGATAACTTTGGAGAAACCAACTTTAGGTGAGTGATGATGTCAAAAGATAGGATATACTAAGGACTGAGAAGAGAGAGCAGAGGGAGTAAGAAGAACAAATATAGACAAATTTATTCTAGGAGTTTTTTTTGAGAAATATATGAAAGATATAGGACAATGGTTTGAAGGGATTATAAGGGAATTTTTTTAAGGGTAGGAAGGATGTGGACTGAACTGAAAACAGTAGAGAAGGAGGAAGGAATAAGGGAGACATTGAAGAAGGGAAGAGGACACGAGTTTGAAATTTTGTATCAGGAATATAGGAAATATTGAAAGAGGAAGGATATAATTAAGAGCACATGTAGAGGCATTGGTCTTGGCATAGAGAATTGACATCTATTCAGAGGTTTAGGATGGGGAAGGAGAGTTAATGATGTTTTGTCAAGGAGGTGAAGAGAGAAAAGAAAGATAATTTTGAATGACCTCAGTTTTCTTAGTAAAGTAAGAAGAGAGGTGCATTTCTAAGAGGTGTGGGTAAGGGAAAGTGGAATCATTGAAAAGGGAGGAGTTTAGAAAAGGTTTTATGGGGAGTGAAATTGGGAATAAATAGGAGGAAAAGAGTCTACCTTGTTGCAGTGAGAAGCCAGTTGAAATTGATAACATGAAATTATACACAGTTAGCATCAGTGTGCAACTCCTTTGGCTCTTTTCAGAAGCAGATTAATAGGATGGGAGAAGGTGGATGAGGAGCAATCTAAGGCTGCTGTTTAGAAAGGAATGAGTATCAATAAGCCAAAGGATTGAGGGGTTTGAGAGTAGATGACAATGTGGCATTGCATTGGCTTCAAAAGGGTAATGATTTGAAGGGGAGAATGGGTTAAGTCAGAAAATGCTTAATAGTCAGAGAATGTATGGAAGAGTAAACATATTGGAAGTCTTGATTAGGGCAATGAATGTGTTTAGGATGGATGTGGCATAGAAAGAGAAGGAATGATAGATTATGGTCAATTAGTGGAATGCCAGAGATTTTAATTAGGGAAGTATAATACTTGTAGATAATGGTGAGATCTAGTGTATGGCATCTTTATGTATTGCTAAAGAGGAAAGAAGAAATGGGTCATGGAATTTAAGGAAACTGGGTAATTGGATAGTTAGAGAGTTTGAGGGACCATCAGTATGGACAACAGAGTCCACTAAGTGCAGAGGAGGGGTATAAGAAATATTAAGAGCATGAAGCACTGCCTTTCTGAATAATACAACAGACTGGAGATCAAAAGAGCAGCAAAATTATACCTGAAGATCCTTGATATAACATATATATGGAGTTGACAAGCACTAAATATGAAAAGAAATAGAGGGATACTAAAGGCAAATATTGGTCTTGATGATACATAAACCCCATCAGAAAATCTAATGAAACATTTGGTTTGGTCTACATAAGCCACCATAAAATGAAATGAACTTTGTGTGTTTCCAAGTTTATAAATAAATGTTCTTTCTAGCTCAAATACTGGGGTAGTTTATGAGTATCTAATGCTTACCTAATCCTTAAGCATCTCCATAGTTGACATCCTCCTTTTTTCATTTATAAGATGTAGAATTCAAAAAGAAAAGTTAGTCATTTTTACTTGTCTAGATAACTTTGAGAGAGAAAGCTATATAATTTATAAGAATGGCACCACTACAACTCCCATTTCCTAACTCCCACTCCCCTCAAGTCATACATACACAGACACACACACACACACACACATATGTATATCTCCCCCCAGATTTTCTCCTTAACTAGTTGTTTCTGGTGGTAAATAGAACATTGGGACTACCCATATAAACTTTTTTTTTAATTGCTCATAAGAGAAATAACTTTATCCTTGTCCCATTACATTTCATTTTATTAGATTCAGGCCAGTCTTCTACCTTGTCAAGTTCTCTTTTGGTTTTGATCCTGTCATACAGTATATTAGCTAACTCTCTTAGATTTGTGTCATTTGTAGGTTAATGAACATAAATATACCTATACTTTTATCCATGGAATGTATAAATGACAACATTTATTGAATACCAACTGTACTGGAAGCAGTCTATAAAAGGGCAGACTAGAAGCTGCTATCCTTAAGAAGTTGATATTCTATTAGGAAAGCTTGAATTCTACTGAATTTCCTATGTTCTTTGAAAGACAAGTTAGTAGACTAATGGCTAGTACTTCTGTAGTATAGACATTCAGTTTTCTAATAGACATAGCTACTCCTAGGGGAGGTCAGGCCTCCCCCAGATCTCTTAATTTCTTGGGTTTAAGTGGAGTAGGTCTGGCTCAAAGAGTAGCTAAAATGATTGTGTGGGGTCCTGAATAAGATCTGGATATTAGTAAAGTCAGTAATTGCTCCAAAGTAATCTAATCAGACTTGGTGGTTAATGACTACATATAGATTTGTTCATTTCTAAAATAAATGACCAATCCCCCAAATAGTTATTCTGACTGAGCATTCAAAATGAGTTAGTGTAGCCTCATGAAAACTCCACCCTTGCTAGAGCTGCCCGAATCTTTGGTTGCCAACTTCCTTTTAGAAGAGATTGCCAAATGCTTGTGAGAGATTTTCTATCAATTTGTCATTCTGGCTGGTAAAGGCTAGTCTCTCTAATAACCTGGTAAAGGCTAGTCTCTCTAATATACTGGGTAAATCATGAATGGTCTGCCCTTATAAATGGTTCAATAGAAATCCTTCCTTGCCCTCCACTAGCATTAGTTCCCAGAACCAGAGAACCAAAGAACTAAGTGAGGAACACTGAGAAAATCTCCAACAACCTGAAATATTAGTCCCGGAATATGAGTTAAGTGATAATTAGGGGGAAAAGGATAGATCAGAGTTGTTTTGATCTGCCCAGATATAAAGGAGGTAGATCCTCTATCAAAAACATTACTCCACATTTTCCTCAATCACAGGAGTGAGCTGCCTTTGGGACAGTATTCTGCTTGTACAGGGTTGTTTTCCATGCAAAGCAAAAGGAGGATGCAGCATCTCTTTGCCTCTGGGACATCATGAAATACCAAAGCATTTTTGCTCTGCAATAGGAAATGAGAAGTCTAAAGCACAAGACCCTATAAGAGAAGACAATAAGGAAGGGTATGGGGAAGGAAAAATCAGACTTTTGAGCAGGTTAGGCTGGACTTGTTGGGGAGATCCATAGGTTAGCAGAGAGAGTTGGAAGATGCCACAGCCAAGACAACATGGTGGAGAGGAAGTCAAGTTATACTAGATGAAGTCATGAAAATCAACTCCAAACCAGATGGATGGCATTGAAGCATTGAGACAAAGCCCAGAGGTAAAAAATGAGAAAATAGTGAGAAAGCAGAGGAAAGTCTATTGGTTCCAAAAAAGACATTGTCACACAACAAGCAGTCCCTATCCATGGCTTCCTTTTGAGAGAGAAGGTTGAGGCATATGCTGGCCAGATCTAAGAAATGCCTAGCTAGTACCCAGGACTCTACTGCAAAGTGTCACAAAATGGCCTGTTCTTTGAAATTCTGTAAAAGCCAGGTATTGAAGTTTATAAAAGAAATTTATGGATTGACAGGATAGAGTCAGAGGCAGAAAAATTTGTAAGATCTCTAAGTCAGTATCAACTCATCCTAGCCCAACATAAGCTAGTATAGTCATTATATATATATATATATATATATATATATATATATATATATATATATATAGTTTAATAAGCAGCACTCATGCCCTAACACACATTAGGAAAATTACAGCCAGAGACTATGGTTCAGCAGAAAAAGTTACAGTATGTTGACAGCACAGATGCAGGTTGAAGGAGATGCCAGATGGGAACACTCAGTGTTTCTGCTAACAATCTTATGGTCCAAACAATGAGCTGTTACCCACCAACTGGGGCTTTTAACAAGGTCCTCGATTATAAGTTGACTCTATTACTCCCATTTTTGGTCCAATCACATGCAAGTTTGCAAGGGAGTCCAAAAGGCATGCATAGAGATGGTGCATCATCAATGAAATTTACAGACCAATATTTCAAAAAGGTTTAATAAAGTGAACAACACAAAGGCTTAAGGAGGGAATAAACCATTTAACAGGGGCTTTAAGTGGGTGAGGCTGACCTCCTCCTGGTTTCCTGAAAAAGCCAAACCAAATCAAATACCAGTGGCCTAAACAGGGCCGCACGCATAACGCATAACTTAGGGCAAAAGAATGCTTTTATATTCAAGGCAGTGTTTGTCTCCAGCATTCTATTACCTACCAACCAACATGGTTTCAATTTAAGTTCCTGTTAATCCTGACCATTTCTTTCAAGTGTTTCTTATTTAAAATAGAAACTTCATGTTGAACATTTTAATAACATTAACTTTCAAAGGCAGCTGTAATCATTTTTCCTCCCAATCCTTCTGCCAGATGTAAATATTTGTGATCCTCGATGCCCTTTGTTTTCCATCCTTTTCCTTATTAAACATATCATTAGTAAAGTCCAAGAGAAATCACTTGTCACTGAGAATTTACAACAAGAGGGGTGAATAAACAACACAAAGAGGAACTGAGAGACCAAGTTGTCAGGCGGCCATTGTCCATAGATGGGAATTCCAAGGGAATTACAATATTATGCTAGTAATTTAATGAGGAGTTAATGCTGATGTCCTTCCATTGCCAAAGCAGAAGTCTGGGCTGTACAGAATACAAGGGACTAAGAATATATATGGTTCTACATACATACATATACATGGTTCTAAAGCAGATAAAAGGGACAAAGACATTTTCTATGCACTTTATCAGGATGAAAATTTGATTGGATCTGAAAAAGAAATAGAAAGTGATTCCAAAGAAAAATCAAAGAAATCACCTTTGGGGGTGAGGAATACAAAGGAAAAAATCTAAGCTGATTACAAAGAGTATATTTCTCAGGAAAGAAGGAAACAAATATTTATTAAGTACCTATTCTGTGCCAGGCACTCTGCTGACCACTCTATCTTATTATCCCAATTTTGTAGTCGAAACTGAGGAAGACCAAAGTTAAATGACTAAGCCAGGGTAAAACAACTAAAAAGAATTTGAGGTAAAATTTGAACTCAACTTTTCCTGATTCCAGGTCTAGCACTCTATTTACCTGTCTTCTAGACTTTCAAGGTTCCTCATCTGGCTATAGTTAACCTTGATGGTCTTATTTCTCATTATTCTGTTTTGTACATTTTATATTCCAACCAAACAGGACTCCCTGCTATTCCCCAACTTAGATTTCACATCTCTGCAAATTGAAATACTACTTTTTCTTCAAGGACCAGCTTATATGCCAATTCTTCCATTAATTTTTTCCTTATCTCTCCTTTATATGCATACGAACACCCCTGTATCCAAATTTCCATAGAGTTCTATACCTTTTAAATACATATTTTCCTTGTTTTAAATGAATTTGCTCTTTTCCTCTCATGTTAGACTTTAAGTTCATTGAGGGCAAAGGATCATATCCTTGAATCTTTCATAGAACCTCTGTCTACAGACAAAGTCTGGCACGAAATACATATTCACTGAAGGTTTACTAAATGAAGAAAACAAGGTAACTACAGTCTCTCAATGGTTCAAGAGGCATGTTACCCCCAAATATTCTTTGGCTAAGGACAATTCCTTTACTGATCTTTTACTGAATGTATCTGGAGATAATTTGTATGCTAATATCCTGATTGTTCCCTATCTATAGAGGAATTAGTCCTAAGTATTCTCTGATTCCAGGTGATCAGTTTTGATGGGCTCAAACCAACCAATATCATGGTTGTTGTTCAGTTGTTTTTCAGTCATGTCTGACTCTTTATGACTCTATTTGGGGTTTTATTGGCAGAGATACAGGAGAAGTTTTCCTTTTCCTTATCCAGCTCAATTTACTGATAAAGAGACTGAAGCAAATAGGGTTAAGTGATTTTCCCAGGATGACACAGCTAGTAAATGTTTGCAGTCAGATTTGAACTCATGAGTATTCTCCTAGTCCAGCACTATCCACTTAGCTGCCCAATTAGTATCATATAATTAACACCAGCCTCAAAACTATGTTCATCAACCTTCCCTATTCACCCTCTCCTTTTAAATATATCTTGAGTGGATGTGCCTCATTACCTTTTCTAGCAAAATCTTTTCTTTCCATTTAGTTAAATACTCCCCAGCTTTCAAGATCCTGCTGAAAATTATACTCCCTCCATTCTGTGGAATCACAAAAACTTTAAAACTAGATGGGGCTTTAGAGATCATCTCCTCCAAATCCCAGCCTCTAGGCCACAGTTTACTAATCTATCCAATGAGGGCAATGGTTCCCCCATAGTCATAGAACTAATTACTGTAAGAGTATTAGAAACCAGGTCTCCTGTCTCCTAACCCATTGCGCTGTGATCTGTCCAACCTATGAACTCCTCTGGTCATTATTATCTGTACTGCTCCTTCAGCACTCATCATATACTGTCTTGTGTTAGTTATCATTTCATATCTAACTGTTGATTGATTGAAATTGGCACAGACATCGGGACAGTGGTACACTGACATTAAACATCATCACATGGGCATCTATATTATTCTGTTGACACTGGCCTTGTGATATGACATTGTCATACTAATAAACCACCTCCTATTAATTGATAGACTGTAAACTAGACTCTCTTCTTGGGCCCGATGGGCCAGGGGCTAACTATATGTCCATCCAGTATACAATTATGGCTACTGTGACTATTAGAATAGAAGGCAACAACAGAGCAATGGTATCCAAAGGTTGTTTTTTGTTTGTTTGTTGTTGTTGTTGTTGTTTTAATGCAGAGCTCAGGACCCTTTCTGGATACTATCTAGAAAAAGGAAGAAGCTTTTCCCTGATTCTGGTTGATGTCTCTTCAGTCAAGCTTCTAGTCATTCATCACTGTGCAAATTCTATCCCATGGGTTCTTCACCAGGGGTCAGTGAATTGTTTATTGTTTTGTTTTTAATACTCTGATAACTATTTTTGGCATGATTGGTTTTTTGTTTTTGTTTTTTTGGTGATCTTATATATTTGTCTTTAAAGACTGAGGAAGTATCTATAGACTTCACCAGAAAGATCTTTTGAGGGGTCCATAGTACAAACATCCAAAAATTAAGAACCTCTTGCTCTGTGAAGTTCCCAAGAGTAGCCCCATTAGATAGTCCTGGAACTTCCAGTATTCATTTCTGATACATTCCAATCTATTCCTATTCAATCCAAACAAGTTCAATAAGCTTTGATTAAGTAACATTATATTCAAAGAAATTTGCTAGACTCTGGTCATAAAGGAAAAACAAATAGTAATTGAAGGTCCACTGTGTACTAGGTGCTATGTTGGTTGCTGGGTTTAGGCAATGTGTTTCTCTATATTCTGAAAAACACCACTGACAAAAATTTTTCAACTTTCATTCCTTCCCCTTTTCCTTCTCCTCTCAAAAATGTTAATTTAGCATAATAGATAGTGTGGTGTCATTAAAACTTCCCTTTTTTAAAAAATAATTTGCTGTTGACAACCCTATGCTGGTGCTTAAACAAAATCTAATGAAAGAAATCCTGGCTAACATCTGTAGAAAGGAAGGACCATTAGCAAATTCATGAATTAATATGTTCTGGGCTGATTAAGTCCAGTAGTGTCCATATGCAAATGAAAATAAATCTGAATTGCCACAGATGTTTAAATTTCTGCACTTCTCATCAGGTGACATCATATTATGAATGCAAAACTCATTTCTAAGACTCAACCAACATCCCCATGTGTGACCACCTTAATTAAGAGTGGGAGTCTTACTTTTACTCTTAAATCAATAAAAAGTGCAGATTGCCCTAATTTGTATATTTACTTTATGGTTTTTCCTTGTTAGAAAGTAACTGATGAGGTGATACCATGGTATACTTTAGAGAATCCTAGAGAATCAACTAAAAAAAACCTCATTAAAATAATAACTTTAGTAAAATTACAGAATGCAAAATAAAACTACATAAATCACTAGCATTTATTTCCCAACAAAGTCCAACAGCAAGAGTTAGAAAAATAAATTCTATTTAAAATCACTCTAGACAATATAAAATACTTGGGAATCCATTTTGCCAAGACAAACACAGTAATTATATGAAAACAATTATAGAACACTTCACACAGATAAAGTTAGATTTAAACAATTGGAAAAATATTAATTGTTCCTGGGTAGGCTAACCTAATATAATAAAAATGACACTACTACCTAAATAATTTACTTATTCAGTGCAATGCCAAATAAAACTACCCTTTGCTTCATTGGTCATTTGTGGCATAGCTCTCTTGGTTTTTTCTCCTACCTGCCTGGAATTTCCTTCTCTCCCTTGATGGATCAAGAATAATATCATTCCCTCCAACTGTGGGTATATCCTAAAGCTGCTCCAGGTCTCTTTCTATTCTCTTTTGGAACTCTCACCAGCTTCTATGAATTTATGCAGATTACTCACAAATCTTTGTTCAAAGACCCAGTTTCTTCCCAGAACTTCAGCCTTAAACTACCAATTGCCCATTGAAATCTCAAACTGAATGTCAAGGACATATCTCAAATTCAATCTGATCTCATTATTTTATTCCCCCCTCTTCCTGAATGGCTTAACAGGTTCTTTCAAATGTACCACCAATGTTCAACTCTCTCATCTTTGTAATCTCAGCATTATCCTCTTTCTCATTCTCCAACTCCACGTAATGCCATCAGATGTTAAATCTTGCCAATTCAGCCTCTACAGCACTTCTCATACCTCCACCTTGGTCTCCATGACTCACATTTCTCACCACCCTAGTTCATCTAAACACCACTACCAAAATAATTTTCCTTATATACAGATATGACTCTGTCAAAGAACTCCAGTGGTCCATCACTGTCTCTAGAATAAAATATAAACATTTTTACTTTGTTTAAAAAAAAAAAACTCTTCACTATCTGGCTACTACCTTTCCTTCCAGCCCCTCTATACATTCAAATTGAGCCTCTGACACTGTTTGACCCTGGGCAAGTAATTTAAACCTGTTTCTTGGTTTCCTCATCTATAAAATGAGTTGGAGAAGAAAATATCAAACCATTCCAGTATTTTTTGCCAGGAAAACCCTCAAAAGGGTTATGAGTTGAACCTGACTGAAACAACAAAAATAAAAAATATATTACTCCCCTTCCCAAACTTGATTCAGCAAAATGAACATTTGTGCCTCATCCATGATATCTTCATCTTCTCTGTGCCTTTGTACTGGCTGTCACCAATACTTGGAATATTTCCTCCCTTCCTCTCACTTCTCAACATACTTGTCTTCCTTAGGATGACACTCAAGTATCACCTTCTAGATGAAACCTTTCTTCATATAACTGGTGTACATTTTTAAAATTAGATAAATAAATAAATGAATCCTTTCCTAATCCCCTAACTACTGGTGCATTCCCAAGTGAAGTACTTTTTATTTATTTTCATTTATTTAATTTACATTTTTTCTGAATATGCTTACATGAATAGCATGTATAGTTATCTCCTCTCTTATAATGTAAATGCTTTGTGACTAAGGCATATTTTATCATTGAATCTGTATTCCCAGTACATAGATGTTTATTGGTTGATCAATTAATTGAGTTAGGAATTTTCTCTCATAATGCAGACTACAATCTATCCATGTCTGCCCACCATATAAAACTCTTGTCCATGCCATAAAATTCACCATAATGAGTCCATCCAGTAAATAGACCAAGTTACTCACATTCTCCTAATATTTTAAGGATAACAACAGAACACGTAATCTATCTACCAGCTATCTCTTTTCTTTTTTTTTTAAACCCGTACCTTCTGTCTTGGAGTCAATACTACATATTGGCTCCAAGGCAGAAGAGTGGTAAGGGCTAGGCAATGGGGGTCAAGTGACTTGCCCAGGGTCACACAGCTGGGAAGTGTCTGAGGCCAGATTGGAACCTACGACCTTCCATCTCTAGGCCTGGCTCTCAATCCACTATCCAGATGCCTCCATCAGCTATTTCTTTTCTTTCCTTGTGCTCAGTCCATTTTTTTAAACCACATATTTCTCTAATGCCTCCTTTTACTCCACTTTTTCTTTGAAATTCATTGATTGTGGATGTATGATGAAGCCTATTCACATCCCCTATAGTCCTTTCTATTGTCTTATATGTAAAACTTCTTTCTAATTCTTCAGATATTGTACTATTTTATGATTCACATCCATATAACTAGAATAGTAAGACAGAAGTTTGGGATTCTTCAAGGAATTTTATGATTCTCTGAATGTAACCTAGCCTTTTCTTCTCCTTTAGTTCTAGGCCCAAAATATATAGATATATCTATTGTGTGAATAGAAGGATGGAGAGAAAGAGAGAGAGAGAGGGAGAGAGAGAGGGAGAGAGAGGGGGGGGAAGAGAGAGGAGAGAGAGAGAAAGAGAGAGAGAGAGAGGGAGAGAGAGAAGAGAAAAAGAGGGGAGAGAGAGAGGGGGAGAAAGAGGGAGAGGGAGAGAAAGAAGAGAAAGAGAGAGAGAAGAGAAAGACAGAGAGGGGAGAGAGAGAGGGAGAGAGACAGAGGGAGAGAGAGAAGACAAAGAGAGAGGAGAGAGAGAGAGAGAGAGAGCAAGTTATCCTTCCAACTGCATGTCATAATTTGGACAATAGACATTCTTTATCAGTACCGGTTTTTCCTTCGACCATCTTTAGGTGAAACTTTTAAGTGCTTACAGATATCATCTAGGAGATTCTGTAATCTGGTGATTTAGGTAACTAGTATAATGTTATCTAAAAATAAGAATATCTGTAGGACTACACTATCTAAAGGCAGTCCTTCAACTCAGATCCTCTGCTGGAACTTCTCCATTACAATTCTGAACACCTTTGATGAACATATATTTTGTTTTGTACCTCTAGTGACATTTATCTATAAAGGTTCACTTAACAAGATTATCTCTACTATAGCTTTAGTGGAATTTTTAATCATTTCAAGATGGAGAGAAGAAATCTTGTTGAAAAAGCTTTTTAAATAGTTATTTTGCTCTACTGAATCTGTTTTAAAAATAATAGTCACTATTATGAAGTAGAATCATATTTTCAACATATAGTCAATAACCTCTTTTAGTTAACTAACTATACACTGGTAAAGATGTAGTATACTGTAGAATATTACTTATGAATGTCTTAGTATTACTTTAATAAAAAAAAAACTCCCAATGTGTGCTTACAAGAAAATAGTATATAGGTCAGTGGTTGTTGATGTTCTCTTGGTCACCTTTTGTAATTAATGCAATTTTTCAATAAATAAGGTCTGAAATTTTTCCTATACTTGATACACTTCCTCTTTTGGATTATATTATTGGTCAGTCCCTCAATGCCCTCAGAATTATGTTGCTTCCATTATAGACCTCTTCTAAACATACTTGGTTTAATTTGGCTACTTAAGTTATCTGTTTTCTTTGGTGCCATTTGTGTCAACTCTGTAAGTACATCTAAGACCCTAATGATAGAATCCAGGTGAGTCTTTTGTCTTTTATGATGAAGAAAGTTTGTTATAAAATAATTTGCAGATGTTTTCCATTTGTCTTCTGTTTGTTGTTCTCCTTTCATCCTTAAATATCCACAGAATGACTGTTTATTATGGTCTCTCTGCATTGTTTCTTAAAATGTATTTTATCTTCCACCACTTCTCTCTGTTTTGTGAAATGATGCTACTAATAATCACACATAATCCTTCTCCATAAGATTTTACAAATGAGTTGCTATTCCAAACTACTGCACGTAGCTGCCATCTCTCTCTCCCCACTTGGAAAGTAAAGCATAGGTTTATACAGTGATTTTTAGGCTCCCTTGCTCTCCTGAATATGATAACTGATTTCCATTTATTTAACTTCTTTTTGAAATTATTATAGTTTTTCTATACCCTTAAAATCAGTGTATAATCCATTTTTATCTTCAACTATTTATTTGAATAGATCAAGACTGAGTTGTTTCAACTTCATTCTATTTTTTCTCATTTTTATTCATTCTAGCTTTACACTAACTTCAGTTGTTAATCAAAATGGCTAGTGATATGAACTGTATACAGAAAGCTGATAGAGAAATGACTCACTTAATTTTCTATATATTAAAAATATTCAATTTTTATTTTGACATATAATTTGATACTCACCATGACCACACCTACCTATACTACTTATTCTTTTCTCAGAGAAAATATTCATGATTATATGCATGAGACTTCTCTGTGGTCTACAAATCTATGGTTTCCATAATTCTTTCTACCAGATTAATATTTTCTGATATATTTCTCATCATCCATGTTCATCATTCCTAACTATTTTATCAATTATCAAAATATTTATTAATTTAATTTGGAGGATTTATTCAATTATTCACATAAGGTGTCTGCTTCATCCTCTTCAATAGATGTTTGCCCATATGCTATACTTAATAATATCATTACAGTTTTCTTGTAAATTCATCATGAACAATTAAGATACATTAATAATGATTATATCATGAAATGATGTTTCTTGTAGCCTTTAGAGACACATGAAAATCAACTCTGCTAACTCCTTTATTTGCCCCTTCATATAGAAACTGTAATATAACTTTCTAGTTGCCATTTACTTCATTATTCTTCTCATTTACAGTGAGACAAAGATCTCATACTCAGAGCACCAAGAGCTAAATGTTTATAGATGATCTAGAGCACCATGATCAAGCTCAAACAGAAAGAGATTCTCAAGAGTCATAACATATATTGACTTAGAAATCCACAAATTAGCATTAAACTATGTTGTATTATATTTTTATTTATTTTAAAAATATTTCCCAATTATATTTCAATCTGGTTCAGTCCCACTCCTTAGGCATTTGTAAGTCATTTTTCTTTATACCCTAGGTTCCCTTTTCAGGTACTCCTGGAACTAGACTGATTGTGGTTTCATTCCATTTAATTTAACAAACATTTATTACCACTTAGTATGAGCAAGATCTTATGCACTGGGGACAAAAAGACAAAAGGAAGTTCTAAGATTCATAAAATTAGAGCTAGAATGAACCGTAGCCACTCTCCCATTTAAAGAAGAAAGCAATATTTGCTTCAAAATGTTTATATTATTCTGAAGGAGATAGAATATATCTTCAGATAGTAATATAAGACAAGTTAGTGAAGGAGGCAAAGAGGAGATCACAAAAATACTCTACAAATATTTGAAGATTTGAGGAAGTAACACTAATAGCTAAAGGCATCAAGAAAGGCTACACAAAAAATGTTGGCACCTGAGCTGAACCTTCAAGGAATACACAGAATCTGAAAGGTGAAGTGGCTAATCTAAATATGCAGATTTCAACTCAATCCAATTAAAATAAATATTTATTAAGAACCTATTAAATGCCAGGCACTGGGGATAAAAAAAAAGAAAGCCAGTCCCTATAATAGCATATTGGTCCATAGTGTAGAAAATTAATATTGAATTTGGTAATTTTTAAACTACAAAACCATCTCTCCTCCAGGCTATGAAATTAGATTGGATACAACAAAGCTACAGATATATCAGTGGGCTAACTTTATTATGAACAGAGTGAAGACCTGATCCTTATTTATCTGTGAACAAAGACTTAATTAGATAATGAAGTTGTCCCTGTGTGACTGTTCTCCAATCAGAGATGTCTTCAGGAGGTACTGAATGATGACAGCAGAAGGAATATATTTTGGTTTGCCTGAGAGAAAATCGCTTGTGGCCTTCTTTCTCTCTCTCTCTCTCTCTCTCTCTCTCTCTTTCTTCTCCTCCTTACTCTCTTAACCCCACCCCCCCTTAACACATCCCACCCCACTCAGACTACCTGCTTTGAGTTCTCTGGCTGTTTGAATTGTTTGGATTGTGGAGGGTGTCTGTTGGCTAGTTACAAATCTTGACACCTGATTAATAAAATAGTATTTTTAAAATTATATTAAAATTAATTAAAAATTAAATTAAACTTTAAATTAAAATTAAATTAAAAATTAAAAAGCTTCCAGAGGATTGTATTTGTTAAAATGGGATTGTAAGTGGGCAGAACTACAGATGCAGAGTGGAGTGTTTTGGAGGTCCAATTTCTTCCCTCTGTAAAGAACGGTTTTAAAAGGAGTACTCCACCCTCTAGACCTCTTCAATCTGAGGAAAGAGGAGACAGAAAGTGGTGTCAAAGCATGAGTTAATAGCATGTTGTTGAGATTAGAAGTGATTCATTTATCCTAGAAGAAGCATCTTGTTTTATGGAGTTGAAACTGGACAGAGCTACAGATGCAGAGTGAAGCAATGTAGAACATATAAAAGAAAGAGAGTAAATTTTTGGAGAAAAAAGTAGTACTCCAGTTTAGCTGGAATATAATGTTCATGAAAGGCAATAATGTGGAATAAAACTAGACTAGATGATGGGCCATGAATGTTTTTCAAAAGACTATAGATATAGATACATTTTCTTTATAGGAGATCACTGAATTCTTCTGATTGGTATAATGACATCAGCCTAACTAAGGAAAATTTAAGGAAGGAAGGAAGGAAGGAAGGAAGGAAGGAAGGAAGGAAGGAAGGAAGGAAGGAAGGAAGGAAGGAAGGAAGGAAGGAAGGAAGGAAGGAAGGAAGGAAGGAAGGAAGGAAGGAAGGAAGGAAGGAAGGAAGGAAGGAAGGAAGGAAGGAAGGAAGGAAGGAAGGAAGGAAGGAAGGAAGGAAGGAAGGAAGGAAGGAAGGAAAGAAAGAAAGAAAGAAAGAAAGAAAGAAAGAAAGAAAGAAAGAAAGAAAGAAAGAAAGAAAGAAAGAAAGAAAGAAAGAAAGAAAGAAAGAAAGAAAGAAAGAAAGAAAGAAAGAAAGAAAGAAAGAAAGAAAGAAAGAAAGAAAGAAAGAGAGAAAGAAAGAGAGAAAGAAAGAGAGAAAGAAAGAGAGAAAGAAAGAACAAAGGAAGGAAGATATGATTAAGATGATGCAACTTGTTTGGACATGTGGAATTTAAAGTCCTATTAAGACAGTCAGGAACAACTATCTAGAAAGCATTTGGAAGTGTGGTTCTAGACTTCAATGGACAAATAAGGGCAAATTATATAGATTTGTAAGTCATCTCCACAGAAACAATCATTAGACTATGCAGATAAAGGAAAGCACATAGAGAAGAGAAAAGGTCTTAGGACTGATGCCTACAGGAGAGCTATTCTTAAGAAGATGATGATCTAACAAAGGCAATTAAGGAGTAGTCAATCATCCTGAAGGAAAAGAAAAATATAGGAGTAATTAATTGACTCAAGAGAAGAAGAACATATTCAAGATAACAAAGTGAACAATACTATCAAAGCTTCAAAACTGTTAGTGGGGATGGAGCTGGAGGTGATGCCAATGGATTTAGCCATTAAAAGATCATTAATAAGAGAAAGCAGTTTCAATAAGGTGGTAAAGAGAAAGCCAAGTTTCAAGGATTTTGTGGCCAAGTGGTTGCTAATGAAGTAATGGAAGTAAGAGTACACTATTTTCAATTTAGCAATGAAGAGGAAGAGAAATGATAGGATAATAACTTGAGGGAATAACACAGTCTAGTGAAAGCAAGGTTATCTTCTCTTTGGTATTTTTTTTATTATTTTAGGACAAGGAAAGTAGCATCCTATGTATACAGGGAAAATTGATGATAAAGGAAATAGTTGATGATTCAAGCTCCTGAAAGATCTAGGAAGAGAAGGAAACAAGGGAACAACTGGGCTTAGAAAGGTCACCTTATCCTATAAGATAGAAGCAAAGGAAGAGAGGGCAAGTGAAAATGTAGACAGAGATTTTTTTAATGACAAAACTCCAAGGTGAAGGCTGAAAGAAAAGCCCAAAACCTCAAAAAATGAGAGGAGCAAGAGCTCAGGCAACTGCAGGGAGTAAAGAAGGGGTAAATATGAGCAAAGAGCAGAAAAAGAAAAAAGAAATTACAATCGACAGTTTCTATACAGGCAATGAACAAAGAGCAAACAGAACAGAGAAGGATGAAGGAACACCAAGCAAAAAACAAAAAACAAAAACAGAAAACCCAATGTATTGGATAGAGGCTCCAGAAGAACTCAAAATACAATTCAAAACACAATTAAGAGAGGCTGAAGACAACTGGGAAAAGAACTTAAAAACTAAGATAAGTCATCTGGAAACAGAGGCACTTGAACTAAAAAAAGAAAATAGTGTCTTGAAAGCCAAAATCAACCAGCTTGAAAATGAGTCAAAGGAGATAAAAGATGACCTCCAACGAAAATCAGACCAGAAGGAGAAGGATGACCAAAAAGCCAGGGATGAAATCCAGTCTTTAAGAACCAGAATACATCAACTAGAATCAAGTGACCTCACAAGGCAGGAGGAAACTATAAAACAAAATCAAAAAAATGAAAAAATTGAGGAAATTATGAAGCACCTCATTCACAAAACAGAAGATTTAGAAAATTGTTTGAGGAGAGACAACTTAAGAATCATTGATCTACCAGAAGACCATGACAAGAAAAAGCCTGGACATCATACTACAGGAAATTATCCAAGAAAACTGTCATGATATTCTAGAACAAGAGGGAAAAGTGGAGATTGAAAGAATGCACAGATCACCTCCTGTACTTAATCTCCAACTGACAACCCCCAGGAATGTTATAGCCAAATTCAAGAACTTTTGCACCAAGGAAAAAATATTACAAGCTGCTAAGAATAAGTCATACAGATTCCATGGAACCACAATGATGATAACACAGGATCTGGCTGCATCCACACTGAAGGACTGAAAGGCATGGAATATGATACTCCAGAAAGCAAGGGAACTAGTCTACAACCAAGAATCAACTACCTAGCAAAACTGACTATATTCTTACAGGGGAAAGTATGGTCATTTAACAAAATAGAAGAATTCAAAGCATTTGTAAAGAAAAGACCAGACCTGAACAGAAAATTTGATGCCCAAGCACAGAACTCAAGGGAATCATCAAAAGTTAATTCAAGAAGAGAGGAAAAAGAAAAAAACAAAACAAAACAACCTTCTTTTAAGAGACCCTATAAGAAAAGAGGTCATTGGTGACTCTTAAAAATTGTTATCACCTGGGCAACTAGAACAATTACTCTTAGAGGGAATAGTGAGAAACAGTATAGGATGAAATGCCAAGACATGAATATGTATAGAGATATATGTATTCACAAATACATATATATATATATATATATGTATATATATACAAATAGAGTTAAAAACGAAGTTAATACTAAAAGAAATGGGAAAAGAAACAAAAAGGGGTACATTTATAGGTCACAAAGAAGGTCACGGTAGGAGGGTGGAGAACATCATTACACTGAATGGGTAAAGAGTTTGGAGATAGGAAATCAACTCTTATGTGCATTGAAATTGACTCAGAGAGCAAAGAATAATCCAATCCATTGGGGCAGAGAATTGATTTGCGCCCTATAGGGAAGTAGAAGGGTAACAAATGGACTTGGAGGAGGGAAGAAGTACAAGGGAGGGAAAGGGTGGGGGGTAGTTTAAAAAGACTGTAAAGAAAATAAGGGGGGAATAAGAAGGAAGGGGTAGAAAGGGAAGTAAAATAAGGGTGGGAATTAGGGGTACTGCTTAAAAAACAAAACATTAGTATAAAAGGAAATAGTGAAAGATGTAAAATGGAGATTTAATTACAACAGGAGGAAGAAATTGAGAGAGAGAGAAAGAGAGAGAGAGAGAGAAAGAGAGAGAGAGAGAGAGAGAGAGAGAGAGAGAGAGAGAGAGAGAGAGAGAGAGAGAGAGAGAGAGAGAGAGAGAGAGTGGGGGGGGGAAGAGGGAAAAAGAGTTAAGAGAGTTAACTCAAAACTGCTTTGGCTCAGGCTGAACCAGGTGGGAGTTTAAGGCCTTGGAGAGCCAAGGGAAAGAAGGGACTCAGTCCTTATCACGTGACTGATCTGAAGGAAAGCTGTCTGTGGGGCTCCTCCAAGCTCGAGCTCCAGGATCGAACTGGCGCTTAGCCCTCTCCACAGGAAGTCATGAGAACTCCAAAGGCTATTCTCTACTTCACTTCCTGCATCTCACATGTGCCAATGGTGGCTCAAGCTTGCCTTAGGACAGCCCAGGGGGGCAGTTAGTTGTTTCTGATTTGCCATTTGCTAGCACATGACCCTTTCCCTCCCTTGTACTTCTTCCCTCCTCCAAGTCCATTTGTTACCCTTCTACTTCCCTATAGGGCGCAAATCAATTCTCTGCCCCAATGGATTGGATTATTCTTTGCTCTCTGAGTCAATTTCAATGCACATAAGAGTTGATTTCCTATCTCCAATGTGGGTGTAATGTGGGTCTGCACATTTCTGGGTGCTAGTCCAAGAAAGATGGAGAAAATCTAAAAATTATAATCCCCCCTGATGATGATTGGGGGACTAGTCTCCCCAATTGATCACTAAACATAAGCGTCCTATAACCTAAACATAAACACCCCAAAAATTTCTAACTGCAGGTGTATACAAATTTTACCTTCTAAGTAGAAAACTAGTTTTGAACCCTAGACTTCAATCCCCAGAAGTCCTTGGTATTTCCCAGAAGTCCCTATAATCACACCTGAGTTTCCACCTGGGCGAGATCACAATGAATATTTAACTGGCAGTAGTAACACCTACCTCTTGCTCTTCAATGCTCTTCTCTTCCATTTGCAAGATGTAGTAAGTAAGCTAAGCGTGGGGATTTCTAAAGTGGCTAATCTGCTATGGGCACATGGTTTTCTTATTGTGTATTTCTTTATTCCTTGATTTTGAATAATCTTTAATAAACCTCATAAAATACAATATTTTATTACTAGAGACTATTTTAATTTTTACAAAGAAGAAAAGGCAGGACTAGGAGTTGAAATCAAAATGTTGGGAAACACAAAGCTGGTAATCATAACTCTGAATGTGAATGGAATGAATTCACCCATAAAAAGCAAGCGAATAGCAGAGTGGATTAGAATCCAAAACCCTATCATATGCTGTCTACAAGAAACACACATGAGGAAGATAGACACGCATAGGGTAAAAGTAAGAGGATGGAGCCAAATCTATTGGGCATCAACTGATAAAAAGAAGTCAGAAGTCACAGTCATGATATCTGACAAAGCCAAAGTAAAAATAGATCTAGTTAAAAGGGATAGGGAAGGTAATTACATCCTGATAAAAGGCAGTATAGATAGACAATGAGGAAATATCAGTACTCAACATGTATGCACCAAATGGCATAGCATCCAAATTTCTAAAGGAGAAACTAGTGGAGCTCAAGGATGAAATAGATAGAAAAACTATACTAGTGGGAGACCTGAACCTTCCTCTATCAGAACTAGATAAATCAAACCAAAAAATAAATAAGAAAGAGGTAAGAGAAGTGAATGGAATCTTAGAAAAATTAGAGTTAGTAGACACAAGGAGAAAAATAAATAGGGACAAAAAGGAATATACCTTCTTTTCAGGAGCACATGGTACATTCACAAAGATTGACCATGTATTAGGGCATAAAAACATTGCAAACAAATGCAAAAGAGAAGAAATAATAAATGCAACCTTCTCAGATCACAATGCAATGAAAATAATAATTAGCAAGGGTACATGGAGAGGCAAATCAAAAATTAATTAGAAATTAAACAATATGATTCTCCAAAATTGGTTAAAGAACAAATCATAGAAACAATTAATACCTTCATTGAAGAAAATGACAATGATGAGACATCCTTTCAAAATCTAAGGGATGCAGCCAAAGTAATACTCAGAGGGAAATTCATATCCTTGAGTTCCTATATTAACAAATTAGAGAGGGCAGAGGTCAAATAATTGGGGCATGCAAATTAAAGAAAAACTAGAAAGTGAGCAAATTAAAAATCCTCAGATGAAGACTAAATTAGAGATCTTAAAATTGAAGGAGAAATTAATAAAATTGAAAGTCAAACAACTATTGATTTAATAAATAAGACTAGAAGCTGGTACTTTGAAAAAGCAAATAAAATGGACAAAGTACTGGTCAATCTAATTAAAAAAAGGAAAGAAGAAAACCAAATTGATAGTATCCAAGATGAAAAGGGAGACCTCACTTCTAATGTAGAGGAAATTAAGGCAATCATTAAAAATTATTATGCCCAATTATATGGCAATAAATATGGCAATCTCAGTGATATGGATGAATATTTACAAAAAAAAATTAATTGCCTAGACTAAAAGAGGAAGAAATAAACTACCTAAACAACCCCATATCAGAATAAGAAATTGAACAAGCCATCAAAGAACTCCCTAAGAAGAAACCCCCAGGTCCAGATGGATTCACAATGAATTCTATCAAACATTCAAAGAACAACTAATCCCAATATTATACAAACTATTTGATAGAGTAAGCAAAGAAGGAGTTCTACCAAATTCCTTTTAGGACACAAATATGGTACTGATTCCAAAGCCAGGCAGGTTAAAAACAGAGAAAGAAAACTATAAGCCAATCTCCTTGATGAATATAGATGCAAAAATCTCAAATAGAATATTAGCAAAAAGACTCCAGCAAGTGGTCACGAGATTTATTCATTATGACCAGGATTCATACCAGGAATGCAAGGATGGTTCAATATTAGGAAAACCATCCACATAATTGATCATATTAACAAGCAAACTGACAAAAATCTCATGATTATCTCAATAGAAATAGAAAAAGCATTTGACAAAATACAACACTCATTCCTATTGAAAACACTAGAAATCATAGGAGTAGAAGGGCCTTTCCTAAAAATAATAAATAGTATATATCTAAAACCATCAACAAACATCATCTGCAATGGGGACAAACTAGAAGCCTTCCCAATTAGATCAGGAGTCAAACAAGGATGCCCATTAACACTGCTATTATTTAATATTGTACTCGAAACACTAACTGTAGCAATTAGAGAAGAAAAAGAAATTGAAGGTATTAAAATTGGCTATGAGAAGACCAAGCTATCACTCTTTGCAGATGATATGATGGTCTACTTAAAGAATCCTAGAGAATCAACCAAAAATCTTGTCAAAATAATCAACAACTTTAGCAAAGTTGCAAGATACAAAATAAACCCACATAAGTCAACAGCATTTCTATATATTTCCACCACATCTCAGCAACAAGAACTAGAAAGAGAAATTCCATTTAAAAATCACCCTAGACAATATAAAATACTTAGGAATCTATTTGCCAAGAGAAACACAGGCACTCTATGAACACAACTACAAAACACTCTCCACACAATTAAAACTAGATCTAAACAATTGGAAAAACATTGACTACTCACAGGTAGGATGAGGTAACATACTAAAAATGACAATCCTACCCCAATTAATTTACTTATTTAGTGCCATACCCATTGAACTACCAAAAACCTTTTTTACTGAATTAGAAAAAACATAACAAAGTTCATTTGGAAGAACAAAAAGATCAAGGATATTAGGGAAATCATGGAAAAAAATGTGAAGGAAGGAGGCCTTGTAGTCCAAGATCTCAAACTATACTATAAAGCAGTGGTCATCAAAACAATTTGGTATTGGCTAAGAGACAGAAAGGAGGAGCAGTGGAACAGACTTGGGGTAAGTGACCTCAGCAAGACAGTTTATGACAAACCCAAAGATCCCAGCTTTTGGGACAAAAACCGACTATTTGATTAAAACTGCTGGGAAAATTGGAAGATAGTATGGGAGAGATTAGGTTTGGATCAACTTCTCACACCCTACACCAAGATAAACTCAGAATGGGTGAATGACTTGAATATAAAGAAGGAAACTATAAGCAAGTTAGGTGAACACAGAATACTATACATGTCAGATCTTTGGGAAAGGAAAGACTTTAAAACCAATCAAGAGCTAGAAAAAAATAACAAAAATCAATAATTTTTATTACATCAAATTAAAAAGGTTTTGTACAAACAAAACTAGTGCATCCAAAATTAGAAAGGAAGCAACAAATTGGGAAATACTCTTCATTAATAAAACCTCTGACAAAGTTCTAATTACTTAAATTTATAAAGAGTTAAACCAAATATACAAAAAATCAAACCATTCTCCAATTGATAAACGGACAAGGGGAATAGGCAATTTTCAGTTAAAGAAATCAAAACTATTAATAAGCACATGAAAAAGTGTTCTACATCTCTTATAATCAGAGAGATGCAAATCAAAACAACTCTGAGGTATCACCTCACACCCAGCAGATTGGCTAACATGACATCAACAGAAAGTAATGAGTGCTGGAGGGGATGTGGCAAAGTAGGGACATTAATGCATTGCTGATGGAGTTGTAAATTGGTCCAACCATTCTGGAGAGCAATTTGGAGCTATGCCCAAAGGGCGCTAAAAGACTGTCTGCCCTTTGATCCAGCCATAGCACTGCTGGGTCTGTACCCCAAAGAGATAATAAGGAAAAAGACATGTACAAAAATATTCATAGCTGCGTTCTTTGTGGTGGCAAAAAATTGTAAAATGAGGGGATGCCCTTCAATTGGGGAATGGCTGAACAAATTGTGGTAATATGTTGGTGATGGAATAAAATTGTGCTGAAAGGAATAATAAAGTGGAGGAATTCCATGGGAACTGGAACAACCTCCAGGAATTGATGCAGAGCGAGAGGAGCAGAACCAGGAAAACATTGCACACAGAGACTGATACACCGTGGTACAATCAAATGTAATGGACTTCTCCATTAGTGGCAATGCAGTGATCCTGAACAACCCGGTGGGATCTATGAGAGAACACTATCCACATTCAGAGGAAAAACTGTGGGAGCAGAAACACAGAAGAAAAACAAACTCCCTGAATGCATGGGTCAAGGGGATATGGCTGGGGATGTAGGCTCTAAATGAACATCCTAATGCAAACACCAAAAACATGGAAATAGTTTCTGATCAAGTACACATGTAATACCCAATGAAACTGTGCGTTGGCTGTGGGAAAGGTGGGGAGGAGGGGAGGGATGGAAATAATGTGATTCTTGAATAATGTTCTAAATTGACAAAATTAATTAAAAAATAAAAATAAAAAAATGCAGGCAGATTTTAAGGCTAGAATGGAGATGAGGAAGGGAATGCATGGCCTTTGTTTTCTAAATTGGGAGCAAAGACATTTACTAAAGGAGTTGGAGGTTGAAACTTGGTGAGACAGGAAGAGGTCTGAAATAGGTGCTGTGAAAGATATAATTGAGATATTGATTAGGAATGTGTAAAATGATTGTCATGAAGTAGTTAGGGGCCAGTTGAAGTTAAATTATACAGATTTAAAGTAGACCAAATCATTGCTGTTTTGCTACTTCTCTGGTAACACTGAGCAATTCAGTATTATGACTTGATAACTAATAATGTATGTGATTTGTTTCAGTACTGGATGTAAGTGAATGACAGAACTAGAAGGCAAATTAATCAAGGTTGAAAGAAATTTTCTTGTAGGATTAGTTGATTATGGGGTTCATTTTATGAAAGTGAGAAGGTAAGGCAAATGAAGATAGCGAAGTGATAGGACATGGAGGAAAGACTGGAAGTAGCAATGAAGGCAAAAAGTATATTTATGAGAGATGAGGAAGAGGGAACATGCAAACATGGGAAATTTTTATCTGAGTAAGGAATTTTATTCATTTTTTTCTCTTCCAGGAAATGGGAATTCCAGGTCTGTCCCTTCAGTTTTTAGAAGTTTCTTAAAAGTTTAATTTAATTCTCTAAGACTATATATTGCTGGGGCTATTCTCCCTATTTAAAAATCAGAAAGTTGAGTGATAATGAAACTAAGACATCAGAATTTAATATAATATCTACTGCCACTATCTCAAATATATAACTTTTTATGGTGAACTAAACTATGCAAATACCAGTTTTTCCTTTGCTGCCTTTATTATTAAGAGCAAAATTGCCTGCAGTTTCACCTCCATTTGTTTTAATGGTTTCCACATAAAAGTCATTTTCTCAGCATGAGATTTTGTTTGCTACAATGGAAACAGCATGGGCAAGATACAGCATTTTGCTGAGGGAAAGTAATTAAGTTGGTAGACAACAGTGGATTGTGATCAGTGTTCAATCAGAGCCTGGTTGGCACCATGTTGGTAGGGAAAGTGAGTCTTATAAACATCCTGAACATAATCTTCCCCCCCATAACTCCTCTACTGAGAAGTCATATATCTAAAGTAGCAAATATTTCCCCAATGAAAATACAGAAAAGTTATGTGATTTTGTCAGAGAAGGGAATTCCTAGTGTGGGAACTACCATGAAGGATCATAAAATCACAACCTATAAGACTTAGTAGATAGTACAAGGAAGTTTCCTACATACAAAAAAGCAAATTATCTCACTAAGAGTTACAAGCCTTGGAAGTGAAGGAGACAAAATTTGAATTTGAATATCCCTTAATTCAAGCTCACTACTCTACATCATATAGCTAATCAGTTCTTGTCAGAAGTGAGTAAAAAGCCTGCCTTTACCAAGTTAATTTTCATGGGTTGTTTTTAAAGAATAATCATTAGATGAATCTAGTAAAAATTTATATAACATGTCATTTATAACTAATACAGAACACAAATATCACATTCATTCTTGACTTTATGATATAAATGATATTGTTAGATATTGAAGGAATAAGATAAAATGGTATTATAATATGGTCTACACTAAGACTGTGGTTTTATATTCTTATCCTTCAGTTTTATAAAATATTACACTCCTGTTCTTTAAGTTGAAAGAATATGCATACATGCACACAGAGAGAGACAGCATTTTTATTTGACTTTTCTATGGATAATTGCCATACTTATTATAGCAACCTAAAATTACATGTGAATAAATAAATAACAAAAGCAAGCTGATCAGTAAATATCCTGATTGATTTCAACTGTTGTATTTGAAAGGTGTCCATAAGTTTAACAAAAGTTCTAAAATTCAGTTGCCAGAGGGGAAGAAAACCCACTACCACAATTCTCAAGAGAGACACCTAGTTCTAGACCCATTTACCATAATTGGAGATTACAACTTCAAAACAGAAGACTCCAGCCTGAAGCCATTTCAGTCTGAGATTAAGGCACTAGGGAATTTTCAATCCAATTTTTATGAATCATGTAATGTTAAAGGAACGCAGTTCAATGGCAGCCATATTGCTTAAAACAATTGTTCACTCATCACAGTTCAGTAAGTACAAAGCAGTCAGGATATTCTGACATATTTCCTTCAATATCATTATCTCAAGTTTCTGGCTCTGGACAACATAGCATGGAAACTTTTCCCTATGCCTCTTTCAAGTTATCCTATATTATGTAAGAATTTCATTCATTATTGGTAGATAAAGGAAAACATTGTGTGTAAAAACTGACTGTTAGCAAAGTCTCCTGGTATCAGGTTGTTGATTTTTTAAAATAGTTTTTTATTTCAATATGTTAAATTTAGGAGAAATCTAAATTGATATAGATTGGTCTGTCAAAATTTAATTTTCCACACGGGTTATTAAAATACAAATGCTTTAATATCCAGTTCCACTATAAGAAAAGTTTCACAATGAGGCTTTCACCTTCAAAAAAAAAACACTATTGGATAGATATTCACAATGTGTTTTTTCTAAGGTTCCAGAATCTTTGACATTATGCTAAAAGCTAGATTGTGGGGAGAAAGGTTTTTTTTTTGGGGGGGGGGGTTAGGCATGATTTTATCGGTGAAGGGAGCTCTTAGTAAAGACTTCTCTCCAGATAAGCAGACTGACCACTCTTCCACAATTTATAGTCTCAGTGATTTGCTTGGTGCATTAAGAAGTTTAGGTGACTTGCTTATGGTCACTTAGCTAGTATGTCTCAGTGAAAGGATTTGAACTCAGGTCTACCTGGCTCCATGCCTTTCCTTCATTTCTTTTTCTTTTTTTAAACCTTTACCTTCTCTCTAAGAACCAATACTGCTTATTGGTTCTATGGCAGAAGAGCAGTAAGGGCTAGGCAATGGGGGTTAAGTGACTTGCCTAGGGTCATAAAGCTATGAAATGTCTGAGGTTACATTTGAACCAAGACCTCCTGCCCCTAGATCTACCTCTTTAACCACTGAGCCACCTAGCAGTCTGGCCAGGAAAGAAGCGGTAATGGCTCCACCGTGGTACAATGGATACTGTAGCAAAGGGGCAGACCCAGAAGGCAATTCTGTGACCAGAGGACCAAGGAAAGCAGGAGTGTGAGCTCTAAAGACCACGTAGCACTTTTGACATTGTGGACACCCACTGGACACACTGATGTACGTGCCCTCTCCTTCCTTTTGTTGATGTAATTGATGACCATGAGGACGGCCCCTGCCAAAGTGGACGTGACTTCCTGCTGGAGCACCAGGCTGGTTGTTATGAGAGTTACTTTGGCTAAGTGCTACGGCTGCCACACATCATTCATTACTCGACGTGACCCGACTCCTGATGTCTCACTTCAGCGGAGGAAAGCGGTAAACCCAGACGTTGTAGAGAAATAGCTGGAGGATCTTACTCTAAGTGACCCTACCCGCCCCACCTCCCGCCTCCCCCAAGAGACAAAACCTCCCCAAATCCAAAATCAGCGCTTCCCTACTATTCTACGGTGCGCTGCCTGGCTTCCAGCCCACGGATGTGCAGCAAACGGCCAGCTCGAGGGAGAACCCCACTTGCTGGTCAGCGTAAGCGCCGGAAATCAGTGACAGCGGACCCCAAGGACAAACAGACCTGTGACATCCGGCTTCGGGTGAGGGCTGAGTACTGCCAGCATGAGACGGCTCTGCATGGCAATGTCTTCTCGAACAAGCAGGACCCATTGGAATGCCAGTTTGAGCGCTTCAACCAGGCCAACACTATCCTCAAATCCCGGGACCTGGGTTCCATCATCTGTGACATCAAATTCTCCGAGCTCACCTACCTGGATGCCTTCTGGCGCGACTACATCAATGGCTCCCTCTTGGAGGCGCTCAAAGGCGTCTTCATCACAGACTCACTTAAACAGGCGGTGGGTCACGAGGCTATCAAGCTGTTGGTGAATGTGGATGAGGAAGACTATGAGTTGGGTCGACAGAAACTCCTAAGGAACTGGATGCTGCAGGCACTGCCTTGACCCTCCTCTCACCTTTTTCACCTCTTTGGGACTCTGCTCAGCGCCTGCCTCTGGGAGTTCACACATATTTAGGGGTTTCTCCGCACACCCTTCCTGTAATCTTCCTCCCCTCCCCCAACCTCTTTTATTTAAAGGAAAAGACAAAAAAGGAAACGGAAATGGTGTGTGTCTCCCCCTCCCCCCATCCCCATCCACCTGTTTCCATGAGCCTGGGAGTACATACAACCTGGGCAACGACGGAAGAAGCAGTCTTATCTCGAAGAGGTCTGTGAAACCACTGTTGGAAGTTTTTGGTTGGGGGGAGGGGAATCGTCAATCGGAGATTTGTCTCAGTTGCCCTCGGGGCTTATGAAGGCTATTTTTTTAAATTGTTTATTTTGTTTTGCCTGAAAAACCAAAGCTGTGTTATGGGAGCTTGTTGGAGAGGGTAGGAATCAGGGCTGTATCGTGGGAATTTACCACCACATTCCGTACTAAAATCTTAAGGAACGAAATGAAAAGCATTTTTTATAAATATTGCCCTCTTACCTCCTCACTTGCTTTCTCTTAGCTCCTGGTGCTTTCTTTTCTCTCCGTGCCCATGCCCCTCATTTCCCAGGCACCCCAGACTAGGGCCTTACTCCCTTTACACCCACCCACCCCCACGTCTATTAGTTAGCCTTTCTTAGCTGTTTTCTAGGGATCAGTGAGGTGGGAAGGATTGGACAAAGGGAGAACTCTTGTGCCCTTTGTGCATAGGATTGGGGAAAAGGTTTCTTGTAATTTACAATCCCCGCAAAAGGGGGTGCAAGTGGTGTTTAACATCTGTGATCAAGTGAAAATAAATGTATCCTGTAACCTCTATTCCCTACCCCTTCCCCCTCCCAAAAAACGAATTGGATCTTCATGATTCTATGAGGTGGGAGCTATTATAACCCCATTTTAAGTTGAAAATACAAAGAAGATAGAGATGAAGTGATTTTCCCAGGGTCACACAGCTAGCAAGTGTCTAAGACTGGATTTTATTGAGATAGAATCAGTAAAAAAAAAACAACTGAATGAAAATGCACTTACATCTCTTTGTAGAGGTGGGAGAGTATAGCTATAGAACCTCATAGATACTTTAGACTTAGTTAATGTGGATACTTTAGACTTAGTTAATGTGTAGATTAATTTTGCTGAGATTTTTTTCTTATATATTTTTATTCTTTGTCTCAAATAATGGCTAGTTGGGGAAAGGGATAGAATGATCCCAAAATTAGGGCAATATAAAAGAAAAAGAAATCAATGTAATTCTTTCTAAATGTATGTATGCGTGACCTGGGGCAGGAGCAAGGGCCTTGAAGGTCCTCTCCTATTAGAATGAATTATAGTTTCTCATTCTAGCTGAATATCAGATTGGAAGACAGAAGAAAATTTAAATATGGGGAAGGGAAAATGACGGTGATATGGCAGTGGAGCTAGTAACTATAAAAGGCAAGTTCAGATGAGTGTTCTAGGAAACCAAGTTGTCATCACAAAGAGTAAATGATCTCTCAAATTCCTTCCACCTCCAGCAGCAAATGAATTTCAATGAATAATCCCAACCACATTCGAAAAATCAAGGCTCTGAAGACCAGGCTCCTGGAAGCATGTTATGCTGTATTCTTCTTATCATCTTCAGAGATGGCTAGATAGTATTGCACTCTTTAGCTATAAAAGGGGGTAACAAGTCAATACACAGATCAAACCTGTCATCATGGACCATGACAGTCTTTAAATAGTCTTCCCCAAATATAAAGTCATATAATTCTATGTTCTCACATGATGACTCAATAGTGTGAGTATTGTGACATATTAGAAAAAGAAATAAAAACTAAACAGTCATGGGATACATTATTAGAATCATAGCCAAGGAAAATGATAGTCTTGCCATTTTCTGCCCTAAGCCCTACAATACATCTAAAGTGCTGTTCAATTCCAGGTCTCAAATTTAGGAAGCTTAGCATGTATACAAAGGAAAATAACTACCATGTTAGTCGACTAAAGACCATGCTGTCAATCGAAAGAGCTATATATCTTTGACTTGGAGAAAATTTAAAGAGATGGCTTCTAGTCTTCTAGTGTTAAAGTATATGGAAGATGGATTAGATTTATTCTTTGCCTCAGAAGAAAGATTTTGGAGAAAATTTTGGAACAGATTCCAACTCCATTAAAAAAAAACAAATAAACCCTACTTAACAGCTGCTTTCCAAAACTAGAATGAAATGCTATGAAGTTAATGGATTCTTCATCACTAAAAATCTTCACATAAAGACTGGATGATTGCTTGGGGTTAGGATTATTTTGGGAGATTGCTGGCCAAGTATAAATTGGACTAGATCACTTTTGACATCCCTTCAGACTTTTTATATTTGGAGAGCCTGAGTGAGCATTGACCATATTCTCTTGAGGATTCTGACCAAAGGCAGAAGGCCTTAAGACATAAGAGAATGGGAAGAAAGAAGGCAGAAGATATGTATTAAGTACTTTGTAATATGCTGAGCTCTGGGGATAACAAAAAAGATTAAAAAGAATAGTCCCTGGATCCCAGGAGCCTACATTCTAAGGAATAGAAACAATCTGTAAAGGGGTAAAGACTGGCTACATACAGGATAATATACAGAGTATATAGAAGGTAACCTGATAGAGAAAGGGATTAGCTACTAAGAGTACCAAGGAAAGCCTCCTCCTGGGGAAAATGAGACTTGAGTCTTAAAGGAATCCAGAAAAACCAAAAGGTGGAGGTGAGGAGGCAGAGTACTGTGGGTATGTGAAACAATCTATACAGAGTCATAGAGCTGGGAAATGGTGTGTCCTCTTTGAGGAACTACAATTAGGCCATTGTAGCAGGATCATAGAGTGAAAGAATCAGGAGCAAAGCATCTAAAGGCTAGGAAAGTAGGAAACATTTGCCTAGAACTGGCCCATTTTAAGTACACGATTTGAACTAGGAGATCCTTATTCTCAGTGTTATCTTCATATTTCCACTGGGACATGAGGAAATCTGTTGCATTCTGTTCCTTCATAGCAAAGCTCCACATAGTTCCTTTATCATATATATCAAAGGCATATACTATGCATATCAAAAGTCTTCTGGGAATAATCAAGGTACCATATCAATATATTTTTTAAATTTTTGTCATCATCATAATCATCAAGACATATTTGTTGAGAAATGACTTTCTCCAGGGTACTATGGTAGGCATTGTGGAAGACATGAAAAAATGTAAGATATAACCCAAGACTTTTCCCAAGAAACTTACAATCTACCTGGAGAAAGAAATAGCCATGATTAAAAGATCACTGGCCATTCCAGGTATTAAGTATTCAGGCCTGAAGTAGTTCAGAGGAGATAGCTCTCATTTATAGCTAATATGCTCAGGTCACATTCCTCAAAGAGGTGAAAATTTAATTAGATTTTGAAGATTAGGCTCAGATATCCTTGAATAGGAAGAAAGAAGAAAAAAGCATTTTTAGGATTGGAGGATTATTTTAAAAAACTAGCAAAGACAAGGCTAATGCTACAGCAGCTTAGGTGGCTTAGTAGATTAAGAACCAAACCCCAAAATAGGAGATTCTGGGTTCAAACTTGACCTCAGCTACTTCCTAGTTGTGTGACCCTGGGCCAGTCATTTAACACCTCAATCACCCCCCACCCCCTGCCTAATGCTGACAACTCTTTTGCCTTGAAACCAATATACAGAATTGATTCTAAAATGGAAAGTAAGAATTTTTTTAAGTAAAAGGTATTTGAAGAACTAATGTTATAAACTAAACCATTTGATTGGAGCTTGTTGCAATTATATATTAAACAGTGGGAGGCAAGGCTGGATGAACATGGATGTCCTTTCCTATCCCTCCAATGCTTTACATTCCATCAATTATAATTTTAAAGAAATGAGGGAGTTGAAGTAGGGAGAGTGGAGGAAGGACAGTCTCCAAACTTAACAAAGAACGAATGCAGAAACAAATTCAATGTAGAAGTATATAGCATACACATGTTAATATCATTCAGGAGCACAAAAGTGTGTTGACAGATACGGCATCCATTGCTTACATTTTTGGTGGTTCCACACAAGTATCACTTTCCAAGTATGTTCTGCAAAGTTTTCTCCCCAGTCATATGAAATACTCTTTATTACCCAGTTTGGGGAAGACCATAACTGTACTTCTGCCAGATGAGTAAAATCCTTCTTTGACAGCAGGATACATTATGAACAAATCAGGTTGACTTTGCTGTAATTCTAACGACAGAGAACTGGTAAAAAGTTAAAAATCTCTGCCATTCTCTGGCACAAAGGAATATATCCATAGACTGGTTGGATTGTGTCTGAAACTTTAAGTTCTCCAGCCTCTGTAGATACAGAGAGCTGGAATGCCATCCTTCTCCCCAGTGAAACTGTGCCTTGGGCCATGTGTCCTCACACACATACAAAAAATAGTGTGTGTGTATATATACACACACACACTACCATTCTGCTCCCCACTCCTCATTCTAGCAGCAGATGGGCTTTCTGGAAGGCCAGCCGAAGACATGTTCGCTCCCCAGGCTTTAAAACTCTTCCAATCTGAAGGGATCCTTCCCCACTCCATGACACCCCTCCTCCCCAAACATCCCATGGCCAAGGTCAAAGCAGAAAAGCATAAAATAAATTCCTGAAATCTAATCCCATGGTATATTGCAAACAAGCTGCAAAAAGTCATTAAAATTCAGACTTTACTTATTCTTCTTTCCCTTAGTTTATGATTCTTTTGCTCCAGCCAAGTATGTTTTGATATAACCAAGCTTTCTCCCTACATTTCCTATGCTGGAAGCCTTGATAAGATAAGGCAGTTATTGAGTAACGATAAATTATGTCTTTCACATTTGCTGGTTCCCAAATAACACCAACAGCAATGGGAAACAGCTTAGACATGACTGCCAGATTGGGGACCGGCAGTAGTTAAATACCACATTGCATATGCAATTCCTGATCTTTGCTCTTACCAGCCAAAGCAAAACATGAACCCAAATCTTTGAAACGACACTGCAAAGCACATTTTCAATCAAGGACTATCTCCAAATGGAAACAAGCTGGATACACCATTTAACTACAACTAAATTTCTGATTTGCATTGGGTCTGCTTCAGTGTTTGGAATGTTTTAGCAAGCAGGATGACATAGGGGAAGAGGAGGCAGGCAAAGAGACAGTTCAATAAACAATAGTAAGTGTCTAATTCTCAAAGAAATTAGCCCCTTTAAAAAAAAAAAAAGATCAGTTTCCTGTCAGACTTCATCTTCTTAAATTTCCCAAGAAGCAATGTTAGCTAAATAAATCTGAGGGCACTCCCTGATTACAGAAGCCCTGCTGACCCAACTAACAATAAGACCACAGTGGAGAGCCTTGAAAACTTTGAAAGCAAATGCGACTTTCCATTCAAGATCTGAAAACAAACTCCTGGCTAATAATTTCAGGGGGAGAGAAGGCCCTTGATCTTTCTTTTCCAGTGTTGGGGGGTGCAGGGGTGCCAGTATCAACATTTCTGTTTTTGTGCTAAATTTGTGAGTCTTTATGTGGCTTAATCATGTTAGGGCTGTCCCATTGCTTTTTCGAGCTTCTCAAGCCCCGGCTCCTCCAGGAACAGTGGTCCATTGAAGCCTCTGGTATTCTCAAGGCCATGTGCAAGACATTCAGGTTTACATTCTGAGGGAGGCCTCTGCACATTGACTTCACCCAGGGTGATTCATTGTGCTTTGCTGTTAAGTTTGCAGGGGATACACTGCATGATTTAAAGAGAGGGGGGAAAAAAAAAACATGGTATTGAAAGCCAAGGCCTATGATGTGCTCACTGAAAAATCCTCATCTCTTGACTTCAGCACTGAGTCAGATGTCTGAAAAATGAACCATGAAAAAAATGCTCAAATTTCTTCCTTATCTTCCTTCTCCCTTGAAAATGAATTTCCTCTCTCTGTATCCAAAGATAAGCCAAGATGAAGACCTACCTGCCTACCTGAACTTGGGTCAAAATGCTTTTGAACTTAGTTGAAATATAACTAAGATTGTATTTTTATGTTTTAAACATGCTATTACTATTAATTACTAATTACTAATAATTACTATTAAGGAATAGTAATTCCTTAATAGTCATGTTTTGTTAGAATATAACTTAGGAAGTTTAAAAATCAGACAAATTGGTTATTTGAGGCAGATAGTTAAAGAAACATTTCTAGAGTTAGTTTTTTTAAAAGAACATGGTTTCTCAAACTCCTATGTATATAAAAGGAGTGTATAGATGTTCCCAATCTTATTTGCATTTAGCATATAGACACATATGTGCCTAAATATCTTCCTTCAATTTTGAATGTAAATGATATTTATATTACTTGCTCTTTTGAATTATTTATATCACTACTTCTTAAAAGAAGATTGATAGAAAGACAGATGGATCGATGATTGATTGGATAGAGAAAGAGAGAGAAATGATAACACATTTTATTCAGTCCTTAGTATGTGCCAGGTTATGTACCAATTACATGGAATACAAATATGTGAGCAAGACAGTCACTATCTTTAAAGAATTACATTTTAATGAGAGAAGACAGTAAATGAAAGAGTTGAAAAAGTGGGGAAAGTTGAGGGAGAAAGGGTCCAAGGGCACCACTATGGGAGTAAAATGGAAAAGTCTGAAAAATCACAGCAATAGAACCAGGAAAGAAGTGTGTGTTAGGCACTTCAGGAAATAGTGGAACCAGTCAGGAACTCACCAATCAGAGGAGCAGAAAGTCCTCAGGTCCTGTTGAGGAGATAAAGTCTGGAGGGCCAGAACTGGAGCAGAGAGAGAAGCTCTCCTTACTATATATCTCTTAGAAAATAATGGAAAAACATAGAACTTTTTGTATAAAGAGCATCTCAGCATTATTTTCCATTTCTTAGGAAAATATTGGTTTTTCAAAGTACTTGAAGTTTTTTTAAGATACATTTAGTCACTGGAGGATTTGGTGTAGACTTCAAGACATTGCAAGTTGTTCATGAGGGAGATGGAAAGAAGCTACCACTAATAGCTTCCCATTTTAACTAATTATTTTATATATTTATTTTTTAATTTTCACAAGTTTTCTGAAGTTATATAATCCAAATTGTCTCCTCTTCTTCCCTCTTCCCTTCCAAAGCTGGCAAGCAATTTATTCTGGGCTATATATTTTACTAATTAGTCTTACCTACAAGATGTTCAACTCAGTTGTTTACATGATGACAAAATCCTGAAAGTAAGTTTTGGAGTAAGACCCTCAATCACTCTGTCCTAGTTATAGATCTGCCAGGAAGCATTCTTTTCCAATGCAGATATAATTATCATCTGTCATTATTAGAGTATCTATTTTCTCTAGTCTAGTCTGGTAATGTAGGAAACACGAGTTCTTGCATCGAATCTAGTACCTAGCACAGCAACTTACACATGGTAAATACTTAATAAATATTTGGTGAATGAATGAATAAAATTCAATTAAGAGAACTACTCCACAACACACACACACACACACACACACACACACACACACACACACACACACATACAAAATATAGTTTTCCAGCATAGCAATGAGCTGTTGCATAGCTGACTGGATAGCTTTGGCTTCCCAGCCTTAAATGAATTTAAAAGAATAGCAGGAGATTTAAGAACAAAATCTGATTTCCATCAGTCAGTTTCCTGCATTCTAAGCAGAATTTTGCCTATTTGTTTATTTCTGAATATAAGATATTGGTTCACCCAGTTTGGGGTTGTCCTAAGTGTCTCGGTCTGAAGCCTTCAAGCTGTGCCGTATTCTGTGTAGCCCTATATTTAGAACAAAGCAAACACATGTAATTCTTTAGCGCTAAGCACTCCTGCCAGTAGGCCTTGGAAAATTGCTAACCCCCAAATAAAACAATGCAGCTTTCTTTAAATACTTCTGCTTACACTTACAGTGAGGAGATATTGACAGCAAGCGTCAGTTTGAGTGACTGAAAATAAATATAAGTGAAGAAAACAGTAACTTTTGGTATTAAAACCAGATTTATTTGGAGGAAATATATGACAAGTATCATTATTTTCTCAAATAGCAATTGCATGGCATCTCACCCATGAAGAGGACTTGTTATGTAATTTTCCTGACTGCTAAAAGTCCATTAACACCAGTGTTCTCCCACTAGCCCATGACCCTATCTCACTTACTTTGGGGCATCACAGAAATAATAATAATAGCTGACATTTACATAGTGATGTTAATGTTTGCAAAGGGTTTTACATTTCAGTGTGACCTGAGCTTTATAATGCTATGAGGTAGGTGCTGTAGGTGGTGTTCACCTCATTTTACAAATGAAGAAATGGCAGCTCAGAAAAGTTAAATAACTTTGTCCACAGACTGCAAAGCTAAGTGTTAGAGGTGGAATATGTCTTCCTTGTGCCATCTATCACTCCATTATGTCATACCATTTCTCATAGGAAAGTAAGAGGCATAGATAGCTTCATCTACACAAGACAACTTTATACTCTTCTCAAAATAAAAGGAGTTTTAAATAACATGAATTAAAATAATTTAATCGATGAATATTTATTAAATATCTGTTAAGCTCTGAGCACTACATTACATCCTTTGAATATACAAACAAGACGGAAAAAACAGCTCCTGACTTCGAATAACTTATTTTAAGGACAGCTTTCTCAACTAGAAATAATAGTTCAATTTCGTGGAAGCATTGTCTTATTGACAAAATTTTGAACAAAAATCAAATTTCCAATCAGTGGATACGGGATTCTTTCTATAACTAGAATGCAAGTATCAAATTACTTTCTATCTTGGGTTCAGCCAACATTTGCCTTCAGGAGAGTCTTTTTGCCTATGTCTATTCCTTCTGATGACTTCACATTTCTAACCTTCCATCTCATCCAAGAGAAGAAGTGTGGTGTAGTGGAGAGAGTTTTAGTTAAGAATATATGATTCAAAAAAAAAAGAATATATGATTCTGAGGCTGACTTCTGTCACTGTATGTGTAAATTAGTCAGTCCAAAAATATGTGTCTACCATGTGTCAGGCATTAAGATAGGTAGAAGAGATAGAATTAGAAATGAAACCAAACTTGCCCCCATGGAGTATCCATTCTGTTAGAGAAGAGAGCATAATTTGATAAAAGTGTTTACAAAATGAACAAAAGATATTTTTGTGATGAGGAGGTAGGGAAGTACAAGAAGCAGAGAAATAAGGCAAAATCTGGTGAAGAAGATGTTACTTAAGCTGAACTTTGAGGTAAACGTAAGGAGTACATTCTGGGCTTGGCAGACCACCTACCTAAAGACAAAAAGATGAGAGATGGAATGGACTGGGTAAGATAATGGTGTCAAACTCAAATGGAAATCTACTAACCCTTACATAAAGATCCCTGTTGTCCAGTTATTGACTTAGTTTTAAGTAATGTCATCTATTTTTATTGTATTTATTTTGTTAAATATTTCCCAGTAACATTTGACCTGATTGGGAGTTAGAAAAATTATTAACTGTGAGCTTTGGACTAGATACCTTTGATTTGACACACCTCTGGTATAAGGAAAAAAAAAATATCATTCCAGTTTGTTTAGACCATAGAGTTCATAAAACAGAGTAATATATAAGAATATGGGAAAGGTAAGTTAAAGCTAAGTTGTAAAGGAATTTAAATACTAAATAAAGGAATTTAATCCTATGGATAATAGAGACCAATGTAGTTTATTGAGTAGGGATCAGAATTGTTCTTAAGGAAAATCACATTAGGAGTTGGATACAGGACATATTTGAAAAGGGGGAAGCTTAAGGAAAAGAAACCAATTGGGAAGTTATTACAGAAGATAAGGTAAAAGGTGATAAAAGTTATCTAGAATGGTGGTGATATAAGTAAAGAGAAGAAATGAAGAAGAGATATGCTGTGGAATTATAATCCACAAGAACTGGAAACTGCCCAGACCATGGAGAAGTCACCAAGGGCTCAGTGCTTGCAGAGAACTTAAAGATTGTAAATTATAGGTAATTGGCAGATATGGGGCTGAAATTATATGTCTAGATCTTGCCTCCAACCCCGCCCAAATTAATTTATTATTTTTAATTTATTCTTTTGATAAAAATTATACTTTTCATAGCTACTACTTTAAGGCAAAGATATACATTTTGTGAACACCCAATTAGACATATGAAAGTCTCAAAACTATAAGCTTCCCTATATGATCTAATTTTAAATTATTGAAAATAGTTTCTTACAAGAAGCTACTCAAATTGTCCATTCTCAGATGTAGGCAAGAGTAACTAGGTGGTGCGATAGATACGCCAGACCTGGAATCAAGAAGACTTAAGTTCAGACTCTTAACTAACTGTGTGACCCAAGACAATCACTTAACCATGTTTGCCTCAGTTTCCATATCTATAAAATGCGTCAGAAATGGAATGGCAATCCACTCTAGTATCTTTGCCAAGAAACCCTAAATGAGATGACATAAAGTTAGATACAATGAATGGGCAACAATAAATACAGAGGTAATCAATTTAAATGAAATTCCTTCTCCAATGGAACACTCAGAAGAGCTGCCCATGATGTTACCTGTACTCCCATGCCAACTCATACCCTAGCCACTTTGTTCCTTGCCTCCCCTATTTTAACTGCAGCCCTACATTCCTATGTTCTCTCACTCCCAAACTTACAGCTAGCTATATTTCCACATTCACCATCATAATAACTCCCACATCTAGTCTCATATACCCCAGAGAATTTGTTTAGTATGAGAGGAAAAATGATCCTTCTTTGTACCTCAAATTTTGAATCTTCTTATGGTTCTTACATTAATTAGTTGATTTGTCCCCTGAGTTTAAAAAGAAAAAAACAGAAATAAAAAGAGAGCAAAACAAATTGGACAATTTTGCCACTGTCTTATTAAAAACACATACTTATATATTTGTTTCCCAAAAAAAAACAGACCATATATAAAAAAGTTTACTTTCTTTCATGTTCCTATGCATATAATATCATCTTCTCACTAAAAGAAGGAATCAAGAAAAGTGCCATATTCATCCTAGTTATGGGGTTCTCCTCCCTGAAATATAAAAGAGCAGAGTTTTTAAAAACCTGAAACAAACAAAATTTAGGGGCAAGTTATATTACTAGTTTTCACACCCAAGACTAGGTAGGCTGTAATTTTTTAAAGAGGGAAAGAAGCGGAGGAAATTGTCATTTTGTCAACAAGATGCCTTGTTGAAGTTTATTAACATTTTTTGGGTTTGGTCTTTATACATGCTGCCATTGGCTTTAGTTTGCAAAGAGAGATTCCTACTTCCAATCTGCTCCAAGATGAGAAGTCAGAGTCAACAGCTCCCACTCCTAATGGGATAGGAAAGGGCTGCCGACAGTTTTCGAATGTCTGCTGAGCATTTAGGGCACGGTTCTCATTTGTGAGACATTCCTGAGAAAATGTTCCAGTAGAGCATGTCTGCTAATTCATGTGTGTAAACCTAGGCACATGTGGCTTCAGGAATATAAATATATTCCGAATGCCAAGTTGTTTTGTATGTTGGTGTTTAAACCCTGAAGGACAAAATGCCACATGGACTGAAAACTTGAGTTCTCATCCCCTTTTCCTAATGATGATAGAGCTTCAGTTCTGCCAGTGCCAGATGAACAGACTGGTTCAGAAGCCTGTTCAGCTTGGGATGCTTTCTCCACACCTCAACTGGGTTTCCACCATCTGAGTGAAATAACCCGCTTTACCCCCCCAGACACTGCAGATGACCTGCTCTTCACATTCAGGACTATAGACAAGTGTGAGCTGCTGAGATCTGCTTTATAACTGAGACATGTCAAGAATTCTCACCTCCCTTGGAAAAAGGCCAGCCTACATCAACAGCTCTCACTTGTCACTTAGATTTATTGGCTAGGCCAAGAAAAATCCCAGTTCAACTCCAGTCAGTATTTGTTAGCCAAAAGGAAAAAAAAAAGAGAGAATCATTTGGTAGTAAATAGTTATACTTCTTTAGCATTATTTTCAAGGTGGTGAATTGTAGAGCTTTACATTAAGCATTTAATTGCAGTTTAAATGAATACTTTAAAAGGCTCACTGGGTATCACTGAGCAGAGCAGCAATGTCCTAACCTCATAAGCCATTAACCTTTTATCTATTTTAAGGTAATGAACTCAAGATGAGTAAGTGTCTCCACAAAGTCAGTTGAAATCAAATGGAAACTTTAGTTCTATATTCATTTGTGACTTATATGACATCATGCTAGTGAACTGTGTAGCTAAAGCTGTTACAAGGTTTCCTCACTTGAGGCTTTTCTCTAAAGTCAGAGGAAAAACATGCTGAGTGATTTTAATGTATAGCCATATCTCAGTGATTAAAAATAATATTCCATGTTTTCTTATGGCAAATCATCTTCATCTAAGATCTGACTGCAAGGTAAATTCCCAGAAAGGGAGAAAAGAAATAAAGAGATAGAGGGATGAAGAGAAAGATGAAAATGGAGGTGAAGGGATAAAGAGAGAGACAGAGATGAAGAAAGAAAGAGAGGTTGAAAGGGCTTCCAAAAGATAGTAAACATGTATTAAACATCTGCTGTGGGTCAGGCATTATGCAAAGTGCTGGGGGTACAAAGAAAGGCAAAAAATATCTCTGCCCTTAAAGGAACTCACAGTTTTATGGAGGAAACAAGTTAAATTTCTCTCTATTGTGGGAATAGAGGCAGCTTGGGGCTCAGTAGCTTGTAGTCAAGAAGACTTGAGTTCAGATCTTGCCCAAGACACTTACTAGCTGCATTACCCTAAGCAAATCACTTATATCTTTGCTTGTCTTTACCTATTAGAGGAAGAAATGGCAAACCACTCCAGTGTCCTTGGCAAGAAAACTCCATTGGCAAGACCAGTTGGTCATGAAGAGTTGGACATGACTGAACAAATTGAGGGAATACTGGAATTAAAAAAGAATAAAAAAGGCTTCCTTATCCCTCTTTAGATAAAATTTTAGCTGGGAATTAAAGGAAGATAAGCCAGAATGTGAGGATGTATATAGTGGTAGTCTCTCGGTGTCCGAGAATGACGATTGTCTTTGTGCATTATCACCTATTGATGTGCCCTCATGTGGCTTTGGAGTCCAAAGGCTGAGGCGCAGAGTTTGTGGCACATGGAGCATGGGATGCCAGTTGTTACGGGAGGTGCGGTTGTGGCCTGGTGTCGGCGTTCACGCGCAGCAGCAAGACTTCGACGTCGCTCATCTTCAAAGGTGGCGGCGGCATGGTGAATGTGGGCTCTGGTGTAATGCCAGCCCACTTCAAGTTGGACTTTAGCTGATCCTTGAATCTCTTCTTTGGTTGGCCTTGTTTCCTGAGTCCAGCTGACAGTTCACCATAGAATACCTGTCTTGGTATTCGCTGTGGGTCCATGCGGATGACGTGTCCGGACCATCGTAGCTGGGTTCTGAGGACCATGACTTCGATGCTGGTGGAGTTGGCTCTGTCGAGGACTTCCTGGTTGGTGATTCGGTCCTGCCATCGGATCCTCATGATTGACCGGAGGGAGCGTTGGTGGAATTGCTCCAGCTGTTTCATGTGCTTCCGGTACAGTGTCCATGTCTCACAACCGTACAGGAGCGAGCTGAGGACCACTGCGTTGTACACTTTGAGCTTCGTCGCAGTGCTTACACCGCTGTGTTGGAGGACTTTGGAGCGCAGCCGCCCGAGTGCCTGGCTGGCCTTTTGGATCCTGGCATTGATCCTGGCCAGAATGTGAGGATGAGGTGGGAGAATATTCCACACAGGGGGTAAAGCTAATGAACATGCTTGGTCAGGAGACACAGATGTGTTTTGTTCAAGGAACACCAAAGAGGCCAGTGTTACTGGGTCAGAAAGATAGAAACAGAGACCATTTAAGTTCTGTGCCAGGCATTGTACAAAGTGCTGGGAATTCAAGTAAAATATGCACCAAATATATACCCAGGGCCATTTTTCCAGTGGCTAAGAAAATCCTCTAATATTTATATATTTCCATGAACTTTATAAATATAAAGCATTATTGCTACCTTGCCAGCCTGTCCTATCTGATCAGGCATTTCAACATGTTTTTACCAGAATTCTAGATTCCATAGCTCTTTAACAGGTTGGTGACTTATAATAGCCCACATCTGTTTATAACAAAGCAACCTGAAATTTGAAAAAAAATGTTTTTGTCCCCACCCCCTCTTTAATCTGTATCCTTATCTGGATAAAAGAATTTTTATCTTAATTCCCTAAAGTCCCATTCATCCTTACTGTATTCTTGCCCCAGAAGCCTTGGACAGAATGAATAATTCAGGATTCCCTATCAATCTACACATTGAGACCAGGAGCCTTACACATCCAAGGTAAAAAACTGGGCTCAGAAAAACAGCTGGTTCATTTCTATCAGAAACAACCAATATGGAGAATACAAAGCAAGGACCTTGCTAAAAATTACCATGAGGGTAGTGACCATGGTTAGTAACCCCACATGGAATAATGGAGAGAGTGCCATTTTTTAAATCAATAAGATCTGGGGTTGAATCCTGACTTCAAAACTTAGCTTTAGGAACCTGGGCAGGCTGAGTCTCAGGTTGGGTTAATAGTTCTAATACCTACCACATGGGGTTGCACATGTGAGCTCATGTGATGCTCAAATGAGATAATGCATATAAAATACTTTTACATTATTCAATTAGTCCTAGAAAGCGAGAAAAAGAGCAAATGGTATATACAACCAAATGATGATTCTTTTGTGGATCTATGAGTCAGTTGTCTATTAACAGGGAATTTTATAGAGTTGGCACTTATGTGTATTTGGTGAAAAGCTGAATGAAAGAGTAAATAACTATATGAATGAATAAATAAATTATATGAGTTAAAGAATGTATAATGGACATTTGGCAATGCCCAGATGACCCAAAATGGAATTATCCATGTAGGAGACTTGCTTCTAGGAGACAGAAGATAGTGCAGACATAGACATTCTCCTTTAGCACACAACATAAATGGGAGCAGTCTTTTTCTATTGGCTGAGTAGCCAGAAGTATAGATCACTTTAAAATTACCTGACTAATCTGGTCTGGTCGTTCCCCCCCCCCCCCCTTCATTTGTATTTCATAGTCTTCATCTTCCATGTTAAGTTCAGGGCATTCTTAGTCAGGTAGGACAGTTCCAGCTAGTCAGTCAGTGAGGAAAGTCCACTTCCAAGGAAATTAAAGACAAATTCAGACTGCATATGTGATTGTTTTCTTATCTGTCTCACAAAACCAGGTCTGCCAGTATCTCCCCACATGAATGACCCTTACATAGGTGGATAATGGGCACATGCCAAAATTACCATCTTCAAATGAATGCATTTCTAAGCATTTCCTAGAATTCTCATTACCATAAAAATCTCCTCTGCTAATTATGCAGTTCTCTTTATTGATTTATCTATTGCTCTAGAGATCCAATGTCAATTTAGCAAATACAAATTAATTAATACTCAATCCTACTATGTATAGATACTGTGCTAGGTTTTACAAATAATATGAAAAAGAGTAAGAAAAGATGAGTGAGAAAGAAGTCACAACATGAACTTGGTATTAAAAATAAGCATGCTGAACCTGGAGACAAGAAGACTCATCTTCCTATGTTCAAATTAGTTTACAGACAATAACTGTGTGATCCCGGGCAAATCACTTCATGCTGTTTGCCTCAGTTTTCCTCATCTGAAAAATGAACTGGAGAAGGAAATGGCAGACCACTCCAGGATCTTTGCAAAAAACTCCAAATGGGATCATGAAGAAGACACAACTGAAAATGATTGAACAGTCATTAAAAATAAGTGAACACATAACAAAGCTAAGGAGAAAATATGATGAGATTGAAAGGGGAAAATGTTTCAGGATTTAGAGGAGGGAGAGATCTTATCCAATTTTGGGGGATAAAGACATAAAATAAGTGAAAATGTCCATCTGAAATGGGTCTTAATGGTTTAGGATTTCAGCAGAGATGTCAAAGGAGGAAGCACCATGAACAACACTTAGAAAACATAAATATAAGGCAGCTGGGTAGCTCAGTGGATTGAGAGCCAGGCCTAGAGATGGGAGGTCTTAGGTTCAAATCTGGCCTCAGACACTTCCCAGCTGTGTAACCTTGGGCAAGTCACTTGACCCCCATTGCCTAGCCCTTACCACTCTTCTGCCTTGGAGCCAATACACAGTACTGACTCCAAGACAGAAGGTAAGGGGAAAAAAAGAAAAAAAGAAAAGAAAACATAGATATATAAAATTCATAAAGACCTATCCACTTTAGCTGAAGTGTAATGTTTATATAAGAAAAATGTGAGAGATAAAACTAGGAAGATCAGTCGGGGATTATTAGGCAGTTTCTTAAATGCCATATGATGAGTAGTTTAGTCTTTTTTTTTTAATTTCTCAGAGCAATCCATTGAATATTGAGTGAGAAGTGACATTAAATGCATTTTTTTTTATTTTATTTTAACACGGTTCCAAGGCAGAAGAGTGCTAAGGGCTAGGCAATGGGGATTAAATTACTTGCCCAGGGTCACACGGAGAGAGCCTGAGGCCAGATTTGAACCTAGACCTCCAGTCTCTAGGACTAACTCTCAAACCATTGAACTACCCAGGTGCCCCCTAAATGCATTATATTTTAAAGAAGATTTATCTGACAGTGGGGGGGTGGGGGAAGATGATTTCAAGCAGAGAGGCATTAGACATGAGAAGTGTGGAAAGGAAACTGAATCAAGCTCTGGACTTTCTGCCAAGTTGGAGCAAACAGCAGTTGGAAGGTTAGAATGAAATTGATGGATAGCAATAACAGTTGTGGGGGGGGGGGGTGGGGGGGGAAGGCACAACTTGGAGAGTGACAGTTGCTCTCGAAGGGCTCTTTTTCCTGGCCCTTGGACCAGAAGGAATACTCACTCCCTGAATGGATAAAAGTACCTCTATTCCTGGATTTTCCCAACTGTGTGATCTACCTGGATTCCTGTGATCATGTCATTGAACAAAAGGATCTAAGGGGAGCTGTTTGAACTCTAAGACCAGTCTTTAGGGGTGTCAGACTGAAGAGACAGGCCCAACCAGCTCTGAAAGTCAGAATCTTTTCTTCTGCTTGCTATCTACTGCTAAGACTTTGAACTTAAGAAAGATAGCATAGATTAGCATAGACAGGAATAAAAGAAACCCTCCACCTGCCTGCCTTTGAGGCCTGGCCTCAGCTCAAAAGCTGAGAGAGACTCAAACCCAATCTAGGGAAATCCTGATTCCCTCTTCCCTGATATCTTCCCAGTCCAAACTTGTTATTAAATTCATCTTTATTTAAATAACCTGTAGCCAGATAAGAGGATTGTCATTTCAGGGGGACATAGAAGGAGCTGAACTCAGGACAGTCACTCAACCATAAAAGGTCCTTATCAGATGCCTGCCTGGTGACCATGGTCTGGGGGGAGGCTTGTCTCTCAGGGGGGTCCTTGCTTTCCTACTCTGGGGTATCTTCAACATCAATAGCAAAGACATCCCCTCAGGCTATCATAGGTGAACCATTTCTTGGGAACCCCATTATTCAAAGTTAGCCTCTCAGCAAGGGGTATCTCTCCTTTTACCTCACCTGCATCCATATTCCCTCTGAACCTTCAACTCCTCCATCCCTGTTACAAAACCTTCCTTACCCCCTATCCCTCTTTAATTCTTCTACAATCCCTTTAACTATTACAGAAGAGATATTAGGGTGTCAGAGGTCATGATAATTTGAGTTAGACTGAGGACTTTCAGAATAAGGAGAGAGGGATAGACTTAACAACCTCTGAAGAGCTGGAATTGACAGAACTTATAAAATAACTGGATTTGGGGCAGAACTATATTAGTAAATATATTATCAGCTCTCAGAAGGGAAAACAATGTACCCACAACACACTTCTGAGTTTAATCTGCATTATTAACATTCGGTCCATCACTTTCTTAAATCTAGTTAATCAACAAAATAATCAAGCCTTGATTTATGGCAGTTGCTGATTTCCAAGGTGTAAGTGCTTACATTGAAGACTTAGCAATCAGAACTCAGTGGAGTTGCAGCTAACTTCTAATAGGGGTTGAGTTGTAGGACATCATAATCCTGAGAACATTAGGAGAAATATGGAAGCTAGAAGGAAGAACCAATTTTGTCTGGGGTTGGGGAAAGAGGAAGATTGGTTTCAAAAATGGGATCTGATGAGTTTAAGTTGTGAGAGACACTTTCAGGAAGGCATTTGAAGTCAGTAGGTTGAAGTTCAGTAAAGAAATTAGGGCTAAAAAATGATTTGAGAGTCTTCCACATTGGCTTAGGCATTAAAGCATGTAATTATTTAAATTGGACAATCTATAAGCATTTACCATTATGTCCTTGATTTTTTTAGGCTAAGAGAATCATCGATTTAGAGCTAGAAGGAAAATACCCATTTTACTTTTCTCATTTTAGAGATGAGAAAACTGAGATCCAGAGAGTGTTTTGCCCAAAGTCATTCAATATGTGGAATTTGACTGAAGAATATATTTTGTATTTTTCTTTGTTTCAGAGATTAGAATGGTCAAAGAATGGATCAGCCCACTGGTAATCAGTCTCTCAGTTTTTCACTGGCTGATCTTTGAAACCCAGAAATCAGGGACTGTTTCAGTCAAAGCTTATGCTAAATGAGCACGAGATCTCTACTAGCAGTACATAATCTTCCCAATCTGTGGTGAAACACTGACACCCTGTTACAGATTTTAGGAGTGATGGGAGTGCATGCAGCCCCTGGCAAGTGAACATTCTAGCCTGCTTAGAGAAACATGCTTGCATATTAAGAAAATTGCCATTAGAAAGAAAAATGTATAAATGAACCTTTGGGAGAATCTGACACCCACCAAACCTTGAACCAAAACAAATTAAGTCCCATTTGAAGTTTTTAAAAAGAGGAGTTTAAAGGATGAAAATATGGAAAAGTTAACCTGACAGCTAAGACTTTTTTTTACAAAGTCTCCGTGGTTTTTCTACTTCATTGGTAAGTTTGTTTAAAACCAAATCTTTCAATATCAAACTCTCTCAGAAACAGCAAGTTTAAAATGTCTCTATTGTGACTATTTATGTCCTCAAACTCTTCTTAATCCACTCTCTGAATGCTCTCCACGCAGAAGGAAATGTTGAGGATTAGGAAAAACTCATACTTCATTTGAAGCAATGGGAAAAGTTAAAAGCTTCCATGGAAACTGGAATTGAAATTGCGATATATATTTTCTCTTCAACAGAGCTCATTTTCACTTGGTGTTTTCTTTGGAGTTGGGTGGCAGGGAGAATTTTCCCTCGTTGTGCCCTGGGTGTAAAAAATCAATATCCCAGCTTTGCCCTTTTGTAATTATGGTGGATGAATAAGACTGGCCTCACAAGATGCTCTCCATGGCAGACGTAAATTGATAGTATCCCCTGGAATTAGGTCCCAAAAGGCAAGCATGTGGGTGCTGACCCAGGGCAAACTTCCACATGATTTGGAGGTTAATTCTTGTTCATTGAATGGGTCCTCATGAAGGGGCCTGGAATTTCTTCAGGTTCACTAGGTAAGTGATCCATGACCCCACAGAGGTGTCTATGGATCATTCGCCTATTAATTTGAACAGACCGAATCATTTCTCAGCTTCATCTATAAGACTCAGGAAATGCTGATAATATTCAATCAACTTCAGGGATGGTGAATGCATTTAATGTTATTTTAGATAACTTGTGCCTCTGAAAAAAAAACATCCTGAGGAATCAAGGCAGAACCCCCAACTTACCAATTAAAACTAGTTGTTTGATCTTTAGTAAATCACCTCATTTCTCTAAATTTGTTTTTTTATCTGTAAAATGAGGCAGGTAGACTGAATAATCTCCTTGCTTCCTCCTAGAATTCAATGTGTTCATTAGAGGTCGTATAGGAGAACTATAAATTTATTGATATATAGAATACAAACCCCCTTATTCATCCTGATCTCTACTTACTTTGCAATCTAGAAAATTGCAGGAGTAGGGAGGGAGAGGAGGATTTAGAATTCAAGTGATACACCTAGTCACATTGCTAGTATATTTCAGAGAGAGATACCTAACTGCCATCATGGCAGACTCTATCAACTAACTATCCTCTCTATGATGCTCTGGTCAATTACAAGTCAGTAACCTAAAGCAATATTTAGGGAAAATCCACCATCTTGTTTGGTTTGGTCCCACAGTGCACAACTAGGAATAACTGGTTGACACTGCAAACAGGCCAACTTGGGCTCAATATAGGGGAAAATTCCATAATAAATTGAAACTATCCAAAAGTTATTCTTTGAGTGTGTATTTGAGTCTGTTGGTAGTTTCTTCCTCATTGAGAGTCTTTGAGAACAGACTGAGATTACGAAGTACTTTACTTAGAATGTAAACTCCTTGGTGGTTTGTTGTTATTTTTGTAAATCTAGCAGACAGCAGAATGCCCTGCACATAATAGGCACAATAAATATTTATTGAATTAAATTGTTAAACTACAGAGTTTGGTGGAATTATTATGTTCTTATAAAGGAGAATCTTATTATAATACTAAATGAATGATTGATTGTCACCACGTTTCTACTCTGAAATTCTCTACATCAAGCTTTTAATTCCACTTTTCCCAACTGCATTTTACATGTAGAGACAATGAACAGGTCTAAAGAGATTTGAGGAAACCACATTCCCACCAGGAACTTCTCATAGAAATGAAATATAGATCACTAGTCCCAAATAATTCAATTCCATGCATATCTACCAATTTTAGCCCCTAGTACCCTTTTTATCTTTAATATCTATGTTTCAGGTAATTTCAGAAAAAGTTATCTCAAGGCATTAATAGTTCATCCTAACTTGGGATATTCTCTGTGCTGTAAAAATAATGCTGGAGGCCAAAATACAATGGTAATGTTTGATGGTGCAGGCTTATAATCCTTGCTACTGGGGAGACTGAGGCTAAGGCTAAGGCTAGTATATCTCTTGGACTCAGGAGTCCTAAAATTGCATAGAATATGCCATGTAACTGAGGAGCCTCACTAAATTTGGCATTAATATGATGAGCTACTAGATGGGGGGGGGGGCATCAATAGGCTACCTAAAGAGGACGAATTGACCCAGATGACCAAATATGCCAAGCTCCTCTACTGATGAGAGTAGGTCCACACCATTGGATAAACCCTTCCTATTCTGGGAGCAAGGATTTGGGAGATCCAAACTTAGAAAAAAAATACTGAAGATTTCCTTGGGGGAAAAGTGAGTCATTAAAAATAAAAGCATTTAAGAAATTGCTTTGATTTAGACACTTCCTGTCTTCCATCATTAGCTTACAATTCAGTAGGATATTACTAGGTATTCATTTCACTGCCTTTCAACAGAATTTATGTCAAGATTTATAAGTGGTTTATACAAGTATTTTTTTAAAGTTTTTACTCCTACTCCTAACCCCTCGGGAAATGTTCCTGAACATCTGACTCTTAGAAAAATAAGGAAATTAACAAATAGTCACAAAGATCAAATGAGAAGGATAGGAAAACTCCTGAGCCAATGTGTCATAGGCAGTTAATGGCATTTATATTTCAGAGAAATATGCTAATACCTCTCTTAACAAAGAGGATGCATTCCAAAGACAGGCTTCTTTGTCAGAAATTTTATAATCAGAGACAGAAATAACACAAGAGGCATAGGACTACATTCCAGAACATCAGATAAGGGGAGTTATGGTAAGAAAAATAATTAACTAATAACTAAAATAGTGTCAAATGTGCCAGAAACCACAAAATGTATATGGGAGTTTGAGGGAAGAGGGAGGGCAGGGCAGGAGTTGGGTTAAGGTTAGAGGCAGTGAAGGAGGAGACTGTAATGTTCAGGCACCAAGGGGGTAAGAGAGTCTAATGATAGACTTATTCAAGGCGAGGTGGGTTCCAGGTCCTGGGAGAAGTCAGTGAGAAACAGGATTTTTAGATTTGGTTTGGTTGGAATTTTTTTTTTTATTGTTTTGCTTTGCTTTTCCACCAATAGTATTTAGGACCAGACTTTCATGAAGAGTATTCAAATAAAATTCAGAGATGCAGGATGCAGGATGACTGTGGGAGCTGGGGTATAGGGGGTGGATATGTGTGTATAGGGTATTTATCCATTTTAGAAGGGGCAAAATGAAATCAATTCTGTGCTCCTCTCCCCTAGTAACTTTAAAAATATTAAATATATTCTGGGCCAATGAGTATGTTTAATAGCATTTGAGGAGACCTAGAGGAAACTTGCAATAAGATCCCATCTACTTTCTGATAGTGGAAATTTCTTTAACAAAAGAAAAAGCCTTTTATTTTATAATTAGAAATAAAATGAAAATGCTTGATAGCTAAATTTCAGCAGCAGATCAATTCTGTGAATATAAATGACTGAAACTGATCCTTCTCTGTCTCAAAGGACATGAAAATGAACAAGGTGGGAAACCAATCTTCCACCTCTAGAGAAGGTCCCTTTTTGCCCAAAGGGGTACAATTGGGGTTTTGGAAAAATACAGAAACAAAGGGCATCTGAGGACCTAAAAGACAAAGTGCACAATCTTCAAAATGTTATGAAGGAAAAGTCTGCATATTTTTGATTAAATGCTTTAAAACAGAAATCCACTAACCATCCAGCAAACAAACAAAAAAGGTTTTCACATAAAGAGATATTGAAGGAGGTTAATTAACCCCTGAAAATTGATTGTTATTATCATTATTTCAATGATTTTAAAAATATAGTTTTCTTCCTCATACCTCTTCCCTTCTAAAAAGGTAGACCTTTTCTACAATTTCATAGAATTTCCTATTTGAAAAGGTCTCAGCAGCTATCTAGTTTAACCTATAATTAAGAACTGAGACTTGAATGCAATCCTATGACAGGGAAAATGAGGTTGTTATTTGTCTCAAATAACCAGCAGAATAGGAATTCAAACAAAATTCTGAGTATACAACTAAAGTTCTTTCCACTATGACAACATGGTTTATTTAACTTGTTATTGTAAAGGGGGAAAAAGATGGAACAATCAAGATTTCTAGGCTTTTCAGATTTGTCTAGGAATTCTACTTTGTTGGTTTGAACATAGTAGACTCTTACATAAGACATTAGGAAGCTAGTCATTCCTGATGATAAACAAAACCAAAGGATGTGTTACCAGGGGTAGCCTTAGTAGTTTCCTTCAATGAAAAGGTTTCCTTCCTTCTAAGGGAAAGGGTAAATTATTAACTTTTTTAAGATATAGTTAAGGGAAAGACCTGCCTGTAGCCTGAGCAGATGGACTTTTCTAGCCACAGAATCCTATGATTTTATTTCCAGTCAACCAAAGTCTTAATTGAAACATTTACCTTCCACTCCGATGTCATTTATTGTCATTTATGGACAAAGATCTAAAACATGAGTAGACACCAAGCACATTGTCTGGAGCAATTTCAACCAAGTTGAACATTCAAAGTGTTATAATTTTCTATCAAAATTCATTGTAAAGAAAATCCTTGTTAAGGTATCTATTAGTCACAAGTTCCATGAGTGTTAGAGTAGTTAGCAGCTAGGAAAGAAGAAGGAATAGAATCATCTAAGCAAGGCATAAAAATACTAGAGAAGCGATGGACCAGAAACCAAGGGAATAATAAGGAAAAAAGTAATAACAAATAGCATTTATATAATGCATTAAGATTTGTCATGTGTTTCACATATGTTATCTCATTTAATATACAACTTTGGAATGTAGATGCTATTATCTCCATTTTACAAATAAAGAGATTGAGGCAGCTGTCTCTTTGTGTGGGGTGGGGGATAGGGGAATAGAACTAATATCATAGGATATAACAAAATTGGAAGTTCAATTTCCATTCAAAGTAAGAAAGTGTAAGAACTGCAATATTCGCAGCTTAATTTTCTACCCAAAGCAGGCAACCAGAAGTCCAATCAGCCAACTATAAAATAACAATGGAGAAAAGGCTAGAGAGAGAAGAACAACTAATTTAGGACAGCAAGAATGGATGCTAACTCTGAGGCAGCCTCAGTTTCCCTTCTTCCTTTCTCATTACTCTGAAAGCCAATCCTCAGCAATCTTCATCTGAAGATCTTCAGGTAATAGGAATTAAAAAGATCTGACTAGATAGTTAAGTGCTAGGGTGGTGAACAATTTCTGGCAACTCTCTGGCAATGTGGACTGTTTCCTGTTAGGTTTTTTGTGAAGTATCAGCCAAAAGAAAATGAATCTTAATTTTATTTTTTTAATTGCAAAAAATTCATTTTTACTATATTTATACTTTTTCCTTAAAAATTTCTAGAGAATTAACTTCTTGATCTTGAAGCAAATTATAAGAGACTTCAACCTCTAATATCCAAATTATCAAAATGCTCATGGAAACCAATTTGATTAGAAATCCACATGGGTGAATGCCATTTTCAATAAGATGGATCCACCCTTTGTATCTTTCATACATTTCCCCTTCTATTTTACAAGTGTTTTTAAAAAACATAATCTAGTTCATTCCATTAATTTTATAGATAAAGAAACTGAGTTTAGACTCAGGTCTTCAATCTTCAAGTGACCTTTTATCTGATGGGAATTTCTAAACAGATTAGTTGTGATTATTAATTATTCAATTACCATTACTGTCTTTCTTGTAATCAGGGGGTCTGGGGTAGAAGAGGGGATGAGACTAAAATAATCAGAAAGCTTTAATGTTCTGAATATCAGTCAGCTTTATTTGCCACTTGGTATGTTTCCTTGCATGGGATTGGCTAAGCATCTTCTCTGAGCCAAAAGTCAGTCCTGTGTCTGCCAACAGGAACATGATAAACTGACCACTAGGCTCCTCTCACCATTGTAACTGGGTGCCCATTGCCCATGGCCAACCACTAGAACTTTATAAAACCCCTAGTGTTCATACTTATCCCCATTTGCGAAACTGTTAATTTCAAACTGCTTCTCTTCCTTCTTATCACACTTATATCCTCATTTAATTTTCTTTCCCTCTTATACCCATTGACCAGTTAGTGTCTACTCAGATCCAGTTGTCTTGACTGTGACTTTGATTAAATTCATTTATAAAATTAGGGTTTCCATTGGTCATAGAAAACTACTTCTCTGTAATAATATCCATTAATACCTCTGAGATATCACTGAAGGTCCAGATATCAAAGCAACATGAGTCTGGGCAAGATAGAGAGAACTCTAAAGGAAGAAAAGAGGCTACTGAGTGATGGTTTTAGAGGAAGGATGTAAAAGTGACTATAAGAAGCCAGAATATGTCAACTCTTCCTCCTGGCATTTTACATCAGTAGGTGTATGAGAAGAAGAGGTTATCCTTAAAAGGCCTTGCCCAGAAATATGGCAAAGAAATCTAGGTTTCAGTGAGCACCAGAATATAGAAGACATGTAAGTGGGAGGGATCTAAGATAAATGGGAGCTTGCCAATAAAGGATACCACAGGTACAGTGAAAAGGGAGTAAGGAGGAAAATAAAGTCTGGGAAAAACTAGAGCTAATCTGGATAGGGATGAGCACAGGAAGAGACAAAGGGGAAAGGATTTTGTACAGACTTATAGGCAGAAAATGGTTCTGAATTACAGAGATTAGAGAAGAAGGAGGCTGTAGAAATGTTTAGACCACAAGCATAGAGAGCACCAAGTCTATGGTTTTAAATATAATAGTGAATAAGTGCTTCTGCAAATCCCAAGTCTGGGATAGAGCCTCCCTCAGTTGATCACAGTGGAGAAGGAAGGTGATTGATTATTTTTTTGAAGGCAAACAGATCTCCTCTTATAACTGTGCAGAAATGTCTATTGTGTGCTTACTCAGAGCAGGGTACTCTGTTAAGTGCTATATGAGAAAACCCTTCCCCCAAAAACTAACTACTGGGGATAAAATGTAACCTATACTCCATCTCAGCTCCTGATTCTGATCTGTCTTCAGATTTGGGGTAGGGGACATTGTTGGCTACATCAGATAGAATCAAACATCAAATTGTGTGGCTCAGACTATAAAATGCTTTGGGAGTTCAGAGAAGGGAAAAATAAATATATGCTTAACTCATCCAAAAGTCTTTGTGGAAGAAGGAGGAATTGAGCAGGATGTTATCTTTGATACCTCCTCTATCTTCTTATCTTTCATGCTGCAACTTCCCTTTGTCTTCTGGTTTCATTTATCTCAAGAATGTTAATGTTGATATGGTCCAGTTCTTCTATAATATGTAACTCCTTGGTTTTAAGACAAAAAAATCTCACATTTAGAGCAAATGGTAGTTGTTAATGCTAATAAACAATCTAAAAATTATAATTTTTATCACCCTCTGTCCCCTTTTCTACTAGTCACTGCATAGTGTTGGGGGGTGCAAAGCTGAGATATTGGAATATGTCTGATAAACAGAATATCTGATCAAACATAACACTCCCAATCCACTTGATAAGAATATGGTACATGGATCTTTGTCATAAATTGAGCAGACTTGCATGCCTCATGGCCACTTGCCATGGAACATACCCAATGGCCTTTACTGAGAAGATCTAATGAAGTCCTGATAATACTTATCAGGATTAGCTGTTTCCTCTGGAGTCTTGAGGAGTAATCCATCCTTAAGATTCTTTTTCAGTTTCCCATCTCTTGGGCCTCTATATTGGAAATGTCTGTCTCTCAGTATCATTTGTTGCTTACTCGTGCTCAGAAAAGTAAATGGCAATGTAGATATGAATGTTGTCCCCTTCCTGAGATGTCACTGGGAGTTCTTCATTGTTCTCCAATGACTAGAGTCTGCATAGAAAATTGACAACAGGTAATCAAAGGAGACAGACTTGTCAGGAAGAATTCTATCCATTCCATGTGTCCTGTAAGAGTAACTGATTGAAATTAATCCCTCTTTTGGGGGTCATTTTCTTTCTCCTTAAGCTTCCAGTAACAAGAGAAATGGGAGGACATTTCTTCATGACCAAAACCCTCAGAAGCAATGGCAATTTACAGCAGAAATACGTGGTATTACACAAGTTTGCCCAGGAGAGCCTGTAACTTGAGTCCCTAAACTTCCCATCCCCTAGATGCCATTTTTAAGTCTTTTATTTTTCCTTCTTGGATCATAAGTCAATGAATAGCAATCATGAGAGATGAATATTTTCAAATGAGAGGAGTTACCTTGCTGGGTCTAGAGCTCCTAAATTTGAGAGTCAGACAGTTATTTAGAGGGAGACAATTTATATAATAGTTTTCCCTTCTTAAAGAAGAAGATTGTCAAAAATAACAATGTGCAGGTATAAAACTAAAGCCATATTGTAGATGACCATGAAATCTGGACTTTCCAACCATCCATGAAAATCCATGAAAAAATATAAATTATTCAAATAGGACAAAACTGAAGTGAATGCAAAATATCTGTTAAACATTCCCACAAAGCGTCTTTACCTTCCAGGCAAAGCATAATGAGTGCAAAGGGCTACTTGAGGGTTTTATGTTTCCTGTATCTGTTTGTGAATGCCTTTGAGTCCTTTGAGTCATATGTGGTTTCTGTAATGGAGGAAATAAAAAGCTACCCCATACCAAATATCCATATAATACAATGAACACCACTGTAGGAGGGAGACCTTATATTCCACATTTGGAACTATAGATATGAGCCATGCAAAAATTTTTAGAGATTTTGTTCCATTTTAAGTACAGATAGGAGCAAAGACAGAGAGGAAAACTGATCTCCAAATCTAAGAGTGGACCCAGACCCAGATGATCTGAGAGCCCAATGTAGAGAGTCCCTAGCCACATAGCAGGTATTTTTCTTTGTTTTGTGGGATGCTAGAACCAAAGAATACATTGTGTAGTGGCCAAATCCCTGGGGATGAAACTAGGTATTTAGTTAGGTTAATCTCTAGGTGGCGAGCTTAATAGATCACTAGAATTATGCATGAAGATTTCCATGTTGAATAGAACTTTCCAGAGAAGGTTATTATGAAACCAAGATCTTCTCTGCCTCAGGATGAAGTATTAAAATTGTGCTGTCTATAGAATTTACATTTATATAATGTTTTACAGTCATAAAACATTTTCACATATATTGTCTTCTTAGATCTTCACAACAACCCCATGATATATGTAAGGGCAGTCTTATTAAGCTCATTTGGCTAATGATAAAAATTGCAATGAATATCAAGATGTCAGAAAATAATTACAATCAACCATATGTATTTATATTTATACACAATATATATGTATACACATTTAGATGTGCATACATATATGTGTGCAATTTATATATTTATACGTATGTATAGCCCCTGTATAGCCCATGGTTATACAGCTAGTAAGTGGCATATGTGAAACTTAAACATAGGTAGCAATAATAATATTTATACTTTATATAGTACTTTAAGTACTTTATGATTTATAAATGTTGAATTGTATCCATAAACGATGCAGAAGAGAAAATAGATATTCTTATTTTACTCAGGAAGAGGAAGAGGAAACTAAGGCCAGGAGAGATTAAGTGACTTCAGCAGAGTTTCATAGCCACAACTAGCTATCAAATAGGTTGGGATAGGTGAGAAAGGAGTCTAATAGCAGTGGATCCAAAATAATATTTAAAATTTTTTCCTTTAATGACTAAATTTCAGTTCTATTCAACAAAGATTTATTAAGGACATGCTCTGTGGTATCAGTTACTATGCTAAATTCTGGTGATATGAAGTCAAAAGTCAAGTAATCCTGCCCTCAGGAAGCATCTTCTGGACAAAAACCACATATACACAGATAAGTGAATATCAAAAATATACAGAAGTTATTGATTCACTTTCACATAATTCTCTCCTAAATTGCTAGTTGCATTGAAGCCTTTCACCACTAAATCACTGACCTAATAAGTATCTTATCTTTTCAATCCAATTAATTTCATTGTAGACTCAATCTGGAATATACATAGGACAATCAAAATTATCTGTTTCCTAAAGTGGACAGTTTTCTTTGTATTATAGGATTTTTTCTCATCTTCCTATTAAATTCATTTTAGTTTTTATTCTCAGAGATTTGATAAATACAAAACTAACTGAGAAAATTTGTGAAATAGTCAGGAGTAAAATTTACATATTTCTCCAGATTTTTCTAAAGGCCAAATCCAGGGGGAAAGAATACATTGGTAGAAGCCTTGTGGTATTACTTTAACAGACAAACTTTTTTGTTCCAAAAGAAAATATTTGCTACTCCAGGAAGCCAGTGTTTCAATCACTGTAGCTAAAGCAAACATTTTTTCATTAAACCGTTAGGATGGCCAAATATTTCCATGGGGGAGCACCATTATGGAAACATGCAAATGTCTGTCCAAATACTTGGTTGTTAAGATATTCAAAAGTAACTTGAGTGATTGAAGGGTCCTGAAATGCTTAACATTTCCAGTGGACAGTTTGGTCCCTAGGAGAAGCTGGCAATACAAACTAGCTTCCAATGGTAGTTGGACATTTGTATAATACTTCAAGATTTACAAAGTGCACTATTAAGTCACCTCATTTGTTATGACATATTGAATAAAAGGCATGACTGATTGCCTTGCAGATAAAGTAAGATGTGTGAGATGGACATGAAACTTGCTTTTCTATTGCATATTCTAAACAACTAATTGTATTTTCTAGGTCCAATTCTTTCAAAGAAACTATGATTTACTAAATATCTCTTTCATCCTCATCTTCCTACAAAACAGGCTTCCTCTTCATGAGTTTTCTATTTTTATCAATAATATAAAATCCCAAGTTATCTAGGCTTGAAATGAAGTAGTACATCAGAGGCCATGGGTTGGCAAAATATGGTCCACAGACTATTGCAGGAGATAGATTAAGAACTAGTCCCTAAGCCAAGAGGATATGGGTTCAAGCCTTGTTTCTGACACATACTGGTTGTGTGTGATTCTAGCAAAGTGATTAAGTCTCTCAGTCTTCTGGATAATTCTCTGGTATGTATGTCGACCTCCAGAGAAAGAACTGATATAGAATCATAGCAAGACATAGGTTTATATATATGCATCTCTTAGTTAAATGATACTTTTTCTAGTATAGGGATGATAGGGAGGGTGGGAGATATTAGGAATTTTAATGTAACAAGCAAATAAACTTTAAAAAAAAATAAAGAGAAGGGAGAAATATCTCAGAGATCAAAGATTTATTAAAGAAGCAATATCAAAGTATATTTTGAAACTCCCCAATTATAAATCTCTCAAAGTGAGAAAATGAATTTAGTTATAACCTGAGGTACAACTCTCAGGTTTTAAGTATAACTCCTGTCCCAAACCCTATTGGTGTGGTACTCTCCTCACTTGTAGAGATGACTGTCCTGACCTAGTTGAAAGGAGGGATGGAGTAAATGAAAGCAAGAGAGTTTTAGTTCTCATCCAGTTCTCTTAAGGACTATTAAAGTTTTGAGTCATTTCAGGTACTTCTGGCTTCCAGTTTCAAGGGGGAAGATGGAAGAGACCAACCTCACTTCATGTTGCTGAATGAAAAGTCTCTGGGAAGACATAAAAGGAGCTGGTAGTCTTTATCAATGTCTCTGTTCCCAGCTAGCTACAATAGAGACTTTGAGAACACTCCCAGATAAAGAGGTTCTTTATTCCATATTATCTGGTATACTTTCTCCTATGTATAATTTCTTCGATTTCTTTTTTACTATTTGATTAGGATAAATGAGTTTTCTTGGCTATGTGCTAGGTGTATGCATTAAGGAACTGGCATTTAGTGGGAAGGGGTCAAGGCTTGGATTATGGAGCTTGGGGTTCCTTTTCCCCTACTGATGAAGTTATATTGAACCTGATCATATCCCCCAGATTAATAATAATTAAAGAAGCAGTTAGAAATAGTTCAAGTCTGGGACCACTTCTCTCTGATGAGAGCACAAATTAGCCTCCTGTCCCAACATTCTGCTCTTCCTCTTGGCAGGAATGGAAGTCTCACCTGGAGAAAGGTGGGACGTCTAGACTACAGATATCTAATCTTCCTTCCAGCCACACAACATCCCCATGCTAAATGTGGAGGGACCGATACCTAACTTGAGGAGTTTCCCTTCATTCCTCAACTTGGGTTTATAAAATGCTCTTTTTGCATTTACCAGTACTGATATGCATTTCATGGGCTTCTTAAGCCCTGAGTAGAGAGGAGAGGAGAATTTATCTCTAATATTCCTACACAAACTCATAATCCTGGTAGCCTTAGTCTCATTATAGCTCTTCTGATAAGTGTATGAGTGACCCTGATTTGATGTGAAGTAGGTCTATATCCCTGTGGAGAGGGCCTGAGTCAATGTTATAGGAAAGCTCTGGGGCAATGCCTTGGTGGCCTGGAAGAATTAATACCATTTTCCAGATTACTTAATTTACTCTTCTGCAGTAACTTCATTTTGAGACTAGCTCATTAAATTAAAGGGGGAGGGGGGAAGACCTCTCCTTTCACGCTAGAAAATGTTGAACTACTTTGCCTTTTTCACATGTGTCTTTAATTCTAGTAGTAAATATTCCAGATCACACATAGAGCGAAAGTATATGCTATGACAGAAAGCACCAAAGGTTCAGAATTGCCAGGCAGCTCTAACTGCATCTTTAAAACTACATACATGGCTTTGTTTAGTCTCTCCCTTTTTCCTTACTAACTTTGCACAAAAACTGTTGTCCTTCTCTCCTTTTGAAAGAATGTTATAAAACATAAGCCCTGTGGTCTGAAACATATTTTGGTAAGCACTATACTTCCTTTGGCATTCAAAGGGAAAGAAATAGTGCCAAAAAGAAAGAGAGCAAAAGACCTTATCAACATTCAACCAGCTACTTACAATGGCAAGATAAAAATGTTAAACCCTAAGGTGAGGAACTGAATCCAAACAGAAGCTTGTAGTCTCCTTACATGCAATGTTTAATGTTATAGTCTGCTCAGGGACTGAGGAGGCAGCCTACTACAGAAAGTTACGTCAGCACCACCTCTACATATAAGCTAAATTAATGACACTACTAAGTGGGTTTTTTTAAAGAGTCTATGTCTTTGTTCTTCGTAATATAGCACTTTGAGATCATTGAAGGAAAAGAACTATTATTGTCAGCTTTCTGAGGAAACACCCTATTAGAGAAAATAGGGTGATGTTATTAGTTAGTACCTGAGATAGCAACTAGGCAAAGATTTAAACAAGAATGTTACATATAAATAAACATAAAGGAAAAACTTGCCACATTGTGTTCTTTGTCATTATTCACCGTACAGTAAAGAAATAACCACATATAAATCTGTAGTCTCTTTTATCATTAGGTATCCTACCTAAGTCTAGACTAGTTATCAAAAGGTTTAGTAGTCAAGCAATAAGCAGTCTAAAGAGAAATTAATTTTTGTGAAATCCTTTTGTGGATAGCAAGCCAAAAAAAATGCAAAAGATCTGTGAAGACTATGGTAACAACCAACCCTTTCCATCAATAAGAATAAACTTAAATCTTCTGGGTAAGCTTGGCGACCAGCTAAACATGGCTTACTCACTCTCCCCAACACACACCGACATACACCCATAAGGATCACCCCAAAAGGCCTTAAGAATCTGTATCAGAGGAGCAGAGGAGCTGTAGAATGGGGACCAGCAGTGAAGGTGCATAGAATCTAGGCTTTACCAGCCTATAAGAGGGGGAAAGGGCTTCCACCCAAACTCAAACACGAGTGGATCCAGCCTGCCCCACCCCCACCTATAGAGCCAGAGCCGGGGCTAACACACACTGAGATGAATGAGCAAGGGGCACCTCTGAAGTGAGGAGAGGGCACTTCTGTGCCTTTCTGAGATGACTAGGAGAGCAGGGGGACCCCCCCAAGGTAGCTAGGCAGAAAAAATCAAGATGTGAGAGAGAGCAGACTTCAGGTGTCCAGAGCCAGCGCGCCCGCCGGAGCCAGGGAGTAAGACAGGAGTCCCGCTGGAACAAACAGGGAGCATTTTTTGGGTCCTTGGAAATTAACCAGGTGTGCTGGGGACCCACACCCAAAAGTAACTAAACCGGAAAACCAGGCGGGCAAGAGAGTGTGGACACTGAGTGGCCCCTGGAGGAAGGTACCTGGAGAAAGGACTGAGGAAAATCGAGAGCCTGCTCACTAACTCCATACACACATACACACACACACACACACACACACACACACACACACAAACCTGCTCAGAAGACTCTGATTTCTGATTTCAGACTAAAGAGGGAACTGAAAACATCCAGAAAAAAATGGCTAACTGTGCACAGGAGCCTCAAAATCTCACCAAGAAATCAAAAAAGAAAACTGTCACCCTCAAAAATTTTTATGGAGGAAAAACTCGGGCTACAGAAGAAATACTAGACAAAAGTCAAACAAAGGCAAACCTCCCCCCCCAAAAAAAGAAAGGAAAAAAAAAAGAAAATTGTCCACAAGCCCTGGAAGAGTCTCAAATGGAGCTTATCATCAGAAAGATGGAAGCCCTCTGGAAAGAGAAGTGGGGAATTGTTCAAAAGAAAACCAACAAATTATATTAGAGAACCAAAAAATTACAGCTGAATGCCAAAAGATTAAAGCAGAAAACCAGGCCTTAAGGACCAGAATTGAGCAACTGGAAACCAATGATCTTGCGAAACAGCAAGAATTAATAAAGCAAAGTCAAAAAATTAATGAATTCGAAGAAAACATAAAATATCTCACTGACAAGGTGACAGACCAGGGAAACAGAGGAAGGAGAGACAATCTGAGAATCATTGGTTTACCTGAAAAGCCAGAGATTAACAAAAATCTTGCTGCCATACTACAAGAAATCATTGAAGAGAATTGCCCTGATATTCTCAAACAAGGGGGAAAAATAGAAATAGAAAGGGTTCATAGAACACCCTCTATACTAAATCCCCAAAAGACAACCCCCAGGAATGTAATCGCCAAATTCAAGAGCTTCCAAGCCAAGGAAAAAATCTTACAAGAAGCTAAAAAGAGGAACTTCAGATACAGAGGAGCACCAATAAGAATTACAAAAGACCTTGCAGCAAACATGCTAAGAGACCACAAAGCCTGGAACATGATATTCAGAAAGGCAAGAGAACTGGGTCTTCAACCAAGAATCAGCTATCGATCAAAACTGACTATATGCTTCCAGGGGAAAGTATGGGCATTCAACAAAATAGAAGATTTCCAAGTATTTGCAAAGAAAAGACCAGAACTCAGTGGAAACTTTGACATCCAAACACAAAGAGCAAGAGAAACATGAAAAGGTAAATATGAAAGAAAGGGAAAAGGAGAAAAGTGTTTTTTTTTTTCTTTTATTCAAACTCTCTTCTATAAGGGCTACAATTAGAACAAATTATATATACTAATATATGGGGGAAATGTCATGTGTAACATTCAAAAATTGTAAGCAATAATAGAGTAAACAGAAGAATCACTCATAGGGAAAGATCGGGGTATTAACATGATTTGGAGGGGAGGAAAAACAAAAAGAAAGATAAAGTTGGGGAATCAATGAGGGTACTAAGATATACTTGAAGAAATAGAAATAAATTAAATAGAATAATCTTTGTCACACAAAGATACACATGGGAAGGGGAGGGGAAGAATTCTCTTATAAGAAGGAGAGGAAAAGAGTGCTAATTAGCATTACTTAAACCTTACTCTCAGTGAAATCAACTCTGAGAGGGAAGAGCATCAAGATCCATTGGGATCTTGAATTTTATCATATCTAACAGGGCAAGGGAGAGGGGAAACTAATGGGGTCTGGGAGGAAGGTGTACAAAAAGGGAGAAAAGGAGAGGGGGGAGGGGAAGGGAACAAAAAGGGAGGGGCCAGAGAGGGAAGCATAACAAGGGAGGGGACCAGGGGGACTGATTTAAAGTAAATCACTGGTTTAAGAGGTTATAGTAAAAGAAGAAAGGTCAGAATTAGGGGAGGATATCAAAATGCTGGGGAATTCATAAATAACAATCATAACATTGAACGTGAATGGGATGAACTCACCCATAAAAAGTAGACAAATAGCAGAATGGATTAGAATCCCAAACCCTATCATATGTTGTCTTCAAGAAACACATGAGGAAGGTAGATACTCACAAGGTCAGAATTAAAGGTTGGAGTAAGACGTATTGGGCCTCAATTAACAGTAAGAAGGCAGGAGTAGCAATCATGATATCTGACAAAGCCAAAGCAAAAATAGACTTATTAAAAGGGATAGGGAAGGTAAATACATCCTGATAAAAGGGAGTATAGACAATGAGGAGATTTCACTAATCAACATGTATGCACCAAATGGTATAGCATGCAAATTTCTAATGGAGAAACTACTAGAGTTGAAGGAGGAAATAGATAATAAAACTATAATAGTGGGAGATCAGAACCAACCACTATCAAATTTAGATAAATCAAATCAAAAAATAAATTAAAAAGAGGTCAAAGAGGTGAATGAAATCTTAGAAAAATTAGAGTTAATACATATATGGAGAAAAATAAAAAGGTACAAAAAGGAATACATCTTCTTTTCAGCAGCACACGGCACATTCACAAAGATTGACCATACACTAGGTTATAAAAACATGGCATGCAAATGCAGAAAAGCAGAATTAATTAATGCAACCTTTTCAGATCATAAGGCAATAAAAATAATGATCAGTAAGTGTACATGGAGAGCAAAATCAAAATTCAATTGGAAATTAAATAATATGCTTCAAAATCTGTTAGAGAACAAATCATAGAAACAATAATTTCATTGAAGAAAATAACAATGGTGAGACATCCTTTCAAACCTTATGGGATGCAGCCAAAGCAGTGCTCAGAGGAAAATTCATATCCCTGAGTGCACATATTAACAAATTAGGGAGGGCAGAGATCAATGAATTGGAAATGCAAATCAAAAAACTTGAAAGTGAACAAATTAAAACCCCCCAGAAGAAAACCAAATTAGAAATCCTAAAAATTAAGGGAGAAATTAATAAAATTGAAAGTGATAGAACTATTGAACTAATTAATAAATAAGACAAGAAGCTGGTACTTTGAAAAAACAAACAAAATAGACAAAGTGCTGATCAATCTAATTAAAAAAAGGTGAGAAGAAAAGCAAGTTAGCAGTATCATAGATGAAAAGGGGGACCTTACCTTCAATGAAGAGGAAATTAAGGCAATCATTAAAAACTATTTTTCCCAATTATATGGCAATAAATATGCCAATCTAGGCAATATGGATGAATACTTACATAAATACAAATTGCCTAGACTAACAGAAGAAGAAATAGAATTCTTAAATAATTCCATATCAGAAAGAGAAATCCAACAGGCCATCAAAGAACTCCCTAAGAAAAAATCGCCAGGGCCAGATGGATTCACAAGTGAATTCTATCAAACTTTCAAAGAACGGCTAATCCCAATACTATACAAACTATTTGACATAATAAGCAAAGAGGGAGTTCTACCAAATTCCTTTTATGACACAAATATGGTATTGATTCCAAAGCCAGACAGGTCAAAAACAGAGAAAGAAAACTATAGACCAATCTCCCTAATAAACATAGATGCCAAAATCTTAAACAGGATACTAGCAAAAAGACTTCAGCAAATGATCAGGAAGGTCATTCTATGATCAAGTAGGATTTATACCAGGAATGCAGGGCTAGTTCAATGTTAGGAAAACCATCCATATAATTGACCATATCAACAAGCAAACCAGCAAAAATCACATGATTATCTCAATAGACGCAGAAAAAGCCTTTGATAAAATACAACACCCATTCCTATTAAAAACACTAGAAAGCATAGGAATAGAAGGGCTGTTTCTAAAAATAATAAACAGTATATATCTAAAACCATCAGCTAACATCATCTGCAATGGGGATAAACTAGATGCATTCCCAATAAAATCAGGAGTGAAACAAGGATGCCCATTATCACCTCTATTATTTATCATTGTACTAGAAACACTAGCAGTAGCAATTAGAGAAGAAAAAGAAATTGAAGGCATTAAAATAAGCAATGAGGAGACCAAGTTATCACTCTTTGAGGATGATATGATGGTCTACTTAAAAAATCCTAGAGAATCAACGAAAAAGCTAGTTGAAGTAATCAACAACTTTAGCAAAGTTGCAGGTTACAAAATAAACCCACATAAGTCAACAGCATTTCTATATATTTCCAACACAGCTCAGCAGTAAGAATTAGAAAGATAAATCCCATTCAAAATCACCTTATACAAAATAAAATACTTAGGAATCTATCTGCCGAGACAAACACAGGAACTATATGAACACAACTACAAAACACTCTCCACACAACTAAAACTAGACTTGAGCAATTGGAAAAACATTAACTGCTCATGGGTAAGAAGAGCCTACCTAATAAAAATGACCATCCTACCCAAACTTCTCTATCTATTTAGTGCCATACACATTGAAATTAAAAAAAAAATTTAATGAATTAGAAAAAAACATAACAAAGTTCATTTGGAAGAACAAATTATCAAGGTTATCCAGGGAAATAATGAAAAAAACACAATGGAAGGTGGCCTTGCAGTCCCATATCTCAAAATATACTATAAAGTAGTGGTCATCAAAACAATTTGGTACTGGCTAAGAGACAGAAAGGAGAACCTGTGGAATAGACTTGGGGTAAGTGACCCCAGAAAGACAGTCTATGACAAACCCAAAGACCCCAGCTTTTGGGACAAAAATTCACTATTTGACAAAAACTGCTGGGAAAACTAGAATACAGTGTGGGTGAGATTAGGTTTGGATCAACACTTTACACCCTACACCAAGATAAACTCAGAATGGGTGAATGACTTGACCATAAAGAAGGAAAATATAAGTAAATTAAGTGAACACAGTATAGTATACATGTCAGACCTGTGGGAAGGGAAAGATTTTAAAACCAAGCAAGACATAGAAAGAGTCACAAAATGTAAAATAAACAATTTCGATTACATCAAATTAATTTTGTACAAACAAAACCAATGTAACCAAAATTAGAAGGGAAGCAACAAATTGGGAAACACTCTTCATAACAAAAACCTCTGACACAGGTCTAATTACTCAAATCTATAAAGAGCGAAATCAATTGTACAAAAAATCAAGCCATTCTCCAATTGATAAATGGGCAAGGGACATGAATAGGCAGTTTTCAGCCAAAGAAAGCAAAACTATTAATAAGCACATGAAAAAGTGTCCTAAATCTCTTATAATCAGAGAGATGCAAATCAAAACAACTCTGAGGTATCATCTAACACCTAGCAGATTGTCTAACATGATAGCAAAAGAAAGTAAAGAATGTTGGAGGGGATGTGGCAAAGTGGGGACGTTAATTCATTGCAGGTGTAGTTGTGAATTGATCCAACCATTCTGGAGGGCAATTTGGAACTATGCCCCAAGGGCACTAAAAGACTGTCTGCCCTTTGATCCAGCTATAGCACTGCTGGGTTTGTACCCCAAAGAGATAATAAGGAAGAAGACTTGTACAAGAATATTCATAGCTGCACTCTTTGTGGTGGCCAAAAATTGGAAAATGAGGAGATGCCCATCAATTGGGGAATGGCTGAACAAATTGTGGTATATGTTGGTGATGGAATGCTATTGTGCTAAAAGGAATAATAAAGTGGAGGAATTCCATGGAGACTGGAACAACCTCCAGGAAGTGAAGAAGAGTGAAAGGAGCAGAACCAGGAAAACATTTTACACAGAGGCTGATACACTGTGGTTCAATTGAATGTAATAGAATTCTCCATTATTGTCAATGCAATGTCCCTGAACAATCTCCAGGGATCATGGAGAAAAAACACTATCCACAAGCAGAGGACAAACTGTGGGAATAAAAACACTGAGGATAAGCAACTGCATGACTACAGGGGTTGAGGGGATATGATTGAGGAGAGACTCTAAATGAACACCCTAATTCAAATACCAACAATATGGAAATGGGTTCGAATCAAGAATATGTGATACTCAGTGGAAATGTGCGTCAGCTATGGGAGGGGTGGTCAGAGGGGGTGGGGAAGGAAAAGAAATGATCTTTTTTTTCCAACAAATAATTTTGAAAATGACCAAATAAAATAATGTTTAAAAGGAAAAAAAAAGAATAAACTTAATCATTCTAATTTTTCAGGGGTATCAGATTGTTTATTCTTTCACACCCCAAAATACTGTGGTTTGTGCAAGTCATGAGACTTAAAGAAATGTTGAATGTCTTAAGGTCTCTGAGTCATCCTTAATTCCTCAAAAATCCCTGTTGTATGTTAGGCTCTAAAAGTAAACAACCTCATTAGATATAAGATGCAAGTTAATATTGAGATTCTACTCTTTCCATCTAAAGAAGAAGAAGAAATATACCTGCTCCTAACCAGGACATGATGGGTTAATGCTCTGGACCTCACTTGAGCATTTCAGAAGAAAATCAGTATATAGTAAACTATAATAAATGTTTATTAAATATAATTTTATAGAAATGCCAAGTCCTTATAGATTTTTACAGAAACTTCATATCTATAAATCATGAGTATTTCCTTCAAGAAAAGAATTGGGATTAATCAGACTTAGTGAGCACTAAATAAAATAATAAAAAAACCTAAAATCATCACATATCAATAAATGGGAATGCCTGGTTACTTATATGAAAGTCATTTATGAATCAGACTTGACTTGCTAGAGCATAGATCAAAATAATTTCAAGTCAGAAGAAAGAATAAACATGGGATATGACATCCACCTGAAGTAATTCTAACCTAAACTATTTTTAAAAGTTGCTGCTGCTAAAAAAAATAGAAAAGGATTGAAGAATGAAAAGCAACAATAGTTATACCTATTTCGTAAGGAGATTAATGAATGTAAATCAATAGTTAGAATCAGGAGAACAAAAAAAGACTATAAACTATATGATTGAAAATCTGTTACCCTAAAAAAAGAACTACATATCCCAAGAGCCCACTGACTTCCTGTCATTACATACTTCCTGTAGACAAAGGATAAAGGGTGTGGGCTTTGGAGGCTCCTCCTCTCTGATGTAGAATCAGCAGTGAGGTTGGTGAGTGGGGATGACTAAAAATGGCTAACCAGCCATGACAAGTGGTCTTTGTTTTGTATCTTCTTTATTCCTTGATTTCAAATGATCATTAATAAACCTCTTAAAATATAATATTATTATTGAGATTTAATTTTAATTTTTACAAAACCACTGTAACCAATAAACAAGTACTCCTTATTAATAAGAAAGGTAAGAATCTGAAAACTAAGACTCCTATGTAAAATATCACAAAGAAAAAATTAGAAAAACTATGAGCAGTGTCATCACTTTAACATCAACAAATTGGGGAAAACGTTATAAAAGCTTGGCAAGAAATCCAATTAAGCCTGATAATACAAATAGCATTTAAATAGGAAAATGGATAAAGGATAACAGAGGAAATACTTTAAGATAAAAACTGTTAAAACTATCCTTTTGTCAATGAGAGTGGAGCCTTGACATTTGGATTCTTAAGTCTAATTTTCTAATGTACTTTATGAGAAAGTAGAAATGGCATTAGACAAAGAACAGTTAGACTAGACCAAATATACACAGAAAAAGTTTATACTAGAGGTGATGTGATATGATATTGGGCTCTTAATTCTCCAAGTTATCCGAAATAAAAATTTGAACTTGAAAAAGAAATATCTGGGCTGGTTTTCATAAATGATATTCAACGGAGAATACTTTTTCACTAGTTGACCAAAAGTTGTTGATCAAAAAGGAGCCCTGTGAGTTTACTGGTCATTTTTTGACAAAGCATTTGATTGGTAGAACCAAATAGTACCTCAAAGTCTACCTTCCAACAAAGTGTTTCCCACATATGCATTAAAATTAGAAACGGTTCCCTAAAATATTTAACAAGAGAAAACTTTTTATGGACCTTTAACTATAAACTTCAAATAAGACATGAAACTGGAAAATATATAATTGTCAAAGATGATTGCCACTGAGGATGTCCAGATACAATTAAAAATATTTTAGATGTTCCTGTTTGAAATCAGAATGATATTGGTTGCATAAAGCCCTGGTATTCTGAAAAGCTCTTAGTGAGACATATCACACACACACAGAGTTCAGTTTTACAATCCACACATTAAAAATAAACAAAAAACTAAGTAGATGAAGACTACCTGTTAGTATTAGAATATTAGTTCAGACTAATAGTCAGTATAATGGATAGCCTATAGTGCATTTATGGGTCATGATGATGGATATCATTAACCTACCAATCAACAGAAAAAAGTGATGAGAAGATTATAAGGCATCACCAGATTAGCCAGCCATTCTTGGTAAGAACATAGTTAACACTAACATCTTCTAGCTGTTGAAAAGACAAAAAAATGATAGAATAATTCATCCCTCCATTTCATGGCTCCAGTCAATATAGGATTATCCCTGGCATGGCAAAAATGAAAATTTATGACTTCTGTTCCTTAAGGGACAAGTTCCCTTGATTTAAAATTGTATTCCCTAATGATCAATGTGGACTGCATTAAGGAAACAACTTGCTACTCATTAATAGAGCAGGATTGCATTGATTAAAAATTTTCTCCCTCAGTAGCAGAGCTCAGTATATATAACTAAGATCCTGCAATGCCCTTGTGAGAGCCTTCTCACTTTGAAGTTCACTCAGCCCCTGAGCTCCCTTCTCTGAGCCCCTTGGGCTAATTGGTTAGTTCCTCCTGGAACTTCCATTTTAAGGAATGTGCCCCAGGCCAGCCATGCTCACTATTTAATTTCTCTCCAAGTTCTACTCCTGACTCTCTGAACTGCTGCTTTCTCCACAATATCCATATCCCCACACATAGGTACTTATCTTCTACACTTTTCAGTTTCCATTTTTGGGGGGGGGGTATTATCTTCCCACATAAAAATGTAAAGGCTAGAATTAGTCTACATTCTGTTTGTATTTTTGTTCCCAGTGGCACAATGCCTTATAAGTAGTAAGTGTCTAATAAATGCTTGTTGACTTGTTGGGAAAACTGAATGAACAGACGTGATCTATGTAATAAAGGATATGACTACTATGACTTGATCTGACCAGTAGTTGTAGATGAGTTTTCAAGTAGGTCTTCCTCTTTACCTTGCCTTATTGCTTTCGTTGACCTGGAAATTCTTCTCTTTTCCCTCAGGGGAATAGAGCTTCCTCTATTATATAACTCTTTTCTTCTGGAGGACAAAGCAATTCAGAGTAGCTTATGAATTGCTCTTAGAGCACACATAAATGGAAGGATACTCTTTGATCAAGCAGAAAATTAACTTGCATTTTAAAATTTCTTTTTCTTCTCTTTTCTTGACTCTCAAAGCTTCCATGGCCTTATGTTAAGACTAATTAATGTGTTAAGTAACGCACTCAGTTACAGAATTAAGATTCGGGGAATTTTCAAAAGGCTAAACTACAAGCAGAATCTAATAAAATGAAATTTAGTGAGCATAAACATGAATTTATACTGAGTTTCCAAAATACCAAATTTACAATTTTACATGATAAGAAAGTCATGCCTAGAAACTGTTTTGACTCCTCAGAACAACAAGAACTCCTCCCAGATGATCACCTAAAATCTCCTTATCATGAAGAATAACTCAGATTTTGATATTCTACATTTTTCTCAACTTCCCCTCAGTTGTTTTGCCCTTTTGTTTGGAGGTCTGAAGTCCTTCCTTTATAGAGGGCTCAGTACTGGTACCTCTTGGTCATTCTCTCATCTTCTGCCTCTCTTTCTCCTCCTCCTTCTTCTCCTCCTCTCAGATTTTTAGCTTTTTAGCTACTTTTTGTGTATTATTTTCTCTGTTAGATTGTGAGTTCCATGACAGCAAAGACTATTTTTTTTCTTACCTGTATACCCAGCACTTAGCACAATGCCTGCCACATAGTAGGTGCTTAACAAATACTTATTGAATTGAATTGAATTGAACTGAATACATAGCAGTTCATTTTTAAAATATCAGGTCACTTTTGGGAATTCCAAGCTAAAGACATCTTAGCCTGATTAAAAATGATATAATATCCACATCCTACAGTGAGAGAGTAATGCTGTATGTTCTAGTAAACCTGTCTTGAGTTCTCTGTTCAGTTCTAGGTACCACATTTAAAGTAGGGCATTGATAAACTAGAATATTGTAAACCTTAAAATTTCTTAGACTTATAAATGTTGGAAATTTCACCATTGGGAAATTTCATACTTGGAAAATTTCTTACTGATAGTCTATTGGAATATGAACCCCATTGGCATGGGAGGTTCCTTCTCCTCCCTACTTAAGATTACTTTAGGACAGAAACCTTTTGCTAAACAATGGAAAGGGCTTTGACCTATGCTTAAGCATAGAACAGGAAGTTCTTTGATTCATGATTGATGTTAGAATTGATACAATAGAGATACTTGGAATGACAGAACCAGATCTTGGAACTTCCAATCTCCACCCTGCTCAGGGTAACAGGATTTAGGAAGGGCTGCAGCAAAGGATCGAGATTTAATTATTTGAGAATATGACCTTCAACAGACATGTGCAAAGCCACAGACCTCTGGGTGGTCCTGGGTTAAGCTAGAGCCACCATTGGCACAGGGAAGACATGGACAGTGATTGGTAGATGTGAGAACTGAGGGGGAGGGAACTTGGATGTCTTCCTTAAAGATAGCAGGTCTGAGGACTGAAGGTTGGTTGGAGAGGTTTTGCTCTGAGAGGTTGTGCTCTGAGAAGCTTGCTCTGAAGGAAGCTGGAGGTGGAGGCCCCTGAGACTGTTTCTCCATTTTGGTCATGTGAGTGATAGGGACTGATCTCTTTTCTTTGCCTCAGCTATCTAAGGGCTAGGGCCTTCTGTCCCAGCCTAAACAGAGGGGATATTTAAGCCCTATTCCCTTCTCTTTCCTTTCTCTCTCTCTCTCTCTCTCTCTCTCTCTCTCTCTCTCTCTCTCTCTCTCTCTCTAATACCTTTCTTCCTCCTGTTTGTAATTAAACTCCATAAAAGGTTGACTGCTGACTTGAGTTTTCATTTAGGAATTACATAGCTGAATTCCTTGGTGACCTTAAATTAATATATATCAGTCTTTTAAAGTGATTTCCTTGTCACAATATCCAGAAAAGAGCTGTCAGACTGGTTGAAGGACCCAATTTTATGCTATCTTAGTTGATTGAGGGAATTCAGAATGATCAAGTTTGAGAAGAAAAGATTTAAGGAGAATTGGGTAAGATGGCTGTCTTGGAGTATTTAGATGACTTCACACAGACGAGGGATTCATCTTGTTCTCTTTGGTCCCCAAACATAGACCCATCTTTTTTTACCAGTAATATTCTTCTAATGATGAATATCTCTATGAATCTCTATCTCTATGAATCACAGAATACTCTGGTCTATGAAGTATTCATGTCAAGAATTATCCAAAGGCTACTTGAGAAGAACCTTTTAGGCTACACTAGGTTACAACATATTACCATAAACAATTACCCATAAAATAAAGCTTGAGATATTGAATGAATGAAAAAGCATTAAGTGCCTAATTATGTGCACAGTATTGTACAAGGCACTTGAGATACAAATATAAAAGTGAAATAGTCCCTTTCCTCATGAAGCTTACATTCCCATTTTACTTGGCCTGAGTCACATAATTAATGTCTCAAACAATATTCAAACTCAAGTTTCCTGACTCCAAATCTAGTGACTATTCAATCTGCTTAATTATTAATAATTATTAGAGTTAGCACTATATGGTGGTTTGGAAGCTGGACTCAAAACCAAGGAAGATGGGGGTTCAAGCCCTGCCTCTGAAATATATTGGCAACAATCTCTTAATACCCTGAGGAAATTCTCCAAGACTCTAAGTTATAGAGAAAGTGACAACTTGCATTGATGTAAGGAGTTCTTTACCTGGATAAAATAAAGATAAAAAATTTTTGAAGTTCTCAATATAAATAAAATCAGAAATCTAGCCTAAATTCTATTAATAATTATTAATAATTAACACGGCAACTATAATTTTGGAAAATGGTCTACAAGGTTAAAGATACAGCTCTTCTACTCAAAAAGATTGGGGAAATTTTTTCTTAACTCAAGTAGGTGAACCTAGGCATGATACCTACTGTTTCTCATTCTTTCACTATATAAGGTGCCAGAGGGCAGTATCAGTCTTCAAGAAGACACTTAATGGAATGAAAGATCTATTGGAAAGTGAATTAACTTGGTTTTTCTGGAGCAAATGATCTTTTTAACTTTTTTTTTCGTGACCCAAGTACCCTGACAAGTTGGTCTTTTACAACTACCCAGCATAGTTAATAAAACCTGGAAGTGGAAAATAGATATGCTGAACTAGAGAAATAGAGAGAGAGAGATGGGAAATACAGGAAGATAGACACCATTGAGTTGAAATGGTTGAGGATGGGGAAAAGAAAGGAGAAATGGAAGTAAAAGGAAAGAAAGAGTTGGAATCTAGGGGAAGGGAGAAGAAAGAAGGAAAATGGAAAAGAAAAGAAGGGAGAAAAGTAGAAATAAAGAAATATATATACATATATGTATATCCACCTGTATGTGAACATATATGTTGATATGAGAAAGAAAAAGAAATTTGAAAGAATTATAAAAATTCTAATCTAATATCTCTCTGAAGGTCCCTTACTTTCATATGCAAGTGTCATATGTAATTCTTTTTAGGTTCTACACTTTCTTAATAATTTGCAAAAGGAAGTTTGGATTTGGGGTCATGTATTGAATAATGAATTATCTTTCTGTATTTTACTCCTTTCCCCAACCCCACCCATCTACTCATATTCTTTTTTTAAAGGTATGATGACTTCTTATAACTCTGGATTAAGATTAAGAGATTGGATTAAAGGTGGATTAAGAGATCAGGATTGTCTTTTCTACTTAGCATATGATGAAATTAGCACAGAGAAGTTTAAAACTGCTAATAATTGCAGCAAAACCTTAGGAACTAAAGAACTATGAAGTTCTGGTTTATTTCTGCCCAATTAAATAAGTGGAACCTATTCTTTTGCATGGCAAGGAAGGACTTTTGAACAGGGGAAAAGAAATGGTAATGGTCCAAAATTATCTAGTATTAAAGTTATGACATGTTTTCCCTCCAAAGGTGTTTATCTTAATCAGAATATTCAAGGTAACTTGCTTTTTTAAATTATGAGTCATTTATAATATCTTTCTCTTTTCCCAATTGTACTTTGTAGAAAGGGAGCTAATTTGTCTTTTCTTAAATTATTCCATCTACCCAATGGATTCTCCTAACAAAGAATCAATAAATTCTAGGAGGGTGGAAGAGGAGGAAAATGGGATTGATGACACTGACATACACTTTATATTTCACATACTTGAAGACTATGACAAGAATTTATCAAGAAATGTTCATGACCTAATTGATTGATTCCTAGATTCAATTTTCACTAAAATCATATATACTACCTTCCTTTGCCTCCTCTGAGGTTTGAGTATTGTTTTGTTTGTTTTGTTTTTAAATAAGATTCTGAGGCACAAGGAAACAAAAAAAAATACAAGAGAAAAGAAGGAAAACATATTACCTAAGACGTTTTCTGAACTAGCAGTTCCCTACAAGTTGGTAACACAAAGCGGATTCTTGGGAGGTAACATTATGACATCAATTGAGTTGTTTGCTTTCTCCAACAAGATTGTTACAAACACTATAACAGCTGTTCTGGGTCTTTCCCACATTGGGGAAAAATGTTCCATTTCACAGCTATGATTTCATACATATGAAATATGGCTCTCAGGTGGCCTGAGAATCTTTAGCTTATGATAGAATTTTTAATTAAGTTGTATATAATACTCACACGAAACATGAAGGAAACATATGTGGGTATGAGAGTTGAGATTCAATCCCTCCTTTTCCTTTGACTTCCCATTTATAACTTGATAAAGAACTGGTGCCAGAGGAGAGACAAACAGGCAAAACCAAGAAATTATAAGATCTCTAAATCCAAAAGCTGGTATGCAATATATAGAGAACAGTCCAGTTCAATCCCCTGACTTCCAACAGGTCTATGATTAAATTGTCCAAGACAGATGTTTATCCTAAGTCCTATTTCTGGTTGTGCCACAGACTTATTTTTTGTCTTTAAATAGTCATCTAGTTTTTCTGGGTTTCAATTTATCTAGTTCTAAAATAAACACAATCCCCAACTACTATCTATTTTGCCACTTGGTCCTATTCAATTTAGTTTATCATTCTACATAGATCCTCCTATATTAGACAGGGTTCTTTTGATACTATTCTCTAATTGCCTCATGTATGTAAGTTTCTTCTTCACAATATTTATGGATTCCTCTAGAATACATAGGACTTCTTCCATACACTCCACAACAGCTAGCAGAGTGCTTTACTCAAGGCAATTCAATGATTACCATAATCCCCATCTTCATCAGCATCTCCACTACCATCATAACTATTGGCATCATCACCACCAATATTATTTTCATTGTATTTTGAATAAGTAAAGGCATCATGACACAGTAGATAAAGAGTTGACCTTGAAGGCAGAACAATCTAGGTCCAAATCTAGCCTCTGACCCATAAGAATTATGTGACAATAGGCAAGACACTTGATCTTTCTGTGCCCCCAAACAATTTTCCAAGTCTACAATTTATAGATGAATTGCTGATCTGTATCAGTGGGAAATTTCCACAGAAGGAATTCCTTAGATTGATCAAATCACATGTTGAGATTTCCCCCACCCTGACCACACAGAAAGCTGAGTGGAACAAAGAAGAGACGTACACATTAAAGAAATTTAACATTACTTAGGAGGTCTTGGTATAGCTAAACTTATATGCTCTCAGAGTTCAAAATTGTCTTAGAAATGTTGCATTTCAATCATAAATGCTGTTTTTCCATATTACTATAAGCCCATAAGGAATGCCCCCTAATAAAGTAAATGAAGTTAGAAGATCTTTGACTTATTTTGTTTTTATTTGTTGTTAGTTACATACAAATTCCAGGTATCTCCCTCCCCTTCTCATAACAGAGAAGACATTGATTCACATATTTTAAAAATGCATATTTAAACTAAATCTTTCATGTTTCCATTTATCAGTTCTTTCTCTAGAAGTGGACATTAACAAATTGTTCAAACCTTAATTCTGTAACTTTATATAATTTTCTCTTGGTTCTACTAATTTCTCTCTTCATAATTTCATGTAGGTCTTTCCATGTTCTTTTTTCTTTCCATGTTTTTCTGAAATTAATATACTTATTTTTTATGGTGGAATAGTATTCTCTCACAATCATATGCCACAACTTGTTCAGCCATTCCCCAATTGATGAACATCCTCTATATTTCAAGTTCTTTGCCACCACAAAAAGAGCTGCTGTAAATATTTTAGAACATACAAGTTCTCTACTTTTTTCACTAATCATCTTGAGAAACAGACCCAACAGTAGTATTGCTGGGTTGAAGAGTATGCACAGTTTTATAACTCTCTGGAGGAAGAAGACCTTTGTCAAGCAGACCACTCATGGAGAATCCAACTTGGCCCACATTCACCATTTAGAGAGCATATAATTGTAGAGCTCCAAGAACCTTAGAGCTAAATGAGTATAACCTTCTCATTTGACAGATATAGAAACCAAGCAACTGAGAGGTCAATCAATCTGTCTCAAGTCACACAGCTGATGGCACAAGTAAAACTTGAATTCAAGTTTCCTAATTCCACGCCAAGTGTTTTTTCCACTAAACCATGCTGTTGGGAATGTCTCCTGACATCTACTACATAGATGTGATGCTCTTTGAAAAGCACTCAGCTGTAACAAACTCTGGAAACCCAAAGAATGAGCACACTGTCTGTACAGAATTTTCCAATCTGTGCTTTGTCCTCAATGTTTATCTTCACTATTGCTTTTCTTATGCAGCTGTCAGAACTGAAAATGAATGCCCCCTTCTGAGCAACACCTCCAACAGTGCTTCAGTGATCACCAACTTCTGCAGATTCTAGTCATATGTTCCTCCTTTGGAAGACACTTACCAACAAATATCCTCTGGGTCTGTACACCTATTTCTCTGTGTTCTGATGACCTGCTCTCACATTGTTCCGGCATTCTCCCTTTCTCTTCCCTTGGTTATCCTGAGTTCTGGGAGATGGAGGTTATATATTCATCCACCCCCTAAAAGAATGATAGTCAGTCTCCCTGGTCCTGTCCTCAAGCATGCTTTTCAACACTAAGTCAATAGTAATAATAACAACAATGATGATTACTTCTGTAACTCCTGCTTATATAGTGTTTTCCAGTTATACAGTTTTTTATATAAATCATCTCATTTTATCCTTACAAAAAGTCAATGAGAATTTAACTTTGGCTTACTACCCTTTTCCTTTTCTTGGTATTCTTCTATATCCTATATTTTCTTAAGATTGACTTAAAAATTTTAAAGGGGAAAGTTTCATATTAACTTTGAAAGGAGCCCATTCTCTGATTAAATTAGGTTGTAATTCAGCCCCACCCTTTGATTGAATTAAGAACAAGGCCTGGGGCTCATCTATCAACAAACTAATTAACATAAGGGGGATGTGTGCACACTTTGGGGGGATGCCAGAGGCCTCTTGGCTCCTTGGCACCCTAAGGATGCTTTCCTCTTGCCTCCCATAATTCCTGGCATCTGGAAGACCAGTCTTTGATGGAGACTGAGGTTGGAGTCTGCCAAATCAGAGGGATTCAGTAAAGTGACCTCTCAAGGAGCAGAAAATTGGACTAAGGAAAGGAAGTGGCCTCTTTTGCCTGGGAATCATGGTGAAAGGAGGTGGCTAACTGAGCCTGTAGTGTGGCCTCAAAGCTGGCTCAGGGAAGGGTGAGTGTCAGCATGGGCAATCTCTGGCTAGGAGAGAAGTCGACCATTGTGGCTGGTGTCCTTTTCTTTCTTGGACCCACTTTATAAAATGATTTAATAAATACATATAAATTAAGACAATCACCAGAGCATTTTAAACTTAATAAATCACATGAACTAGCTCATAGAAGAATATAGCATTGTTCAAGGGATACCCATTAAAACTTGATGAAGTTACAAGAAAGAAATTGGGCGTTACTGAATTGAGAACATCTCTTGGGTTTGAGTTCTTTTATATTCAAAGACACCTCATGGAGAATGTTTAAATCTTACTCTATAAGGATGATTTGAACAGCCTGGGATATCATGACTCAGAAATATCCCTTTGAACAGGACTTATAAAAGGGAGATGGGGTATATGGAGTGCTCAGGGAAGATTGTACCTCTGGTGTGAGGACTTGCTGAGCCTTTTTTAGGACTAATTCCCTCCATTGGTGTCTACCTGCCACCCAGCTCTTGCTTGTGGCTCCAAGAAGCCATAGCATGCACAGTGGCCAAAACCCAGTAAACCATGTAAGCAGGTAGGCTAACCCAGGTTAAGGATACCTAACAGACCTCAGACGTCACTGAGTTAGTGGGGTACCTACCGCAGGCACATGAAGACTTACCCCAGCAGAAGGGGTGGATGCAAACAATTTCTTCCAGGGGCTCTGAAAGCAGTATGACGCAGACACTGTGGAGTGTTTAGAACTTGATTTGATACTGAAAAGCCAAGGTCATCCACCGCATCCCAAGTCATCATCAGTTGTCTGGAATTTTGTCTGGCCACTGGATTTTTATGACTCTGGAAGAGAGAGTGAAGCTGATGACTTTGTACAACTTTACCTCACTAAAATCGAATTCATGCGAGAGTCAAAAGACATTATTGATGCTGCTTTGGTCCTTTTTAAAGAATGACAACAACTATAAAAGAGATGGTCCAGTGCCCAGGATAGTGACTGGCACGTAGTAATTACTTACCAAATGGTTGTTGACTTGGGAGATACTTAGTCAATGAGAGCAGACTGACTACTGGGAACAGTGGAGTTAGGGAAAAGGAGGCAAGATATTTGAAGACTCCACATCAACACAGGTCTTTAGAGAGCAACCAGCTCCCTACATGACAGCAATGAAGAGGCAACAATTAGAACCTCTCAGCCAAGGGAATGAAGGGATAATGGGGAAATAGCAAGTGTTCCTGGACCCTAAATGATCTAACCCAGCCATGGAGAAGTGGCAGCAGAAAAATGTTGCAGTTACACACACATAGCCACAGAAAAAGGGAACAACATGGAAAAGTGATGGCAGTTCCCCACAACCTTCTGGAGTAGAGTTTCTGAACCCTCAGCCTTCTAAAGGACTATTAAAAGTCCCTAGACCAAGAATCAACCAGCAGAAGCAAAAAAATGAACCAAAATATTTTTTTTTCTTGAGCTAAAACTGTGATCTAATTGGTGTAGCGGTTGCCTGTTGAGGAAACTAACTCTTTATTGATGTAGATTGTAATTGTTCCTCACAATATAGTCTTAGAGCTTTATTTGGGGCACTGAAAGATTAAGTGACTTTCTCATGTTCACAAAATCAATATAACTGTATGAGTCAGATGTAAAACTTGAACATTGGTCTTCCTGAAACCTCTCTATTTTACCACACTGCTTCTTACAAGTAGATGTGTAATAAAAAGGGGAGAAACATCTTGGACGTTGTCCTCTTCTCCTAGGAGTTAATCAGATGATACAGGTCTAAAGAGGGTAGCTTCTCTAGAAATACCAAATTTATTTCTCTTACTTGGGGAGTCCAGACCCTTAGAATAAAACTAGAAAGGTGGAGGTCTGTATAGTTCATTATAATGAAGATTGGATTCAGTAAAAGTAGAAGATTGTTATTAACTGTTGGGCTACTGTGAATCTTTTGTGCTATTTTTTTTATCTTCTGTGGCATGAAATAAATGCTGTCCTATATTAGGTACATGTTTGTTACCCTGAGTGCTTGCACAGGAATTGGGTACTCATTTATTCATGTTAGGGGATACCTTGGCTTGAACTCTATTCTAAAGTTTCCAAAGGAAATACTGAGTGGGGACAAACAAGCTAGAGTGGCAGCCCATTTGAGAGGCAACCTCCAATGGTTTATCCTGGTCTTTGTAATCTCAGAGCCTGAAATGATGGGCCATACATTATATAATAGTAATATCAATACCATAATAATGATAAATGACATTTATATAGCCTTTTAAAGGTTTCAAGGCACTTTACCTTTATCTTTGCACCTCATAACAACCCCAAGAAGCAGGGTCTACAGATATCCTCATTTTAAAGTATCAAGAAACTAAGACTCAGAGGGTTCAAGTGACTTGAGCAAGATCATACAACTCCACAAAGTCCAGCATATGTTCCTCTGTCATTCAGGAAACATGCTTCCAATATAAGGCCTTGGATAGAAGTGTCTATCCCTGGCCTATATATGAACTCCTGAGCCAAGTGATTGCAACCACACTTAAAAACATTTGAGGTAGAGAAAAAGCACTAAACTAAACCCAGATACAGAAACCAATGTGTTAATCCCAGGTCTTCTGCTTTCTTGCTGTAAGACCTTGGCAAATCCATTTCATTTTTCTAGTTCCAATTTCCCCATCCATATAAGTAAGAGGTTTAGCTAAATGGTCCTTTATAATATTAACCAGAGTTCTATTTTTATGTTTATTAATTGACATCCTTGGTCTTTCCATCACCTTCATTCCTACATAGATCCTCTTTCCCATCCTTCCTGAATGGGCCATCCTCTATAATAAAGAAATTTTAAAAGTGGAAAAAAACAGTTCAGAAAAAACAACCAATTATTGACTTAGTATAAGAATATGTGCAATATTCCACACTTATAATTCCCTATTTCTAAAATAAAAAAGGAAGGAAACTATATTTTCTCAATTCTTTTTCAGGGCCAGGATTCTTGCTCATTATAATTACACAGTGATTATGGTTTTGTTTTATTCTTTTTAAATTCTTTCTATTTACATGGTCATAGTTACTCTGTATATTTCTGCCATTCTGTAACTCTGAAGTTATCTGGGCCAGAACTATAGTGGCAAATGGCCTGTCCTCGCCCGGCCACTTTGTCATCATACTTCAGAAAAATAATTAGACAGAAGCCTCATTAGCAAGGAGTTTTAAATGCCAGTGCTTCACAGTGAGGTGGTGGCCCTCCAATGGATCTGTACAACAAAGATGACATTTTGCCTCTGCTTATGCATCCTATTTCCGGATCTGAGAGGCAAGCAATTAAATAGATATACGAGCTGTTTATTCACTGCACTTTTCAATACTGTACTATAACAATCCCCCAAATGCCCCCTGAATGCGTGAGGTAACCCAAACACAGGTGCAGGAAAGCTAACACAGCAGAAGGAAGAATGTGCCAAAAATCAATTGGGAAATCAGAATCTTGATTCTGCTTCATACAATTTCACATCAGAATGATTTTTATCATATTAAATAATTTAAATTTAAATGGTTTCAAAAGCAAAAATGAAAAGGCAAAAATGTGTCCCTGATCCAAACTATTGTAATTTCTGCTAGATGGAAAAGTCAGGCCAGAGGAGTGAAAAGCATCTATTATATGCTGTGTTATTTTTAAGATGCATTTTTATTTATAGTCATTTAAATAGGTCAATTCAATGAAGGTGAGATGTTAATAAGAGCTTACAGAGAAATGTTAATGAACAGTTAACAGTTATCCTAATTAGCATATGACACATGTCACCGGCACCTCTTAAGAGATTTAATACAAATGGCAAACCATTATTTTTTATTAACTATTTGTTTAGCCAAGTCTTTTTCAGCATTATTGCAGGACTTCACTTTTCTCTGTGATATTGTAACAATAATAGGTTAGTGTAGACACTACTCTCTACCCTCTATCCAAATAAGAAAATGCATTGGTATCTCTTTCAATAAGAATTTCTGTTTTAATTGAATTTATTATCCTCTAGTTTCTTTGACCACCAGCATTTTATTTTGGTTTTTATGTCTGCTTTGTCTGATCCTCAAGGTGTCACATTAAGTTGACTTATATTTGATTTATACTCCTCCCTTCCCCTTGGATTTTTCATTTCTGGCTCTCTCCAGAGCTCTGCTATATCTCCCATAGACAATGCAACTCTGTGTTCTGGTCAGGATTCTCACTCACACAAAGAAACGCTGAGATGGCTGGCCATTAACCCAACTACTTCCTGCCATACATTAGTGGCTCTTCAACAAAATGAAGCCCAATCCTTCCCAGATTATCACAAGCTTTTAGTCAGTTTATTAAATGTATATCGAATAGTATCTAGGGCTTATCCTTCAAACTCTACTTGAAATAGAGAGTGGAATCCCCCAGGGCTCAAGGTTGTTAGTACTCTCAGTGCCTAGTAGTATCCCTGAAGCTCTTGAGTTGCCTCCTCACAATCAATAGTTGGTAGCAACTAGATGGCCGGACAATTAAACTTTAGAAATTGTTAATTTTAGTGGTATAGTTTACACATGAATCCTCCCAGAAGTCTCTGATATTCTCTTTCAACAGTACATAAAGAGTACAGGGCGATGTGGGGTCAAGCTTAGAGGACACGTGGCAAAGGAGGTAACATAGATCTTGGAAATTGCTCTCCTTGTTCAAGGAACATTCCTTTTGGACTCTTCAATGTTCACAAGGTCCACTCCAGTCCAGGAGGAGGAGGAGATAAGTGTTAGGGCTCTTCCCATCCTCTCCCCAAGTAATTTCTTCTTAATGGCATTGCTGGAGCCTTCCTCTATATTGACTCATGGTCAAATTCTCAATTCTGAAATAGGCAATGGGTTTTATATAAGTCCCTTAGTGGGTAGCCAAACCACATCAAACCAGGGAAATGCTTTAAGGTGTAAACATTCAAAGGTATATCTTTCCAGCATCATTTCTCCAAAGTCCACTTAAATAAATGTAGTAAAAGTTGGTTTATCCGACATTCTAACTTCCATATAACTGCTAACCCTTATCTCTACCTATTTATACTCTAGTGCTAACTGATAATACTATGGATGACAGAGGATGTCAAAATTTTAAAGTATGCTATAAATGAACATAAAAAACATTGATGTTTTAGTATTATTCCAAAAATATTCTAATTCAAAATAATTTTATTAACTTTCTTTTTATTTTGCTTTCTTTTAATGTATCTATTTTATTTATTTATTAATGAAAATATTTGATAAACCAACTAATCAATCAATAAAAACTTATGTGTTTATTTCTATCCTATCTTATATAATTATGTTAGATGTTATTCAGTCATTCCATGGACCATACCATTCACTTTCTTGACAAAAATACTGGAGTGATTTGCCATTTCCTTCTCCCCTGCATGAAGGCAAAAAGAAGTTAAGTGACTTGCCCAGGGACATACAGCTATTTAGTGTCTAAGGTCATATTTGAACTGCCTCCCTGATTCCAGGACCAATTTTCTATTCACTAAGCCACCTACCTGCCTGACCATGTTAGGGAGATAAAAACAAAAAATTAAATCAAAAAGCAAAATAAAGTTTTAAACAATCCCTTCACTCAAGAAGTTTTATGTTCTTTAAAAAGAAACAACATTTAAAAATAGCAAAATACAGAAAATAACTACCAAGTAAATTATTGTGGGAGAACACTGTACACTAGCAACTGAGAGGATGAGGAAAAGCATTTGAGCTGAGCCTTGAAGGAAACTAGGAAAAATATGCTTTCTATGCATAGATGGCAATCCTTAGACACAGATACAAGGGGTGGAATGTTTGGTGAGGAATAGCTAGAAGAACTGTTTGGCTGGACCATAAACTTTGCAGAGACATACACTGGAGCCAGGTTGTGGAGGTCTTTAAATGATAAACAGAGGATTCTGGTTTTAGAGGTAATAGAGAATCACTTAAATTTACAGAGTAAGAGAGTGGCACAATCTGTCAACCAATCAACAAAATTTAGTAAGTGCTTATGTGTCAGGCACTATGGCAAGAGCTGGAAATATAAAGAAAGGTAAAATGTCAATATCTGCTTTGGAGGAGCTAACAGTCTAATAAGGGAGACATCAAGCAAATAACCAGTTACATCCCCACATTATACAATATGAATTAAAAATAATCAACCAAAGCAAGATAAGTTTAGGAGAGATCGGGAAAGACTCCCTCTAAGAAGTGGGTTTGTCTAGATATGTGACTGGGCAAGTCATTCAATTCCCATTGCCTAGCCTTCACTGCTCTTCTGTAACTGATGCATGCTATTGACTATAAGACAGAAAGTAAGGGTTCTTTTAACATTTTTTATTTAAATTTTTAAAAATAAAAAAGTGGATTTGAGATGAAATTTGAGTGAAACTAGTGAAGTCAAGAGGCAGAGATGAGAAGGAAGAGCATTCAAGGAATGGAGGAAAATGAGAGTAAATGCCTAGAGTTAAGCAAGAAAATGTCTTACCAGATCTGTGTTTTTATAAAATAACTTTGGCATCCATATGGAGAATGGATTTGAGTGAGGAGAGACCTAAAACATTGATATTAAATTTTTTCAGAACATGACAAATGATAAAGTATAATGTGTCTGTAGTTGGCTCCTTCTACCTCAAGTATTCCTGAATTCCATAGAATAGACCTAGAGAGTGTTTCTACCATCACAGCTTACTAAACAAATATTTTATTTCCCAATAGACATTTCTGACCATAAAAGTTATTCCATTACACTTAAGTTCTGAAACTTAATTTGTTGTTGGACATCCTTATGTGAAGAATCTCTCCTACTCTTTTAAAACAATCACAATGCCTTAGTCAAGAGAATAGTAAAAACTAAACTGTTGGCAATGGAAGTAAAAGGGAAATAGATCACTGTGAGCCCAAAATGCTTTAAATAATAATTAATTTTGGCTCAGCTTTTGTGATTTTTCATATCTACATGTTGTAGAAGTATGTTCTAAACATATTTATAAGTTCCATGTAAATTTATGAAATGTATATTTGACATATAGTCAGCCAGTTTTTGATAAATCCAGCTTGATAAAGGAAAGCAGAAACCAGAAAAATCTGGTCTTGTACACATCCTAGCTGTGTGACCTTGAGCAAGTCATTTAACTCTAATTGCCTAACCCCTACCACTCTTCTGCCTTGAAACCAATACTTAGAACCAAACCTAAGACAGAAAATAAGGGTTTAAAAATTGAAAAGGATCTTTGACATTATTAATATAGGTAGTCCTTCCACCAATGCACTTCACAATCACTGATATTGTCTTCTTCACCTTCATTATCTCATCAGTTGCCCCAAAAAATCATTTGAATATGTTTTACCACATTTCCACTTCCATTGCTATCACATTAGTTCAGGACTTCATTTTCAGTTCTGTTATAATAGCTTCCAAACTAGTCTTTCTGCTGGACAATAAACTTGGTAGAGGAATGGATATAGGATTTGGAGTCTGACAATCTAGGTTCAAATTCCAGATCTGATGTTGCCTGTGTGACCATAGGTAAGTTGCTGAGCCTCTCTGGGTCTGATTTCTTCTGTAAAATGAGTGAGTTAGACTTGATGACCTCTCTGCTCCCTTCCTAATTCTAAGTTCATGAGCCTATTTGCTTCCAGGCTCTCCCTTCTCCAGCAAATCCTTGAGATCCCACCAAAGCAGTCTCTCTAATGCACATGTGCTCAAAAACCTTCAATAACTCCCCATTGCCTATTGAGTAAAATACAAACTGCTCAGCCTGGCATTTGAGTCCCCACCCCACCCCACCCCTCCATGGGTTTCCTCTTAATTTTCTAGAACTCATCCCATAGCGCTCTATGTTGGGGTTGCATGCTCAGCACTTAGGCTTCTTGGGGCATAGTAAGCACTTAATAAGATCTTATTGACTGATTCGAACAAACGTAAGGGAGTCATTGAATTCATACCATTTCATGTTTTCTATGCCCCTATACCTTCTCCTCTGCCTGAAAATACTGTTTGGTCATTGAGTCATCTGACTCTTTATGACCCTGTCTGTTTTTTAAAAGCCCTTACCCTCTGTCTTGGAATCAATAATGTGTGGATTTCAAGGCAGAAGAGTGGTAAGAGGTTGGCAGTCAGGGTTAAGTGACTTGGTCACCCAGCAAGGAAGTATATGAGACCATATTTGAACCCAGAACTTCCTGACTCTTGGTCTAGCTGTCTATCCACTAAGCCACCTACCTGGCTAGACTTTAAAAGATCTAGGCAAATCACAATGTCAACTGGGTTGTAGTAAGATTAAATTTAATGAGGATAAATGAAGTCTTATACTTGGATGCAAAAATTTAGCTTCAAGTATAAGTAGTACAAGTTCATTCAAGTACAAGTATAAGAAGGAAGAGACTCATTTAAGTACTTTATCTGAAAATGATCTAGAACAATATGATAAAATGGCAAAGAAAGCAAACAGAACCTTTGGGTCCATTAGCATTAAAGAATTGGGAGATTGTCTAGCCTTTCTATATTCTGCCCTGGCCAGAGTCTAGATAGGTTATTGTGTTCAATTCTGGTGGCCACAAATGAAGAAGGATATCACCAAGTTGGAATATGTCTACAAGAGGCACTAGGGATGGTGAAAGGTCTCCAAATTTTTCCAAAAGATGATTGGCTGAATGAATTAGGGCTGTTCAAACTTGAGAAAAAAAGCCCTCTCTCAGTAGTTAGAAAGCTGGCTCCAAATGGCAAAACTAAGAGTCATGGTTGGAAGTTGCAAAGTGGCAAATTTAGTTTTGAGTTAAAGAAAAATTTCCTAACAAATATAACTCTCCATAAATGGAATGGGCAGCCTCTGGGAAGTTTCCTCCTATACAAACAAAGTCTGATGACATTCTAACTGTTATGGGTGGTGGGACTTCCTAAATCCATTCAGGTTAGGCTAGATGGTCTCTAAGGCTTCCATTTTGAAATTCTATCATTTTAGTTGGGCAGCTCTCTCTTCAAACTATCCATTTAGAATGATTAAAATTAGTTAAAAAGTGAATATTATTACAGTTGTATGAATGCCTTAGTGACCCTACGTGTCTATTGATGTGATGAAGAAAATATTAGACAAGATCTTGCTTGTTCAAGTAACAATCAGAGGATCTATCAAATACTGAAGTCAAAAATACACTACAGGGTTTGCCTCACCACCACCTTAGTGATATATGATTATGCATACAAACAATCTCTTGATTTTTCTGTGATTTTTTCTTACAAAAATCTTCTGCTAATCCAACAAAATTAAGACTAAAGCTATAGTATCCCATTAATCTCTGCTTCATCAAGGATGAACCCTCTCCAGAAGTAAATAACTATGAATATGTCTGAGCCTATATGGGGAAAGAGGATGCGGGACTTAGGGAACAAGAAAAATAGGGAGAGGATCAAAGTAAATAATCTTTAAGCTTTGTGTTGAATTGCTCTTTGACCATCAAAATTCTGTGCCTGCTGTTTTTTCCCTAATTTTTCTTCTTTCCATATCACATAAATAATGCATATTTGACAACATTTATTTGCCAAATAAAATTCTTAGTTTTGACGTGTCATTCTGGATCTTCCTCTGAACTGATGATCAATGCCATCAAATTGAGGTTATATTTCTTCTTATACTAGTTACATGGTGAGTCAGAAAGTTTAGAGTTAGACCTTGCTTCTGCTCTTAACTAGCTGTGAGCCACTCACCCTAATCTTATGTGACTCATTTTTCCTCTCTGTAAAGGGGAAATAATAATGTTTTCCTACCTACTTTCAATGATATTCTGAAAACAAAACAAACAAAAAAATACCAAAAGAGTAGTACTAAAACAAAGCGAAACAAAACAACAAAAAAGCTTCATGGTGATTGGCAGATACTAGGATTCTTCGTAAGGGCTAGTTTAAGCCAAGATAATCAAATGATGAGTTTCAGTCAGGACCCCTGGAAATCGCTCAGTTAAACAGATTCCTCTCCTTCACACCCATGCTGACTTTTGGATCACTTGCTCTATTCTGGCAAGAGAAGCTACTACTGAAAAGTATTAAAGCCATTATTCATAAATAATGATGTTTTCTGTTACATTGTTCATTTTTGGGTCACAAAATACTTTAAACCTGAATGCAAATTTATACTAAAGTAAACCTAATTACATCGTAAAAGTCACCCATGTGTAGTGGAACTGAAGCCAATTATTCCACATTTTCTAATGGAATGGCTTCTATTTTAACTTGCTTCAAAGTATTCCTTTTCAATCTCTCCAAAGCCATTTGCTCCTAATATAGCACAAAAGAATCAAAATGAAGAGATTAAGCTGCTCAAAATCCTAATAGCATGTTTACAATGGTCTTCAGATTTTCTCTTTCTTTTTTTTAACTAGTGAGCTGAAAACCTTCTAGTAAAAAAAATGCACGACACTTGCAGGTTTTGACTGCCTTTTCCAACTTCTCTGTAAACATGTAAACTTGAGCCATCTGTACTTTTTAATATTTCCTGTAAGGCCTGTCACTGCACCAATCTGCTATTTTGACTGGCTCTACAAGAAGTCATTGTGTGCTAATTTTTCCCTTGGGCACTTCATCCACTTTATTAAATTTTTTCTCTTCCTCACTAAAGTCTTTTACACAATAGTAAACTGTATTTTTTTGATACACAGGCCCAGTCTGCTCTGTATTGTTTAGTATTTTTTTCATCTTAATTGTACTATGTTTTCTTTTAAAGAACAATATATTTTGAGGATTCTTTTAAAGTAATGTCCCTAAGCTTAAGGTTACAAAAAAGACATTTAGGAGTGAACATGACTTTTCTCCTCTGAAGTTTTACTCAATGCACTCTAGTCCTTGAAGTTAGCTCCAAAACTGCCCCCAAAGCAAGAGGGATGAGTGGAGAAGTTCCAAAGTAGGTGTGAGATAACTTGGGCTTTCATTTCTCTGAGTCTAGAATTCTCATATTCTCCTCAGGTTATACATTAAGTTATTTTATAGTTCCACCTAGTTCCTGGAGTCATTTCTCAAACCCAACACCTGTCTCCATGCTCATATGGTCAGCAAATTTAAGCCATCTCTGTTCAAATATCATCTGTACCTAAACAACATAGATTTGAAAGTTAATTTTGAAAATATTAAAATTACAACATGGCTCATTTTTGTTGTATGTTTTCTTGGTGATATTTATAGCAAAATTATGTGTATTTAAATGCAATTGCATTCCATCTACCTATTTCATACAATTGCTTTAAGGATAAAATGAGATAATTTAAAGTACTTTGTAAACTTTAAAACACTTAAAAATAAAAATATATTAAATGTTATCGTCTCACTCTAATCTTTTTTATTCTTTGGAGTTCAAATAGAAAGGTTCTTCTATCTTGTTATTTTCTATTTCATTCAGTGTTTTATATGTTAATGCATAAGTCAACAAAATAACTTTTCACAGTGGAATAAAATATTAATTAACTAAAATGTTGATTAAAAATAATTAATTAAAAAAAGCTCTTCCTCTTCAGGAACCATGCATGATAACAGGGATAATATGTACTTTATCGTATTTCCCCATGATTTTGATCTCATCTGTTAGTTCCCTAAATTTTGAAAACTTTATTCTATATAATTTGGAGCTTGTATTCTTATGATGACATCAAGAAAATGTTCTTAAGCTTTGTTGATCAGTGTTATGTTTGGAAAATTGTGAAATAATTTTGCCTGTGACAATGGTCTGGTTTCCAATGCAGCTTATTGATTTATCTAGGATATCCCAGTATAATCCAGGACATTCTGAGGTCTGAATTTGTAATATGAGGATTTGTCATGTCACTCTATGAAGGATATTGAATTTCTACATTTATAATTTTAGCTACCACGTCATGTATGGCCAGTTATTAGTAGGAGCTAAACTTTTACATATTGAGCTAATGTGTTAGAAAGTTTCTACCATTATGTTGGACAATTTTTATTGATAACTACTTTCTTAAGGTTTCTTAAGGATGACTCTTCTGTAACTTCTGGTGGCAATGACCCAATCCTGAAATGCCATGATAAAGCCCTTCATTTCTAACAAGTCTGCATGCATCAAACATTTGTCTGATAATTTTGCCAACATATTGTTAACTTAGTTCCTGTATATGTAGCCCAGGGAGGGCCTTTTGATGCCATACTTAGATCTTTCCTTTTTCATTTGTTCTGGGAGTAGACAAGCCACTTTGATTCCAATTGCTGACTCCAGGGACATATACCTTTCGTCATACTTTATTATTACTTAGTAAGGTGCTTTTTAGTTCTTCTAAAAGTATATTTGGAGATGATATATATATATATATACACACACATATTTATATATAAATATAGATATTTTGTCCTGTTTTTCATATAAGAATAGTTGTTAATCTTCCTCCTATTTTGGTGAAAGATATTCATCTTTCTATAGCTATCATTATGGTGTTTAAATATTTTAAATATTTTATAGGTTTTTATTGGATTATTTTCCTAATCTATTATGGTACATTTTATATTTCCAAGTTTACATTAAGACAGTCATTGATTAGGTGCTAATTGTTTTAAATGTTCCTCCTATTCAGCTTTGATTTCTGAATGCCGATAAGTTAACATATTCAGATTTCGCTTTGATGCTTTCCATGTTTGATATATCTTGCCTGGAGAAAACTAAAGTATTTTTGATAACTGCCCTCCTATCTTCCTTGACATAGCTTAAGAAATTTAGACAGATGGATATATATATATATATGTATATATATATATACATATATATATAAAAAGCTATAGATAAAAATATTAAAACCAATGGTATTTCTATATTGTTGAAGAAAAATTCTATGAGATGAAGCATCAATGGAACTATATAATTTTTTTTGTGCTCAAAAAGTTAACATTTTATTTGGCACATCACAATAAATTGCATTTCTGCCACACTCAGTCTTCCTTTTCAAATCATTTCTTCTTTGACAGGAAGTGGGAAGTCTTATTAACTGTTTGGAAGCCACCCTGGGGAAGTTTGCAAACAGAAAAACTATGGGCTATCTACAATTATGACAGAATGCTCCAACTCTCTAAAAAGAGAGATGCAAACTGAAACAACTCTGAGGCTTCACTGTACACTCATAAGATTTAGAAAGATGACAAAAAATGAAAATGATAAATGTTGGAGTGACAGTAGAAAAGATACCATTCATACCAATTCATACCAATACACTTCTGGTGGAGCTGTGAATTTGTCCCATTGTTCAAAAAATGATTTGGAATTATGCTAAACAAGTCACTAAAATACACATATTCTTTAACTCCATGCTATACCTTACTGGCATATATTCTAGGAAGGTTAAAGAAAAGGGGAACAGTCTCATATACACAAACATTTATCACATGGGGGGATGGGCAGAGGAATTTCTGGAAAGTAACAGTGATGTAAAAGAGCATCAACATTTTAAAAGAGGAAGTGGGAAAAAACATCCTTGAGGTCCAGCACTATGATCAATTTCTGGTGAAATAGATTGAATAGAAACCTGAAAAATGGACTTCCTTCTATTCCCCTTATTCTATCTGTCTGGTCTGGGCATTGCTGAGTAAGTGAGCACCATCCCGGAATGGACAAGGGATGTTATCAATAGAGGCCTAGGCATCATAGGCATGTGGCCTCTTATGGGTATCCTTGTGCCAGGAGGAGGTCCCTGTTAATTATAATTTATCACAAGAATATTGCAAATAAGAACAGCGAGGAATGTTCATATAGGAATGTTAAATGGGAGAACTCTGTGTAACTCTTTGGGTCTGCACAATGGATAACTGCTGGACACAGATGTAAAAAACCTCTAATAAATATTGGAAAAAGGTTTGAGGAAAGGGAAGGGAAGGGAATGAAGGTTGAGGATTAGGATCCCTAAATCTAACAGGGGGATAAGCTTTTACCCATTTCTCTCTAGTTCACAAGAACTTGCTCCTTGCTCAGACTTCCCTGAGCCTAACTTACAACTCCTTATCACTGAACTAAATCCCCAGAATCTATGCTAAATAACCTGTTCTAAAAATTATCCATATATATGTATATATATGCATATATATATATATATATATATATATATTATCCACTGCCTCCTTGTATCCCTTCAGATCACTCCTCCAACTCTCAGTGCTTTCTTGGCCTAGTTAGGCTTCTGGGCCTTTGGTAAGCCTCAAAGGCCCTGCCCCCTCTGCAGTCACACAGAGGGGAAAAAAACTTCCTCTCTCTTTCTTATATAAGTCAATTTACTGTCTCCTCAGATATCTTTCAGCTTTAAATCAGTTTGGTTATTCACTCTCTCTGCCCATTGCCAGCCCTTCCCGGCCTAGCTAAGCTTTTCATCCTAAGCAGGTCTCAGAATGGCTTGGCCCTCTCAGCATCCACACAAAGGAAAACTGCCTCTCTCTTTCTCTTTTCTGTTGATTTTCCCCAGAAACTTATTCCAGAAACTCTAACCTGCTCTCCTCCTTCACCTGTCACTGGGTTTTTCAATGTTCAAGGGAATAGAAACACCAGCCTTCTCCTAAGGGGAGGGGGGGACCTTCTGGAGACCCCCTGCTGTGTAGATTGGTAGTTGGGAAACCAACTGACTCCAGCTACCCAGAATTCCAACAGGCAACCTTCCCAAGATTCTGTCTGGCCTTAGCTGCTAAGATCCCAATGACTCCAAATGGTCCTCATTAGCCCTATGGCTTAATTAATCCTAATACCCCAAAGTCATCATCTTGGGTGTGGGGCATCATGCTAGAGGGCAAGAAGATGGAATCATAGACCTAGAGGAGGAGCCCAGATTAGTTTGGGAGGAATTCTTCCTTGTTGAATTGTCATTGTTGTTTGGTCCATTGGTCTCTGGGTTTGATCTTCCATCTATTTCTGATAATAGTCTTTTACATTCTCTTTGTGCTTGCTTCCAGCACAGAACATCTTTCTCACAGATGGGAAATCATGAGTGTATTTCATACAATTGCTTTAAGGATCAAATGAGATAACTTAAAGTACTCTGTAAATTTTAAAACCCTTAAAAATTAAAATATATTAAATGCTATTAGCTTCTCATTCTCATCTTTTTTTTTCCCTTGAAGTTCAAATAGAAAAGTTCTTCTATCTTCCTATTTTCTGGTTCATTCTCACAGATGGAGAATCATGAATAAGGCATATTTTGCATTAAACCTAGTAATATTTGGGCATAATATTCTGAGGAAGCTAGTTGCTTCTATCTATAAGGGCAAGAGCAATCTTCTAGCACCAAATCACACTTTGTCTTAGGCACAGTTGTACTTTATTTTGTCCAAGGTCTCTTCAGAATGGATTGGCCATTTTCATCATGCTTTGCAATGGATCCCTTGAAAATCTGTCAATTTATCAGGCTTAATTCAGGACGCTTTTGTCCAACAGTTAAATGGGAAATGGTTCTTCACTTGGCAGGTACTCAGCAGGGCTCCTTTACCATGGACACCCCAGCCAAGAGAAGACAAGGGCACACATATATGATCGATTGCCCCAATCATCAGGCCAACTGTGGGAGAGAAAAGGGGAAGGTGGAAAGAGAAAAAAAAATGTGATAGAGACACGGGGGGGGGAGAGAGAGAGAGAGAGAGAGAGAGAGAGAGAGAGAGAGAGAGAGAGAGAGAGAGAGAGAGAGAGAGAGAGAGAGAGAGAGAGAAATAGTTTGGTATCACAATGTGATTCATGAGATGGTTTGAATTAATTCCCTCTTAAATTTGGAAGCTATACTTATTTTTTAAGAGAGGTAAGAGATTTAAGGATAAGCAGAACCACAATGAGAATAAACTACTTCTCTGAAAAAATGTCATGTAAATCACTCTTTCATGATATTTTCATGCTATTTGGTATGTTTAAATTGATGAAAACAGTTCTCCACAAGGACATCAAATATTCTAGCATTCTCACTAGTACAGGGAACTCTCAGGCATGAGAATTTCCTTTTCTAATATTGTGGGATGTTGCATGTTGGCACCCTCTCTGCAACTCAAAGTCTTAGAGAGTTTCCCAGAATGTTGAGGATTGCCCAGTATCACACAACCAGAATACGTCAGAAGCAGATTTTGGACACAGGTTTTCCTGGCTTCAAGTTCAATTCTTTATTGACTATACTATGCTCTCTCAGTACTACCCTCAGGTCTGGCATATGAATAAGTCATAAATACAGAACCAAATCCAGTGATTCATGAAAATCAATTATTACTACTTTATTGCATTTATATCTTTTGTTGATAAGATAAGAATCAGGCAACTCACTTGGATCCCCAAAGTGGAAATTTTGTGTTCAGTGGAATAAAATATCATTATTTGATGTGTTTGGTTTCTTTGTCATTAACAATTTAGAGTAAGTATTTTTTTTAAATTCAATATATATTTATTATTGATTTACTATGGTGAAATTACTCTGGTAGATATAATGAACCCTGCTGAAAATGAGCTTAAAGTCCAGGATGGAATATAATAACAATTCATGTTTATTGTAATGTAAGTACCTTGAGAACAAGAACTGTTTCATTTTTTATTTGTATCCCCAAGGACACATCATGGTGCTTGTCCTATAGAAGATGCTTAATAAATGCTTACGGATAGATTACTTGATTGACAAAGTGTTTTGAGAGTGTTTTGTTTTGACTTTTTTAGTAAAATATTCAGAGTGCTAATTAGCAGTAATTCTTTTATCAGAAACCACTAGAAATCCTTTAGATGCCTTTTCCTTAGAACTTCAGGTAATTGACAATAAAACACTCTAAATTAATTATATATCATCATTATCATCAATATCATTAGACAAGGAATGACTGAAGGAACTAGATTTATTTAGCCTGAAGAAATAAAACTTATGGAGCACCTAATAGAATTTTTCAGTGTTCAAATGATTGTCATATGTAAGAGGGATTATAAAGTGCTAATTAGCTCCAGAAAGCATATCTAGTATCAATGGATAAAAGATTAAAAGATGTAAACATAGTATTACCCTTGGGAAAACTTTGTTACTGAAAAAAAAATGGAATAGACTGCCTAGAAAAGGGGTGGGTTTTCTATCATGAGAGGTGTTCAAGTAGATATGAAGGGAGTCTTTCTCAGGTATGTTAAAATGTTGATTCCTTTCTGCATATGAATGGCTCCATGACCACTGAGATCTCTTCAAACTCTAAGATGCTGTAATCTCTTTCTACTCTACTCCCCCACTACACACACACACACACACATACACACACACATACACACTTTCCCTCACAAGTACACATGTGTTAGAAACTTTGGTAGAACCTCACTATACAAAGGCAAAAAAAAAAATTAAAATATCCCCCGTCTTTGGGTGAGAAGGCAATCACTGTTACCTCTTTTTAGCTAGAATTAGCTGCTGAGTTGATGTGAGCATATTGAAGTTGCAAAATCTATCATAGTTACTTTTATATGCAATGGGCTCAAAGAGATACAGAAGAAACGGAAATATGAGATGAATACTTTACTTAAATATTTTTAGTAAAGGGCATGTTCCTCTGAAATCACTGTTATGCAGGTTCAATGTCATGGCTAATATTGGGCATATGCCAGCATTTACTGTATTCTTTATCAATAAACCAGGCAGAAAGCCACAAATTAAATAGCAAAAGTATTTAATTCAGACAATATAGCAAAACAGGTTAACAGTGGAAAATCAAGCAAGAGAATTATTCTTCACCCTGCCTCCCATACTACAAGAATGACATTCATATCCATGAACAAATTAATTCAATTTTCTATAGACCCATAAGCCATTAAGGAAAGGAAAAATATTCCCAGACACTCCTTTGCACTGAAGCTTTAGCATTCCTCCCATCTAAATCCAGTCCTGCCTCCTGTGCTCCTTGGGGATGTCCAGGGACTTCTATGCCTCACATTTTCCTGCAACATCCACTGCCAATGAGGTTGGGGAGTTTGCAGCTCTGTGGCTGGAGGTATCATATGCTGGAATTCCAGCATGATGCTATCATAGCTATAATCTGTTGCTACAGTAATGCTGATGCTCTTCAGTTTTAGCTGTCTTCTGCTTAGGTTCTGCCTTGCTCCTGCAGCTCTCACTGGTCTTTTTCCTCAGTGACGTATTACTGTTTAATAACAATGTTATAGTTTAATAGTTTTTTAATGTGATGTCATTGCCCACCTCCCTGGAACTAAGTAACACAGATTCTAATATTCTTTTAGTTTAGCCTATAGAATCAATCATCTTGATAAGATACAAAATGGCAATTTAGGCATCTAGAAAGCTATGGAGACCTTGTTTGCCTCACCTTCTTCAATCTTCTCTTTGTTCAAAACCCCGAGTTTTTAATGGGTCATCAATTGATTTGGAGACAGGAAGCCCTAACATCAAATCCTCCTTAATACCTTACTAGCCATGTAAGCTAGGAAAGTCATTTAAACTCTCAGTCTTAGTTTTTTCTTCTGTGAAATTGGAGGATAATAAATAGCACTTACTTCACAGGATTGTTGAGAGGATCAAATGAGAAAATATATGTAAAGCAATTTGTAAGACTTCTAGTGTTATATAAATGCTAGCTTTAAAATTGGGTTCTTTTAACATTTCCTCTGTGTGCACACCATATCCACCCATATAATATTATTGGGAATTATGAATTCAACCCTTTTCATGTTATTCAAAAAGCATTTATTTTAACTATTTACTATTTTATTTTACTAACTAGGCATGACAGCTGGGGATACTCTTTTTAGAAATTATTTATTTCATTTTCCAGATTATATATCAATGCAATTTTTAAAAATCATCTGACATTTTGCAATCCCTGTCCTTTCCCTTTTTATAATTTGATAGAAGTTATACAAGTGCAATCATATAATGCATATTTTCATGTTCCTGTTATAAAATAAGACACATTGTGCTTATAATAAAAAAATGATGAAGGAAATAAAGTGAAAAATGGAATGCTCCAACTTGCAATCAGACTCCATCTGTTCTATGGTAATGGATAAACTTTTTCATCATAAGTACCTTGGAATTTTCCTGGATCCTTGCCTTGATAATAGTGGTCATTCACAATTGATCATCATATACTATTGTTACTATGTTCAAAATTCTCCTGGTTCTGTTTACTTCATCCAATCACATTTTATCATCTTGTTTGTCATTTCTTATGTATTTCATTACAATCATAAACCACAACTTGTTTGTCCATTCGCCAGTTGATGGTCATCTTTTGAGTTTCCAGTTCTTTGCCACCACACACACAAAAAAAACTGTTAAAATATTTTTGTACATGTAGATCTTTCCCTTCTCTCTTTAATTTTTTAGGAATACAGATATAGTAGTGGTATTGCTGGGTCAAATGGTATAAAGGGATATTCTTAAAGATACAAAATAATCCCTGTCTTTGAGGAATTTTGCCATATTGGAGAATAAATACATAAATACCGAGAAGTAAAAAAAATTTTAAATCAGAATCACAATCACAATATATTCCATTCTTTTGGTTTTACTTTTGCTTTCTAACCTTTCATAAAAATTTCTCTATGTTTCTCATACTTACTTTTTTGTATTGGTAGTATTTGATTATATTAATATGACACTATATATTTAATTCATTAATTTGTTAGTTATATTAAAATGCCCAGTTATCTTCCTCTCTCCTCTCCCTCCATTAGAGAAGGCATTATCTGATAAAGATATATATATATGTATATTTATAAAATCATATGTATATAAAACTATTTCTCTGGAGGTAGAAAAACACAACTAATTCTTAAAACAATATTTCTGTTGCCACATACATGATATTCTCATGGTTCTACTCTTTTCATTCTTCATAATTTCATGTAGGTTTTTCCATGCTTTTAAAAATTAACTTGCTTGTCATTTCTTATGGCACAGTAGTATTCCATCATAATCAAATGCCCAACTTATTTAACCTTTCCACAATTGATGGGCATCTCTTCAATTTCTAGTTCTTTGCCAGCACAAAGAGAGCTGATATGAATAGTTTAGAACTTATATGTTCTCTTCCTTCTTTCTTGATCACCTTAGGAAATAAACCTAATAGTGGTATTGCTGGGTCAAAGGGTATATATAGTTTTATATCTCTTTGGGCATAACTCCAGATTGCTCTCCCAAATTATTAAATCGGTTCATTGTTCTGCCAACAGTATATATTAATGTCCTATTTTTTCCACATCCCCACCAACATGTGCTGTTTTCCCTTTTATCATTTTAGCTTATTTGATAGGTGTGAGATGATATCTCAATTTGTTTTGTTTATATTTATTTAATCAATGACAACTTAGAGCACTTTTTTCATATTATTATACACAGCTTTGATTTCTACATCCAAAAATTGTTCATCTGCCATTATGTACTTAACCATTTCCTTAATATTGGATGTTCAGATTACTTCCATGTTTTCAAATTGCCTTTGAGGCTCATTGTGCCTCTGACAGATTCTATTCCATGGATGTTCTTTGAAATTTCAGGCTCAAGAAGTCACTAGAAACACTGGAGATAGAGGGACAGAAGGAAAAAGGTCACATGTTTTCTGCCTCTCCTGCCTAGCAGCATCAATCCATTATCCCCCTGACATTAGAAAAATCCTTTATCTTAAGAACTCTATTCAGTGCTGTGACCAACCATGACTCTAAAGTTCTCATTATGAAGCATCATAAACCTCTTGAGAGAGGAGTGATACATCCAAGGTGCAAAATCAGACATTGATTTTTTTTTTACTTTAGCAAATGTATAGATTTATTTTGCTTGATTGGACATTTGTGACATGGACCATGCTTTGTGTTTTTCTTTCTTGAGGGAGTGAGATTTGATAGAGAGAAAGGAACTAGCAATAGTCTTATGGACAGGAAAATAAAGAAGAGAGGGTTATTGATGATTCTTTAAATGCACAAAAGAGAAGAGAAGTAATTAAAAAAATAGACAAGAAAGCATTGAAAATGGCATGTTGAACTTATTATAAACCCTTTAAAGAAAGCAAATTGTACATAATAGAGATTCATGGTTTCACATAGAAAGCTCTTTTTCTGTTTTGTTTTGTAAATTGAAATGGTTTTCTTTTGTGGTGTTTATTAAATTAAGAAAAAAGAAATTAGAAAAGAAGAATCCACTTGTAAGACCAAATAAAATAAATGTTATTATTTATCAGAGTATTTTAATATTTTAAAAAGAGGTTTAAAAAATTTTTCAAATTTTTCACCAACCAATCCCTAAAGAGGGAGAAGAAGTTCTGGGTTTTCAAAAATTATGCCATAGGATAGTACACTTTAGCTGATGTCTCAAAAATGGAAAGGACTGAAATATGGGTCTCATTGGATGTCATATCTGTAGTTTAAGAACTGACTTAATTAAACTTAAAGAATTACATCATCAAAAGTCTATCAATCCAATGATTTTTAATAACAACTTATAAAACTAACTACTAAGTTTGCAATCAGATTTAGTTAAGTAAATAAAGAAGTTACTAAAGTGTCATATTAAAATATACATTATCTTTATTTCTCAGGTTTATTGTTTATATATAAATATAATTTCTCCATAGACTTAATCATTTAAGATATTCAATTATATTTATATATCATGTTTGAATATAAATATAATCTTTATATTTAATTTTTTTTTTTCAGAAATTCTCCCATTATTATAATCCTGGCAAATTTGTAGAAAGTTTTCTATGTTTGTGTACATGCATAAAGTTCACTTCCTAAAATGGCATTCCATTCAAAGTGGATTCACTTTCAGACTTTGAACAAAGATATTTATAAGAACCCCAAATCCTTTCTGGTATGCATTGAAAATTGGGTTCCCAGTATGCCTCTCCATAATAAGATGGAATGGAGGTTGGCAGGCTTCAAACAGCAAGAGTGAGTCAACTGTGAGTAAATAGAATCTGATGTGCTCCTCACAAGTGGGGATTTTGTTCTAAATTAATTGTTAGACCTATGGGCAGAGAAGTGTAGTAGGAAAGGAAATAGATTAGGAATCAGAGAATCTCTATTTGAGTTGCCACTATGTGCCCTGTTTCTGTATCACCTGAAACAAATCATTTAACTTCTTTGCACCTCAATTTTCTCATCTATAAAATAAGGGTGTTTTACTAGAAAGATCTGTAAGGTCCCTTCCATCTCTAAATCCTTTGAGGCTTTGAAGATGTTTTGATGCAAAATGAGCTAAAAGGAACAGAAATAACAACAAAAGGCAGGGAGGAATTTCACCTTTTTGAAAAAAAAATAATGAACCAAAAAACCCACAAGGGGCATTAGAAGTTCTGGGGAAGCACTAAGAGGACCTACACTTGACAAAGCTTCCATTTGTTTTGTTTTCATAAAGGAACTTTCTCACTGTCTCTCAGAGCTAATCCTCATCTAGAAGAAAGTGGCCTTGTTTGATAAGAAAGTCTGATAACCTGTAGCCTGGCCAATAAAAAGGATTAACCTGGACCTGAGCCTCAGTTTAGGGCACTTGCCTTGCCTGAATTCAATTAGGCTAAGAGCTGTCATCCAGAATCACAATAAGACATCTTCCTTGTCCATTCTGGCAAAACAGCCCCAGATGACAGGATAGACCAACAGGAGCTTTTTCACTTTTCACAATTTGCTTTCACCCCACATTGACCAAATTATTAGGCTTTAAAGAAGATGGAAAAGAGATGAGTGCTCAAAGTAGGTGGTCCTCAACTTAGCATCGGGTGCATTCAGGCCCATAAGGACAAATAGTGCACTTTGTAATGCAAGCCAATCTGGGTTTGATTTATTTTCTCTCTCTCTCTATTTCTATAGTGCCCTTTCATTTTTTTCCTAATAAAAACAATTTAGAACAAGAAACACTGGCCCATTGATGTTAGTTTACATAATTAATGCCAGGATTCCAGAGCACAAACAAACTGGCCAGTGGTTGTCAACAGCTGCAATGTTCAGCCAAAGGCTTTGCATCACCTCTCTTGTGGTCCTCGCGAGGTCTCAGAGGCAGCCTGTCCTGGTCCTACTTGTCCAGTTACATTTTCCACGTGGACCCAATGGGTGCAGAAGAATGAAGGGACAATTTGCTTTTCAAACTCTGCTTGAAAGACTGTTGCTTACTCATACAAACTGATTTTGAGTAAAGAAAGCCAAAACAGGGAAACAATGTACACAATGGCTACAATAATGTAAACAAAAAAAATGACTCTGAGAGGCAGCTGAACTTTGATTAAATGCAATGACCAATTTTATCCCTGGAGAATAGAAGATGAAATAATGCATTCTTCTTCTCAGTAGAGAGGAGGGTGATTACTGGAGTTCAATGGTGCTTAGTGGTCATTGCCAGTCAGTGTTGAATAGGGAGATAACAAGTAGAAAGTGTACTAGATTTCGAGGCAGAAGACCTGGATTCAAATTTCAGCTCAGCTATTTATTGTATGTGGGACCTTGGACAAGTTACTTTGCCTTACTAAGTCTCAGATCCTCAACTGTAAAATGGTGGGGGTGAGCTAGATCTATGCTCTTCTGAGGTACAAATTAGTAAATGACTGTGGTATTTCTAAAAAGTCAATAATAAAATATTTTAAAAGTTGTTTTACTAGATGGAATAGTAGTCTAGTCTCTTGATAACTGGGTTCTGTTTATAGTTCTGCTCCTTGTTCAATGTGGCCTTAGGTAAAGTTTCTGTCTTTCCTGGATAGTGTGTCAAGAAAATGATAATTATATAATACCTAGCACAGCTTAATTCCAAGGGATGCTATAAGGATAGAAAAGACAAAGTGCTTTTAATTCCATGAGAGAGAGGCCCTGCATTCCTTATAATATGGGATTAAAAGAGTTAATAGGTGAGTAGTACTATGCAATTCTAAAGTACTTTCATGGGCAAGTAATATATGCTACAGGTGATAAATTATTGCTACTTTACAGATGATAAAAAGGAAAATCAGAGAGGTGAAATGAATAAGGTCATACAGCTAGTAAGGAGAGGGGATTTCTTCCCCAATGATCTTCATACTACACCACAAAACAATAAAAATCAGCTAGAAAGATCATTAGTCCAACAGACAAATATGATCACCTGCAAACTGACATATCCTGAGCTACAGAAATAATAAGTATGGGATCCATGCTATTAAATAAGAGAACAATTCCTCTTATACACATAAGCATGTTTTTGGCATCTCCAAGGATAAAGTCTAATTTATCTGTTTGAAGGATCAAGTTAGTTTTAATTTGGAAAGATCTTCTAGGGACTGAGAGACAGCGTGACAAAGTAGGTGGAAGAACAACCCTGGATTCCGGAAGATTGGATTAAAGTACTGCCTCTGGCAATGTGATTTCAGAAAAATTATCTGAAAAGATGCTACAAAAGGGCCACCATCTGTACTGGTGGAGGGAGTTTTCAGTATCAGGAGTTCTTTTCACTGATTAGAGACTGAACTCTAGCCCTTGAAAAAATAAAAAGTCGTAGTAGATAAGGCAGGGATAATGTTGAAGTTGCTTCTTTGAGCAGGTTCCCTGATGAGTAAATCATAGGGTCTTGGGTGGAGGGAGTTCATCTCCAAGGTGGCTACTGATGCCATACTTTCCTCTACACTCCTCCTCCTCCTTGCCTTCCATACACAATTTTCAGGGAAATGAGCACCTTCTCAGCCAATCAGCAAGTATTTAAATATCTACTACACGCCATGCACTGTGCCATGCACTGTTAGGTTCTACAAATAGGTGCTAACTAGGAAATAGATCCCTATCCCTAACTAGGTGCTAAGGATATAGGTACAAGGAGACAAGCAATCTCCCTTCTTACCTTCCTTATATACTTAGTATTGGGGGAGAATATATTTCTCCCTTCACTTCACTATTCAGGATCCCTTATCCCATATTCCGACCTACCACGGTAATTAGTAATAAGGCTTCATTGACAAACTATATGTATATCTGCACAATCAATGGGCTCTCAGATTTATTCTGCCTCTTACTGACTATGTAACTTAGATCATACTATATACAGTATATGGATTAGACTGACTTGACTGCACACATGAAATGCCATGGAGCATTCAGCTATGAGACAACATAAACACTAGCTGCCCAAAAGGCTAACATTCTACTGTCATGTGCGTGTGTTTCTATCTTATCAACTAGCCAATAGGCAAAAAAAAAAGTTCCAGCATCTTTCATTGATACTGCAGTCCACTAGATGTCATGGCATAGAATCCAGCAGAAACATACATCAAGAAGAGTACCAGTGTCTTGATTGTAAAGATGCTTCCAACTACTCCAAATGTCTACATGCCTTACTCTTCTATTTTGTGTCATGAAAAGCACTACTTTCTGCAATTTGGTCTTCATGTTGCACACTCATCCAGTAGTTGGCATGGCATACCTCCAAGAATAGAATTGGTCACCTGTTTCTCAAAATATTCCAGTGGGACATAAATCTAGAAGATGTTGAAATATAGTAGCTGTTGGGCAGGAGAAATAGAAGAAAAGGTAGAGAGTGAATCAAGAAGTTGCTAGGGGGCAGCTGGGTGGGTCAGTTGATTGAGAACTAAGCCTAGAGACGGTAGGTCCTAGGTTCAAATCTGGCCTTAGACACTTCCTAGCTATGTGACCCTGGGCAAGTCACTTAACCCCCATTGCCTATCTCTTACCACTCTTCTGCCTTGAAGCCAATACACAGTATTGACTCCAAGGCAGATGGAAAGAGTTTTAAAAAAAAAAAGAAGTGGCTAAAGTTGACATGTTCAGGAATGGTTTATATCTCATCTGTTTTATTGGTGAAGTGTAGATAACACAACTCCTCCATGAATTTTCCTCTAGTATAAACAATAGACGTTTTCTTTCACAATATAATGAATGTGGAAATAGGTATTGCATGATAATATATGTACAACTTTTATTATATATCTTGCCATCTTGAGGATGGAAGAAGGATGGGAGAGAGGGAGGGAGGAAGAATCAAAAAATGTCAGAAAACAATTTTTAAAATTGCATTACACATAAAAAATACACTATACTATCTAATGGGAGCTTAACAACAGCACTGTATAGTCATTACCATGACCACTCCCTTTCCTATTTTCCATGTGGGGAAACCAAAGCTCAGAGAAGTTAAGTGATGACCATGTTCCACAATAAAGAACAGAAGAGAGATTTGAATTCACTCATCACTACATCATATTTCAGTGCCATAAATAACTAACACCAACAAATTTCCAAAAGTTGGCTATAGATTGAATTGGCACCATCTTTGGTGCAGAATAAATCTTAGAGCCCAGTTGGATGATTATTAATGATAAATTGTACCTTTCCTTTGATTATCTCAACATCTTTCACACTTATAAAATGATTGTAATATCATATAAAGATGCTATATTTGGAGTCAGTGAATATCAAATTGACTCCTGGATCTACTTCTCACTAAACATATGATCTTAGGCAAGTCTCTCTACCACTCTGGATCTCAGTTTCCTCAATTACATGAGGGGTTGGAAGAGACAAACCAGGTCAAAGTTTTATTAATAGTATGTATAACTTATACACTAAGTAAGTGTCCTAACTAGTCCCTTTGGGAAATGAGCTGTACTCACAGCTGCCGGTCTGGTTTCTGGATTCACTGTTTTTTTCTCTGGGTCTCCCTGGTACTCTAATTACAAACATCAGATGTAAGCTCAAAAATTTAGTTTCTGAATATTTCTTTGCACCAAGTCACCAAGCATAAATCTTCACACTTAGCCATTCTCCTGGGTTCTGAAGCCATGGGAAGAAATGACTAAAATGTTGGAGAAATTGCCAAAAGGGACAATTCTTGGAGAAATAATGCTCCTGTTCCCTTATGGGAGTTGGTTTCTTTGTCTTTGGTATTTGCTGTCTATTCTCTAGTTTCTTAGATATGTTGGCCCTTTGTCCAAGTACTATGGAACATTACAATCTCTAAAGAGTTGCGAATGAGCAATACTCAAAAAGCTAGGGAGAAGTTCATTGTGAGCTTAAGCAGGCTGCAACACATAGCAAATAAGAAACCATTATAAAGAACTGAAGCAAATAATGTCATCAAAGAAATGTAAGTTCAAAAAAGAAAATGGAAAGATTACATGGCAGAAATGAGAGATAATTAATGGACTGCCTATGTACTCCATTGGTACCCTTCTAATGTAAAGAGTGTGAAAAATATCCATCATGTCTGATGGATCCCAACTGATGAACTTATGAAAGACATGAACAAAAGTTGCACAGGATAGTCATTACTACCCAGTGAGGAATCCATATTGCCATATAAGAAACTAAGCAGAGTTTCATTTTGAACCCCATTTTTCTTAAAATGAACCAGGGTTGGAGGCTTCTTCTCAACAAGACAGGCAAAGTCTCCTAAAGCCAATTGAGACTAAGTATTCACTTGCTCAAAATAATGGCACCATCTCAGAACTGGGGAAAGTAGAAAAAATGAAGGTCACCCTCCTACTTTATCAAACCAAGTTGTTCAGTTGTTTCAGTTGTGCCGGAGTCTTCATGACCTCATTTGGGGTTTTCTTGGCAGAGATTCTGGAGTACTTTGCCATTTCTTTTTCCAGCTCATTTTACAGATGAGGAACATGAGGCAAATAGGGTTAAGTGATTTGTCCAGGATCACACAGCAGTAAGTTCCTGAGGCTAAATTTGAACTCAGGAAGATTTGTCTTCCTTACTTCAGGCCAACCACTCTGTCCACTACACCACCTAGCTGACCCATCAACCTAAATTAGCTCAGTTCTAAGTCTCAAAGAAATTAGCTGCACCTAACTTAAATCTAGTCCTATTGGATTCACTGAAAATATACAAACCACAAACACTACGCACAAAAAGGATATAAAGATACTAGCTCTGCTAGCTATCCAGTTTCCCAGCTATTTAGGCTTCTGTGAGGCAAAATAGCAAATACTGTCCCAAAGTTATTAGAGCTTAAAACTTGAAACATTTGCGGGTGCTCCAGGAAAATCTAGACTTGGTCAAAATTAAAGGCAAAGTCCAAGTGGCAACACTGGGTAGGGGTACTACTATTTTATATTTTAAATCTATAAAGTAGCTGAAGCCTTTTTCAAGTACACCAATGGACCTCAAATATCATTTGAATACAAAACTATAATGAGTTGCAAAGATAAGAAAGACCAGAGGGGTTAGTCAGGTTCCTTTGGTGTCACAGGAGTTATTGCATTCATGGATCAGTCCAGTCATTCTAATATCTCATATTTATTATAGAGTATTTTTAGTTTTGCAAAATGTTTAGTCTAATTTATCACATTTGGCCCTTGCAATAACTGTATGAATTAACTGATATGGCCATTTTACAGATGAGAAAACTAAAGCTGAGAGAAGCTAAGTGATTAACCCATTATCACACAAATAGTAAAGATCAGAGATGAGATTTGAACCCAGGTCTTCCTGATTCCAAGACTAGCATTATAGTCACTATACTACCTTGCTTCTCTATTTCTATCTCACTGTATTCTCTTCTCAGAGTGGTGAGAAAGGTAATCAGGCAAAATAACATGATAACTTAATAAATATCCACATATATGTTTTGAGAAAATTATGACAACAGCATTGTTGTCTTGAAAGCACCGAGATGTAAGAGCATGTCTTGGACTAAAAAAAAAGTAAGAAAAAAGAAAAGAAAAAGGAATGTAAAAATAATAGCAGAATGCAGCTGGCAGAGACCTCATAGATAACTCCCTCATTTTATAGATGTGAATGTTAATGCTCGGGGAGTTAACATGAATTGTCCACATTTGCCAGCCTGGTTAGGAGGAAAGCAGGAATCAGGTCGTCTGACTACTTCAAGTCACCATTGCTCCCAGGGACGATTAAAAACAGCTGGAATTCTGGCAGACTGTCCAAAGACTACCTAACAGATAGGGAAGGCTTTTTTAGGGCACAAGCTAATTGAGGATTTATAGGAAAGGAAATGATCTCAAAAATATAAGGAGAAAACATCAAAGTCTCTGAATTTCCCAATCAGTACAGAGTTGTCCATGGGCCAATGTTAAAATTAAAGCCTTGGAAATTTATACTTTCCAGGCATAATCCTCACTTGGGTCTTTTCTGTGCCCAACTATAACTGGAACTGAACTGAATTTTAAAGAAGAGAAGGCAACTCTATTACAATGTCTGATTAGTCTTTTCACATCAACAAGCATTTTTAAGGATCTTCTATGGTTCAGACAATGTGCTGAATACTGAAACCTAACAATCATTTATTGTCTCATTATTGATTGACTTTCCTTCTCTGTAAGTTTTATTATCCCAACTTCTTCTGGGGACTTTGTTAGGCTGAGTTGTAAGAACAATGAGTTTTACTCGAAATTTTCCTTCACTTGATTTTATTTGAGGTGTTATGTAGCCTCTGCAACTTGATGATTCCAGACACTCATTTCCAAATGCAGAGATAACAGCAGATAATAAGCCAGTGGGAAAATGTATCCTAAAATGGAACCTTCATTCATAAAAGGAGAATGGTAATCCAGGACAAAGTAGGTCAAAGACAAGATCTCTACCTGGAGGTTTGAAAATATTTGCGTAGTTGTGTGGCTGTTTGTCCATTTCAAGGAGAGTGTGACGTTTTGACTTGCATAGGAATTGGATTTAAGTGAGGCAGAGTGGCACAAAGTCATCAGCCTGACTCTCTCTTCCAGAGTCATTGAAGCCCAGTGGAAAAAACAAAGACAGGATGACTGGTGATGGCCCAGATGCAGTGAATGACCTTGACATTTTCTATGTCTGCCCAAGAGCTAAGTGTTCCACTGATTCTGCTTTAGCCACCTTCATGGCCATTGGAACAATTTTTCTTACCTGCCCATTCAGCTGGGGGTCAGTCTTCACATGCTTTGAGTAGACACCCCCCTCCCAATTCATTGATGGGTTTGATGCCTGTCAAATTACCTTCAACCTGGTTTTAGCCTATTTTGTGGTTTAGCATGCTACAGCTTTTTAAAGCCACAGGAGAGAATTGGGTGAAAGGTAGATACTAAAGATACTAATGATGGATGAGGGCTAAAAAGCCCTAAAAAGGTCATGGTAAACCCTTGCTCTAGAGGTGCTAGTCCTTTCTGAACATCCCATATACCTCTGTATGTCTATATATATATACATGTATCTATAACATATTTAGGTTATATCTGTCATATATACATAAAGATGTTTTGTAAATGTGGTTATTAACAAAATATGTATTATATCTATGCATTTATTTGTTTATATTATTAATATCTAGGCACATTCACATTCTCACCTTTGAAAAGACAGGTGACAATTTTACAATTGTTATTGCTATACATCTTAAAGAAAAAACTGGCAATTAAGAACTTAGAAGGCAGCATGGTATAATGAGAAAAACACTTGATTTAGAATGAAAGGACTTGGTTTAAATCTCAGTTCTGTTGTTTAGTATCTGTGTGACCTTTGGGAGGGAGATTGCCCCTCTCTCTATTTCCCTCCCTGTCTCCTCCCTCTGTCCTCCTAGCCTATCCTTATCCCTTCATCATCTTTGGCTCCCCATCCCTTTCTTTCTCCCCATCCTTATCTCCCTTTGTGTTTCTTAGTTCCTCCCCTGAGTCCCACCCAAAGCTCTAATGCTCTCCTCTGCCTCCACTCCACTAATTCTGCCTGCCTATCTAACTTCCTTGACCATCTTTGGCCTCTTCTAATTCTCTCCAGCCCCATAGCTCTGTCTCAATTTCTGTCTCTCTAGTCCCCCAGCCCTGTCCTTCCTCCAACTCTGCCTGTCTTGTCCTTCTCACACTTTTCCTTCCCCATCTAGTTCCCCACCCAAACTTTTCCCAAATACATGAAATTAAAAAAAAATAAAAAAGGGTCTCTTTCGGCCTCAGTTTCTTCATCTGAAAAAGGTTTGATTACATGAGGTTACTCTCAGCTTAGATATATGAGTAGAAGAAATCCTTCAGTGCTGAGAGTTAAAAATCAAATTCCACTAACCTTCCTCTTGATTCTCATAAGTTGTGAATCATATGATTACATCCTTTTCTTCATATTTTAGCATGGTATAATGTGATTTAGACTTTAAGGAAGGAAACCTCAGTTCATATCCTGGAGTGGATATCTATTAGCTCTACAACCATGAGCAAGTTACTGATCTCTCCATACCTCATCTCCCTCATCTGTAAAATGGAAATAGTGCTACTTACACTAACTACTGTTCTACATTGTATAAAGGAAGTTTTCAGTAAACTACAGTTCATGATACAGGCCTGGGGCACAGGAATAGATCAGGGCGATAGATAGATAGATAGATAGATAGATAGATAGATAGATAGATAGATAGATAGATAGATAGATAGATAGATGTAGATAGATGGATGGATAGATAGATAGATAGATAGATAGATGGATGGATGGATAGATAGATAGATAGATAGATGTAGATAGATGGATGGATAGATAGATAGATAGATAGATAGATAGATAGATAGATGTAGATAGATGGATGGATGGATGGATAGAGAGATATATAGATAGATATATAGATAGATAGATAGATGGATAGATAGATAGATAGATAGACAGATAGATAGATAGATAGATAGATAGATAGATAGATAGATAGATAGACAGATAGATAGATAGATCTAATAGTCATTTGCATAGCAGTGATATTGAATCCATGACCAGAGAGCATTTACTAAGTGCTTCCTAAGGGCCACTTTGCTAAGACCTAAGAATTTATAATATAAATAATTAATAATGTATATATATATATATACATATATATATATATACACACACACACACATGTAAAAGGTAAAAACAAGGTCCTGCATTCAAGGAGCTCAGATTCCAATGTAAGAAACATTGGTGTAAACTGTTATGAACATATGACACATGTAGTGCTGAAGAAGTCACCAAATGAGACAATATAGAAAGAAAGGAAAATAGGAATGGGAACAGAACTTTAGTGGACAACCAAAGTGAAGCAGAGTTAGGGTGTAGGGACAGGACAAGACTTGAGAAGTGGTGTTTTATGCTGATTGAGCAAAGAATACTAAGAAAGAATAGCCAGCCAGGCAGGAAGAAAACCAGGAGAGAGTAGTGTTATAAAAACCCAGAGGGAAGCAAACCAGTGAGTCCCATGACTATGTTGCATTTAATCTTCCAGGGTCTTCCCCAATGCAGAACCTGAAGCATGCCCCCTAATAAGAGTTCCCTGCATTAATAGCTGCTGCCCAATGTGACTGTCCAGACTCAGTCAAGGGGAAATTCCCACGTGAGACAGAGATCGGGATGCTCTTCCCAATATTTGAATGAGATAGCTGCATTGAGGAGATTGAATTTTGAGAATGGAGGATCAACAGAGCAGCATTTTCTAAGCCAAGTGCTTTGGGGGCTTTCTCTGGATAGACTCCAGAGGTTTTTTTTCCCCTAAAATTTAATTTATTTCTTATTCATGCAGAAAGCATCAGTCTCCCAAGTCTGTCAAAGCTGAGGTTGGATGTTTTAATTTATCCAAGGAGGCTGCATAAGAGCCGATTCTGTTCCTATTATTTTTAAAAAAATAAAATGAGAACAATAATTCTTCTATGTGGCCCTATGCTGCCTGCCTCTGTGCTGCAGGAAGTTCATGATTCCTGTACTTAGATATCTGAAACCTGGTAGCTCCCCTAGAGATACCTGGAGGCGAACTCCATCTTGATTTTCTCAACGTACCAATTATATCAAAGATGGGGGGGAGGGGAAATATCTGGTGATGTGGTCATAAAATTCCACCCCAAATATAAACAAAATGCAACTTGCTTCCTACACTGGGGCTGAGGAGAACCTCTGAGTATCAGACCACTTCATACAGCCTGTTTATATAATGGAGCTAGTGTGTGGGTTGAGATGTGGTTCCTTCCAGATAAGGGTCTGAGTATGTACTGTGTCCCTATGGTTTGGGTTCAGGGAGAGGGCATGGCCCAGAATGGGCAAGCTTTCTGGGCCCTGGTGCCAGCAGCAAAGAAGTGTTTATTCCCCTTCAGATGAGCCAAGCTTAAAGAAAAGATCTTCAATCCCTTGGTGTACATTAGGGCTTGGGCTTACCCGTCTTGTCCTTCTGAGGTCTAGCTCATTGATTTATGCTCCTTAAGCCCCAAAGGAGAGATTTGGGAGTTTAACTTTCTCATAATCATCCTTAGAAGAAAGCTTAATTTCCTTTCTTAATCAAAATTATTCCTCTAAGTGATAACATTAAACTTAGTGAAATGAAGAGAAAAATGCCATTGTGGGAGCAGTTGCTTTGTTTATTTCATTTTCTTTTAAACTCAGATAAATCATGTGTAACCTCCCAACAACATTGGCCTATATCTGCTGGTAGGATAGGAACCTCTTGGTTTTAAAGCAAATAACTAAGAGCATCATCTTATGAAATGTCAACAAACCATTATGAATCCCTTGTAATCACTGTACTATTATTGAGTTCAATGCCCTCTACTACTCTGTAAGGAGAACATTCTCCCATCATCCATAATCCCTAGTCCATGCTAAGGATTTAATAAATGTTTGTGGAATGAAAAAATGAAGAGTGAAATACTTCTCCTCTCTCAGAAACCTAAATAAGGATTCCATTATGATTTTAGGTATTTTCTTAATGCAGTTCCAACATGAAGGTTGTTAGTACTCCCTCCTTGAAATTACTTTTATAATTTGTATTCACTTATATTGGTACAACAATTCTTACATTCAAAGAATCCTTGAGTGACTCTGGGTAAGTCCTTTAAATTCACTGGGCTTCATTTTTCTCATTTATTAAATGAGGGTACTAGAACAGATAGTCTCTGACAAACCTTCCTGCTGTAAATATCTTATCCTACATGCAGGATAAAAATGTCTAAAAGGGAGTTTTCTAGTTTTAAATCTCTAAGGCCTTTAAAGACACTTATTGTTAAAATTCAGTTGAATGAGCTCTCAATCTCTAATATGTCATTATCATTATTCTCCTTATAAAGCATCATCATTATTGCTCTATTATTAATTATTATTATAAATCCTATTATTAATCCAAATAGTGGATAAGAAGGGCTTACTATATTTTGACAATATATGCCAAATACATTAATTTATCTATTTTCACCAAAATATACTTTTTTTGTGAAAGGTGTTTCTGAATTGACAATAGTATATACAATGACTCATTCTTCTTTTAAAATATCTATTATCTACCAAACTGTTTATATCCCTAAGACAACTGACTTTGATGACAAGTAACACTAAAAATAAATGGCTCTGCTCTTCCAGGAAATACCAGTTCTTTAGAAAAAAATCCTGCCTCCTTAAAGTCCTGCTTTAATGGCTCATTAGGGCATGGAGGAGGTCCTAGGCTATGCCAATGAAGAATGAACTGTCATAAATCCTACCAAGTCAGAAAGGTTATATATCCAATTCCAGTTTTAGACTGCTTTTTATCATGATATAGTAGAAAGAACACTGGTTCTAAAATCAAAGGACCCTGGTTCGAATCCCACTTCTAGAGAAAACTGACTATTTTGATTGAACTAGGAAATCACTTAACTTGGTTTTTTCAGCTGTAAAATAAAGAAGTCATTGGACTACATGACTTTTGAGGCCACTTTCAGCTCTAATTCAAGGATCCAGTCTAGCTAAAGTTAAAAATGCTCATCACCAGTCTAGCTGGAAGGCGATAAATTTTTTGGCTACTAGTTATAAAGTCTTTTTATATGATTGTTTCTGTGTGTATGTGTGTGTTTGTAAACACACATAAAATCTTTAAAGATATATTATGTATCATTTGTATATAATATATGTAGAAATATACAAATATGTAATTCAAACTTGTATAAGTATAAATAAAAACTATATATTAGTTATATGTATAATAAATGTAAGTATAGCATATATGTATATGTGTATATATACATATTCTAGATATTGAGGCACAAAGAGGTTGTGATATATGTTGAGGGGGGAAGCATCCACAGAAACAAAGTTACAGACTTGGAGTACTGAAATAAGGTCACACACTTGCACCCAATGGTATCCCAGTGATCTAAAAAAATTACCACTTTCCCAAATGGCTATGTTGTGGGTAGAAACTTGTTCTCTTTGCTCCCAAGTAAGAAAGCCTTCCCATTCACAGAACCTGATTAAGGCAGTTCTTTTACTTACTGAGACTCCCATCTTGCAATAGGGAATAGTTTTCCTTGGGAAAGTAGACTCCCCTTGGTAGAGATCTTAACGTAAAGAGTAGATGGCCACTTTGGCAATTATAAAATAGGTGAGATTCTTAATCTGATAAAAGTTCAATTTCGAATTCTGACATTCAATGAGACTTCCATATCTACTAATAACTCATGTACACATGTTGAAAGGAAGTTGGCTGAAGAAGAAAATTTTTCTCTCACAGCCTATTTGTACTATATATTTGTTTTACATAACATGAGCAAACTTGGCTACCTGGTTTCCTTGACTACATGACAGTGTAAAAAGCAAATTAGAAGGAGTAGGGCTGGCCAGAGGCATTAACATTGGCAACAGAAGGAAATAATTCATTTAGACATAAGCTAGGATTTTTTGACTGTCATGGTGATTAAACACTACAAAAGGAAACTAAGAGAACTGGTGGCATTTGGGGCCAGATTGTGAACTTTATGGCTTCTCTAAGTTCTTTCCCTCAACCCCAACCTCCAATCCTTTATCTTGAAACATTTTAATTTATTTCTGTAATTTCTATATTTTCTTCAAATTTGTTATAAGCATTATATAAAGTCAAAGTTTCTAACAGGTCCATTATGCAATGTTATGACAGAATAATAGTATTTGGAATTGGAAGGAAAATTAGAAATCATCAAGTCTTACCCATTTGTCCCAAATAATATTAGCAAGGAAAGAACTAGAACCCCATTTTTCCTCATTTATGTTTTTCCATTATATGATGCAGCCTTTAATTTCGAGGAAAATAACCCATGTTTCATTGTGTATCTGCTTCTGACATCTTAGAGAAATAGATGAACATGAAGATAATTATGATCATGATGGTAATGTTAACTATGTTGTTGTATCATTTTTCTATCATGTCTGACTGTGACCCGTTGGGGATTTTCTTGGAAAAGATACTAAAGTTGTTTGCCATTTCTTTCTATGGCCCAATTTACAGATGAGGAAACTAAGGTAAACAAGGTTAAGTGACATGCCCAGGATCACACAGCTAGGAAGTTTCTGAAGTCACATTTGAACCCAGGACATCCTGTTTCAGGGTCTGGTTTTCAATCCACTGAGCCACCTCCCTGCCCCCTAAGTATTAATTTAAGGAAGAAGAGTGATAAGGGTGAGGTGATTGTGGTTAAGTGACTTGCCCAGGGTCACATAGCTAGGAAGCATCTGAAGCCAGATTTGAACCCAGCAAAAGTCCTTAACCTTTATTTGAGACATTGACTCCCAAATTTGAAGCAGTCTAGTAATGTACTCTTAATGTACTCTAATGTACTCTTCAGGGGGAAAAACATTATTCATAATGAAAGGAAATGCTAAATTTCAGTTACAGGTTGGTCAAAATAATGTAATTTTATTCTTTCATTCAAGTTTCCAGATGCCATGAAATCTATATGTGGATTTTGGGGGGGTTTTGGGTTCCAGGTTAAGAAACCTTGTTCTACTGTCTCTTCCATCTCTGAAAATCTATAATGATGTTCCCGCATCCCTTGACTCTCAAGCCTATGCTCCTTCCCCTACACCATTTAAAAAAAAGTCTTCTGATTTCAGTGTTATGTGAAATCTCTAGTAAGAAAACTCCCTCTACCAATAAATGTCAGCATCTACTGTGCCATTCTAGAATGTTTCCTGGAGCACTGGAAAAGTAAAGGATTTGCTGAGGGTAACAGCCATTATCAGTGAGAGGTAACCTAGATCATCTTGACTTCCATTCTTTCACATTGCCTTTTATACTCCTCTTAAAGTCTTCCTTTACAAAGGATCCTGAACTTTCAGAACTTTCCAAGAAGTTCACCATTCTCCAGCAGCAGCTTGCTTTTAACTCTAGGGAGCATCCCTCACCTAGCATGAAAATTCATCACTTACAATCTCATCACCACATTGACTCAGTTTTTTTTTAATATTCAACATCTTGTCAGTTCCCTCAGTTATCTCTCCCCTCTACCTCTCATTAGAGGGATGAATGGTGGAACTTTAACCCCTCCCAAAACTTTCATTTATAGGAGGTTCTAAACTTTCAGAACATTCTAGGGACCTCTCCATTTTCCTCAGTAACTCTGGTGGTTTGAGACTATCTTTTTTCTTTCTTATTTGAATCCCTAGTGATTAATACATGCCTGACACATAGTACATGCTTCACAGTTATTTAATTGAATTGTAAATGTCACAATGCCTCTACACTCTCAGGAGAGAATTTAAGTCATGGCAATATAATGGAAAGAACAATGCCATAAAATAAAAGCAATCTGAGTTCAAGCCATGACTTTGATCCTCAATTTAGTCATTTATAAAATTGTGAAAATGACAAACTACGTTTCTTACAAAAATTGTTGTGATTAATGTGCTTTATACACCTTAAAGTATGGACAGCTAAGTGATACAGTAAGACTGCTAGTCCTAGAGTCAGACTCATCTTCCTGAGTTCAAATCTGGCCTCAGAGTCTTATTAGTTGGATGACTGAGAAAGTCAGTTAATACTGTTGGCCTCCGTTTCCTCATCTATAAAATGAACTGGTGAGGAAAAAAGGGAAACTACTATAGCATCTTTGTTAAGAAAAACCCAAAAGGGGTCAGAACAAGTTGGACATGACTGAAAATGACTTTTTTAAAAACCCAAAGTGCTCCTTGTAGAAGGTAGGTCTTTAGCTGGGACTTGAAGGAAGCCAAGGAAGGAAGCAAAGATGAGGAGAAAAAAAATTCCAGGCATGATGAGAAAGCCAGTGAGAATACAGGTAGTCAGGAGATAGTTTCCTGCATAAATAACAGCAAGGACACCAGTATCATTGGATTACAGGGTACTGGGAGGGGCAGGGTAAAGTGTAAGAAATGATAAGAGGGACCCAGGATCTGAATAGTTTTAAGGCTAAACAGATGATTTTATTTTTGATCTGGAGGTAATCAAGAGCCATTGGAGTTTACTAAAAGGAAGACAGGATTGGAACTGGAAGGATTATGAAGGGGGAACATGATTGAATCTGAGCTTTAATAAGATAACTTTGACATATAAGGATGGACTTCAGTAGGGACAGACTTGAGCAAGGGAAACCATCCAGAATACATAAGAGGAGAGAAGGTGAAATACACTAGAGATGTCACAAAAGTAGAATTGAGAAGACTTACCAGTTGATTGAATATGGGGTCTGAGAGAGAAAGTGAGAGAGAAAGAAATCTAGGATGTTATGTAAATTAGATGATACCATCAGTAATAATGGAAAATTTGACAAAGGATGTGGGAGTTTTATTTTGGACCAATACTAGGTAGGAACACAAATAATATGAAGTGACAACTGATAGGGAGAAAACAAACTATAAAAATGAGGTGTAAAAACTTGAGTAAGGAAGGAAGTGTGGAGTCACTTATTATAATAGAAAATAGCTTGGGGTATCATTATATTGTAGCAAAATACAATAAGTAATGCTCATGAATGGTGACTCCAAGTAAACAAAATAAGGTTAAATAATGTTTAAGAAAGTACAGAATTCTAGAATACCCCAATTATCACTTTTCCACTTAACAGGGGTAAAATTCCATATATCTAGAAAATTCCCTCCCTTGGAACCCCTCAGTCTCAGACAACACAGGATTGTCTATGTTCCATTCCTGACGGTTATGAATTCCAATGAAATAAATAGGGAATGGAAAGTTTCTATATTTTATAAGTAAGATTCGACAGTCTCCCATATTCCAAACTATTTCAAAGAGCATTTTCATTCACTTCCAAATTTGGCATCAAAATTGAGAGGGGAGTATTACGGGGAAGGAAATGGGAAAGAAGAGAGAGAGAGAGAGGGGGGGGGCAGACAGACAGAGATGAAAGGACAGAGAGATAGATGGCAAGACAGCGACAGACAGACAGACACATGAAGTACATGTTTTCTTGTTTGTGTTCTCATTCTGGACATTAGCCTATTAGAGAAATGTGAGTATTAAAACAATTATAACAGTATTTGTGCCCACATGGAATATGTAATATATAACTAAGTATCTAAATATTCATTATAAATTCAGCATTTGTTTACTCTTTTTCCAGCACATTTGCAACAGAGAAAGTTTATTCATGAATTAAGCTTTGAATGTCAAACAGCATAGATGGCTAGACTTTGAGTCAGGAAAATCTAGGTTTACACTCCACTTCTAATACCTACTAGCTGTGTGGCCATGGGGAAGTTATCCTATCTGTGACACTTTGCTCACCTGTAGAGTGTTAGTAATGAAAATACTAACAATAATAATAACTGTATTGGTTACCATAAAAAGTAATTTTGAAGCACAAATTAAATCATGTCCATAAATTTCTTTGCAAATTTAAAACACTAATGTAAATGTTAATCTTTGTGATGATGGCCGAATGTGGTGATGACTAATTATTATGAAAGAAATCAACTTTGTTCTGAATATTTAATTCTGAAAAGTTGTAATAGGAACAAGTCTTTGACTGCTTTCATAAAAAAATATAAATTTCTTCACCAGAAATACCATTTATCTTTCATTATCATCATGATAGCATTTTTATAGCACTTTAAGATTTTTAAAATGCTTTATAAATGTTATTTCATTTTATCCTCACAACAAACCTCTGAGGTAGGTCTAATTATTACTTCCATTTTACAGGGAAGGAGTTGAGGCAAAACTGAGGGCCCGGATCATATAGTTAGTAACTAATGACTGATGCCAGATTTGAATTAATTTCTTCCTGACTCTAGGTCCCACATTCTATCCATTGTGCCACCCAAGCTGCCCATATGGATGATCAAAATCAGTTGTCAAATACATTACATGCTCCAAAGAGGTCACCCATGCTAAGTAACCTTCCCAAACAGACTTAAAAGGGTTCTCATTCACTAGATTTTTATGATAGCATAGTGATCAAGTTAAGAGCCTTGTCTTAGACTGGCTTCCTGTAAAACTATCCAATTACATTACAACTGAATAGGAGAGAGGAAAGGAAGTGACAGAGAAGGTCAAAGATGTCTGTATCCACCTATGGAATAGCTATAATTTATTTAATTATTCAAATGGACTTATGATCTTAGTGATGAAGGAATTTCTTCCAACCATCATACATATCTCAACCTATGAGCTCCTGCCAATGTTATGAAAATCTTGTCCATGACTTCTGAAAAAAATTCTTCAAGAAGGATTATATCCAATATCCTAGAAGCCTTCTTCCAGTTTCAGTTTTTAGATGCTGCTATAAGATGTATATCCATATTAAATTTAGGAGTTATTGGACTTTTAAAATAAAATGCCTACAAATTAATATTGAATTTTTAGTATGTGTAGGAATAATACATAGCTTTGACTTTTCCAGGGATGAGTCTTTATGTCTTTCAGATTGGAAAGACCATGAGTTCCATCCCAGAGATCCAAAATACTAGGTATATATTGCTCTGAGTAGGTCACATGCAGCCTGAGTCAAATATTACATGAAGGAAATCACCATGTAACTTGGTCTATATGGTACTGTCATAGCAAGCAGAAGAAACCCTTCCCCTAAATTTGGAAGAACATGTTGATAAATAAGTTAACTGTCTTGGCCCCACTAATGTAGTCTCTTAACAAGAAGGATCCTGTCCAGGAACCCCAGAATCATTTCCCAGAAATGCATATCACACCCAGTATTTTACTCTGTCGAATCCTGAATTAAGATCAGTTGCCAAAAGTGGGTCCCATATTAATTAGGGAAAGGAGACCCTTCCCATCTCCCTTTGCCCCTTAACTTTCCAAATACACATCCTTCTGCTCAAAAGTCATTTAGGAAAAATGAGAAGAGACCCAATACCGAAACCCATGGGACTGGAATTCCTGTTGGACAAGCCCTGATGTTTATAGCTTCTGGAAGAGAAAACTTTGAAAATAGAATAGATACAGCTGTAGCATGGAAGGCCAAATTGTTCTTCAGTCATGATAATCTGAAATTATGGCATGGCCAGGATCCAAGCCCATGACACACAGGAAAAATATTTAGCAAACTGAAACCGCTAGGCTAGCCCCAGGCAGCCAGCTCACCATGTAGGCTCTGGGTGTGAAAATGGAGCACTCAGTTGTGTGCCAACAATAGAAAAATGGAGACAGGAGGAGTCAAAGTCTGTTCAAGCGTAAGGCAGGTAGTGAGGGAAGAAACTCCAGTGGATTGTGGACAGTCACCTAAAATCTCAACCCTAAAGCAAAATCTTTGCACTGTAGCAATTTCCAAAATACTTATCCTCTGAGTCCAGTAATGGCAAGAGGTCACAAGACTTTCTTGTTCCTCAATATCTCATCCTAAGACTCAGTGGCCTTGACTGTTCCCACTAAGTGTGTCCTGGGCAATGATTGCTGATGGAGATGTGTGGGAACGGGAAAGACAGCTAAAACATTGAAAATAAAGCTGTGGGACTTGTAGACAGCCATTTCATTTAAACTCTGTCTGTGTGCAAGAGAATTTATGAGATGTTGATTTTTCTTGCTCTTTAAACAGATTAAATTGTGGCCATTTGCTGTAAGAGCAAAGTGTCTTTGTAGTTGAGCATGTAAAAAAAAACCCTCTAAACTAATACCTACAAAATTGAACTTTAGCCCCTTCATCTATCTGCTCAGAGAGGTCACCAGTTCCTAATCCAAGGCAGGCCCTTTTATTTAAACCTGTTTTTCTAACTCTCCTTTCTCCTTAAAGTAGAAGGGCAAAGCTTGGCTTAATCCCTCCATGCTAATTGGGTTTTCTTCATTTGTTGTATTATCAAAGATAACTTTTATGTCAGGCTGGGCATTGCGACCAGAGCTCTAGAGTAGAGTGAATAGGCATTTATAACTTTAACCTAACACTAAAAGTAAGATACTGTTGCATCCTTCTATGTTCAATTCATTGGCTACTTTATGACAAAGACAGAATTTTTGTCTTACTTTTCTAAGTACATAAAATACAAGTGGCATTTACATGGTGTCTTTTGGGTTCTTAAGATACTTCGCATACATATATGAACTCATTTGATTCTCATAACTGTGAGGTTGCTACTATACCTATCAACACCATTTTTAAAATAGAGAAATGACAGCTTTACTGTGAAATCATGTTTCATCCTTTAAGACTGTGATAGAGTTAAATGATCCAGTTCTTTCTGCATTTATATCTCACAATGCATTATCATATAAAGAAATTAATGCTTTCTTAATAGGAGAACATGTAGCACAATGTAGAAAAATTCAACTAAGTGAACCAAGTTATCATGTTTCATGTCTATGTCGTCAGAGTACATTCCAAAGATGATTTGATAATTCTTTTTTTTTTTTACCCTTACCTTCCATCTTGGAATCAATACTGAGTATTGGTTTTAAGGGAGAAGAACAGTAAGGGCTAGGCAATGGGGGTTAAGTGACTTGCCCAGGGTCACACAGCTAGGAAGTGTCTGAGATCAGATTTGAAGCTAGTACTCCCATCTCCAGGCCTGGCTCTCAATCCACTGAGCCATCCAGCTGCTCCCTGATAGCATTCTTGAACCTGATTAGTGGTGAAAAGAGTCTTTGCTTTTAAAAAAACACCACCAGAAGATAACTATTTTAAATTTGTAATTATTAGGCTCCTACTCATCTTCATGAGTTCAATTCTACTCTCAGATACTTACTAGCTATGTGACTGTAGGCAAGTCTCTTAACCTTGTTTGCCTCAGTTTCTTTGTCTGTAAAAATGAACCGGGAAGGAAATGGCAAGATACTCTAGAATCTTTGCCAAATAAACCCCAATTGGGGTCATAAATGTTAACCTTAACTGAAAAATGACTGAAAAACTTTGTGCAAAGCCCTTTGCTGGGCTTTAGTAAAAAAAAAAAAAGTAATCAGAGGATCACCGAATTTTAGAGTTGGAAAGGGGGCTTAGCAGTCATTTAATCCAAATCATTTTTGAAAAATGCTACAACCATGATCACAAGGGATCATCCTGCCTGCACCGGAAGACCTCTCCTGAAGAAGAACCTCCAAGGCAATATATTCTCCTTTTTGCATAGTTCTCTTTGTTAGGAATTTCTTTGAGTATCACACCTAAGCTTATCTCATTGCCACTTCCTCTCATTGCTTTTAGTACTTTTCTTTTGAGCCAAATGATCAGGAGTGTGCCAGAGTCAATTTTGATGACTATTTTAGTTATTAAATTTTCAGGGGAAGCATTTATCCCTCAGAAATTTGCAAGCACCATAAATTAGGATTTGATTTATTGTTTGGTTAAATGTCTTAAGAAACTTATGGAGAAAATATTAATATATGGATTAAATTTAAAAGTATGTGTGTATAATATAAGCACATAAATGCAAACATCTATTACAGATAGATAGATAGATAGATATTCTTTACCAACACATCACCATATTGCTCTATAAATAGTGTTTGAGTTCAGATGGAGTGCAATAGAAGGTTCAGGGAATTAAACTGTTCCCAGAATGGAGGACTAATGAGTATAAGCTAATACTACTACTAATAATTAATATTTATGCAGCACCTTAAAGCTTGCAAAGTGTTTTGCATTCATTATCCTTTTTGAGCTACACAAGACCCTTACTAATACCTTTTCTGTAAGATGACCTTTCAAGTATATGAATACATCTATCATATCCCACTTCTATTTCTCTTTTTCAGGCTAAACATACCCAGCCCCATCAAATAATCCTCATGTGGCTTGGGCTCAAGGCCCTTCACTAAATTCTGGTTGCCCTCAGAGGAGGGCACTTTCAATCTAATCTATGTTCTTCTTAGAATGTGATACCCCAAACCAAGGATAATGCTACAGATCAGCTCTGGCCAGGGCATAGTACAATACAGTAATCACTTCATTACTCCTGGAAGCAATATAAAAATGTAATCTAAGAATACACTAACCTTAAAATTGGGACACTAATACACTGCTGGTGGTGTTGTGTATTGGTCCAACCATTCTGGAAGGCAATTTAGAATTATGCGCAAAGGGCTTTAAAAGAATGTCTACCCTTTGACCCAGCCATACTACTGCTGGGTTTGTACCCCAAAGAGATAATAAGGAAAAAGACTTGTGCAAAAATATTTATAGCCACACTTTTTGTGGTGGCAAAAAAAGTGGAAAATGAGGAGATGCCCTCCTATTGGGGAATGGCTGAACAAATTGTGGTATCCTATGGTGATGGAATGTTATTGTGCTGAAAGGAATAATGAACTAAAGGAATTCAATATGAAATGCAAAGACCTCCAGGGATTGATGCATAGCAAAAGGAACACAACCAGGAGAAAGTTGTACACAGGAATTGATAGACTGTGTGGCACAATCAAATGTAATAGACTTTTCTACTAACAGCAATGCAGTGACCCAGAACAATCCAGAGGAACTTGGGAGAATGATCTCTATCCACATCCAAAGAAAAAACCATGGGAACAGAAAAACAGAAGAAAAACATATGATTGATCACATGGCTTGATGGGGATATGATAGAGTTTTGCTATTAAAAGATGCTTCTATTGCAAATATGAATAAAGTGGAAATAGGTTTTGAACAATGATATGTGTGTTATACAGGGGAATTGCTTGTCAGCTCCGGGAAGGGGGAGGCAAGAGGGGTGAGAAAAATCATGAATCGTGTAACCATGGAAAAATATTCTAAAGGAAAATTCAATCAATGAATATATATATTGGACACCTATTATGAATTCAGCATTATAGTAGGCACTCTGGCAACTTTAATGAAATATAATTAGTTTCTATCCTTGAAGAGTTACAGTCTAGGTGGATGGAAGACTATACTAATTAGTATAATAGAGACAATATATGAAAGGAGCTATAAGAGAGAGACAGATAAAAGGTCCTCCAAAGTTCATAAAAGGGACTTCTAGAGACTTTCAATCTTGAATGACCAAGAAAGACTTCATGAACTGAGAGGAATCTTATATAGAGAGAATGTTGAGAAGTCTAGAGAGAGACAAAGAGAACTTCCAAGTTGTTCCAAGGAATAAAATTTAATTAATCTGATAAAGTAGAAATAATATCTAATTTGGAGGTAGGTTTGCATTTAAAACCTTTCTGCAATCCCCCTTATCTTTACAGTTCTTATTCACACATACTTTGATTTAACTAAACTGGGCTACTAGTTGTTCCCCAAGCCCAACATGCCATCTTCAATTTCTGTGCATTTCTACAGACTGTATCAAGTTTGGAATGCATCCCCTCTTCACATCTATTCTTTTTACCCCATTTTCATTTAAGTCTTATCTTAGATTCTCTTTATAGGAAAGCTTTCCTAAGCACCTTCTATCCCTACCCCTGACAAATATTAGCACTCTCTTCTTTCCTTAAATTGCTCACCTTTGATTATCTCTGTAAATCTGATATACTCCCATCATGACCCCTCCACTATGTATATGGGAACTATTTAATTTTTTCCCTTTGCATTACCAGAATCTAGAGTATTGGCTTGATTACTTGACAAGTACTTCTTTTGCCCCTGCTCTTGACTATAGCAGCAGCAAAAGAAGTATTTGTTGAATATAACTAAATTCAATTGAGAAAAGTATTCATATCTTGATAACCCCAATTATATTACCACAAGCCATAGTAAATCTACTGATGTCTTAATTTTCTCCTTTATAAAATTGAGCTATTGATAATGCATGTCTGTTGTCATTTCATCATTTTAGTTTGTGTCCCCTTGGGGGGGGTTCTTCTTGCCTGAAATACTGCAGTGGTTGCCCATTTCATTCTCTGGCTCATTTTACAGATAAAGAAACTGAGGCAAATAGAGTTAAGTGGCTTGCCCACTGTCCCACATCTATAAGAGCTGAGGTTGAATTTGAACCTAGAGCATCCTGACTCTGATCCCAGCACTCTATTCACTCTGCCACCTAGGTGTTCCAATACATATGTTACTCTTTTTATTATTCCTCCACTAACATCATACTCTGACACTTCCTTGTAGCATACAAGAGTTCCAATATGATAGGGAAGGAAATGAGTGGAGAGCACCTCTCATATGTCCTACTAAACTGGAAAGATATTCAATAAAGGTCCTGTAAACCTTAAAATTTCCCAGACCCTACTTTATAAGATTGGATTAAGACCATTCCCCATTTGGGCAGTGAACTCTACTTAAAGCAGGAATGTAAGAATTCTACTTTACCTACTTGGGTCTGCCCTAGGGGAAGATAAAGTTGTAAACTCTTTTCTGAACAATGAAAAGTACTTAAACCCATACTTTTCTTAAGGTAAGTACCTATATAAAGGTCAAGCAACTTGTGAATTTACAAGGAACAAAGAACTGGAAAACTTACTCAGAGCTTTCCTGGTGTGAATTACTCAAAAATCCACACCTTCTTAGGTGTGGACTAAGAATGGGCGGTCCTTTAGAAACATCTACAGTGATTGGTAGATGTAAGGACTTAGGGGAGGTGACAGAGGAAATTTTGCCCTTAAAAATAAGAGCTCAGGGAAGAGCTGGGAAGTCATTCTGAAACATTCAGATTGGAGAGACTCATTCTGAGGAGACTGATTCTGAAACATTCAGATGGAGGAGGGAGCTGGTGAAAGCAGCTGAGATGCTGCTGGCCTGGTGCCATTAGAAATCCTTACTTAGACAGATCTTATGGTGAGTTATAAAAAACTGACTGATTTCTCTTTTAAGACTCAGGTCTAGGCCATATTGGCTTTGAGGCCCTTCATACTTATTCCTTTTTTTACTCTCTCTCTCTCTCTCTCTTTGATTACTCATTGTATTGTTAATTAAAATCTCTATAAAACCCAATTGACTTGGGTATTTGAATAATTGGGAATATTTCCCTGGTGACCACCTTATATTTGATTTTAAACCCAAGACACTGTAGTGAAACATTTCTGCAGTCAAACTTACTCACCCACTCTTATATCTATCACAATTTATATCTTCCACTATTTTAACCACTACAGTTTAAGACCTCAACCATTTTAAATCTCACAGTCCAAAGATATCCACTGTTACCAGAATAACCTAGCTAAATTGAAGAGATTCCTCACCAAGTTGGCAACAAGGTAATCTTTCAGCCATAGAAACACTAAAGACCATGTGCCAACGTTAAGTTTCCATAGCAATTAAAGCAAGAATTTTTAAAGAAAGAGCACAATGATTATTGATACTCCTTAAGCACCATTTCCTATATGTGTTCTCCCCCCATTAGAATATTACCTCCTTGAACATTATACATAGTAATAGCAATACTGCATGATGATCAACTGTGAATAGCTACTCTCAGCAATACAATGATCTAGGACAATTCTGAGGGACTTATAACAAAGAATGCTATCCACCTCCAGAGAAAAAACTGTTGGAGTCAGAATGCAGATGAAAGCTTACGATTTTTCACATTAGTTTATCTATGTTTTATTTTAGGGTTTTGGTTTTAAGAGTATTCTCTTACAACAAAGACCAATATGGAAGTATGTTTTGTATGATAATGCGTGTATAACCCAGATCAAATTATTTACCATCTCCAGAAGGGGAGAGTGAAAGAAGACAATTTGGATCTCATAATTTTGGAAAACGTATGTTGAAAATTATTATATATAATTGAGAAAATAAAATATGTTTTAAAAAATATTATTACCTCCTTGACAACAGGGACTGCCTCAATTTAGTTTTATTTTTCCTAAAACTTAACAGTATCTAGCATAATATTAAGTGCTTAATAAATTCATTTCCATTCATTCACATCTGTGTTGTTGAATGGTAACACCAAGAAATTACAATTTCACTACCAGTTACTTTTGTAATATTTGTAGACATTCTAGAAATTTTTAACTCTTTGAGTTCATGCTAAGATTTAGACTGAGTTATGTGCACAAAGGGAAAAAAGTAGAAAAAATGTTAAATCCAAGTAAAAGATTTTTATTTAGGGGAAAACAACAAGTAGTTAAGGGAAACAATTAAAATTCAGTATATTGTACTATTTAACAGCTCTTTGAGGTCTCTGTTTTATCACACTTACAGTTGGAATTGGCTAAGCCTATTTGGAATTTTTAGAATATCTAGGAAGCAACTTGTTTCCTTATAACTCTTCTTTACAATGTCATAATTAGTAAACTAGAAAGAATATTCTGAGTGGTTATTCATGTTTATAATTACATGAGAAATGTACTTACATTTCCTCTTTATTACCAAACTTTCTATGGGACAAAGAATTTCTGTTGCCCTATGACCTATAGCACTCCCAGATAGAACAAAGTTAAAGAAGAGATGGATATTTAAGGACTAATTCCCCATGCCCTAGAGATTCAAAGTGAGACAACCTCTTCAAGGCAACCTGGGCAAATTCCCTTGACACTACATCAGTGAGCAAAGGTTCCAGAAACAGTTGCCTGTCCCAGCTACTATGTCTTTTTCTTCCTCATTACACTTTCTTCACTATGAATAATAAAATCTTTCTCTCTGGGCAAAAGCTCAACTTCACCAGAGGCAAATTTGGTATAGAAAACAAAGATGCAAAAAAATAAGATTCTATACTTTTATTTATATGGTGATATCCTACTGAGATATCTGGGGGAAAACTGTCCCTAAAGTATGTGAAATTGTTGTGATCATCCTTGTACCACTGACTGGAGAGAGATTAGGTAGTTTGGAATTATGTCGTGACATGAGGTAATAGGCTATGACAAAGAAGTGATGTCCTCAAACCCTAGAAAGTGAAAAAAAAATTCTACACAAGTAATATTGTAGAAAACTATTTCTCATGGTTTACTCTGGCCCTGCTCTCTGAAAACCAGACCTATTGGATCTCACCCCTCTTTAGAGTTCTCATCAAATCATGATGGATTTGAGTATTTTTTTTTCTACATTGGCTTGAGCCATTTGAGTAATACTTTTTTCTACATTTATTTGAGCCAATATTGGCTGTGCTCCCTTATTTTAGAGGACAGGAACTAGCAAGCCAAGTTCCATTTAACCATTTAATGCATCGTAGCTATTATGTAGGAATGTTTAATTCAAAGTTATAAAAGAAATGAGGCACAAACATTCCCTCCATACCTTGGAGACATATGGGAATTAGTGGGAATTAGACTCACAAAGTAGGTCAGTTCCCACATACCACTGACCCCCTCGTACTCATGTTCAAGGCCAAGATCCCTGTCAACTTCTGCTGAGCTATCGTCCTTCACACTTGCTCCTCGGGATGTCACTGCTAGTCAGGATGCAGTATCTGGCCAGGATTCCTGGAGTCATCCCAGGTCATCATGATTTGCATTCCCTATCCAAAGCAAAGACTTAACTCCCTCTACTTAGAATGAAAAAGAATGAATAAATAGACCAAATACTTGGACTTGTTTCTTAAGGAATATATGACCAGGGTGGGTGCAGGGAAGCCCCAAAGAGAGTGAAGGAGTTACTCAGATACCAATGCATCCAGAAGCCACAGCAATGTTGAATTGGGTCATTTTGAAGATCCAAAAGATCTGGCTTTGCAGCCAATGGAAAAAGGCTCCTTCCCACCACATGGTAGACTTATGCAGAATGTCCACACCTCACAATTCTCCTAAAAACAGTTTCCAGCTTCTCTCTATGTGTAGAGACGCCATCCCAGGTGGTCTTATCATGTGCCAGGCCCTCATCCCATATAAAACATTGCAGTGAGGTGAAAAGACCACTACATCTGTAGCCAGAATCCTTCTGTTCAAAATCTGGCTCTGTTATTTATTACCTTCCTTTCACTAAATCACAGTTTTCTCATTTATAAAATAAGGAATTTGGACAAGGTGATCTCTAAGATTTCTTCCAGCTATCAAAATTGTATTATTACTGCTATAAAAAAATGCAGCATATATGCCCTTCCCTTCTTTATAGGGATGTGCTGGTAAATATCATGAAGTGTGATAGTAAATGTTATGGAGGATGCTAGTAGATGCTTATTTTTGACTCTTCAGAGAGAGCTGAAGGGAAATATACCCATGACATATTGTTAGGTTTACCCTGCATTAACATTTTCTCCTTCACTTTCTTAAATCTAGACCATCAACAAAACAATATATCAACTCCTGAATTGTGGTATTCGTAGATTTCCAAGATTTAAATGCTTACCCTGAAAATTGAACATTTGGCTCACTCAGGCAGATTCAAGCTGGCTCCAGCACACCTTCTGCCTGTGTACCTTAGCTTCCAGTCACACATTCCCCACAGTGCTACAGTTCAAATGGAAGCTTATAAAAATATATTTCCTCCATCCATTAGAATATCCCAAGGCAATATTCAAGCAAGAATGGAATAATAGTCTCCATAATGTATAAAATAGAAATATTATTGGAGTGAGTGGGTGGATGAGGAAATCACAATACAAGTTGACCACAGCTTCCACATCTCCCTGTGGCCTCGAGCTCTACTTGGAGGTCCATAGATTTCTCATTAGGAATCCTGAAAAAGAGCTCTCTTATAAACTGGGACATTGCCATGGTAATCAATCAAAATATCAAAGAGACTTCCCATTTGAAATAAAAAAGCTATTTGTCAAGTAATCCTTTTTGTATCTAATGACAAAATATGAAAAACAAAACTGTTGCATTTTTATGGTCCTTGCATATTGAGAAACAATGAAAGAATAAGTGCCAAAATTACCACCCTAAAATGGTCTCTGAACTCAGATTATTTTATAATCTGCTCAATTGCTAGGTTACACTAGGTCAAATGAAGTAGAGATTTTGGTGACCCTCTGATAAATTGAAGTAATACAAACAGACAAATCCATATATAATTGACTTGTAATCTCAGCAAAGACTCCTGGTCCAGTCTGTTTCCCCAAAGATCAGATTCTAAACTGATCTCTAGTAATTAAACCAGCTATCTAGAAAATCACAGATTCTTGCTTTGCATTGCCTTATAAGGTCTAAAATAGCCTTTCCACAATTCTTATTATTATTAAAAGCTTATTTTTTTACCCTTTTTTTTTGCTGGGGAGGCCATCATTTTCAAAAATCAATAGAGAAAAATGCACATGGGAATACTTAAATATTGTTTTTCAAGAATGTTCTCTAATATATCATTCTCTTCACTAAAGTCACACTATTGCACAGATTTGGAGATAACACTGGGATCTTGAAGGCTTTACCAGTGGATCAAAAGCCCTAACATATCCTACCACAATGGGAAGCCTTTGAGAACACAAACCCTATGATGAACTCTGTTCGTCAAAGACCAGCTTAGCTAAATTTGGAGAAACAAATCACCAGAAAGTTGGTCACCAGGTGATATGTTTCTATTTGTTTGTTTTTTACCACAGCAACTCATGAAACCATCTCTAAGGCATAGAGGGATTGAATTCTTTGTTGGTAGAAGGAGTTTCCATGCCAAATCATTAATCTTTTGATATTGAAGTAATATATAGACTACTTGGAATGAAAATATGGTCCTTTTAATGAGTGAGGCAGTGAGAGGGTACAGAAAATGAGTGGATAGGCTATCTCATAGAAAATCCCCAAAACAGATTTTATACAAGTTTCTATATCTTTTCCTATTAAACCTATTTAAATTCTATTCATATTCATATGGACAAATTTATTTTCAATTTCTTGTCCACTGTCCAATCATTATGACACTACCAATGAGTGTGAGATAGCCAAGATAAAAGGGGGGGAGAGTCAGCAACTGTAGAAATAAATAATAATGAGTGGCATTTTTTTAGATTGTTGAAGTTACATACATCATCTCATTTGAATCTCAATCAGATTCTGAGCTAGGGACTATGGAGGGAAGAGAAAGACAGGAAAGGAGAAGAGGAAGGAAGAGTTTGGGGGAAGGCATTTATGTAGCACCTATTATGTGCCAGGCACTACTCTAAGCACTTTTACAAATATTATCTCATTTGATCCACATAACTCTATGAAGTAAGTGCTATCATCATCCACATTTCCCATTGAAGAAACTGAGGCAAACACAGGTTAAGTGACTTGTCCAGGGTCACACAGCTAGTACATATGAAGCCATATTTAAACTAAAATCTTTGGGTATTGTTAATATGACTTTTTAGATGAGCAAACAAGCCTAGAGGGATGGCATAACCTAACTATGATTGTACAGTTAAGACATGTCAGAAGTAGGATTTGAACTCAGTGCTTCCTATCTTGCATATTCTCTATATACTTATTCTAGGATGCTTCTCATTCAAAGTAATCAATCAGCCTTTGAATAATGGTAATTTGGCTAAAATATAAGAATTTTCTAGTGATCTTCCCTTGCCCCTGATGAATTTTCCTCAAACCCGTCTTTTCAGCAGAGGGTGGCACATTTCAGCTATTTGAATCTAACTAAACCACAAGGGTATGGCAGACAATGTCAATTATATAGCCAGCAAGGACACAATAACTAATCAACTTGGATGGTTTCTACTATGCCTTGGTAATGAATATTTTAATCCAATCCCTTCACCACATTATATCAATCTCTTAGCTTTTTTTGTATCTTGGGTTACTTTGACATTTTGTTGAAGCCTTCTCAGAATAATGTTTTTAAACATTTTAAATAAAAGACAGAAGACTACAAAGGAGGTCAATTGTATTAAATATAGTTATCAAAAATATTTTTAAAAACACATCCACAGAATCCCTTAAATCAATCCATGGACAATCGGAGGAGCCTGGGGTACAGGTTGAAAACCTTTGCTCTATAAAATTCATAACACTAAAAAATGGTTAATTAGTGCCTGCTTGATGAGAGGTAGATCCAATATGTTCACATGATTTTATACTGAGTCATTGTGAAAAATTTCTAGGGATTTACACTCTATGAACTGGAAAACAAATAGCAACTACTGTTGACTAAATCAACATAGGTACAGTGTTCCTCAGACAGCTAGGTGGTTCAGTGCATAAAAGTGCCAGAACTAGAGTCAGGAAGACTCATCTTCATGAGTTCAAATCTGGCCTCAGACCTTACTAGCTGTGTGACTCTGGGCAAGTCACTTAACCCTGTTGGCCTCATTTCCTCATCTGTAAAATGAGATGGAGAAGGAAATGGCAAACCACTCCAGGGGCTTTGCCAAAAAACAAAACCAAATGGGGTCATGAAAAGTCAGACAGGACTGAACAACAACAACAAACAGTGCTTTTCAGAGGCTTTTCATATCATAACTTGAAGAACTATCTAAAGAAAAGATTTGAAAACACTTATCTTGATTGCCTTTCACAATGCACTTTAAGCCATGGGTTCATGATTTGATCTGAAGAAAAGTACCTTGGAGATCACCTACTCCAGAGGATCTTAAATTTTTTGTGTGTCCAAGACTTCTTTGGCAGTACAGAAAAGTTTTGGGGTATATTATCCCAGGTGCCTCTCATACAACCAAGCCAATCAACCTTTGAATAATGGCTATTTGGCTAACATACAAGGAAATATAAGGATTACATATAATAGTAATATATTAGATAAGAATTTTCTCAGTGACTTTCCTCTATCCTATGCCTCATGGATTTTTCTTAAACTCACCTATTATTTCAAAATCTAGAACTAACTTTTGTTGTTCAATCGTTTCAGTCATGTCTGACCCCCTTTTGGAGTTTTCTTGGCAAACATACCAGAGTAGTTTGCAATTTCATTTTCCATCTCATTTTACAGAAGAGGAAATGAGAAAAACAGGGTTAAGTGACTTGCCCAGAGTCACACAGGCAGACAAAAATTTGAGGATGGATTTGAACTCATGAAGATTTGCCTTCTTGATTCTCAGCCCAGTGTTCTATTCATTGGGCCACCTAGCTGCCCCAGTAGCTCTTATTATTACCTCTTATTATATTCTGCTACATATCCTAAGTGGTCTCTGCTTCATCGGTTCATTTTTTAAACCTTTACATTCCATCTTAGAATCAATATTGTGCATTGGTTCCAAGGCAGAAGAGCAGTAAGGGCTAGGCAATGGGGGTTAAGTGACTTGTCTAGGGTCACAAGGATAGAAAACATCTGAGACCAGATTTGAACCTAGAACCTCCCATCTCTATTTCTGGCTCTTAGACCACTGGGCCACCTACCTGCACCCCCATTCATTTCTTCTCTGAGGTGGCCCACTCTGGCTTCCATTAAGATGCCATGACCTACATGCAGCAAAACACCTACAGAAAAACACCTGCAGACTGCCTTCAGGGACAGGACAGGAGGTTTTATTGAGGACCAGCACAATTGCAAAATAATCCACAGGAAGTAAACAACCAAATTCCCAGAAAACCCAATTTCCTCATCCTCTCTACTAATGGAGCTGGCATTATCTGACTACAAGTTTGCCAGGATCTGGCCTTCTTATGCACATGCCTGGTCACCACCTCTCTCCCTGGAGCTTCATTAAACTGTCAAAGATGATGGCTCATTATTATTTATTATTGCATTAAAGACACTTGAAAGGATTTTGTTCCCAGTAATTTACTTGTTGCATTGATTTGTTCATAAACACAAAAGCAACAAGCAGGCCAGACTAGAAATGGAACCCAGGCCTCTGACCACAAAAGAATTGAGGACTGGAAGAAGGACAAAGGGGAAAAAAACCCCTAACATCTTTTCAGGGAGAATTAGGCAGAACAATGCTAAAGCATATACAAGAGAGTATAAAGTCATTTCAAGGTGCAATCCAGTGGGAAGAATGGAACACTGAAGGTCAGGGAACCTGGATTTTTATTCTGTATGTGCCTCCAATTAATTCTTTTGGATTCAGATCTGTGATTTCAAGTGTTGGTAACTCCCTGGTGCAGAAACTCCCTCTGCTGCAAAGATCAGCAACTTGTCTGCCTCAGAGAATGTTAGACTATAATCTTTCCTTATCTTCTGATTTCTTCCCATCTGTCTTCAGACATGTGCAGGTTTTCCCTGTCTTTACAAAACAAAATGAAAATTACTGATCCTCCCTCCCCCTTAAGCTATGATCCTATATAACTTGTCTCTCTCGCTCTCTCTCATATGTTTATGTATATATAAATATACATATAAATATAAGATGAAAAATATATACACATAGATATATAATATATAATAAATTATTTATGTATAGGTGATTGTGTATATATTAATGTATATACCCAAAGCAAGAGCAGCTAGTTGGTGTAATGGATAGAGTACCAAGCCTAGAGTCAGGAAGATCAAAGTTAAATTTGGCCTCAGACAGTTTCTATTTGTGTAATCCTGGGCAAATAATTTAATCTTGTTTGCCTCAGTTTCCTCATCTGGAAAATGAGCTAGAGAAGTAAATGGCAAAGCATTCCATATCTATACCAAGAAAATCCCCAATAAAGTAGCCACAAAGAGTTGGACACAAATGAACCACAGTAACAATATATATGTATATATATATATATATGTTTGTATGTATTTCCTGCATATTATATGTATAGGTGTATACATCTACATGTCCCTGTCAATCTGACTTGTAGCTTCATCATTCAATTGCAACTACTCTCTCCAAAATTACCAAAGATCTTTTAACTGTCAGATCCAAAGTCATTTTCCCAGTTGACTTCCCATTTGGCACTATCAGTTGGCCATGCTTTTCTCTTAGATATTCTTTCTCCAGCTTCTTTTGATGCTATTCTCTCCTCGTCCTCCTTTCTGCCCGACTGCTCCTTCTTGGTCTCCTTTACTGGATTATCATCCATGCCATTCACCTTGCCCTCACACATAATTTTCTCTTCCCCATCTCTGTGGATTTGGACAGGCTGTCTCCAATCACGGGAATTTCATGCCACTTCCCCTTCCCCTCTCAGAATCCCTAGTACCCATCTCCTATATATCTCTATATATCCTATATATCTATAATATATCATCTCCTAAATGAAGCCATTTCTCTATTTCTCTCACCTGCTTGACCATACATTTTGTATTTTGTTCCTATTCCATATCTACTTGTACCTGTACATATTATGTCCCTTGATATAATATATATATATTTCTTGCAGGAAGAGAGTGTCTCATTTTTTTGTTTTATTGTTATATCCCTAACACCTTGCACAATATGTAAGAAGTGCATAATGAATGCTTGTTGACTTTTTGATTAATGGATTGAAAATTTTCTGGAGACAGTAAGTTATATGTCTTGTTCATGGTCACACAACTATCATGTATCAGAAGTAGGAACCAAGTCTGGGTCTTTCTGGTTCCAAAGCACATGATCTCTCTCTTTTGTGCCATACTTCTTTTCTTCAATTACTTATATGAATAACATTGGGAAAAATTACTTTGCCTCTCTGGATTCATAGGAATAGATACTCTCTTAGATCCCTTCTAAACATGGTATTCTGCATTACCTTAATGGTGGTCATTACTATCTAATCACTATTTTTGTGAATCCTAGAAAGACATTTACAATGAAAGCAAACAAACCTCTTCCTTCAGAATGATAGACACAATTAATTCTAGTTGACCATAAACTGGACATGACCAGAGGCCCTGACCTTAATATTTTCATGGGACTCTAAAAATATCAAGTACTCAATGAATTGCTAGAAATAGAACATACCCCAAACCCGAGAATTTGGTGTTAATCAGCATTTTGGAGTTTCCTCTTCTTCCATTTTTATTCAAATTACATATAGTATTGGTGAAAGGTGAAACACTTGACTTTATTTCTTATTCTCCAGGCAGCAAAGAGGAAGCAGAAAGCCAAGGATACAGGTCCTCAGGATACTAATCTCCATTCTGTTCATTATTTTTAAACTCCTGACCTAGAGCAAACCACTTAACCTCTTTGCACTCTAAATTCCTTATCACAAAAATGTAGGTAATAATCCAGGTACCTATTGATTATAGGTAGATAAATAAGATAATAAATGTGATAGTTTGGGAGGAAAGGGAGTTTATTGGAACAATATACCATTTTAATTCACTGGCCCATAGGTCACAGGTCAGACTCCCATAAACTTATAAAGAAAAGCTATTTGCTGTTTCTAAGTAAACCTATAATCTCCAATGAGGGCATTAAGGTTTCTTGAAAAGCCAGGAACAGATAATTTTGCTTATTATATACTGGGTCATTAATCTATTCCATTTACAAGTTTGATTTAATTGAATTCAGCATGATAAGTAAAGATTGTGCCTTCAGCTTTATGTAGGTGCCCTGGGGGTCGCAGTGCAACTTCAGGAGGAACAAATTAATTCTGTCACTTTTTGCCTTCAAAGAGTTTATGATTTCATTCCATAATGATATTTATACTCCAAACCACAATTAGATGTGTCTTTTATCTTTTGATATAAGAAATGGCTTCCTAGAAAGGAGAAGCAATATATTAGGAATTAAAGGGGATAAAAAAACAAAAACTAAAATACATTAGATTAGAGGACTTCACAAAACCATGTTCAATCAAAGTTTAAATCCCAACTCTGTTGTTTACTGCCTTAAGAAAAATAATCTAATGTCTCTGAACCTTGATTTCTTAATTGTAAAATTAGGAAGTTGGACAAGATCATTGGTTTCCAAACTTTTTGAATAGGATACCTTTTAACAATGACAAAAAATTTCACAGAATCTCCCACTCAGTTGGCAACAAAAAGTAACATTAAATTCAGTAGTATATTTAAATGAATTTCTATTTTATTAATCCATTTAATAGAGATCATTATTTAAATGAAAATGGAGATTATTATTATTTAAATGAATTTTTATTTTATTAATCAAAATGACATTTAGAAAATGGTAGTATGTATGTCTGAAAAACATCTTAAGCTACAATATCTTAGCTACAAAAGATATGTTTTCTTTTTATATCAAGTCACATTACATATTTTGTTGGAAATAAAGATCAAAATAGCATCACTTTCAGTGTGTATATGTATTCTTGAACTCTTTACATTAATTCTAAGATCCCCTGCAGTCCCTTGGTCTGTGGGATGGGAACCACTGGGCATGAATGGTCTTTAAATTTTCTTTTAACTCTAAATCCTATGATCTAGAAGGGAGCGCGCTTTGTGGACTAGAGAATGGGGCAGAGGGAGAGGGGGAGAAGGAGGAGGAAAAGTTCCAGCAATCTGATCAGTTCCTCTAACAGAAGTAAAAATATTACATGAAAGTCTACCAACTATATGGCAAACTGCCAGATTCTAGAAATTGCTGAGTTAGATGCAGTCCCTGCCCTAAAGAGATACTAATTAACAGTGTATTTATAATCCATTCCATTCATCCATTCCTTAAATATTTTCCAACCCAGGCAAAGAAGCACATGGGGTCAAGAATGAGAAAAGCTGGAGGAAAGAGTAACCTTCTTTGGGTATTCAGAACAGAATAGTCTTACCACATATGGACCCTTAGTACTATAAAGAAAACTTAAAATCTCCTTAGAGGTATTTTCTTGATATCATACATTACTTGGTGTATTATTTCCAAGACTTGAATCTGAAAACCTTGTTATTCAACCTCCATGGGATAGAGGACAAGAGACCGAGAGGAGTAGCAAGGAATATTTTATTTATCCACACCTACTGACAACTTCTCCCTTTTAAGATCCAACTGTATAGAAAAAATAGCAAAGACTTCATATTATAGTAAACTAAAATTTTTGAATTAGAGAAAGGACAATAATATAAATGATCAGAAAATGGATTACATGGAATGGTTCGCATCAGACCAGTAGTATAAACGAGGTATAAAATGATCCTCAAATCAATACAAAAAATTGATTTCCCATTTTTTGGTTGCCATGCTGTTCCCCTTTAGGATCATTGAGAGATATTTAGATTCATACAAGTTGACTTCATAAGTGATCAGGAATATGATGTTACTGTTTCCACTAAGGAGTAGGGACAGGAAATAAAATTTCCCTTCATGTTGACAAGCCAAAGCAGGATGAGCCAGACATCAATCATATACTTCACTAGTGGGGGAAAATCAGTGTCATCGTGCTGAGGCCAAAGAAGTTATGGCCATCGATTCATTCAGCTCTACTCAGCCATTAATTTTTCTCTCCAGTTTTTAGAAAACCCTACAACACATCCGTTTAGGGTCCACACCTCTAGGGTGCTAGACATTCCCTCCCCAAAAAAGAGTAAATAGTAAAATATTACAACGTCAAAGAAGCAACCATTCTCTTTATAAAAATCTAGCACTTAAACCTATGGTTTGGTTTGCAGAAGCAGCAACATCAGTAACTGTGAATGGATTCATGGAAAACTCCCTTTTGGTCAGTGCTAGTGTGTTTATTTTTAAGGTGGAGGGAATATAAATGTTCCTCCAACAAAGCATTTGTTAACTATAGTCTCATGGTGAACAGATTTTTGGTGTAATGAGGTGCCAAGTTCTGTGGACAACCTTTCACAGTTGGTCTCTTTCTTCCTATCTTGACATTCCAATTGTTTTTTAATTGTATTTCTCTTTCCTTGCTGATAACCTTGACTAGACCCCTTATATCCTATGTTCTCCAGATTCTGGTTGTATTGCTTGCCTCTCACTCCTGTCTAATCCCTTTGGATATCTCCATTTCAACTATTTAACTTTCTCTTCAACATGCCAAATAAAGGTCTGATTGCACTGCCTTACTGAGCCATCTAATTCTCCTGTGAAGACAGAAAAAGTTAAAATTTCACTTTAAGGATCAATGAAAAAGAAGCAGGAATGTACCTCAGCAGTATACCTTACTGCATTTAATAGATCCACTCTCCTGTTTCTCATCCTTTCTTAGTAGCAACCTGGGATCCACTCCTCTGAATAAAGTCACCTAGACCTAACATTTTTTTCCATCAATAGTGGCCACTGAAAAGATAAAAGAAGCAACTTCAATTAGACCTTATTGATTCAGTGGATCACTTCTCTGGAGGTCTTCAATTTTATGCTGATTTAAAGGAATAATGGATACTCTTCATTTCCATAATCTACCTGTCTTACAGTGCAGTCTCATAATGTATCCTACCATTTAGAGGCTTCAAATGCTAAAAATTCAGTTTAGAATCTTCTGGAAAGAAATTTCCCATCATTTTAAAGAATCTCTGGAAGGGCTTTGGGGATGAAGACAATATGCTGTGCTGTTTACTTAAAAAGTGTCTTTGGGAAATAAGATAATGTGAATGCCTCAGAGAGACAGGTTGGTAGATTTAAAGCCTATCACCCAAAAAGATGTCAGAAATGTACATGGAGAGATAATAATGTGGATAATGATACCTGACTCTTCCTAATTCAAAGGACTGTTTCCATGATTAATTAAATAATATATTTGGAGCCTTTGAGCATCATGGGATAGTGTTTTATTTTTCTTCAGTCAAGGGTTTTTTCCACAAGTAGAGAGAGAGAGAGAGAGAGAGAGAGAAAAAGAGAGAGAGAGAGAGAGAGAGAGAGAGAGAGAGAGAGAGAGAGAGAGAGAGAGATTGGGAGGGGAGAGAAAGGAAAAGAGCACTGATAGGTTTGGCTGATGTGTTTCGATTTCCAGGTGGGCAATATTTAACTGTGTGTCATAAATGTAGATTATATTCTTTGCTATTTCTGGAACTCCTGAAGCAAGAAATCATTCTCTGATGCTCTGAGTCAACTTGATAATATCCATTTACTTTTTGGGTAGTGAGTGGAAAGAGCTACTTTCCTCCCCTATACTATTTTCCACCAGTTAGAGAAGATTGGGGAGAATGTAAATGGAGCATTGAAAGTTCTTTCCTAATATGTGAGGATGAAAGTGAGAACTTAAAATTCCTTTTAATATAAGGTAGGAAGCTTTAAAAAAATCAGCACTGAGAATGTGGCCTTTCACTATAATATAAATAGTTTCAAGGAATAGTTGTAGCATGGAAGCCAAGACTGGAAAACCTGTGTAATGATTGTTGTCATAGTGGATTTCCCTTAAGGATTATTTTAATCTACCAAAGCCATTAAAGACATAGGCTTAACTTGGGCATCACAGTGGCCTTTTTTCTTCCCAGACACATACATCAAACTCTATGGGGCTGTCACATTATCAACAACACTTGCTAAGTCTTTTGGCATTATTGAAAGGGAAACATCTGAGCAATGGCAAATGTTAAACATTATCAGTCCCAAATGTTTTGAACCCTATAATGAATACTGTGACCCAACCTCCTTTATCAGATTATTCTCCCTAATATAGAACAAGTGTAGCACTCCATGTTTGGTGCTCATCCTAAACATGTTTGGGGATCAGAAACATGCATATAGTTGAGCTAAACAATGAAAGCATATTGAGTCCCTGAGGTCCATTGTTGTATAGCTTTTCCCCTGGAGGCTTTCTTCCTTTTAGGGTAAGTGCTACAGTATCCACATGTTTTTACATGTTGCATTTCTTCCCTGAATGTGCTGATTTTTCAAATCCTTTTGAATTAAAAATTGTTGTAAAATGCACAAAATTCTACCCACTTAAGACTGATCCCTCCTATAGACACAAGCCAGGTGCAGGAGCAGGTGGAATTGGGAGTCTTCTAGTCCTTCTCCTAACCTTTCCTCACCATCAATCTACTGAGAATACAGGAGTCTATCAAGAGAGTCATGGTCTGCCCTACTGGGAGACATGGAGAACAAGCAGGGTATTAATGCAAACTGATGTTCTCTCAACATAATTTATTTTTTTAAACATTATTTTATTTGGTCATTTCCAAACATTCATTGGAGACAAAGATCATTTTCTTTTCCTCACCCCCGCCCTCCAACCACCTCTCCCATAGCCGACATGCGATTCCACTGGGTATCACATGTGTTCTTGGTTCAAACCCATTTCCATGTTGTTGGTATTTGCTCTAGAGTGTTCATTTAGAGTCTCTCCTCAGACATCTGTAGTCAAGCAGTTGCTTTTACTCAGTGTTTTTACTCCCACAGTTTGTCCTCTGCTTGTGGATAGTGGTTTTTCTTCTAGATCCCAGCAGATTGTTCAGGGACATTGCATTGACATTAATGGAGAATTCCATTACGTTCGATTGTACCACAGTGTATCAGTCTCTGTGTACAATGTTTCCCTGATTCTGCTCCTTTCACTCTGCATCACTTCCTGGAGGTTGTTCCAGTCTCCATGGAATTCCTTTATTATTCCTTTTAGCACAATAGTATTCCATCACCAACATATACCACAATTTGTTCAGCCATTCTCCAATTGAAGGGCATCCCATCTTTTTCCAATTTTTGGCACCATAAGGAGTGCAGCTATGAATATTCTTGTACAAGTCTTTTTCCATATAATCTCTTTGGGGTACAAACCCAGCTATGCTATGGCTGGATCAAAGGGCAGACCATCTTTTATCACCCTTTGGGCATAGTTCCAAATTGCCCTCCAGAATGGCTGGATCAATTCACAACCCCACCAGCAATGAATTAATCTCCCTACTTTGCCACATCTCCTCCAGCGTTCATTACTTTCCACTGCTGTCATGCTAGTCAATCAGTTAGGTGTGAGGTGATACCTCAGAGTTGTTTTGATTTGCATCTCTCTGATTATAAGGGATTTAGAACATTTTTTCATGTGCTTATTAATAGTTTTTATTTATTTATCTGAAAACTGTCTATTCATGTCCCTTGCCCATTTATCAATTGGAGAATGGCTTGATTTTCGGTAGAATTGATTTAGCTCTTTGTAAATTTGAGTAATTAAACGTTTGTAAGAGGTTTTTATGAAGACTGTTTCCCAATTTGTTGCTTCCCTTCTGATTTTAGTTACATTGGTTTTGTTTGTACAAAAAATTTTTAATTTGATGTAGTCAAAATTATTTATTTTACATTTTATGACTCTTTCTAAGTCTTGCTTGGTTTTAAAGTCTTTCCCTTCCCAAAGGTCTGACATGAATACTATTTTGTGTTTGCCTAATTTACTTATAGTTTCCTTCTTTATGTTCAAGTCATTCACCCATTTTGAATTTATCTTGGTCTAGGGTATGAGGTGTTGATCCAAACTTAATCTCTCCCACATTGTCTTCTAATTTTCCCAGCAGTTTTTATCAAATAGTGGATGTTTTTCCAAAAAGCTGGGATCTTTGGGATTATCATATACTGTCTTGCTGAGGTCACTTGCCCCAAGTCTATTCCACTGATCCTCCTTTCTGTCTCTTAGCCAGTACCAAATTGTTTTGATGACCACTCCTTTATAATATAGTTTGAGATCTGGGACTTCAAGGCCCCCTTCTTTTGTTTTTTTTTTCATTGTTTTCCTGGATATCCTTGATCCTTTGTTCTTCCAAATGAACTTTGTTATAATTTTGTCTAAATCAGTAAAAAAAATTTTTTGGAAGTTCAATGGGTATGGCACTAAATAGATAAATAAGTTTGGGTAGGATGGTCATTTTTATGATATTGTCTCGCCCTACCCATGAGCAGTTAATGTTTTTCCTATTGCTCAAGTCTAGTTTTAGTTGTGTTCATATAGTTCCTGTGTTTGTCTCGGGAGATAGATTCCTAAGTATTTTATTTTGTATAAGGTGATTTTGAATGGAATTTCTCTTTCTAGTTCTTGCTGCTGAGCTGTGTTGGAGATATATAGAAATGCTGATGACTTATGCGGGTTTATTTTGTATCCTGCAACTTTGCTAAAGTTGCTGATTATTTCGATTAGCTTTTTGGTAGAATCCCTAGGATTCTTTAAGTAGACCATCATGTCATCCACAAAGAGTGATAACTTGGTCTCCTCCTGGCCTATTTTAATGTCTTCAATTTCTTTTTCTTCTCTAATTGCTACTGCTAGTGTTTCTAGTACAATGTCAAATAATAGAGGTGATAATGGGCATCATTGTTTCACTCCTGATCTTATTGGGAATGCATCTAGTTTATCCCTATTGCAGATGATATTAGCTGATGGTTTTAGATATATGCTGTTTATTATTTTTAGGAACGACCCTTCTATTCCTATGCTTTCTAATGTTTGTAATAGGAATGGGTGTTGTATTTTGTCAAAGGCTTTTTCTGCATCTATTTGGATAATCATGTGATTTTTGTTGGTTTGCTTGTTGATATGGTCAATTATGTGGATGGTTTTCCTAATATTGAACTAGCCCTGCATCCCTGGTATAAATCCTACTTGATCATGGTGAATGACTCTCATGATCACTTCCTGGAATCTTTTTGCTAGAACCCTATTTAAGATTTTTTGCATCTATATTCATTAGGGAAATTGGTCTATAATTTTCTTTCTCTGTTTTTGACCTGCCTGGCTTTGGAATTAGTACCATGTTTGTGTCATAAAAGGAATTTGGTAGAATTCCCTATTTGCTTATTATATCAAATAGTTTGTATAGTATTGGGATTAGCTGTTCTTTGAATGTTTGATAGAATTCACTGGTGAATCCATCAGGCCCTGGGGATTTTTTCTTAGGGAGTTCTTTGATGGCCTGTTGGATTTCATTTTCTGATATGGGATTATTTAATAATTCTATTTCTTCTTCTGTTACTCTAGGCAGTTTATGTTTTTGTAAATATTCATCCATAGAGCCTAGATTGGTATATTTATTGCCATATAATTGGGCAAAGTAGTTTTTAATGATTGCCTTAATTTCCTTTTCATTGGAGATAATGTCCCCCTTTTCATCTTTGATGCTGTTAATTTGCTTTTCTTCTTTCCTTTTTTTAATTAGATTGACCAGTACTTTGTCTGTTTTGTTTGTTTTTTCAAAGTACCAGCTTCTTGTCTTATTTATTAGTTCAATAGTTCTATGACTTTTGATTTTATTAATTTCTCCCTTAATTTTTAGGATCTCTAGTTTGGTTTTCTTCTGGGGTTTTTTAATCTGTTCACTTTCAAGTTTTTTTTATTTGCATTTCCAATTCATTGATCTCTGCCCGCCCTAGTTTGTTAATATATGCACTCAGGGATATGAATTTTCCTCTGATTACTGCTTTGGCTGCATCCCATAATATTTGAAAGGATGTTTCGCCATTGTCATTTTCCTCGATGAAATTATTAATTGTTTCTATGATCTGTTCTCTAACCGATTTTGGAGTATCATATTATTTAATTTCCAATTAATTTTTTATTTGGTTCTCCATGTACCCTTAATGATCATTATATATATATTATTATTTATTTTATTATTATTTTATGATCTGAAAAGGCTGCATTTATTATTTCTGCTTTTCAGCATTTTTATGCCACATTTCTGTGACCTAGTGTATTGTCATCTTTGTGAATGTGCCATGTAGTGCTGAGAAGAAAGTGTATTCCTTTTTGTCCCTATTTATTTTTCTCCACATATCTATTAACTATAATTTTCCTAAGATTTCATTCACTTCTTTTACCTCTTTCTTATTTATTTTTTGATTTGATTTATCTAAATTTGATAGTCGTTTGTTCAAATCTCCCACTAATATGGTTTTACTGTCTATTTCCTCCTTCTCTCAGCATAATTTAAAGGCTGTTTGCTGCATAGTTGTCTTATAATGTCTTTGTTTCTCATAATTTAATTCTACTTAGTTCACAGTATCCTAAACTGTAGTCATTGAACCTAAAGTATATCTCAAAGAGGGGGAGTAGGTTGCCTCAAAACCAGATTCTTTGGCTATACATTTTAATTCCCCTTCTAGTGTCCCAGGTTTAAGTTTCCAACATATTGAAACTGACTCACTAAGTCACTTTGAACAAATTACTTCACTTCCAAATGGGTTTTATACAACCATAAAATGAAGATTCTTTACTATCTTCCTGGGATATTTAAAGGGTACATAAAATAGTAGAGATGAATGTGATTTCAGGGACTTCTGTTATTACTACTTCTCTGAAATGGATCATAGAATTATAGAGTTAAAGATAGATGGACCTTAGGCATATTATTCCTCCCTTTATGCAATCTACAAAATATATAAACCAGCCTTCAGATCATTCCTCAGACAGAAGAGTCTATCAATCAAAAAGCATTTGCTAATCATTTATCCTGTGCCAAGCAGAGAGAATACAAATAAAAACAAAAGCCTAGCCCCTACTCTTAAAGAACTCACATTCTGATGGATGAAATTACATGGGAAGTATGTGTGTGTGTGTGTGTGTGTGCGTGTGTGTGTGTATATACAAAAATAAACTATAAATGGAAGGTCATCTCTAAACCAAATCTTAAAAGAAATTAAGTGGTAAATGAAGAATAGAAAGCCTAGAGAACAGCCAGTAAAAAACAAGCAGTCCAGAGACAGTGTTGCATATGAGAAAAGCAAGAAGGCAAGTTTCTCTGGAGTAATCTTGAATGTTTGGAATTCACTCTTTTCTTATTGCAGTTTCTTAAATTTACAAATAGTATTCAGTGGTTAACACAAATGCAACTTCTTTCTTGAGATATTCTGAAGTCATCTCTGAACATGTTGATGCCTCCTTCTAGGCAGAAATTACCTTATATTCATTTTGCACACATTTCATATAAACTCAAGTAATTAATATACATTTATTAAGCCTCCTCTTTGTGACAGGCACTGTGCTAAATTCTGGGGATACAAAAAAAGAGTCAAAAGGCTATCCCTGCCTTCAAGGAGCTTATAATCTAAGTAGACAGAGTATGCAAAAAAATACACATACACACAATATATTAAGCTACATATAGGATAAATAGGAAATAATTAATAGAGAAAAGGCATTAAAATTAAGAATTGAAAAAGATTTCTTACAAAAGATGAGATTTTATTGGAGATATAAATAAAACCAGGGAAGTCAAAAGGCAAAATTGAGTATATATGTATATGTATACATATATATATATATATATATTCATACATATATGTGTGTGTGTCGTTTCCTCAGATAGATTATAAATCTTTGAGAGCAATCAATCTACATGTATTAGTACTTTCCATATGACAGGATCTCTGCTATGGGCTCTCCTGGTATGAAAACAAAGTTGAAACTGATCTTGACTTCAAGGAGGTATGTGTTACTTGGCAAAGACTGCTCATATTTATCTTCACAACCCTACCATAGTGTCTCTGTACATAATAGGTACTAATAAATGCTTGTTGATTGAAGAGTCAATTGATTAAAGGTCACCTAGTGAACCCCCTTTATTTTACAGATGAATAATTAAATCCCAGAGAAATCACACAGGCAGGAAGTGACAAGTCCAGGATTTTAACTAAGATCTTCTGATTTCAAAGCCAGCTCTCTTTTTGTAAGGAAGTCCATCACTCTTTCTTAGTAGCATTATTCATATAGATAGATACTTGTTTGCTGGGTATGGATGCCAATTACTATCCAGAAATCTAAAACATTTCAAGTGGCTGCCAATCATCATCATTTAAAATGTATCCTGTACCCTCTAAATGTAAAGAACTTTAAAACATGGGGAGAAGAAATATAAGATCCTAGAGAGAAGGTATTAATTTTTGTTGGTAGGTTTTTGATGTTGTTCTCCACCCCTATCTCAATGCATTTTACATAGTGTGATGCTTACTAAATTCTATTGAATCAAATTTATTGAATCTATAGACAAAGAATCCAATTGTTGTCCATTTCAAAGACCTTTTAGAGAAAGGTATCACATAGAATGCTCATGAGGAATCATTTTCAGTAGTGAAATGCATTTATTTCCCTGAGTCATCCACACCTACTCTCTCAATCTCTTGTTTAAATATTAGTGTACTTTTGTAAGACAGCTAACTAGAGCTAGAGGTTCTTGGGAATAAAGCCAACCTAATTAGTTCCTACACTATATATAAACACATACTCAATTTAAAAAATATTTCTGAAGAAAATTCCAAATTTCCTTTAGCATATTTCTAAGTATTTAATAGCTAAAATTATTGGAAAGTTATTTAATTAATCCTTTTCTGCTACAGGTTAAGTTTTCTGCTCTCCTCAGGATGATTCTGAGTAAAGGTGGGACATAGATGTGATTCCTCTACTTCTTGAATGAACACATTGAGATATTAGGGGAGGAGGTGCATAGAAGAGAAATGTGCAATATCTTCCTTACCTCCCTTCTCCTAGGTCCCTTTAATTATTTTATCTGAGGACATTTAACTTGAAAGCTCAGTTCTCCTCCAGGCTCTGAGACTGATATTCCCTCTCTAATGGCAGTCCTCTACACGCTCCCCCATTCCCCTGGACACACTTAGCATAGGTTTCATGCATGTCTATGTCCTTAAATATCAAAAGTAAGGTCTATTTTTTGAGAATAAGCCCAGATTCATTAAGAATAACTTTGATGTGTTTAATAGAGATTTGCCAAGCAACCTACACTAATAGCAACATAGATATTTTGCCCCAATATTATGCTCAGAACTTTTCATCAACAGCTCTCAGAAAGTTTTAATAGGTTAAATAGATTTGCCCAGAACTGTCATGGGATAAGTAAATATTATCTTTATTCCCATTTTACAGGTGTAGAAACTGAAGTTAAGTAACTTGCCTTGGGCTTCATTACAAGGCCTTGGCAGGGTTGGGATTGAAACTCAGTGACTACCCAGACCACTGAATCACACTACTTGTTTGTGACTCACAAAACATACCACTGAGAGCAGCAAATAGGACTTTAAAAATATGGCCTGATCCCCTCTGAGAAGTTATTTTCTTTTGGAAGAAAAATAATCATTGATGCAACATTAACCTGATCACAAAAAAGAGAGAATGTTAATGATGTGATGATGAACACTGCTGTTTATATAAGATTTATCAAGCATTCTATATATATTATCTCATGTGAACCTCACAACAACTTCAAGTACTGAAGTAGGCACTTCAAATATTGTCCCAATTTTACAGATAAGAAAACTGAGGGAAGTGACTTTCCTATGGTTCTACCATTCTGAGAAAGGTGTTGAATACAGAGTATGGGGGAAGCAAGAAAGAAGGTGAGGGGAGAGACATGGAAAGGGAAATGACAAGAAAATCAAGAGAAGGAAGAAAAGGGAGGAGGGAAAGAGGAATGGAGAAAGGAAGAGGCAGAGGAAGGGAAAAGGAACTGGAAGGGAAAGGAAAGGGAGTGGGTAGGTACCCCCAGAAAGCAAACAGCTACAAGTGGTGTGTCTTTCCCTTTGCATTCAAAAACATATGAGGTAATTACAATTGTTCATGGATCTTGACAGCAGTGGGGCTGGTGAATGACCTCAATTCAAACAGTCACAAAGATGAGACAAAACCCTAAGATTTCAGAGGTAAAAAAAAGTAGGATGATAAATCAGAACATGAGCAAATATTCATTTTGATAACAAGAACTGATGTTGCTTTTCTTTGGGTTCCTGATAATTACTAGATAATAATAGCAAGCATTTATATGTCACTTTAAGGCTTACAAAGTACTTTGCAAATATTATATCATTTAGTACTCAGCAACTACCCTGGTTGTCATTCAACTATCTCCATTTTTATAGATGAAAAGATTCAGAAAAAGGTTAAATGGCTTGTCCAGGACCATAAAGCTAGTAGTAAATGTCTGATGCAGGACTCAGGTCTTGCTGACTCCAGGTCCAGCACTATTCACCAAGCCTCCTAGCTGAATGGTAATTAAACAAGTCCTGACTGGATTGCTAATTCCATGATGGCAGGGATTATGTCATATCTAATCTCCCCATCATCAGAACAGCGCTTTCCACATGAAAGAGACATATAATAAATGTTTGGTAAATTGTTGAATTAGATCTTCAGCTACTATTGATTTTAGGAAAAAAATAGTTATAAAACAATAAAATTAAAATGAGCAGAAATATATAGTTTCACTTCAAAGATAGCATTCATGCATGTATATATATACATATATATTCAGATATGTGTGTACATGGAAGGAGATAAAGTCTCATCCTCAGTTACCTATACTCCAGTTCCTCATTTGTCTCTTACTTTTCCAAGCCCACCATTTCTATTATAAATTACCTTGATTTCATGAAACTAATAATGTGTTTGTCTCACTCTAGTCTCTCCCTCTCCAATTTGTTCCATGAACCACTGTTCCAATGCTACATTTATCTTCTTAAAGTATCACTTTGATTTATCATTTTCCTGCTTAAAAAAAATACAATGACTCTCCATGATCAATCCAATATGGTTCCTACTTCTTAGCTAGGCATTCAAGATCTTCCACAATTTGGCCCAAATATCTTTCTAACCTTAAATTCCCATACTTCTTTCATTTATCCTACACTCCAGCTGAACTGGACAACTTGACAGTCTATAAAATTACCTTCACTCTGTTATATGAGGCTATTATTCATTCTCTTCTTGTGCCTAAATGGTTCTCCATTCATTTAAATGATTCCATTCTTCAAGAAATCCATTTCTTCATACCTTAAAACTATAAAATGTCAATGGTTATGATGAAAATTATTATGAAGATTATGATGATATCTTCATTAACCTCTCCAGTTAGAAATTACTTCTCATCTTCTCTGGCAGTAATAGTGAACCTTTCAGAGACCACATGGGGTACCCTACCCCCACCTCAGAGACTATGTGCCATGCTGTGCCCACCCGAGATTGAGTGCCACACATGGCCCTCCATTAACCCACATGGGGGAGGTAGAAAGCATTCCCATTGAGCATCTGGGTGGAAGGACGGTGATAAGAAGAATGTCCACAGTAGGTGTGGAGAAGGGGAGGGGAGTAGCCCAAGTGAGCCACCAACCTTACCCCTTGTGTGTTCCCATTGGGCTGTGGGGCAGAGGAACAGGGGATGTGAAAAAAATGTCTTCAGGGATGGTGAAAAGGGGTGGGGGGAGCAGCTCTGCCCAAATCCCTTTGACTTACTAGTAATGCACTCTGCAGGGGATAATGACATTCATGCCCACAGAGAACACTCTCTGTGCCCTCTTTGTCACATGTGCCATAAGTTTGCCATCACAGTTCTATGCCATTTTGGTTATAACATTCTTTTGCTACTTACCATGTGCTATTTTGTACCCTCAGAAATTACATATATATATATATATATGCATTATATCCTTTACTAGACTGTAAGCTCCTAAACAATTAGAGGGATATTCATTAGCCATCTTTAGGATGCACCAATGTTATAAAAATTATTAGACTGTCTAAATTATTTTACAGATATATTGTATGCTACAATATCATTTTTAGAACCAATTAATATAATTACAAAATGTATTTGAAGGAACAAAGTGTTTAGAATCTCAATGGATATAATAGAAAACAGAACTAAATAGATACTAATATTTCCATTACTCAATTTGTACTATATCACAAAATATTAATCATCAGTGGTCAAAGGTTATAAGCAATTATCAAAACAAAAAACACATAAAACATTGCTCCAAATTACTGATAATAAAAATGTAAATTTAAACAATTAATACCTAGAAAGAGGAAAAAGATGATGAAATATATAAACAGTTAATGTTAGTGAGACTATGAGGAAGATAGACACACAAAATGATCTTTTTTAAAAATTCTCTTTTATTGCTATGAACTTGATAAGCATTAACAAAAAGAAACATTTCCATATAGAAAGAACAGAAAAAGTCAATCACATATATAATTGTGAATCTCCATTACATGTAGCTTTAAATATACATATGTTTATAAGTAAATAAATATATATATATATTCATATTTCAAATTTAACATAGTAGTTCTAACACTAATTTGCTTGTCTGGATGCCTTTCTGTATTTCTTTTGCTTTCTTATTTGCATTTTAAAATCAATCATCAACATTCTTTTTTACAATTCTAGAAAGCAATTTGGAATTATACTTTTTAAAAATGACTAAAATGTTCAAAACCAGTTATCTCACTGAGAATTGTTACTCCTTGGGTATGTTCCAAAGGTGTCTAAGATTAAAAAGAAAGGTTCAATGAGCCCCAGATTATAAACAATTCCTATGCTAATTGAAAACAAAGAAAGTATGCATCAGTTTCAGAATGGATCAACAGACTGTAGTACATGACATAAATGAAGGTTACTGTGTGATAAGAAATGGTGAATTTAAAGAATTCTAAGAAAAGCAGGAAGACTATGAACTGATATAGAATGAAATCTTAAAAATCAGGAAAACAGTATACATTGGGAAAATCATGTAAAAGGGGGAAAATAATGAAATGAAGCTGAATTTGTAGAGTTATAATAACTAAGGTTGCCCCTGGAAATCAAGGAAATTTAGTTTCCTCCCTTCATTACAGAGGTAGCAGGGTTTTGGTTTTGGAATATTACATGAGCAATGAAGTAGATGTATTGGTCTGTTGCCTGAACTATTTTTTTTCTTTTAACTTGTTTAATCTTTTTTAACCAGGGAGGATTTGCTTGAGGTGGCGGGGGGGGGGGGGGGGGGAAGAAAGTGATATATTCAGAATTGAATGTCATATGAAAACAAAACACAACAATATTTTTTAAATTTAAGAAATAGCTGAGATGGATAGGGAAATATCAGAGACAGGGCAATAGATAGTAGATTGATACATAGAAAGACACATATGAGAGATAGAAAGAAAATAGGATATGCAAAGTTAAAGTGGAGAAAGCAAAGTAACATGCCAAGGCAGGTGCTGACAACAATGACCCTACAAAACATGAAAAGGAAATTCAATATCACAAGTTGAGAAATTAAGCACCTGGCTTATACTTAGGGAAGATAAACTATAAGCTATTTCTACATGACCTGCTTAGCTACCTGATGTTCAACTTTGTCATCATTACCAACCACCCAGAAGACTTTCTTTAAGTTCTCCAACTCTGGTCTACCACAACTTTATAGCAGGGAAGTTAAAGTGGCCAAAGTTTTATGAAGTAAGACTTTTGAACACATGGAATGACACCCAATGAAGTATTTAGGAGGCTGAGAAACTCTTGATGCATCATGCATATCATTCTTACCCCTCTAATTTTAATACTTATTGAAGTAAAAATTCTGATGACTACAAACTCAGCAACTATGTGAACACAATTACAAAACACTTTGCACAATGAGAATTTTAGATTTTCTCCGTTTTGCTTAGTCTAGCGCCCAGGAATGTATACACCCACACCACACTGTCATGTACTAGCAAGTGACAAATCAGAAACAACTGACTGTTCCCTGGGCTGTACTAACACAAGCTTGAACCACCATTGGCACATGTGAGACACGGGAAGTGATGTAGAGAACTGCCTTTGTATTTCACATTACTTCTCATGAGGAGGGCTGGGCACCAGTTAACCCTGGAACCCGAGCCTGTAGGAGCTCCTCAGATGGCTTCCTTGAGATGGTCACATGGTGAATGATAAAACTGACTCCCCTTTCCCTTGGCTCTCTGGGAAGGCCCCCTTGGCCAAGGCCTTTGAACTCCTACCTGGCTCAGCCTGAGCTGGAACAGTTTAAATTAACTCTTTTTCCTCTCTCTCTCTCTCTCTCTCTCTCTCATCCTTAATTTCTTCTTCCTATTGTAAATAAATCACTATAAAATTCCATTCTGACTTGAGTGTTTCATTGGGATTTAGAAATTAAATCCTGGTGACCAACTAAATTTCTATTCAGTCTCAAACCAAAATTTACCCTTAACAACAAATAAAGTCAGATCTTAACAATTAGGAGACATTAATTTCTCATAGATAGACTGAGCCAATATAATAAAAATGACAATTCAATCTCAATTAATTTAACTATTCAGTGGTATATCAATCACACTACCCAAAAATTATTTTATAGAGCAAGATAAAATGATGATAAAATTCATCTAGAAGAACAAAAAACCAAAAATATCAAATAAATCAACAAAAAAATGAAGTATGGAGGCTTAGCTGTACCAGAACTCAAACTATATTATAAAGTGGTAAACTTATATATTGTAAAAAGGAGAAGAAGAGAGTAGTAATAGGAAATACTTAACCCTTACTCTCAGTGAAATCAGTTCTGAGAGGGAAGAGCATCTAGAACCATTGGGGTATAGAATTCTATCTTACCCTACAGGGAAAGTGAGAAGGGAAAAACTAAGAGGGAGGAGTATGGGGGGGGGTACAAAAAAAGGAGGGAAAGGGGGGAGGGAACTTAATAGACACTAAAAAAAATAAAATGAAGGGAAAAAAAGAGGGTGAGGAAAGGGAAGTATAGAAAGGATGGGGATTAGGGGGACTGATTAAAAGCAAACCACTAGTTTAAAAAGATATAGTGAAAGAAGAAAGGGCAGAACTAGGAGAGGATATCAAAATGTTGGGGAATACATAGGTGATTATCATAACTCTGAATGTGAATGGAATGAACTCACCCATAAAACGCAAGCAAATAGCAGAGTGGATTAGAATCCAAAACCTTACCATATATTGTCTACAAGAAACACACATGAGTCAGGTAGACATTTACAGAATATGGATCAAAAGCTGGAGCAAAATCTACTGGGGTCTCAACTGAGAAAAAGAAGGCAGGAGTTGCAATCATGATATCTGACAAAGCCAAAATAAAAATAGATCTAATTCAAAGAGATAGGGAAGGTAATTATATTCTGATAAAAGGTAATATAGACAAAGAGGAAATATCAATAATCAACATGTATGCACCAAATGGTATATGCACCAAATGGATGGTATACCATCCAAATTTCTAAAGGTATAAACTAGTGGACTTAAAGGAAGAAATAGATAGTAAAACTATACTAGTGGGAGACCTGAACCTTCCTCTATCAAATCTAGATAAATCAAACCAAAAAATAAATAAGAAAGAGGTAAGAGAAGTGAATGAAATCTTAGAAAAACAAGAATTAATAGATATGTGGAGAAAAATAAATAGGGACAAAAAGGAATACACCTTCTTTTCAATAGTACATGTTAAATTCACAAAGATTGACCATGTACTAGGGCATAAAAGCATGGCAAACAAGTGCAAAAAAGCAGAAATAATAGCCTTTTCCATCTTTTTCAGATCATAATGCAATAAAATAATAATTAGTAAGAGTACATGGAGAGCCAAATCAAAAATTAATTGTAAATTAAATAATATGATACTCCAAAATTGGTTAGTTAGAGAACAAATCATAGAAACAATTAATAATTTCATTGAAGAAAATGACAATGATGAGACAACCTTTCAAAATCTATGAGATGCAGCCAAAGCAGTACTCAGGGGGAAATTTATATCTTTTAGTTCATATAGTAACAAATTACGGAGGGCAGAGGTAAAAGAATTGGGCATGCAAATCAAAAAACTTGTAAGGGAACAAATTAAAAATCCCCAGTTAAAAACTAAATTAAGGGCCCTAAAATTAAAGGAGAAATTAATAAAATTGAAAGTGAAAGAACTATTGAATTAATAAATAAGACTAGAAACTGGTATTTTGGAAAAACAAATAAAATAGACAAAGTACTGGTCAATTTAGTTTTTAAAAAAGGAAAGAAGAAAACCTAATTAATAAAATCAAAGATAAAAAAGGGAGGCCTCACCTCTAATAAAGAGGAAATTAAGGCAATCATTAAAAACTATTTTGCCCAGTTATATGGCAATTAGTATGGAAAACTAGGTGATATGGATGAATATTTACAAAAATATAAATTGCCTAGATTAACAGAAGAAGAAATAGAATATTTACATAATCCAGTATCGGAAAAAGAAATTGAACAAGCCATCAAAGAACTACCTAAGAAAAAATCCCCAGGACCAGATGGATTCCCAATCATTCAAAGAACAGCTAATCCCAATATTAAACAAACTATTTGACAGAATAAGTAAAGAAGCAGTTCTACCAAATTCCTTTTATGACACAAATATGGTACTGATTCCAAAGCCAGGCAGGTCAAAAACAGAGAAAGAAAACTACAGACCAATCACCTTAATGAACATAGATGCAAAAATCTGAAATAGAATACTAGCAAAAAGACTCCAGGAAGTGATCACGAGAGTAATTTATTATGATCAGGAGGGACTTATACCAGAAATGCAAGAATGGTTTAATATTAGGACAACCATCCATATAATTGACCATATCAACAAGCAAACCAACAAAAATCACATGATTATCTCAATAGATGCAGAAAAGGCCTTTGACAAAATACAACACTCATTCCTATTGAAAACACTAGAAAGTATAGGAATAGAAGGGCCTTTCCTAAAAATAATAAACAGTATATATCTAAAACCATCAGCAAGTATCATCTACTATAGGCATAAATTAGATGTATTCCCAATAAGATCAAGAGTGAAACAAGGATGCCCATTATTCACCTCTATTATTTGACATTGTACTAGAAACACTAGCAGTAGCAATTAGAGAAGAAAAAGAAATTGAAGGCATTAAAATAGGCAAGGAGGAGACCAAGTTATCACTCTTTGCAGATGATATGATGGTCTACTTAAAGAATCCTAGAGAATCCACTAAAAAGCTAGTGGAAATGATCAACAACTTTAACAAAGTTGCAGGTTACAAAATAAACCCACATAAATCATCAGCATTTCTATATATTTCCAACATATCTCAGCAGCAAGAGTTAGAAAGGGAACTTCCATTTAAAATCACACTAGACAACATAAAATACTTAGGAATCTGTCTGCCAAGACAAACACAGGAACTATTTCAACACAACTACAAAACACTATTAAACACAATTAAAACTAGGTCTAAATAATTGGGAAAACATTAATTGCTCATGGGTAGGATGAGCAGACATAATAAAAATGACAATCCTTCCCAAACTAATTTATTTATTTAGTGCCATACCCATTAAACTAACAAGAAACTTTTTTTACTGAATTAGAAAAAAACTATAACAAATTTCATTTGTAAGAACAAAAAATCAAGAATATAAAGGGAAATATTGAAAAAATATGTGAAGGAAGGTGGCCTAGCAGTACCAGACCTCAAACTATATTATAAAGTAGTGGTCATCCAAACAATATGGTACTGGCTAAGAGATAGAAGAGAGGATCGGTGGCATATACTCCGGTTAAGTGACCTCAGCAACACAGTCTATGATAAACCCAAAGATCCCAGTTTTTGGGACAAAAATCCACTATTTGACAAAAACTGCTGGGAAAACTGGAAAATAGTATGAGAGAGATTAGGAGAGATCAACATCTGACACCCTACACCAAGATAAACTCAGAATGGGTGAATGACTTGAATATAAAGAAGGAAACAGTAAATTAGGTGAACGCAGAATAGTGTACTTGACAGATATTTGGAAAAGGAAAAATTTTAAGACCAAGCAAGAGTTAGAGAAATTATAAAATATAAAATAAATAATTCTGATTACATTAAATTAAAAAAAGGGTTTTACAAACAAACTAATGCAATTAAAATTAGAAGGGAAGTAACAAATTGGGGCAAATATCTTCATTAAAAAACCTCTGACAAATGTCTAATTACTCAAATTTATTAAGAGGTAAATCTCTGACAAAGATTTTTCAAATAAATAAAGAACTTAGTCAAATGTTTGAGAATACAAAGCATTCCCCAATTGAAAAATGGTCAAAGGATATGAACAGTCATTTCTCAGAGGAAGAAATTAAAACTATTTACAATCATATGAAAAAATTCTCCAAAGTGCTATTGATTAGAGAAATGCAAATTAAAACAACTCTGAGATACCACTTCTCATATATCAGATTGGCTAACATGGCCAAAAAGGAAAATGATAAATGGTGGAAGGATTGTGGAAATATTGAGACACTAGTAGATACAAAAACAGTATGGAAATATGCTCAAAGAGTGATAAAACTATGCATACCCTCTGACCCCGCAATAGAACTACTGAAACTGTTTCCATAAGATATTAGAGACAAGAGGAAAGGGCCTGTCTATATGAAAATGCCTTAACAGTTCTTTTTGTGGTGGCAAAGAATTGGAAACTGAGAAGTTATACATCACTTGGGGAATGACTCAATGAGCTGTGGTTTATGGTTGTAATGGAATATTATTGTGCCATAAGTAATGACAAGCAGGATGAGTTCAGAAAAACCTGGAAAGGCTTATGTTAACTGATACCAAGTGAAGTGAGAAGAACCATGAGAAAAATGTATACAGTATTGGAAATATTATAAAAAGACCAACTGTGAAGGACTAAACTATTATCAGCAAAGCAAGTTCCCAATATATCTACAAGGAACTCATGATAAAAAATGCTATCCATTGTCAAAGAATGTACCATTATAGTCTGATTTCAGATAAAAATATCTTCCATTTTATTTTTTTCATGAGTTTTTTATTGTTTCTGTAAGTGTTTCAAATCACAACATGAGCAATATAAAAACATGTATCGCATGAAAACACTGTTGGAACCTATATCAGACTATTTATTGCCTCAGGAATGGGGGGAAGAGAAGAAAGGGAAAATCTGAATTCTAAAATGTCAGAAAACAATAATCAAAAATTGTTACTATGTTTAACTGAAAAAAAATTAAATAATTTTAATTTAAAATTTTTTGATGACTTTCATAGTGTATTTCACTTGATTATTCTCATCATCCCTTTACTTAAGATGGAATTTACTTAAGAAGAAATCCCAAAGGGTTCTGGCCTCAACCTTCTCCCATTACAGTAATTCAGGAGTTCTTATCCATTTTTGTGACATGGACACCTTTGGGAGTATGGTGAAGCCAGTGGATTCCCTCTCAGAAATGTTTTTAAATACACAAAATGCAGTTTACAAAGAGAATCAATTGTTGTGTAACAGTTAAATTAGGTTCTCTACTAAAAGTATTTTATTTTATGAGGTTTATTAAATATTATTAGAATTAAGAAATAAAGAAATACAAAATAAGAAAAGCATGTGTAACCTACTCACTACATCTTGCCTGCTATGTAGAGAGACGCGTGTGCTTAGAAGTGGAAGCAGAGAGACCAGGTAGGCAGTACAGTCAGTTTAAATACAAATTTTGTTCTCAGCCTAGGTGAGGATCTCATGTGAGATTATAGGGCATTCTGGGAAGTTCCAAGGACTTCTGGGGATTGAAGTCTGGGGTTCAAATCTCCAGTTTTATATACCGCCGTTTGATCGTTATTGGGAAAAGTTTCCCCAAAAAGGGTCATGAAAACATAATCAACTTAAAGATTACAATAATTTGAGAATAAGAGGAAAAAAGAACAAAACCAATGATTGCTAGATGCATTGACAAAAAAAATAGTTAGGGGGAAGTCCCCTTTGGCATGAAAGTATACATACAAATAAATGTTCAATCAACCACACCCAAAGCTCATTATTGATCTCGTGCAGCTTGTGGTCTGGAGGCATCTTCATGATGTCTTCTCCAAACAGTTCAATTTTTGAATTTGGAGAGGTAGCATGTTTCTTAACCTAAACTTCTTCTCAAAAGAAATTTAAACTTTGCAATTTAAAATAATAATATTTTTACATTCCCCCATTGAAGAGGGTGATAGAAAAACACAGGGATCTTTTAGGGATGCATGGCTGAGTTATAAGGTATGAATCTATTGGCAAGAAAAATTAAAAAGACCTCAGAAAAATCCAAATAAAAAAGATAATTTCTGGGTGAAAATATAGACTATCAAAGTCTTATGTGTAAAAATTCTAAGTAAAGGAAAAATAAATCTATAACAGGCCCTTGAATCAGGGCCCAATTAAAATGATATAAGAAAGTAAGCATTTAACCAATCAGTAGCCAGGACTACAGAAAGTTTGCCACACTATGAAAGACAGAAAAGGGACTAGATTATAGAAGCCAATGTAAACCTCAAAATTTCTTAGACTTATAAATGTTGGAAATTTCACCATTGGGAAATTTCATACTTGAAAAATTTCCTATTGATAGTGGGTCTTGGCTATTGGAATGTGAACCCCATTGGCATGAGAGTTTCCCCCTCCTCCCTTCTTAAGATTACTTTAGGACAGAAACCTTTTGCTGAACAATGGAAAGGACTTTGACCTATGCTTAAGCATAGAACAGGAATTTCTTTGAGTCATGATTGATTTTAGAATTGATACAATGGAGATACTTGGAATCAATCTCCACCCTACTCAGTCCTAACAGGATTGAGGAAGGGCTGCAGCATAGATCAAAATTTAATTATTTCAATCTCTACCCTACTCAGGTTAACAGGATTTAGGAAGGGCTGCAGCAAAGGATCGAGATTTAATTATTTGAAAATATGACCTTCAACAGACATGTGCAAAGCCAGAGACCTCTGGGCGGTCCTGGGTTAAGCTAGAGCCTCCATTGGCACAGGGAAATTGATGGACAGTGATTGGTAGATGTGAGAACTGAGGGGAGGGAACTTGGATGGTTTCCTTAAAGATAGAGGGCTCTGAAGACTCAGGGGAGTGGTTGAGGAGTTTGTCTGAGTGGTTGGAATGTGCTCTGAGAAGCTTGCTCTGAAGGAAGCTGAAGGTGGGGGCCTCTGAGACTGTTTCTCCATTTTGGTCACATGAGTAATAGGGACTGATCTCTTTTCTTTGCCCCAGCTATCTAAGGGCTTGGGCCTTTTGGCCCAGCCTAAACAGAAGGGGTATTTAAGCCCTATTCCCTTCTCTCCCTTTTCTCTCTCTCTATCTCTAATTCCTTTCTTTCTCCTGTTGTAATTAAACTCCATAAAAGATTGACTGCTGACTTGAGTTTTCATTTAGGAATTACATAGCTGAATTCCTTGGTGACCTTAAATTAATATATATCAGTCTTTTAAAGTGATTTCCTTGTCACACCAAGTAGGAGCCAAGTTAGGGATAAATGTCTGTAAGTATTTTCACAAAGAGTGTGGATACAAGGAAGGCCTACGTCTTAATGTATGTTAAGTATTGCAACCTTGAGTCTTCACACTAGGTTCAAGTCCTTTGTATTGGCTTAGAAGTACATCAGTCTTTCCTGGACTGGTTTCTTTGGCCCTGTGCAATGGCTCTTTTGTATATCTTGTCCTGGAATCAGACAGAATCCTTAAGCAAAATCCCATAATTTTTTAAATCAATTAGTGGCATCATTTTTTATAGTCTCAAGCTTTGGGGGCATGCATTGACATTATAGCAAATGTATTTTATACTTATATTACTGCTAAATCAAAAAGTTAAAGAAAATCTTAATATTGGTGACCATGTGCTTCAAATACAAAAAGGAGAGGAAAAAAACTGAAATAGTATTTTGCACATGCAAGAAAATATAATAAAAGAGTTTTAAAAATAAAAATATAGCTTATAACCATTGACACACTGTGTCAGCTAAGAAAATATAGAATAAAAGGCTTTCTTACCAAAAATGAGATCAATTTCCTCTTCATATCTGGCCATGATCCACTGTGAGTACAAGCAAATGAATTTTACAAAGTAACAGTTTTGTTTTGTTTTGTTTTTATAAAGAACAATAGTAAAAATATGTAGGTATCAATAACCCCAAAATTCTCAATAGTCCAGTTAATTACAATAACAAAAAAACACACTATCATTTTTACATGAGTTGCTGTATGGCATTTTTAAAAGCCTATGAACTGATGGATATTTGTCACAATTTTTACAAACATAGCAAATCTTTCAGCCTTGGCAAATACATTTTTCAACAAAGTAAAACTTATTTTGGGTTTTGAACATCATCAAGAATTCCAGATATCATTTTGGTGGAAGTAAAGTGAGCTGAAGAGTTATAAATGAGAGATGCTCCTCTTTTGGGGAGCCATCCAGGGGTACTATATGCCCTGGGATTAACTTCCCAGCTTCCGTTCACATTTTTCTAAATGTGGGAGGTGGGGATTATAATTATATTTCACTTCAGCTACTAAAATGGGCCTTACCTCCTGTTAGGGGCTGGCAAAATGACCAGAGATTGTTAAGAAAAATTCTAAAAACCATGTCTAAAGACCCCTTAAAATCAATTTGAGATATTTAGCTCATTAAATTTCCCAAAGATTGTTATACAATTGTAGCAATTTTCTGATGGAGTCCATCTATCCTCAATGTGACAATTTACAAAGTCAAAAATAGAAAAGCTGTTTTTATATGGGCTTGCTCAATAATATTTCTTCAGTATAGTAATAGGGGAAAAAGCAACAGAATATAACAGTAGTTAAAACCTAGTACATTAAAATTACACAGTGTAACAGAATAGTATTGAATACATTAATATATGAACTTAAAACCAACAAAGATAAAAACTTAAAACAATCAGAAAAATGCAATAGAATACAGAGATTTTTATAAAACATGGGAATCCGAAAAGCCTTTAAAATATAACCTCCAGTCTCTTTAAAGTTCCTTGGGTTTTGTTTTTTAAATTATCCATTTAGATGCCTATTGTCAGAAGGCAGAAGATTGGTAAAGGATAGCCAATGGGGTTCAAATGACCCACCCAGGGCCACACAGCAGGAAATGTCTGAGGCCAGATTTTAACCCAGGACCTCCCATGTCTAGGCCTGGCTCTCAATTCACTGAGCCACTGAGCTTCCTCCCCATAGTGAGGGTGGTTTTTTGGAATCTTACATTTGGCCAAAGAATTGCAGGGAGTTGAAATTCTCTCCTGACTCCCAGGTGAGCTAAGTAAAATAATCAATACTGTCAAAAGATATCCTTTCAAAGCAGCCATGCTTGTAAGTTCCTGTTTGGAAAAAGTCTCTTCCTTCTCTTCTTTCTTCCTCCCCTCCACCTCCCCCTTGCCCCCTGCCACGGGGAGGCCTGGGGCGATGAGCAATCTGCTTGGAGGCCAGAGTTGCTGGGGCTGGGAGGGTTAAGACCAGGTGAGTGAGAAAGAGGCCAGGAGCAAGAGCCAGAGTGGGCTGCAAACAGGTGAGCACAATCTGGGTCCGGAGGCAGGAGCGAGATGAGTCAAGAGGCTTTTCTAAAAAGCCTTGGAGAAATGTGGCTTAGAAATCATTATCTAGGCTACTTTTTTTTTTTTAATTGATAGTTTTTCCTGTTTGGTCACCATTAACTGTAGCAGTTAAATTAGTTTCTCTACTAAAGGTATTTTATTTTATGAGGTTTATTAAAGATTATTAGAATTAAGAAATAAAGAAATACAAAATAAGAAAAGCATATGTAACCTACTCACTACATCTTGCCTGCTATGTAGAGAGACGCATGTGCTTAGAAGTAGAAGCAGAGAGACCAAGTAGGCGGTCAGTTTAAATGCAAATTTTGTTCTCGACTCAGGTGGGGATCTCATGTGAGATTATAGGGCATTCTGGGAAGTTCCAAGGACTTCTGGGGATTGAAGTCTGGGGTTCAAATCTCCATTTTTATATTTTTGAGAGACAGAGAGACAAAGAGAGAAACAGAGCCAGAGAGCCAGATAGGCAGATTAAATTAAGATTACCAAACTGATATAGTTATACCCACAGTTATGGATTCAGCTCCAGTTCTAGATTCCAAAGCCATCTTGTTAGTCATTTCCATCTAGTTATCTCTTTAGAGCCTTTACTTAACTTTTCAACTGTCCCTCAAATACTACTCCCCCATTTTCTATTCATGATACCATCAGTTGTCAGTCACCAAGTTTAAAACTTCAGAATCTTTTTACTTCATTTCTTCCTCTCCCTTTTATATCTAGTTTATATGTTTTATTGGTTACACTACTATAATTTCTCTCAAATTCATAACCTCTTCTGCATGCATAATGACACAATCTTAATTCAGGTCAAAATCATCTCCCATCTAGATGATTATAATACCCCCTCCCTAACTGGTTTCCCTGCTTCCAATATCTCTCCTTTCACATGCCCTCTTATGTATAATACATCCTTCCCATCTAAATCTGTGTCAGTTTAAATCTTGTACCGATCGTGTGCAGAACACTATGTTGGGTACTGGAAAAGATGCAATGTTTATTGACTTTTCAGCCCCTGCCCTCAAAGAGACTACAACATATTAGGAGAATGAGACATCATATTGGAGAGAAATAGCAGAATAACAATAAAAATAATAATAATAACAAACATTTATATAGTGCTTATAGGCATTGTGCTAAGAAAATTACAATTATAATGCATTTGATCTTGAAAGCAATGCTGAGAGGGAGGAAAGAGCTGTTTTATCTTCCCACTGTACCATACTAGGAACAGCCTATCCACATGACATGAGAGAAGGTAATAAAGAGAGAAATTCGGGAGATGAAGCATGGCATCTGGATGTGGAGGTCCTTAAATACCAGGCTCAAGAGTGTAAACTAAGGAAATAGGGAAGTGCTGAAGACTCTTCAGCATGGGTCTGAAATGGGCAAGTTCACATAATATACATCTGGGAGGTTACCCTTTATTCTCACTCATAGAGAGCTGTCACTATGGGGTTTCATGAGGTACTAGTCCTCTTGTCTCCTACGTAAATCTAATCATGTCCATATATTTCCCAGGAATCTCTCAAGGACACAGGCATTATTTTGATTGTCATTCTTTGATTTAATTATTCTAATAATAATAATATCAGCTCTGAGGTTCTTTCTCCCTCCTGCTGGAAGATATTAATGAAACTACTTCCAGCTGCCCTGAGCATTTTCTGTACTACCTAACTGGCTTGTCCATCACCTACATGGACTAGATACTATAATCCCATGAACACTACTATTCATAGTAGGTATAAGGGCGAACTCAGGTTCCCTAAGCATCCACATTGTTGCTGCTCTTCATTCAATTCAGTCATGTCTGATTTTTTGTGTATATTGTTTGGAATTTGTTTTTTTGTTTTTGTTTTTGTTTTGTCAAAATACTATAGTGGTTTGTCATTTCTTTCTTCAACTCATTTTACAGATGAGGAAACTGAGGCAAACCAGGTTAAGTGACTTGCCCAGGGTCACATGGCTAGTAAGTGTCAGAGGCTGGGTATGAATTTGCCTTTTCCTGACTCCAGGTCTGGTGCTCTACTGAGCCACCTTGCTACCCCACAGCAATGGGCCATTAGTCTACTACATTCAATTCAATTCAATTCAATTCGACAAGTGTTTTTAAAGAATCTGCACTATGCCAGGCACTATAGTAGGCATTGTGGGTAAAAAGATACCCATGAAACAGTCTTTGCTATTAAAGACCTTAATTTCTCTACCTTGGTAAGATGCCAGGTGACAGATTGCAGCCAGGGCTCAAAGATGTCCTCTTTCCTGTAAAGGAGGGATACCATCTCCCTCTCCCTGATGACTACAGTTTTACATGTCAAGTTGACTGGAACTACATTTGTTGACTAACAGCTTGTCTTATGGGATTGTTACCAAGACACTGGCTGCAGAAGATGGTATTAGTAATAGGTATCTAGATGCTCACAGAATTGGGACCACACCATTGGATGCTATAGAAGTTGGCATGTCCCCTATCAACAATTTGTATTGTCATCAATCCATCCTAGCATGAAACTCATTCACCAACTCTTTTTCAACCAGGACAGGTTTAGTAACCCTTGTTCAAGAATTCTGCTTGCCATTTATCTCCTTGTAGATCTGAAAATGCCTCACAATTCCTGGCTGTTCATACAGTATACTAACTGCCTTGTCTTATATTTGCCTCACCTAGTATCATTTATTCTCCCAGAGTCTAGAGAATAGGGCAAAATCCTTTCAATATCATTTTTAAAACCAAGATATCCCAAAATCTAGAGTTTTATTGAAGAACAAGTTCTACACAGTTTGCTAGGAATTGGATAGCAATAGTGGCTTCTTATAATAGTTGAGGAAGGAGAAAACATTTTCAAGGGTCAGTCTGATTCAAGCTCTATTTGTGGAGCAGGAAAGTCACCAGAAATAAAATAATACCATGTTTAATAGAACCATCCTAACAAATTCTAATAGAAAAGCCATGCTAAAAAATCAACAGAAAACATTGCCTTTCACAGATGATAGCATAATCAGTAAAAAGACACAAATATTCAGGAGAGATATCTTGAAGACACATAATGAATGAACAAATGAAAGCATTTATTGTGACAATAAACCAGCCATCACACTAGGGGCTAGGTATTTAAAAACTGAGATAGTCCTTGCCTCCAAGTCCCTAATCACATTCATTTTTTCAGTTGACAGGTATTTATTTCCATTCATTCATTCTATAAGCATTTTTTAAAGTCTATGAATAAGAACCAGGGGAAATGGGAAGATAAATTTAAGATCAGAAAATCATTGAGGGAATGAACTTTCCTTTAGTTCTCTCTGCATCTTCTCTGGTGCCTAAGTCCATGCTTATATTCAAATAAGGGAAATAACAATTAGGAGTAGAACAGGGAAAGGTGGTTTTGTCTGGCATATCATAGGATTGGTAAGAGAAGCCATAGGGCAGCCTATTATCATTTACTTTCAAAAGCAATTATAGTATTGATTTAATTCCTGTTCTTGGAGCCAGATATGAAATAAGGGTAAAGATTGGGAGAGATTGCATGTTCAAGGCCAAGAAAGTTAGTAAGGTGACCAAGGTGGGTGAATGTGAAGCATGGTTTAGACTTGGCCTATAAAGAGCCTAACCCTAACAGGGGCAGCTAAATGACTCAGAGGATTCAGAGCCAGGCCAAGAGATAGGAGGTCCTGGGCTCAAATCTGGCCTCACGTATGTCCTAGCTGTGTGACCCTGTGCAAGTCACAACCCCATTACCCTTCCCTTACTGCTCTTCTGCCTGGGAACCATATACAGCATCAATTTTAAGATGGAAAATAAAGGTTTGTTTTTTTGTTTAAAAAACTAAATAGGCCTTTTTTATATAAGGAACTAAGTGATTTGTCTCCTAATCAATGTTTCTAGAGAGATTTGAGTGAGGAAGATTGGTCTGAGTTGTTCCTGGAATCATTTCATAAAAAGCTTTTTGCTTCTTCAGATGTCATTTGATGAGGATCCACTATGATGGAACTAAAGTCAAGGTTGGTAAAAAGAAAAGGCTTGACAAAATTCCTATGAGATTAAAGTGAAATAGGGTAGCAGGGTAAAAGAAAAAGAAGTTACATATTTTAAAATATGTGTAGTTCTTTTTGTGGTGGCAAAAAAGAATTAGAAATTGAGACGATGTCTATCAATTGGGGAACAGATAAACAAATTATGGCATGTTGGAATACTACTGTGCCATAAGAAGTGACAGGTTAATTTTTAGAAAAGACATGGAACACCTACATGATATTATGAAGAGTAAAATGATCAGAACCAAGAGAACATTCTATAGAGCAACAAGAATATTATATGAAGAATGACTTCTGTATATCCACCTCCACGGAAAGAACTGAAAAGTAGAAACAAGCAAGACATAGTTGTTGTTGTTGTTTTTTAATACATACATATTTTGTTAAGTAATGTCTTCTCTAGTTCTGGGTAGGGGATACTTGGGAATTTTAATGTAACAAATTAATTTTTTTAAAAAAGAAACTCCAATTATCTAACCAAAAAATAAGCACTATGGGGAATGTGATAAGGATCAATAATAAAGATAACATATAAGAATTGTTTAGAGGTAGTGAAGGGCAGCCTAAGTTTGTTTACAAAGAATTTGCAGTGGGTGATATCAGGTTTCTTTCTTTTTCTTTTTTTTTTTGCAGCCCTGGAGCAGAAGTGGAGAAATCAGATGATAGAGATTAACCAAAGATAGTATCTTGGAATTGGTGAGAAGACAAGGCGACAAGGTGCTCAAGGTTTGGGAAATATTAAAGTGGCAAACCATAGTGATGAAGTTGAGTATAAAGATGAGGGAAACTAGAATTTGGGAGATAAACTACTAGAACAGGGATGAGTCATACATAATAAGAGTAAAAAGTAAGCTTTGTGTGAGAGTTGGACATATGGAAGGATGAGGTGGTGAGTGGAAACTGGATTGTCATCTTAGAGAACATGGAGGTGGGGCAATTCCCAGAGGTGATGGGGCTTAAGGTACAGCCAAATTTTGGGTACAAAATTAAAAGTACAAAGAAAAGGGGGGGGCAATGTTAAAGCTCAGGATGTTGAAGAAATGCATGGTCAGGAAATCAGAGGGGGTCAAAATCAGTACTGAAGTTCTGAAGGATAACAGGGAATCACATGAGAGGAAAACCATAAGCCAGGCACTAAAGTCATTGAAAAGGGAAAACATGGAAGCTAATCAGTTATAGTAATAAGGGATAGAAGTAAGATATGTACAAGTAATTTGAATGGACTGGACTCGAATGCATGTTTTCTGGGTGAATGTATAAATAAATGAATGCATGGCTTAAGGCACATCATTAAAGATTATCCTCAAAGTATCAGCATATACTAAGATGATAATCTTATCCTGGCCATAGTCTTAGCAAAAATCCAGGTGCTTTTAAAAATAAAATTACTATTCTTGTCTGAATTTAAAAAAAATATTTTTATTGCATATTTCTGAATTATCCCAAGGCCAAAGAGCAGCATTTTTCTTCCCTAAAATGTTAATTAATTGTGCTTCCCAACCCATTCAAAATATTCAGAAACAAGTCAGCATTCAAGTAAGAAGTTTCCATATGACTTTCTTGTTGAGAAAGAACCTGGGCAGGAGACTAGGTAGGAAAAATAATAGGGAAGATTAGAAACAATGAAGTTCTAAACAGTTCATTGCCTTTGTACTGGTCCAAGACAAAATTCCATGAACGTTGAGAGTTATGTTATTATTTCCAGCACTGTTGAGTTTCGTAACACTGAAATAGTATCACTGTTTGATAGTCACATGCTTGTGGTTTGATGCTATGCTAAATAAGTAAGGAGGAGCAAGGGTAGTGATGGAGAAACTCTCCTCCTTTTTTTATCTCTACTCTTTAAACCAAACTAAAAAGGAAAATAAAGACACCAAATAACTCCAGAAACAAAATATGCCCATTGAGGGGCTCAAAATCCAAGAATCAAGGCAATTAACAAATTAAAGTTTTCATCATTGCTTCAAAGAATTTGATTCTCAATTCAGTTTGAGCAATCACAGAGCTAAAAGGAGTTCTCCAAATATCTAGCATTATGTCCTGGGAGATGAAATTGGTTTTGTGGAGTATTTCTTCAGTGGACCCAATAGACTAGGAAGTGGTTTTGCCTCACATGAGCATCTGCTATCCACTTATCCCCAAGGTGAATGTGGCATAATTGAAAGAACATTGGATTTGGAATCAGAAGACCTTGTTTTGATTCTCCAGTTCCACTACTGTTTAACTATGTGCTCTCCACCAAAACAGTCTTATAACTTATTGAATGAGAGGGTTGATTCAATGATACTGAAGGTGCCTCATAGCTTTTAATCCTATGAGATTAAGTCACCTACAATCTCCTAGTCATCTGTTTTATGGAATACTGAGAATTGAAGGAAAGCAAAATCTGTGCTACTTAGACTGGATTGGATTACAAGGCTGTGTAGATATCTGAAACTTGTACAATATGTGAATCTAAACTAGATATTTTTCAAAATCATTCAATTATTTTTAAAAATCAATTTAGCTTATTTTTCTTTGTATTTTCATAATTTCATTTACCCATCAATGCTTGCTGGAATACAAGGTTGAAATACAATGTTTAAAAATCATGATTCTGTCACAAATACAAATTCAAATAAAAAATAAATAATAGAACAAAAATGTAGAAACATGTCATACTTTCTTTTGGTCTTGGTCAAGCACCTCTCAACCATATTCTCTTTAGCCTTGACCTAATCTTGTTTGGGATGCTGTCCAGTAGTTTTGCCCTTTTTTATTTTTCATAATCCATGACTCCATTTACCATACTTTAATGTTGAGGCAGGAAACATTTTATTGGTGGAAAATTTTTACCAATTGTCTTTTTTTCCCTTACTTGAGATAACTTTTAAAGTTCTCACACTGTCCTGAAATAGGTAACTAAAGAGTAGCATTAAATTCAAGGTAAGTTAACAGATATTACATTGTGCCAGACATTGACACATACTCATTTGGCAGATGAAACAGAAAAGCAAAAAAAAGGTAGAAGGGATCATAAAGATTGTATAGTTCAAATGCCACAATTAATTTTCAAATATGGAATCTGAGCATTTAACATATTAGTGATCAGCCTGTAATAACAACTCAAAAACCAATAAAAATTTTCTTGTCTAAAAGTTAAATTGGAATATGGTAAATGGAGTCTTGGGTATATGAAAATTACTAACCTTAACACCATGTTTGGTACTACTAGAATAGAGGAAATGGAAAAAATAGAACTAAGACAAAGTCCCTTCCCATAAATAGAAATAAAAAGGCTTATGAAACCAGAAGCCTGCATGAGAGTAGGGGACTAACAAAGACATTCATTCTTTTCTTTATCCTGGTCCATCAGTTTGAAATGTCCTCTTTCTATTAATCTTTGCCCATTTATCCATCCTTGAGATTCATCTTAAATACCAACAACTCCTCCTCCTCCCTGAAACCTTCAACCAAAATTTCTATCTCTTCTTATAGTTCTAATATTTTGCTTCTCATTGAGATTAGTGGTATATTGTTCTTACCTCTTACTAGTCGATAATATAAGCTTTTGAGGATGGAGACTGTCTTAGCAGTCTTTGTGCCTCCCCCTTCCACAGTGCCTAGCACAATGCCTTGAATATGGAAAGTTATCAATAAATATTTTACAAATGGTAATTATAAAAAATCCAGAACATATAAAGTACTCAGTTGTGCTCTTCAGACAAGTCTGATAAAAATCAAAGATGGAGATCAGCAGAAGATAGGCTTTGTAGAGTGAGTAAGATATGGGAGTGGATGCATTAAAGATGTATTTCAGATATGAAGAAAGAATAAAGTCTCAGAGGTGGAATTAAAGATTGACCAAGCAGGGCTAATGAAAAGAAAAATGGAACCTGTGGGGAGGGGGGAGTAGAGAGCAACAAAATTAAAAAGATAATATGAAGCCACACTTTGGATGGCCTTGAATGCTAAATTGAAAAATCTAAATTTAATATGTTAGGGAAGAGGGACTCATTTTGGTTTCTGAATAGAGGAGTGGTAGTTATTGAGTTGTCACTAAATTCCTTTTATAAGAAATTTGGATGTAGTGACTTGACCTTTCTACCTCAGGAAAGATTTCTTCTTGGGAGATTTTCTATCCCAAGAAAATACCAAATGGCTATCCAATCCTTACCCTAGTAATTACATATTTATTAAATTAGATATAGTAAACTATATTTCAGAAGAATGTCTACTATCATTTATAGATAACTATTGCCACCAAGACCATGGTTAGCATTTGGGGGAAATTCATCCAATTAAAGCTTATTCAAAGGAAGCTAGAAAGCAAGAAAGGCTTCATGTGCCCAAACAAAACATGAGTCTACCTTCTAACAATACGTCATTTGCCAAATTGTCTCAGAGTCTTTGTTAAACTCAGATGCTCCTTATTCGTCCAACAGTTAAAATTTTTGCCTTACCAGAACTAGTTCCTTCATATTTTTTGATCAGCTGACACTAATTCCCAAGCATCTAATTCAGATTCTTATTCTTTTCCTCAGCACCCTAAATCTCTAATAACTGAGCATTGGTTTTGCATGACCAACCTGGTATTTCTAGACCCTTCCAAAAGGCAGATTTCCATACTTTATGTTTCGGGAAGTCTCAGTCTGTGTCATGGTGGACACTCACCTTTTGTTCATATGAGGTTGTATTTCCATTTCTGACTCAGTAAAGGGGATGGTGGGAACATCTTTCAGAAGGTCAAAACCATACAGACCTCCTACTGATGTTTCTTCCTGATCACCAGGAGTACCCAGAACTCTCATTTGGCTGGATTGATACATATCCTAAAAAAAAACAAACAAACAAACAAACAAATCAGGAGAAATATAAGGATGTCCTGAAAAGAGGATATTCAAAAGCTTAAAATACTTCCCTGTTCCCACTACAACCAAAAAAAGCCAGTATTTATTACCTAAGCCCAGATATTACAACATGGAAAGAGTGTCACCTCTTGACCACACATATACTAACACCTGCAGAATAGTCACCATTAAAAAAAAGTAATTTCATAGGCGTATTAAGTTACAAAAAAGACAATCTTAAAAAACAGAGCAGTATTGACTTCCTTTCCACCTGAGCACAGAGTAGTCACAATGAATGAATGGTTGCTGGGTGCCAAGTAAACACTTGAGCAATGCCTGATCACACAGGAGAAGGTTTATTGCTTCTCAGATTCACATGGCAATTATCTATTCTCAGGTCTTCGGAACAGCTCACTTTGTCTTGGTGAGATGAGTCAATTGACAAGGCAGGTGATGTCAATGCACCCATTACACCTATGTACCTAGCATCCCAGAACAAGGTCAACCTTCATTCAACAGAAAGAAATAAGCAGGTGGTGTATTCACTGAAGTTCTTTCTTACTTTCTCATCCAACTCTCACCTGGGACTCCAGCTGAGTCTTATGGACTTTGATGGACATAAAGAGGAATGACTGGGCTCTGTACTTACATGCCAATGTGGATGTGAGTGACGTATGGAAAGCATGCAGGTGCATGTGGAAAAAAAATCTAATAGAAATGGGGCAGAGCACACCATAAAAGGATACATCAAAGGATCTAGCAGCCTTATTTGTACAAAAATACAAGGAGAAGCCACTGTTTCTGGGTGCCCTCCTAGAAACAGAACTAAACACAGCTCCCTAAGGTGAATTGATGACTGACATAATAACAAAAGACAGGATAAGTGCCAATATTTCCTGGCTCATTCATGGTACTTCCCAGAGTACTCACCAGTGAGCCACCTGCTCCTTTCTTCTCTGTATTCATTTTAATTCACAAGAGCTTAAAAAGCCAAACTTTCCCATCCATTACTCTGTATGAACTTCTCTTCTGATCAGGTTCGTCTACAGAATGCTCTTGAAGAGAATTTATAACATCCTTGCCTCTTAACCTATATACCTAGAACACCCTCTATTTTACCTTCTCCCACCCCTCCATTTGCTCCTCTTCAGTCTTATATATCTTTCAGGGTCCTTCCCAAATATCACCTCCTGCACAATGCATAGTCTAATCAATCTTAGCCCAATGATTGCTTCCTTCTCTGAACATCTGATGAACTTTTGTATGAACCAAATCACAAATTTAACATTGTATTCTATCTTAAATTCTTAATTATCTTTCTGAGAGAGATAGACAGACAGAGACAGAGAACCAGAGAACCAGAGGCAAGTAAGCATATAGATCAATGATGGCAAACCTTTTAGGGACTGAGTACCCAACATGCAACTCTTTTGCCTTATTTGAGCCACCCCTTTATCCCAGAAAGGGAGGGAGGAGGTGCTCCAATTTGAACTGCTGGACAAAGGGATGGGTGATATGAAAGGTAATAATTTTAAAGCACTTAATAAGTCACAATATCTGGTACTTAGTAAGCACAAGCTATAGGAACAAAATTCTCAAATCAAATAGGTCAATGAACAAATATTAATAATAATGTCATTATGTTTTTAAAAAACAGTAATAAGAATGAAACAGCATCTTCAAATTTCTAGAATTAAAATAGTTGTGAAAGGAAAAATTATATCCCTAAAACATTAACAAAATTGAAAAGGAGAGGATTAATTAACTGAACATGCATTTTTAAAATTAGAACACTAAAACTAAACACAAAAGAAGTGATATTTTTAAAAATCCAAGAAAACATGCATTGAAAGCCAAAAATATTTCTTAAATTATTTTGAAAATTTAGAAAAAAAAGCATTCTAATAGTCTTCTTTTATGGAACAAATATAGTTCTTTCTATAGGCAAAGACAATGTAAAAAGAAGCAGGAATGCTACATGCCAATGTCATTAATGAATATAGAAAAAAATTAATTAAATTCTGACTGTAATTCATCCAAGAAATCATTCATTATTATTTAATTGGATTTATACCAGGTACAAGGATAGGAGGAGAATGATGGGTGGAATTGGTACCTCTATAAAACAGTCTCCAAGGAAACTCACCAATGAAAGAAGAGAGTAGGTCTACAAAGGAATGTTCTATCTTGAGAAGGTCACATGGGTAGCTATATTTTCTAAAGCAAGGAGACCTAAAGTAGTGAGGGAAGGTCCATGAAGAGACATTATGGTTTGGAAGTCTTTCAGTCAGAAATATGGCTGTGAAGGAAATGACAAAGAACAAAATATAATTAAGGGGGGAGGGTGCTATAAGGAATGAGCATAGAGAATTTTTAAAATATCAAAATATCTGTCAAAAAAACAAAAGCAAGCATCATATACAATGGGAATAAACCAAAAAGCATTCCCAATAAATAAGGGAAGAAAGCCAGGATGTCTACTTTTCTTGACAATAAATCCAAGAAATATTAGCAATAGCAATAAGAAAGGAGAGAAAAGTTAAAGGTATAAAGATAGGCTAAGTGGGACTAAAACTATCCATATTTGCTAATGATATAATAGTTTACTTAGTATCCTACTTAAGAAAGATCAAAGACCAGCCAAGATAGCATAGTAGAAGAAAGAATGTTCACTTGTACAAGTATTCCACAAAGGTATAAATATTGAACAAATTAAGTCTTGATCAGGAAATCCAAGAAAAGTCTACAGACACTGGAGCAGTGTGGCTTCCATTGTAGAGGCTTAATAAGAGTCTGTATGTAACTATATGCCAGACAAGAAGAGGTACCAGAGATGGCACAAACCTATATAAGGTCCCAATTCTGAAGTGTATTTGAAATTCTGGAACACAGTACTTAATACCCAAAGATTATCAGCAGCAAGACCCAAGAGAATTCAAAAATGACCAAGCACAATCCAAATATTCCCTCAATAATTATAACAAATCTGTCCCTAAAACAAACTCTAAAGTTATGGAATGAGGCAAGAAGTAAGAACATAGATAGATAGATAGATAGATAGATAGATAGATAGATAGATAGATAGATAGATAGATGAATGGATAGATAGATAGATAGATAGATAGATAGATAGATAGATAGATAGATAGATGATAAAGAAATATTTTGGTGACAAATACACTCAAGACAAAAACCCATAAGTAGAGAATGATTCCAAAATATATACAAGCAAAGCCACAAACAATAGAGCTTTATCACAAATTCAATTATAATTAATTAAAGATTTTTTTAAAAGAATTTAAAATGACTTTATAAATTAAATATGGGAAAAATTTAACAAATTAATGAGTTATGGGAGAAAGAATGAGAAAGAATATTGCTTGACACAAAGGGTACAAAACATAATCCAAGCAACAAACTTCTTAAAATTAGAATTAACCAAAGAGAAGTTAAGGATTCCATGAGACAAAAATATTATTTTCAAAAAACAAAAAAGTAGAAGAAATTTTAAGGTGACATACAAAAAACTAACTACTAAAATAGATAAGGTACTAGTCAGTCTAATTTAAAAAAGGAAAGAAAAAACCAAATTGACAATATCCAAGATGAAAAAGAAGACCTCACCTCTAATGAAGAGGAAATTAAGGCAATCATTAAAAACTACTATGCCTTATTATATGGCAACAAATGTGGAAATCTAGGTGATATGGATGAATACTTAGAAAAATTTAAATTGCCTAGACTAAAAGAGGAAGAAATATATTACCTAAACAACCCCATATCAGAAAAAGAAATTGAACAAGCCATCAAAGAACTCCCTAAGAAAAAATTCCCAGGTCCAGATGGATTCACAAATGAATTCTACTAAACATTCAAAGAACAACTAATCCCAATATTAAACAAACTATTTGACAGAATAAGCCAAGAAGGAATTCTACCAAATTCATGTTAAGACACAAACATGGTACTGATCCCAAAGCCAGGCAGGTCAAAAACAGAGAAAGAAAACTATAGACCAATCTCCCTAATGAACATAGATGCAAAAATCTTAAATAGGATCCTAGCAAAAAGACTCCAGCAAGTCATCACAAGGGTTATCCACTATGACCAGGCAGGATTTGTACCAGGAATGCAAGGATGGTTCAATATTAGGAAAACCATCCACATAATTGATCATATTGACAAGCAAACTGACAAAAATCACATGATTATCTCAATAGATGCAGAAAAAGCCTTTGATAAAATACAACACCCATTCTTATTGAAAACACTAGAAAGTATAGGAATAAAAGAGCCTTTCCTAAAAATAATAAAAAGTATATATCTAAAACCATCAGCAAACATGATCTGCAATGGGGATAAACTAGAAGCCTTCCCAATAAGATCAAGAGTAAAACAAGGATGCCCATTATCAGCTCTATTATTTAACATTGTACTAGAAACACTAGAAGTAGCAATTAGAGAAGAAAAAGAAATTGAAGGTATTAAAATTGGCAATGAAGAGACGAAGCTATCACTCTTTGCAGATGATATGATGGTTTACTTAAAGAATCCTAGAGAATCAACCAAAAAGTTATTCGAAATAATCAACAATTTGGCAAAGTTGCAGGATACAAAATAAACCCACATAAGTCATCAGCATTTATATATATATATATATATATATATATATATATATATATAACCCATTTCAGCAGCAAGAATTAGAAAGAGAAATACCATTTAAAATCACCCTAGGCAATATAAAATACTTAGGAATCTATCTGCCAAGACAAACACAGGAACTATATGAACACAACTACAAAATTAAACAATTAAAACTAGATCTAAATAATTGGAAAAACATTGATTGCTCATGGGTGGGACGAGCTAACATAATAAACATGACAATCCTACCCAAATTAATTTACTTATTTAGTGCCATACCCATTGAACTACCAAAAAACTTCTTTACTGAATTAGAAAAAAACATAACTAAGTTCATTTGGAAGAACAAAAGATCAAGGATATCCAGGGAAATCATGAAAAAAAAATGCAAAGGAAGGAGGACTTGCAATCCCAGATCTCAAACTATACTATAAAGCAGTGGTCATCAAAACAATTTGGTACTGGCTAAGAGACAGAAAGGAAGTTCAGTGAAATAGACTTGGGGCAAGTGACCTCAGCAAGACAGTTCATGACAAACCCAAAGACCCCAGCTTTGGGGACAAAAATCCACTATTTGATAAAAACTTCTGGGAAAATTGGAAGACAGTGTGGGAGAGATTAGGTTTGGATCAACACCTCACACCCTACACCAAGATAAATTCAGAATGGGTGAATGACTTGAACATAAAGAAGGAAACTATAAGTAAATTAGGCAAACACAAAATAGTATACATGTCAGACCTTTGGGAAGGGAAAGATTTTAAAACCAAGCAAGACTTAGAAAGTCACAAAATGTAAAATAAATAATTTTGACTACATCAAATTAAAAAAGCTTTTGTACAAACAAAACCAATGTAACTAAAATCATAAGGGAAACAACAAATTGGGAAATGATCTTCATAAAAACCTCTGACAAAGGTTTAATTACTCAAATTTACAAAGAGCTAAATCAATTGTACAAAAAATCAAGCCATTCTCCAATTGACAAATGGGCAAGGGACATGAATAGGTAGTTTTCAGCCAAAGAAATCAAAATTATTAATATGCACATGAAAAAGTTTCTAAATCTCTTATAATCAGGGAGATGCAAATCAAAACAACTCTGAGGTATCACCTCACACCTAGCTGATTGGCTAACATGACAGCAGTGGAAAGTAATGAATGCTGGAGGGGATGTGGCAAAGTAGGGACTTTAATTCATTGCTTGTGGAGTTGTGAATTGATCCAACCATTCTGGAGGGCAATTTGGAACTATGCCTAAAGGGCACTAAAAGACTGTATGCCCTTTGATCCAGCCAAAGCACTGCTGGGTTTGTACCCCAAAGAGATAATAAGGAAAAAGACTTGTACAAGAATATTCATAGCTGCACTCTTTGTGGTGACCAAAAATTGGAAAATGAGGGGATGCCCTTCAATTGGGAAATGGCTGAACAAATTATGGTATATGTTGATGATGGAATGCTGTTGTGCTAAAAGGAATAATAAAGTGGAGGAATGCCATGGAGACTGGAATAACCTCCAGGAAGTGATGCAGAGTGAGAGGAGTAGAGCCAGGAGAACATTGTACACAGAGACTGATACACTGTGGTAAAATGGAACGTAATGGAATTCTCCATTAGTGTCAATGCAATGTCCCTGAACAATCTGCAGGGATCATGGAGAAAAAACACTATCCACAAGCAGAGGACAAACTGTGGGAGTAAAAACACTGAGGAAAAGCAGTCTGGCTACAGGTGTTGAGGGGATATGATAGAGGAGAGACTCTAAATGAACACCCTAATGCAAATACCAACAACATGGAAATGGGTTCGAATCAAGGACACATTTGATACCCAGTAGAATAATCGCATGTTTGCTATGGGAGGGGTGGAGGGGGAGGAAAAGAAAATGATCTTTGTTTCCAATGAATAATGTTTGAAAATTACCAAATAAAATAATGTTTAAAAGAAAAAAAAAACAACTACTAGGAAAAAATCAAGGTGAAATAATTGAAGAATTGTGGAACTACCTAAAATCTATGATTTTAGAAGAAGAGCCTAGACATCATATGTCAAGAAAAAGATTATCCTTTTTACATAGACCCAAAAGCTAGCATAATCCCTAGTATATAGGGAATAGTTTCAGAAAAGTACAGCATACAATAAATATACAAAATATCAATGGAATTTAGTGGGGTTTTTTAAATTCTTTTTTCTATTTTTCCTTACTAGTCAATTTGCATTCTCTCTCTCTCTCTCTCTCTCTCTCTTTCTCTCTCTCTCTCTCTCTCTCTCTTTCTTTGTGTGTGTATGTAATTAACCTTTCTTCTTAATGTCACTAACATATTATTGAAAACCTGTTCCTTAGTTTAAAAAATAAGATAACTACAAACCCCTTTTCTCTCCTCTCCTTTCTTTTCTCTTTCCTCAGCTTAGATCAGGGATTCATAAACTTGTTTGTTTGTTTTTTCCTTTGTTTGTTGTACCTCTCCAGTAGTTTAGTAAAGCTGATGGAATACTTCTTAGAATATTTTTAAATAACTGAAGTAAATGCTAAATTTCAATTAGAATTTAATTAAAATAAAGCTGCATTTCTTCTACCTTCCTAATGAATCAACTTTTGATCATTTATGTATATGAAAAGTTTAAATCTTGTTCTTAATATAGCTAATCTATTGTTTACAACCTCTTCTTAGTGAAAAAAATCTTATTTTTAAAAATGTTTTAAACCCTTACCTTCCATCTTGGAATCATTACTGTGTACTGTGGAGAAGGCTGTAGATATACTTTAACAAAGAATCTGATTATTTCATATTTGTGAAAAAGATGGAGAGATGTATAGGGGTCCATAATACAATCCAAGGAATTTGGAATTGGTGGAAAGACCTGCTTCAGAAGGTAATATTTAAGTGGAGTTTTGAAGGAAGCTAGAGATTCTCAGAGGCAGAGGTGAAGAGATAAATGGTACTATGAAGAGCTGACAATGAAAGGGCATGGAATTAAGAGATGGAGTGTCCTTTCAAAAAACAGTACTGGCTTATGGAGTGAATAGGGAAGAGCAATATGAAAGAAGTCTAGAATGATAAAGGACCAGACCGAGGAAAGCTTTAAATGCAATGAGAAAAGTTAATATGGTAATCAATTCTATCAGTCAATCAAAAAGTATTTATTGAGTGCCTACTATTTCCAGACATTGGGCTAGGTACCGGAGTACAAATAATAACAATAATGGATCACATTTATATAGTGCTTTAAGGATTATAAAGTGCTTTATAATTATTTTATTCTTACAACAACCTTGGGAGATAGGAGCTATTATCTCCATTTTAAAGAGGAGAAAACTAAGGCAGCAATGGGTTTAATGATATGCCCAATGTCACAAATCTAATAAAATGTCTGAAACATGATTTGAACTTGGATCTTCTTGAAATTGGATTTAATGCTCTACCCAATGGGCTATCTAGCTACCTGGGGCAAAAAATGAAATAATTCACATTCTTAATGCATTTGCAAGCCCTAACCTCCCTCCTCAACTCAGGCTCACATCTCCATTAGCTATCTCAAACTAGAGGTGCCATAGACAACTTAAACTCAATATGTCCAAAATTGAACTCATCTTACCCCAAAAATTCTCCCCACTTCTCTTCTTCCTTGTTACTTTTGGGAGAACAATCATAATCCCAATAACCCAGGCTAGCAACTTAGGTGTCATCTTTGACTCCTGACTCTATTATCATGCATATCTAATCTTTTGTCAAGTCCTGTTGACTTTGCCTTAATAACATCTTTCATATATACCCCTCTTCTCTCCCCTGACACTGCCACTACCATTGTGTAGGTCTTCATCACCTTATATTTGTACTATTACAAAAGCCTATCATATTATAGGTTAGTCTCTCTGACCCAGTCTACTCTTATTACACTCTATCTTCTGTCAAAATGATCAACCTGAGAAATGAATCTGATTTTGCACTGTCCCATCCCTATTCAGTCAAATCCAGTACCTCCCTATTGACTTTAGAATCAAATATGAATTTCTCACTTTGACATTCAAAGCCCTTCACATCTTCTTCCTCTTGTATCTTTTTAGTTATTTTACACAGTGCTCCCTATCATGCACTCTATGATCTAGAGACCCTGGCTATTATATCCCTTGCTATTTCCCTCACTATACTGCATCTCCCATGATTTAGAGGGGAGTCAGAGGGAATGAAATGGAGGCATCAATTACAGATGACTTTTTCAAGTTTGATTGAAACAGGAATAAAAGTCAAAGGATAGCCAGTAGGAATGGTAGGATATGGTGAGATATTTTTTAAAGATGAGAGAGATTGGAGTGTGTTTGTAGACAATATGGAAGGATCAAATAATTTTTGTGACTAAAAATTAGGAAAGATCTAATCAAGAGGCAAGCTACTGAAGAAGATGGGAGCAGATGGGTTTAAATGTTTGTGTAGAAGTGTTGTCCTTGGCAAGGAGAAGGATCATATTTTCATCAAAAACTAGAGTGAAAGGAGAATTGTATTGAGTAATTATGTCAATGGAATATAAAATGCATGTAAGGAGATAAGAAACTTATGGCAAATGACATCATTTTTTTTTCCTTATTGGAGATCTTTAAGCAGAAGCTGAATGAATAACCACTTGTGAAGTATGCTATTAGGACTCCTCTGAAGTATAGGTTGGGAAACATGATGGCTGAGTTAGCTTCCAGTTTTAAAATCCTGTGAGCCTGTGAATAGTCCACTCAATGTACAAGGAGCCTTATTTGATTATATACACAGAGAACTATAAATGAAGTCTTCTCAATTTGCTAGCAGTTAGGTTCTCAGAGTGCCTACTTTATATCTTCATTCATGTAAATAAATAACAGTCCTTCAATAGCTGACAGAAGTTGGGTGAGAGAAAGGAAAGTAGGAGGGAAGGGGGAGAGACAGAGACAGAGAAAGAGTTAGAGACAAAGACAGAAACATAATAAGGGGAAGGGAAGGCAAGGAAAGGGAAGGGAAGTGAAGGCAAGGCAAGGCAAGGCAAGGCAAGGCAAGGCAAGGCAAGGCAAGGCAAGGCAAGGCAAGGCAAGGCAAGGCAAGGCAAGGCAAGGCAAGGCAAGGCAAGGCAAGGAAGAGGAAGGAAGAAAGAAAGGGGAAAGAGGAAGGAAGGATGTTTCTATCAGATTAGTCTTTGTGCATTACTAGGATACTTCCACTTTATATCTTGCCTCTTGATTAGCACACACTGATTTTTGATATGCTTCTAGAAATGCAAAGCCCACGTGGTCATTTTAAAAGTGACCGTTGACCTGGGGTTCATTTTGCAACATTACTTTTCAACATATCTGTAAGTGTCATTATAAAGCATAGAACTCTGAAGCACATAATTATAATATTGGTACTAACATGTTATATACTATAGACTAAAAAGGGAAATATAAATTGCATACTTTTTGTTCTTCATTATTACAAGTTAGCTAGATGCCAATTATACAGTGTCCTTACTTGCTATTTTAGGAAAATTGGAACAAAGCAGTATGTCATAGTGGAAAGATTGGATATGTATGGAGTTAGAAGATTTAGATCTTCTACTTTTTTACATATGTAACCTTGAGCAAATCGCTGAACCTCAGTTTTCTTAATTGTACAATGAAGTGTTTGGACTAGGTGATTTTTTTTTTATCCATCTAGTTTATTGAACAACCTAAATAAAGCCATGAATGAGCACAGGTGTGAAGGGGACAATGGGGAGACCATACAACTGAAGTGAAGACATCATGATAAAGAATAGGATTTAACAGGTCTATTATGAACCCACTTAATGGAGAGCTTTCAATTCCAGAGCAAGGAGCCCATATTTGACAACAGTAATAGGCAGCTTTTAAAAGTTTTTGAATGGGAAAATAGTATTGGGGATTTTTTTTTGTTTTTAAAACATTATTTTATTTGGTCATTTTCATACATTATTCATTGGAAACAGATCATTTTCTTTTCCTCCCCTCCTCTTTCCCCCCCTTCCCTAGCCGTCGCACAATTCGTCTGGGTATCACATGTGTCCTTGCTCTGAAGGAGCATTTCCTTGTTGTTGGTATTTGCATTAGGGTGCTCATTTAGCGTCTCTCCTTGATCATGACCCCTCAACCTCTGTAGTCAAGCAGTTGCTTTTCCTCAGTGTTTTTACTCCCTCAGTTTGTCCTCTGCTTGAGGATAGTTTTTTTTTTTTCTCCTAGATCGCTGCAGATTGTTTAGGGACATTGTAAAGCCATTACTGGAGAAGTCCATTACGTTCTCTTGTACCACAATGTGTCAGTCTCTGTGCACAATGTTCTCCTGGTTCTGCTCCTCTCACTCTGCATCACTTCCTGGAGGGGACTAGGTGATTTTTAAGTTACATAAGAGTTTAAATTACAAAAATGTCTACCATACAGAGATTCCAATTATGGGAATATCATAGAATTTCTGGAATTAGAAATTCTAAAAGAGTTAGGTTAGTTTTATAAAATGGTATATGGTATAATACAAAATAACCTTTGGAACAAGAGTGTTTCTATTACAAGCTCTCTGTATGATCTTGGGTAAGTCATGTACCTTTCTATTTCTTTTCATTTTCTCTAAAATGAAAGAGTTGACCTTCTGATTTTCATTAGTTGTAAAATTTCATTATGTTCAGACCTGTGTCTGATCTTCTTTATATGTGTCAGTATCTAGCCACACCTTTTAGTAACCTCCTTGCACAAAAGAATCTTACAAAGTCTTAGCATAGTGCCTGGCACATAGTAGGAGCTTAATAAATGTTTATCGATTAATTGTGGGAAACAGATAAAGCAGTCCATCAATTGCTAAAAATTGCTATGCCTCCCCATGTACAAAAATTAATAGGATCTATTAAGAGGGACATGTCAGCAGATACTATGGATTCTATACTTAAAAATATAATTAAATAGAAAACATAAGCTACATATACATATAAACACATAAAGAAAATACACAACAGTACAGATAACAAGAAGAAAAACAATGGAAATCTTTTATTATAATGGGAGGGAAAAGGTTGGACTAAACTATGTTTTAATGAAATCTACAAATAAAACAGTTGATATGCAAAATAGTAATTTCACTTCTATCACATGCTAGTTCTGGAAACATAATTTTCTCTCTTTTTTTTTTAATCTTAAAGAGTGAAATATGAATTGTTATCTCTGGTCCTTCCAGCTTAAACATTTTAAACAATCCAAATTGTATAGAAAGTGCCTTTGCTATATCAAAACATCTGAATTTAAAATATAGCAGCAATCCTAGAATTACATATAATCAGAATGCTAATAAAAAAATTTGTTATTTATTCATTACAAAACTAAATAAAGTTACATAAAGATCTTTATAAAACTGCAATTGCTATAAGATCTGCATTATCATTATTGTCTTTGGTATCTCTGAAAGGCAGTAAATAATGGATAGAGAGCCTTCCTTGGAGTCAAGTAAGCTTAGATTCAAGCCCACTTCTGACACATCTGGGCTGTGTGATCTTGGGCTACTTAACCTTTCAGTGAAACAGGCAAATCTCTAGCAGCTGCTGAGCTCCATTAATAGCATCACAAGTCCAATCTCATTCCATCGTCATCTTATTTATTTTCCTGGTGAAGTTCAGATGGAAAAGGTATGAGAACATGTTACTATGCTGACAATATTCTTATCTGTTGAATAGTTGGGGGACTATTGCTCAGGTGGAAAATGACTGTTTTTCTGTAGTTGGATAAAAGTATCAGGATTTAAACCCTTTTTCATGAAACCAACTGAAATCACATCTTTGGGACATTTGCACTACCATATAAGGTGGTGAAGCCTGTTCTCATATGCTTTTATACTAGGTCTCTAAATTTTGAAAGCTTTTCACTCCACATAATTTAGAGATTACTAGTATTTGGTAAAGTGACTTCTTTAAAATATTGTTGATTTTTATGGATCTGTGAATGATATGATTGGGCAAGTATGGACAGAAGTCATACCTAGGATAATGTTCCAGTTTCAGTACAATTTATTTGTTGAATTATAATTATCAATCAATAACATTATTAAACTTTCAAATAACATTCTTTTATAAACACATAGTCTGGTCGTTGTTTTTAAAGAAGGGCAAGGTGCATCAATTAATGTAAATTGCTGATCATTCAAAGAATTCTAAAATTCTAGTCCTCATAGTGTTTAAAGTTAGCCTTGCAGGACTTTTACTTGGCATATTTTTGCTAGAATATTTTCTTCCTTATTGTAAGTCTTTAAAAGTAATAAAACTGAATTTATTTCAAAATATTGTGTAAGGTAAACTGATCTTCATACACATACACACATCAAAACTATGAACTTTTGTATGTTTTGATTATCAGCATCCACAGAACCTGACAATGAAGGTCCTAAGTGATATTTGAGCAAAATAAATTTTTAGGCTTTCAGGTTTTTATTGGACATTGGAATAAATGCGTTCTCTTTTATAGATGCCAAATCAAGGAAGAGTATACTTTCAGACTGACATGACTGCTCACTAAGAGGATGATATGGGGGTAAGTTGCCTTTGCAGTATAGAAAGACTAAATACTAATGTTCTACTCCAATGCCTCATCCTGGCATAGAAGTGACACTAGATTCTCAAGGTTGTGCTAATAGAATACAGGTGCTGATAAGTGCTACCAAGTAGTAATGGCTCCAAGAGCAATCTTTGCAATGACTCCAGTGTCTGTAGTTACAAGACCCAGACTAGCTAAGTTTTTTAAGGTTCAATGTCAGAAGATTGGCCATGAGATAATCCAATTTTTTTGACCAAGACAATCTATTAAAGGGTTTAATAAGATTGTGGTTGTGAATCATATTAGTGGAGAGGGTGCACACATCTGTGAAATCATAGAGCTTTTGAAATATCTGTAAAGGAAATAGTTGAAGACAAGATTAAATGTGATATTTTCAGTTATTTGTGGTGAAAGTTATGCCTGAAACCACCTTGAATGCCAAGATAAAGCAATGACAGCAAAATTTATTTAATGTTTGTTGGGAACAAAACAAACAAAAAAAATAAAGGCTGCATATGGTGAAAATGGTTTCTTCAAGACTACCTAACTGTTGTAACAGTTAGGTTACATGGGGACTTCGATAAAAGGAGACAAATAGAAATAATTACTAGTACAAGTTTCAGAAGTGCATCTTGCTACAAATATCCCATCAGATGGCAATTGCTCTGCTTTCTTTTACATACCCAGAGCTTCTATAGAACCTACCTTGCTACTTACTAACTCTCAGTCTCTAGGATCTTCATCTGAATCTGTCTTTTTTTTTTTTGTAAAATTACTTCTCTTGTTTAGCCTGTAGTCAAAATCAACATTGCTTTAACTGTCCACCTGTGTGAAATGAGTCAGAATCTTTCCTCCTCCGCTTCTCTTTGCTCACGGTTCACCTGAGGTGGTCACCAAGGGTTTCTTTGTTTTACTGGGTTGGTACTGTCTTTTAAGGGTTAGGTAAGGTCACATCTGGATATGAAGTTCTAAGCCAGACAAATATCACTCCCTTGATTAAGAAAGGAGTGTCTTTCACAAGCACTCCCCTCCTCACTCTCTCCACCCCAAATTAGGAAAGGCAGTAATGGAAACCTTGAAAAGAAGAAGGAAGCTGGAAAAAAAAGACCAATGCCCTTATTGCCATTGAGTTGGCCAGTGCTGATCATTCCATACTATGAAAGCTAGTGCCAGAAAGTGGCTGCTTAGAACATTGATACTTATCTCTTTGGGGACAAAATTAGAGATTGGGTTCTCTTCTTGGCTCCCATTTACCCCTGCTCTTTCCCTTCAACCAAAGATAATTAACCAATAAAAGGTCAGGGGAGACAAGACCAGAGAGCTTACTGCTTCCTTTTCTACCCCTTCTTCATTGGAATGCCTTCCTGATCCTACATCCCTTCTCTCCCAAGATGTCTTTCCTGGGACTCTGATAAGTTATATGCCTGAATAATTAATTGTCAAGGAGAGAGTTACTCCAAAGATCTTTTTCAGTGCCAAAAATAAAGGTTATCGCCTATGTGCTAAATACTTTGAAGGATACAAAAAAAGGTTAGAATTTAATTTTTGGAAAGCATGAACCAGTTAAAAATAAATGTGTTGGGGTCATCTACATGCCTCAATTCATTCATAGCCAGGCCTAGATATGGGAAGTCCTGGGTTCAAATTTGAACTCAGACAATTCCTAGTTAAGTGACCCTGAAGAAGCTATTTAACTCAAATTGCTTTTCTACCTTGGAACTGTAAGAGATTAATGCTACAGAAAACCTGGAAAAGCAGATGCAATGAATGGAAGCTTGAATATCTGTCCATCAAGGAAAATTCCAGAGAAGAATGTGACCTAGAGAAGGCATTTGAACTAGGAGACACAAACTGTTTCTTACTCACTCTTTTTCCTGAGACTTTAGGAGAAAAAGCTAAAGGAGATTTCTCTGCCTTTCTGGTTGTTGGTTTCTCCCTGACATACTTGGAGCTTGGCTCTGAAGACTTTTGAATGCTGTTAATAATATCCTTCTTAAAGACTATACAACTTTACTTATTCATCTTGAGATTTATAATAGATTAGGGAAATCCTAAACTCCCTCTCTCCTATCCAAATTCCCTTTACCCCCTCCTTCCTTAAAATAAATCCCTGTTTCTGGTATTTTGGAGAGTGAGTTATCTGTTAAAATTTCAATCAACTTATCCATTCTGAATCCCAGTTTCTAACTGAAAAAGACAGTAGAAGTTGGGGTGGGAAGAATTCCGTCTTCCCATCACCTTATTTCTCAGTGTGTTTGCCCATCACCTCCAATTACAATAAACAACCCAGTAAAGAACTACCTAATACAGAACCAATATCCATTGTTAATTCTAAGACAGAAAGTAAAGGTTTAAATTTTTAAATTTAAAAATGTATGTGTAAAAACTAGGTGTTTCTGACTATAAATTCAGCATTCCAAAGGATTAAGAAAAATTAAATATTATAAAATGTACATGGGTGGGAGTGGGGTAGGAAGGGGGGAATTAAATTGGAGAAAAGAAAGTGTCTAAGGTAAATGAAATGTTGTCTTTCTGAAATAAATATATTTTAGACTTGACTAAAGGAATGAGAGAGAAACAAAATACTGAATTCATAAGATTTCTTTCATAATTATCACATTATGAAGGTACATCAATAGATCAAGGATCTATGATTTTATTATCTTGGATCTTCAATGTCTATAACTTGAATGAAAGTCTTATTTTCCTCAGGCAAGATTTAGTTGCTTTTTCCATGGTTCATGATGAAATAGTTATTTTCAGAGGTGCTTTGAATTTAATTCTTTATAATTTCAAATCAATATCCTATCTACTAGACTACTTTGAGTTTAAGAGAGAAATGCTTCCTTCTTGAACTGCAACAATAATATCAGCAACAATAAACACTAGCTTTAGTACTTTCTTATGGAACATGCCATCACAGAATGATATATATATATATATATATAAAATATATATACATATGTGAACAATTATTATCTCTCTTTTCCTAATGACGAAAAGAAGAAAAGTCCCTTGTCTAGAATTTCCTAGTGATTAATAGATGCATATAGAACCTAAGAACCTTATCTCCCAGCTAGAATTAGTACAACTAACAAGTCCCAATTCCATGAAATATGAGGTAGCACTCCAACTGTGCTCATTCTCTCAACTCCCATTCAGACTGGAAAGTTTCAAACTGGTAGATAACTACTCTCCTGTGGATTCTATTATGATTTGATATTGAGGGTCTATCATTTAAGAAACTATTTCCCCTCACCCCCACCAATCTGATACATTTCTCAATTTTGATCAACCAGTTGATATCAATTGGCTTTTAAACCTTTATCTTTTGTCCTGGAATCAGAGTACACTATGTACTGGTTCCAAGACAGAAGAGCACAAAGTGCTAGATAATGGGGGTTAAGCAATTCACCCAGGGACACACATTTAGAAAATGTCTGAAGTCAAATTTGACCCCAGAATCTCCTAGCTCTCACTGAGGTAGCTCTCCTGAGCTTCCTAACAGTCCTTCACCACCATCAATTATTTTTACAAAAGAGAATTTACTAAGAAGGTATAGCAAGTAGACTTTACAAACTAGGAATAAAGATGAGGTACATGCTTCTTCTTCATTCACACAAAGCCCTATGGAGAGTGGGCTCAAACTTAGGAATAAAAGTAGTAAGGCACATATAAGGAATGCATGGAGCCAAGGAATATCTCTGGACTCCTGACTCTGAATACTTTTTTTTTTTTTTTAGCAGTATGAACAAGCTACACTTTGGGGTAAACACACAACTGGAATGACCCCCTATCAGGCTTTGGAATTTTGCATATGTGTAGGTAATCTACTGCTGGGCTGGGTTAAGTTGTCTATTCTTCACTCCTTAATGGATGTACATGTTGAGGTATCAACTATGGCTGGTGATGGAAAGTTCCTCTAACGGTTTTGATACATCTCTTAATCTTATTTATTCATCGCCCGAGTTCTCCTATATTGGATACTCAATTATTTAGGATCAGGAAAGAATAAGCCCAAAAGAAACAGAGGAACCATCTGTTCAAAGATATGTGGTAACTGGATGGGGAAACTGTTTGTTTAAAAACTCACTATGCCTCTATATATTGGATTAAAACTAGCTATACATTTTATGAAATGGAGGGAAGGACTCCTCCATCACACATGCTCAGAAGCAAGTTAAACCAAATTTCTATGCTTTTGCCTTTTGAGTACTCCCTAAGTGAGGGTAAGGGGAGGAAATGCTATAATAATGTCTGCAGGAATGGAATTATATAATAGGATATCAAATCCAAAGCTCTAGTGTAGCCATCCTTCAGAATATAGAGCTAGGGAGAAGAAGACAATTTTAGTGCTATAAGGAAGGTTAGATTAACATCTAGTTAAACACCCATATTTTATTCATGAGGAAACTGAGGACAAGCGAGATTAATAAACTTGCCTTTCATCATGCAGTGAGCTATTTACAGAGGAAGGACTAGAAACAGTCTTCTGATTCCAATCCTATGCTTTGTTTCTTCCAATACTCTTATGCTGGTATGGTTACATGATCCAACTTTTTGACTGTACCTTTACCTACTGACTTGATTTTGGTGTCTTTGACCTTGTATAACCTAGCCAGGATGGATATAACCACAGAAACTTAGCAAGAAGAGCCTAAGTCCCTCCATCCATAGGTTGTGCATAGAATTTACTCTTAGATGTTAGAATGGCCTTACTTTCTAACATTGTGACATTTTGTATAGCATTTTGCTATAGTAAGTTCTCCTCTGAATTTAAAATGTGTTGAATTCTTCTGGGGTTGCGGTGGGCAGGGAATGATATGTTCTGTTTAGCAAACACCAGATGACAATAGGCCAATCTGCCAAATATGTCTTGAAACAACATGATACAGAGGAACAAGAAGTGGATTTTGATTCAGAAGGCATGGATTCCAATCTCATCTATGTTAATGACTATTGTATGACCTATGAAAAGTCCCTTGCCTACTCTAGACCTTTTGCTCCTTTATCTACAAAGTGATGTTGTGGGTCTAAATGACCTCCAAGTCCCCTCTCAGTTCATATTCTATTTTCTTATGGTATCACAATGGAGACTATTTTGAATTTTTCTTTTTTAATGTCCCATCTTCACCTCAAAATTACTCTCTTTATCTCTTCTCCCCTTCCCTCTCCATCCCATCCTAACTCCTCCTGACTTTATTTCCATGGATTGTCCAATCATTCTCTGAGTCCACTGGTTTCTAATCCCAAGAGTAATCATTGATATCTCCTTTATTTTGTTCCCCTGTACCTTATGATCCACCAAATATTATCAATTTTAAAATATTTCTCATCCATTTATTCTTTTCATCTTCCATTTTCATCTTTCCCAGGTTTGAACAGCACTTAAGTGAATTTAGACATGGATTAAGAGACGGTTTCAGAAAAAAAAAAAAGACAGAGACCGTTAATTCATTATATAATTCTTTTAAACCAGACAGAATAGTCCAAACCTAGGTAAGAAGTAAAATGTGAGGAAAGATAGGTAAATGTCATTTAAGTGTTAACTATATATTGGGTGCTGTAGTAGGTACCTTATAAATACTATCTCACTTGATCCTCACAACAAATCCTTTGAATTCCACATTTTATATTATTTATTCCAAAACCCATTCTTATCTTTTTTAAACCCTTACCTCCCATCTTAGAATCAATACAATGCATTGGTTCCACAGCAGAAGAGTAATAAAGGCTAGACAATGGGAGTTAAGGGATTTGCCCAGGGTCACACAGCTGGGAAGCCTCTTGGGTCAGATGTGAACTCAGAACTTCCTATCTCTAGACCTGACTCTCAATCTACTGAGCCATCCAGCTGCCCCTCAATAACCATTCGGTTTATTATGGTCTTCATGGACACTGTGTTTTATTCTTCTAAACTTTGTTCACACCATTCATTCCATCTCAAATTCCATACTTCTCACCTACTGAAATCTGACTCCTACCCCAGGACCAGGTCAACATTCACCTCCTTCCTCACCACCCCAGCTGAATATGTTCTCCCATATCTGTAGAATTTATTGTCTGTTTCCTCATTTGGAACTTAGAGAAAACTGCATTCTATCGCTAGTTATCTTTTCATGAATGTATAGGTCTTATCTACAAACGAATGATAAGCGCTTTGAGAGAAGGCACTGAGTTTTCTTATTCTCCAAGTAAGGCTTAATAAATTCTTGTTAACCGATTGATTAGAAAATGGTTAATGTCTACTTGACAATTGCAACTTGAGGTCAAAAGAGAAAAGAAAGTGTTCCCAAGGGTACAATTAGCACACGCTAGCAACTGTACTTGTCGGCATATAAGTAGCCTGATCCCTTGAGGCTACCCCAAATCCACTGAAAGGGAGATGATTAAAGGCCATTTGCTGGATTTGCTGGACTTTGTACTGATATGAGGCGATTTAGGTATTTGAAGAAGCCTTTTGACAAGCTTCAATTGACTGCATCAGAACATCTGACACACACCTAAGGATTCTAAGTGGTTCCTGTTATTAGCAGAGTCCTGGGGCTGGGGATGTGTGGGCTGAGGAGGCAGGTGGTAGGGAAGAAGCTCCTTGTCACTAAGAACCAGCTGTCTTTTAACTTTCTCCTGTAAAGTGTCATAGGTATCTACATATCTGCATTTCTCACTCTCTAGGAGGAAAACTCTTTGGATTCCAAAGCTGTATCTGCTACTTCCTGCAATAGAACAAACCATTTAACCTCTGGCCCTTGGTTTTTTAATTGGTTACTCTCCACTTGGTACTTCATTTTTTAAAAGATTTCAGAATCACGAATGATGGTCTTTAAACATTTTGGATGGTTGCAAAGGGGATTCTGGGGAGGAAAGCATGGGCATGGGTTTGAGAACTGGAAGGGAACATAGAGAGATCAGCTAATCCAAACCCCTTACTATAAAAAAAATTTTTAACTGGAGTCTGGAGAGATAAAGGGATTTTTACAGGAAGTAACAGAACAAGAATCAGAATCCAGTTTGCCTATAAATTTAGTGCCTATACCACCACTGTGTGTAAATAGCTCCTAAATCTTTATATTAACTCCTAATCTTTCTTCATTCTACCCATTTCCTGGTATATATCTTGATTGGATGTCCTGACAAAACCTGAAACATAGCATATCTAAAAATGAACTGATCCCCAACTCCCCTCCCTGCCCCATACATATTCCAAAAAATCCCATTTCTCCTTCAATTTTTCTGTTTTCACTGATGGTACCACCTCCATCAAAGGTCCCCAAGCTCTAAACCTCAGGATTCTCTGATTCATGCCTCTTCCTCACTACCTACTATGTAGCAAACAATCAGCTCCTAAATCCTATTGACTCTACTTCCAAAATATCTGTATCATCCCTCTCTTGCTTTTTTCTGTCATTGCAACCACTCTAATTCAGGTCTATATCTCTTCTCAACGCATGATGAGTATGATGAGAGGTTCTTCTATTGTCCTTGTTTCTTCCAGAGTATCCTTCTCCAACTTATTCTTCACACCACTGTTTAAGAAATCTGCTAATGTGTTTTTCTGATCTTATGGCTCCTTTACTCATTAACCATATTCTCTCTTTTTTTTAAACCCTTACCTTCTGTCTTGGAGTCAATACTGTGTATTGGCTCCAAGGCAGAAGAGTGGTAAGGGCTAGGCAATGGGGGTCAAGTGACTGGCCCAGGATCACACAGCTGGGAAGTGTCTGAGGCCAGATTTGAACCTAGGCCCTCCCATCTCTAGGTCTGGCTCTCAATCCACTGAGCCACCCAGCTGCCCCCCATTAACCATATTTTCTAGGAACAAAACAGTTAGCATAAATGTAACAATGTGCAACCAGCAAATCAGCAAATGTGCAGATATGCATCATTAGGACTACTAGTAGGGAGAAATAGTAGCCAAATTAAATCTTGTCAAAGCAAATGACTATTAATATAGCCACCTTGGTTGTGGTCCACTTGCCCCTAAAAAGAACTGAATTAAAAGGTTATGTCCATTTTTCATGTCAAAGATTCAAAATCATCAAAATATATTTTCATTGAAAAGTGATATCAGGGATGTTTCAAGGACCACTTCATCATCTCAGGCTTTTCGAGGTAAATATACCTGCATTGAATTTCCCACAAAATGGAACAATTGGCTCCTGCTCCAAGGAGAAGCATATGCTTCCTCATGGCGGAAACTTTGCCCCAATATCATCTCATCATCTACAAGTTATTGCTGCTTCATATTGATTTTCCTGCCTGCCTCCAGATGATTGGCTCACTGAAAAAGAACCCTGATTCTGAAATCAAGAAGACTAGAGTTCAAATTCAGCCTCAGAAACTTACTAATTATGTGACCCCCTAGGAAGTCTCAACATATCTCTGCCTCAATTTCCTCCTCTCTAAAGTGGTGATAATAATAGCACCTACTTCCCAGAGTTGTTGTAAGAGGAAAAAGCTATTATTGTGTGGTTCTTAGTCATTTCAGCTATATTTGACTCTCCATGACACCACTTGGTGATTTTTTGGAAAAGATACTCGAGTCATTTGCCATTTCCTTCTCCAGCTCATTTGATAGATGAGGAAACTGAGGCAAATTGGGTTAAATAACTTGCCTAGGTTCACACAACTAGTAAGTATCTGAGGTCAAATTTAAACTCAGTACTTCCTGACTCCTTTGGCACTCTATCCACTACTATCTAGCTGCCTCTCGACTCCCAGGATTGCTATGAGGGAAAAATGAGAACATATTCAAAAATGCTTTTTTAAACCTTAAAATGCTATGAAATGTTAAGTATTATTATTATTGGTTAATATTATTAATTTTTGTTATGGTGGGTTTCTTACTCTTGCTTGCCTACCTGGATTTCTGGTCAAGCCATACATTCTTGGTTTTCTTTGAACTTCAGTTATTCAACTTATATCATTGCTTTTACTGACCTTAATCCCTTGATTCCAAGTCCAGTGCCTAGCACTGCGCCACCTATCCTCTATGAGATAATATAAGGTGCTTACGATAGTATAGAGTACTGGACTTGGAATCAGGAAGATTCACACTCACTATGTGTCCCTAGGCAAGTCACTTAGCCATGTTTGCCACAATTTCTCATCTGTAGAATTTAGCTGGAGAAGGAAATGGCAAATTACTCCCATTTCTTGCCAAGAAAACTCCAAAATGAGGTCACAAAGAGTCAAACAGTACTGAAACAACTCAAAAAAAACAGCAACAAAAACCTTTACACAAGGACCCCTATGGGCCATATTTTGACTTAGTTTAAATATATATCTACATTTTACTGTATTTTTATTTATTTTCTTATATAATTCCCAATTCCATTTTAATCTGGTCTAGGCCATACTTGGGAAAGTTGCAGACTGTGTGGAGGTTTGATGCCTCTAGAATAGATAGGTACTACAAACCTATCATATTTCAGAAGAAATGTGTACCCACTTTATCTGCATCTGCCTTTATTCCAGGAGAAAGATGCTTATTGAAAAATTATAAATATCTTCCTATATATATATATATACATATATATATCTTCCTAAATATACTAAAATAATTTTGCTTTTATCTGAATGCAGATGCCCAATAGCATATATCAAAACATCTCATATCAAATCCTGGAACTTTTTTTACAGCTATGATTAAAGTAAAAATTGTTTAGTTATTTATAAATTGACTCTATAAAGATGAGAAATTGGATTTTCATTTTAGAGAGTACTGGGGAGCCCAAATTTAATACTATCCCCTCATAAAATAAAATTTATAGTAATTAGCTTTTGACTTTATTCTAACAATTGAAATATCAAGCCATTTCAGCTAGGATATCTCCTTTTATTTTAAATAATAAAAACAATTTATGAAGAAAATCTTTTTTTCCTATTCTAAATAGAAAAATTCAAGGGTATTTGCACAATTAAAGAGATAGGAATCAATTATGCTATTCTTCGAACTGACCAACTTCCAGTCTCTTCTCTTCAATTCATCTTTTTCACAATTTTCAAAATAATTTTCTAAAGCATACTTTTGAAAATGTCATTTCCCTTTATAAGAACTTCTAGTAGCTCGTATTTACAATTAGGCTAAAATACAAAGTCCTTGAGGAATCCAGGAACATAGAGTACTGGCACTGAAATAAGGAAGACCTGAGTTAAAATTTAGTCTCATAGTTCAGCTAGGTAACTCAATGGATAGAGAGCCAGGCCTGGAGATGGAAGGGCTTGGGTTCAAATTTGACATCAAATAATTCCTAACTGTGTGAACCTGGGCAAGTCACTTAACCCCCACTGCCTGGCCCTTACCACTCTTCTGCCTTGCAACCAATGCTTAGTATTGATTCTAAGACAGAAGGCAAGGGTTTAAAAAAAACTTTTTCAAATAATTCCCATCCATGTAACTTTGGGTGTCATTAAAATTCTGTCTGCCTCAGTTTCCTCAACTGCAAAAATGGACACAATAATAGCATCTACTCTACAGGGTTCTCATGAGGGTCAAATCAGACATTTGTGAGGCACTCAGTACAGTTCCTCTCACATAGTAGATACTTAATTAAAAATGCTTATCCCTTTATTCTTTTTTGCCTCCCCTCAGCTTGGCATGTGAATCCATTCACAATTTGGTTCTGCTTTCTTTTCTAGAATTATTGCAATAGATAGTGGAGACAGTAGAAAGAAATGGCTGAGAAAACTATAGTCCTTTGCAGGAGAGAGGCTTACTAACCACAGCATCTAATAGAGTAAGGTCTTAATCAGCTCTGAACATAGCTGAATAGCTAAAAATTACTTGAAGTGAAGATGAGATATCTGATCAGAAGCAGGTAAGGGGCAGGGCAGGGAAGGGAACAATGAAGAGCAATACCCAGGAAAGAGCAGACCCAAAAGAGGATATTGCGATGACATCACCATAAAACATCAGCATTGCTCTTTCAAGCATGTGCAACTTTTAATATACATCCATTCCATTTATGCCTGTACCTCTGCAAATGTCATGGCCACACATTCTCCACATGTCTACAGCCCACATGTGATCCCTTTGTATATTGACTTTTCCCACCGAAAATGTTTAAATTTGTGGGAAAGTGAGCTCAAGGCTTAGCGGGGAAATGCTCTTTTGTGGGGACAGTTCTTCAATTCTCTTTACTTTATATTCCCTTTAATGAAATAAAAATTAAAGATATTTCTTAAATGGAAGGAGGAAAAAATTAATTTCCAAAATTAATATAGGGTATAGACAAGGAGGAGAAGAGGTTGGTGTCTGGAGAAGCATCCATTACTATAAGTCCCCTCCCAGAATTTCCATCAGTTGGCTGAATACTTGTGAATGACACCAGTCAGATAATTTGCGGGTCTCTTACTGACCTTGGCAAGAGCCCAGAAATAATATTTTCCCAAGGATGAACTATTTTAAAACAACTTTGCCAGTGTATTAACAGGAAGAAGGGGGTGGTTTGGGAGTGGGAAACATGTTGATTATCAAGACCAGGTAGGCATGCATTTGAGTGCTAACTCTAAATGTAGCCCATATGAAAAATGTGAAGTACAGTGCATAGTGAGAAGCTGTTCTCTAGCTACCTTCCCCCATCTTAAAATAACAGAAAGATCAAGAGGTCTTCCTGAAGTTGAGGAAATGGGTGATAGAATCTGCTTTCAAGATGCAAGAGCCAGGGAGCAAGAGATAATGCTAAGAAACTCTCAGCACAAGCACTTAGAGGGCAGAGGCCAAGGCAATTTAATTTGTTCTGCATAGTCCTCAACATAGTGTATGCAACAACTTAAAAAATTTTTCTGTGGAATTCTGAAATGTAGTGTTGAAAGGAACCTTGTAATCATCTAAACCAAAAGTTCTTAACCAAGGTTCCATAAACTTTTTTTTTATATCATATTAGCTATATTTCAAGTTTGCTTTATAATCTTATGTCCTTTATTTTATACACATAAAACATGATTCTGAGGAGGGGACACAGTCTTCATCGGATTATCAAAGGGGGTCCATAGCTTTAAAAAAAGTGAATAACATCTGATCAAAATCAACCACTTTATTTTTAAAGATAAGGAAACTGAGGACCCGAGAGGAGCATTGATTTGCTCAGGATTTCACAAATAATAATTAAAAGGGCTGAACTTGAAATCCATTCTTTTTACTCTAAGATCTATAGTCTTTCCACTTTGCTCCACTGCTTTTTCTCATTTTATAGGAGTGAGTCACCTTAAAGATCACCTGATTCAACTTCATCTCACAATTGAAGCAACAAAGGCTCAAAGAGGAAGTTAGATAAATAGCTAAAAGTAAAGCCAGACCCATGTTTCCTGACTCCTAACCTAGTGTTCTTTTCCATTTTACCATACTGAATGGCTCCAATATCTAGCAATCTCCATGTATGTACTTTTCATAATTCCAATAATCACATCCAACTCTGTTGTTTTCTCCCTGATGCTATGATAACCAGACTCCTACTTATTCTCTTCTTTTTCATTTTTATCCTTCTAAAATGCAGCTGGTAGCTTTTTAAGCTCCCCTAAACACATTCCTAGCCTTCTTTTCCTGCCTTATTTCACACTGCCTTCTATATTGGGAACAGTACTCAATAACGTAAACCAGATACTGTTGTTTTCCCACAAAAAACGTTCATTAATCCCATCTTTTGTAATAAATACTTCAATCATTAAAGGTACTGCTTTGTACTTTCCATCCTGTTTTATCTTGCTCATTTCTTTAAACAGTGCACTGCTTGGGACAATACTTCACATTTTGTTTGTATTATAAGAGTGATGACAGTATATCCAGGTGGAGTTGTTGCTCAGGCAGTTGCAAATGAAGGCCAGAAAGACCAAAGGGAGGTCAAGGTTGGAGAGATAGATTTGAGTCATCTTCACAGAATAATAATTGGATTAGCTGATCATGGGGGAGAGTATAGAGCAGGTGTTCTTAACTTAGAGTGTATGAACTTAGTTGATTGTTTTTTTTTTAATTTTGATAGTGGCATTTCAAAGTAATTGATTTCATTTGTAATCTTATGCCTTTTATTGTATATAATTAAAAATATTACTTTGAAAAGAAGTTTATAGACTTTACCAGACTGCCAAAGAGTTTGGTGACCTCGAAAAGAAAACCTGGTGTAGAGAAAGAATAGAAGAGATTGAGGATAAAGTCAGGGGAGAAGACATAAATATTTAAGGAGTGGGAAGAGGAAGAAGAGGCAAGAGGAGTGCCTAGAAAGAGGGGAAGAGGTCCAGAAAATGTAATAACACAGAATAAAAGGAAGGAGTGAGTATCAAAAAGAAAGATGTGGCTAAAAATATCACATGGAAAAATCAAGAATGAAAATTATTTTTAAAAGCATTATATTTGACTGTTAAGATACAGGAACTTCAAGATGGGTTGATAAGAACTTCAAAATGTCACAGAGTCCATACTTGTGTCAAAATGTAACCTAAAGCATCCAGGATAAAATCTGTCTTTAAAGATCTATAGTAAAAAAGAAAAAGCTCTTGCAAAACTAACAATGCAAATGGATTTCAAAAGTAAGTAATGTTTACATTACCTATTATTTGAGGTTATTCATACCACAATAATAAAATCCTACTGAAAACTGGAGCTGAGCTAGTTTGACTCAATGAAATTAGTTAGAAATTAGCACACCACCATCAGCAATACAACCAAAAAGCCTTGCCCCGCATGTCAAAGAGTGGCTCATATTTTTGTCCACCACTATAAAAAGGAGGTCAGCTTCTGTTGTATATAATTCAACTGTCATCTTTATCTTGATCCCTTTTGCAAAAATGACCAATTCTGAACTGGTAGAGTAGAAATGAAAGAGATATCATTATTTTTCTATTGATGCTGTTAAACTGACCATAGCTAGTTTGCATGGAATTTAAATGGTAAGAATAAGTGGTCTCTTCCCAGATAGTCTGTCTTCCAAATTTCCAAGGAGTAATTGATCTGTTCTACTTTCTCTCCCGAGAAATCCAGAGGGAATTACCCCCTCTCTATACTCCTAGCAGAGAGGAATGACCACAGGAACATGGGAATTTCTGTGAGGCAAAAGTAAGGAATGCTGTTTCCACAAAAAAAAAAGCTCTTAAATATAAAATTGCTCCAGTGACTGGGGAGAAATAACAAACATGAAGTTGTCAGATCTGGTTCATGGAAACATTTTCTTAAGGCGGAATTTTTTCCTCCGCCACAGTTTAGAGATGTGTGCAGGAGGGAGGAAGAATTTGAAATAGCTTTTCATTACATGACCGGCCTACCCTATACCTCACCTTCACAAATATATCCACAGTCCCCTCATTGGTCATGGGATGTTAAAATCGACACCATGTAAATGGAGGGAGATGGGAAAGAGGAAAGGCCTTCCCACTAACTCACAGAATTGGAGCTCTACATCTATTCAAACCTGATTCAAGTTTTCTCAGGGATGAAAAATGGAGAGTTAAAATTCTTCTATTAGATATAATATATTTTAAAATATTTTATTATTGAGGATAAGATTTACTTGTGAAACATTGGACATATCCTAAATATACATTGAGATTATACAAATATAAAAAAACCTGGAACGATGACTGATCATAACAATGACTTAGAAAAAACCAAATAGACCTTTACCTTTCCAAGGCCTAAAAATTCAGGGATGTGCCAAGGTTATTCTCCATGGATGAATCCTTTTCTAAAAGGAATTGGATTACACAATGTTTTAGCAACCTCTGAAAAGAAATTCTTCTAAGAAATGGAAATTGAGGGAATACCCATACACTGGTGAATGGCTGAACAAATTGGGGATATGATTGTGATAGAATACTATTATACCATTTGAAATAATGAGCAGATTAATTTTAAAAAGATATAGAAAGACCTACATGAAATAATGAAAAGCAAAATGAGTAGAACCATGAGAACATTGTATACAACTCCAGAATTCATATTTAAAGAATAACTTGTGAATGTCTACCTCCAGAGGAAGAACTGATAAATAGAAATATGAAAAGACATTTAATATCTGATGAACTAATGCCTCTTCTAGGGTGTGGAGGGGAAGGGGATACCTGGGAATTTTGATGTAACTAACAACAAATAAACTTTTAAAAGAAATTCTTCCAGCTGTTATCACAATTGAGAATTCCTTCATAGCCC